>NC_090398.1:37528780-38128780 GCF_036365525.1 Heterodontus francisci
AAACCTCTGTAAAATCTAATCTCAAGTTTCCCTTCTCTATGGAGAACAACCCCAGCTCCTCTAATCTATCCATGTAACTGAACTCCATCACCCCTGGAACCTTGCTCATGAATCTGTCTTGCACCCTCTCTAATATCCCCCACATCCATCCTAAAGTACTGTGTCCAGAATTGGACACAATAATAGTTGAGGATGAAGCAGTGTTTTTAAAGCTACATCGTAACCTCCTTGTTTTATACTCTAAGCCTCTATTTACAAAGCCTGGGATCCCATATGCCTTTCAACCGCTTTCTCATCTAGCCCTGCCACCTTCAATTTGTGCACAGATATCCCAAGGTCTCACTGTTCCAGCACCCACTTTCTTCAGTTCTTAGCTTCTCATGACAGAGAGAGACAGGAGGACAGGGTGGTCTAGAAAGAAGCAGGGGGAGATAGAGCGAACAAACAGGAAACACGTCTGGGAACACCACCACCTGCTAGTTTCCCTTCAAGTCACACACCATCCTGATTTCGAACTATATCGCCGTTCCTTCACTGTGACTGGGTCAAAATCCAGGAACTCCCTTCCGAACAGCACTGTGGGTGTATCTACCTTACATGGACTGCTGCAGTTCCAGAAGGAGGCTCAACACCACCTTTTCAAGGGATAATTAGGATGGGCAATATATGCTGGCCTGGCCAGTAACGCACACATCCAACAAACGTATAAAAAAATTAAAAAATGACACTGAGTCACTTCAGGAGATATTAAACCAGACGACCAAAAACTTGGTCTGAGTTTGGATTTAGGGCGTATCTTCAAAGTGGAAGGAGAGTTAGTGAGCAGGAGAGGTTTTGAAAAGGCATTCCAGAGCTAGGGCCTTAGCAGCTTGAAGGCACGGCCAGCAATGGTGGAACGATTCAAATTAGGGGTGCTCAAGAAGCCAGAATTAGAGGATCGCAGATATTGGTGGATTGTGGAGCTGGAGGGGATTGCAGAGATAGGGAGGGGTCATTTGTGGAAGACAATTCCAAACTTCCACCACCCTTTGTGTGTAGAAATGTTAATAATTTTCACTGTGGCAAGGATTTTCGACTAATTTTCGATTTTTAGACTGCCCGCCTCGTCCGAGATTCCCCAACCAGTTCGAAGATTTTCTCTCTATCTACCCATCAGTTTCCAGTATTGTCTTGTAAACTTTGATCAATTCACCCTTTCCTTCGAAATTCCAGGGATACAGAGTAAAGCTCTGTCCATACTGTCCCATCAAATGCTGCCAAGCGAAGTAGAGCCTGCAATTTTGTATAGAGCAAATCTCTGTCCTCTCTGTCCTATCAAGCACTCCCAGGGCAGGTACAATGTGGGGTTAGATGCAGAGTGGAGCTGCCTTTATGTATGCCTCTCTTTCTCCTCCTCCATCCAGACGGTGAGAAACGCAGGGATAGATATAGAGAGAGAATAACAGAAAGAGAGATGATAGCAATGGGGAGAGAGTTCCAAAGAGAAAGTGGAAGGGATTGGAATGGAGAGCGTCGGTCAGTCTTCCTGCAAAGCTGTGTGCAGCAGCCTGGAAGGTACCACGCAGGTCCTGTTCTGTGATAAATAACGCACAACTGCAAAGATTCTTAAAAATTTAAAGGGACAGCGCATGAAAAAATAATTGGCTGTAACCAGAAACTACATTTTCTGGGAGGAGTAGAACCAGCTGTAGTTCAGTGGGTAATTATCTTGACTTTGAGTTTTACGTTTGTGGGTTCAGGTTTGAACACAAAATCGAGGCTGCTGCCAACCAGCAGAAAATCAGAACAGACCAGCGAGACTCGGAAAAGGAAACTTGTGTTGAATTTGTGAGCCTCGCGTTTTGGAATGTTTCAGTGCTTGAGTAAAATTTTCATATTTGCCAATGATACCAAACGTGTAGGAGATGCAAACAGTGAGAATGATACCAATCGAATGCAACAGGACATAGATAGGCGAGCAGAATGGGAAGACAAGTGGCAGATGGAATGTATAACAGGCAAATGTGAGGTGATGTATTTTTGAAGAAGTGTTTGGGAGAGGCAATATAGAGTCAATGACACAGTTATAGGGAGTGTGCAGGGACAGAGGGACCTGGGGTGCATGTACATACATCTTTGAAGGTGGCAGGGCATTTTGAGAGAGTAGTCAACAAAGCATGTGGCAGCTTCGGCTTCATAAATAGAGGTGTTGAGTACAAAAGCATTTAAGTTATGCTGAACCTTTACAAAGCTCTGGTTAGGCCACAACTAGAATATTGCATCTAGTTCTGGTCACTACACATTAGGAAGAATGTAAGGGTCTTTCAGGGGGATCAGAGGAGATGGTAGTTCCATGGATGGGGGATTTTAACACAGTGGGTTGGAAACAGCTACCTGAAGGTAAATGAGTGTTAGAGCAATGAGAGATAGTGAGGGTTGAGCAAATATGTTCACGCAAAGACAAACAGGGTGAGACTCCCAAATCTAAAGCCCCTTGGATATCAAGGATCAAACCGGGTATGATAAGGCACAAAAGGAAAGCTTATGTCAGATACCGAGATCTCAATACCACAGAAAGCCGAGAGGAGTGAATAAGGTGACATTAAAAAGCAAATTAGGAAAGCAAAGAGATAGCCGAAAAAGTATTACCAGGTAATATCAAAGGGGAAAAAATATGTTTTCTGAAAAACATTAAGAGCAAGAGGATAACTAAGGAGAGAGTATTAAGGGCCGAATGGGAATGTATGTATGGAGGTGGGAAATGTGGGCATGGTTCTTAATGAATACTTTGTGTGTGACTTCACAAAAGAGGGAGAACGATGCAGATATTGTAGTTAAAGGGGAGGAGTGTGAAATATTGGATGGGATAAACAGAGTGAGAGGGAAATAGTAAGGTGTTTGGCATCTTTGAAAGTAGATAAATGGACAGGCCTGGATGCATTGGCAACAGTTCACAGAATGTTCACGAGGCTGATTCCTGAGATGAAGGGGTTTCTGACGAGAAATGGTTAAGCAGGTCGTGCCTATATTCATTGGAGTTTCGAAGAATGAGAAGTGCTGTTATTGAAAGATACAAAATTCTGTGGGCACTTTAATGGGCGGATGCTGGTAGGGTGTTCCCCTTGAGGGGGCGTCGAGAACTAAGAGACACTGGTTAAAAATGAAGGGTCTCCCATTTATGACAAATATGAGGAGGATATTTTCTTCTCTCAGCGGCTGGTTAGACTTTGGAATTCTCTTCCCCAGTGAGCAGTGGAGGTTGGGTCATTGACTATATTCAAGGCTGAGTTAGACAGATTTATCATCCACAATGGAGTCAAGGGTTATGGGGGTGCAGGCAGAAAAATGGAGTTAAGGCCACAATCAGATTAGTCATGATCGTATTGAATGGCAGAACAGGCCCGAGGGGCTGACTGGCTTACTATTTCTTATGATCTTGTGTATAAAATGGAGGGTGTTCTCGCCACTTGTTAACTCATTTTTTATAGCAGGGACAGGGCCATGTATAATATAAGCAGAGATGGGGTCTAGTGCAGTGCGAACTAATGCATTGATAAGTGAGACTGGTGTAAAAGGTATCGAGGATGCAGAATTCCAAATACGCATTCAGGGGAACATTTTTAGGCCATTACGTAGCAAGGCCACCAAGAGGTGGGTCAGTTTTACACCTAGTTTTAGGGTATGAAGCTGGGCCGCTCGAAGGTGATTAAGAAACGCTGGTCTGGAAAAAGTTACTTGAATGTAAATCAGTGTCAGAGCAGTGAGAGTGAATCATTTCATCTTGGAGGATTTATTGTTCCAGATTTATTTTTCAGAGAAATTCAAATTCACAAGCGCTCAATGTGGGATTTGAATTCCTGCTTTTCCAGTCATTAGCTCAGGCTTTCAGATTACAAACTGCAAAATACATTCACTTTCCTACTGCTATTACCTGACTGTCTCAGTTTTTGCATATTGTCCCCAATCTTGTTCTTTCATGTGTCTAAAGACTTTGACATTATTCAGACATTGGTAAAACACTTCATTCCCTCAGGACATCGGCTTTAAGACCTTCAACGAGGCAATCCACAATCTAATTCATACCCTATTCAAGCACCCAAAATCTTCAACTCCATTCAAAGACCCCTATCTCCTGTCCTTGCACAGATAATTGACAGTTCCACAATGCAGGAATGTCCGAACCAGAAACGACATTTATCTGACAGAATCCAAGCTCCAAATTGAATCATTAAGATGTAGAAAATACCACAGAAATGTGACTTGCTCCTTGTAACTGTAAGACTGAAACTGTTCAGGGTACTATTCAACCAAGAAGGATTCCGAGAAAAGTTAGGATTGGTATTGAAAGATAAAGAGAGTGATTGAAATGGGGAAGGGTGGGGGCGGGGGGAGGGGGGTGGGGTGGGGTGACGGAGACAGAGAGAGAGAGAGAGAGAGAGAGAGAGAGAGAGTCCCAGCTCCTGTATGTGTAAGGATTCTCTGTTCCTGCGCCCATTTTTAACTTTGTACCATTTTGTTTAGATTGCCTCTCACAGTCTTTCATCCAAAATCCAGCACTTCATATTTATCAGCATTGAAGTTAACCTGCCGTGTGTCTGTCCAATTCACCAGACTTCCAATAGCTTCCTGAAGTCTGTCACTATTCTCTTCTTTCTTTACTACATTTCCAAAGTTTTGCGTCTTCTGCATACTTTGAAGTTCTGCCCTATAAACCCAAACCAAATCATTAATATACTGGGTAAATCTCCCTCTACACTGTCCCCATCAACCACTCACAGGACAGATACAGCACGGAGTTAGATACAGAGTAACGCTCCCTCTGCACTGTCCTCGTCAAACACTCATACGACATGCACAACACGGTGATTAGATACAAAGTAAAGCTTCCTCTACACAGTCCCCATCAAACACTTCCAGGACAGGTACAGCACAGGTTGGATACAGAGTAAAGATCCATCTACCAATACCAGCCTCATTCTTCCTCTGTCTCTTTCTCCTCATCTCTCACTACCTGCAACACCTTTTCTCTGCTGTCTTTCTCCCTCTTCCCATCCTGAGAGCAAGAGGGAGAGATTGATATTGTGTACAGAGGGAGATAGATAGAGAGTAGGGGCAGACAGACTTGGGAAATGAATAACAAAGAGAGGAAATAGTGCTTCAGAGAGTAGAACAGAGGAGAAGAGAGAGATAGAGATGAAGGGAGATTACCAGTAAGAGAGATTACCAGAAATTACCTCTCTTTCCGTGCCTATCACTCCTTATCTATTTGTTACCCTCTCTATCCACTTATCTCCCTCTACCCCGATGTTTCACACTCCATGCCTCTCTCTCGTCTGTCTGTGTATACTGCAGTTAAGGATTACATCAAATTATTATGTTTCTCATATGCTCTTTCAATCTAACCTAACAATCTGTCTGAGAACAGGGGACCTTGGAGTGACTGTCCACTGATTCCTGAGGGTAATAGGACAAGTGGATAAAGTGGTTATGAAGGCTTACGGACTACTTTCCTTTATTGGCTGATGTATAGAATATAAGAGCTGGGAGGCTACGCTAGAACTGTGTAAAACACTAGTCAGATTACAGCCCGAGTACTGTGTACAGATCTGGTCACCACTTTTCAGGAAGGATGTGATCACACTGGAGAGGGTACGGAGGAGAGTTACGGAGGATGTTGCCAGGAACGGAGAATTTTAGATATGAGGAATGAATGGATAGGCTGGAGATCCTTTCTTTGGAACAGAGGAGGCTGAGGGGAGATTTAATTGATGTATATAAAATGACAATGGACCGAGATAGAGTGAATAGGAAGGACCCATTTCCCTTAGCAGAGCGTTCAATAACGAGGGACATAGATGTCAAGATGTCCACATCAATATCATGAGGCTGTGATGGCTACCATGGTGGAATAGCTGGCTGCATGTTTACAATGGAGTGTTTTCCTTCTAGATCATCAGAACCAGCTGCCTGGGCCCTAACCTCATCTACATTTCTCCCTCTAACAATATTTCACTACCTACACCTATATTTCTATTTGAATACACAGGAGTGAATGATTACATCAAATGAATATATCTTACATTCACCCTTTCAATTCATACCAACAATCTCACTCTCTCCAACATTGTCCCTCTCTACAGCCCTTTCTCTGCCTGCATATCTAACCCTCTCTCCCTCTGTCTATCACCTAGTGTCAGATTTAGCAGGAGGGGGAGACAGAGATGGGAAGATAGAGAGACTCACAGAGAACAACCCCAGCTTCTCCAGTCTATCCATGTAACAGAAGTCCCTCATCCCTGCAGCCTTGCCCGTGAATCTTTTCTGCACCCTCGCTAATGCCCCCACATCCTTCCTAAAGTGTGGTGTCCAGAATTGGACAATACTCCAGTTGAGGTGAAACCAGTGTTTTACAAAGATCGATCGTATCTTACTTTCTTTTGTACTCTATGCCCCTATTTATAAATCCCAGGACCCCTTATGCCTTTTAACCCCTCCATGTCCTTCATACTAAAAGTAGTCACTTCACATTTCTCCACATGAAACCTCATCTGCCACTTGCCAGCCCATTCCACCAACTTGTCCATGGCCATTTGAAGTTCCACACTATCTTCCTCACAGTTCACAATGATTCCCTGTTTCATATCATCAGCAAATTTTGAAATTGTGCCACGTACACCACGGTCTAGGTCATTAATACATATCAGGAAAAGCAAGGGTCCCAACACTGATCCCTGGGGAACTCCACTACAAACCTTCCTCCCGCTCAAAAAAACCTCCATTACTCACTATCCTCTGTTTCCTGTCACTCAACCAATTTTGTGTGCATGTTTCTACCGTCCCATTTATTCAATGAGTCTGTTGTGCGGCATTCTATCAAATGCCGTCTGGTAGTCCATATACACCAAAGAGACAGAGCAAGAGGAGGAGGCAATTTAACCCCTTAACCTTGTGCCTGCATTCAATTAGATCAGGGTTGATCTGTGATCTAACTAACACCGGATATCCCGCCTTTGCCCCTTGTCTCTTACTACCTTTGGTTAACAAGAATCTATCAATCACAGATTTAAAAAATAACAAATAATCCAGCATAAATTCCTATCTGCAGAAGAGAGCTCCAAAGTTGCAAAGAAATCCAAAGAAATGATTGGACAGGCTGGGGTTGTTTTCATTGGAACAGAGGAGGCAGAAGGGAGATTGAGTTGGGATGTATAAAATTATCAGGGGCCTCGATAGAATGGATAGGAAGGACCTATTTCCTTTAGCACAGATGTCCTTAAGAAGGGACATAGATTACAAAATTTCCACAACCAACAGCATGAAGGTGTGATGGCTCCCACAGTGGAATAGGTTGATGGATGTTTAAAATGAAGAATATTCCCTTTGGATCTCTCCTGATGTTTCTCTCTCCATACCTATCTCTTAAATGTCTGTGCACACAGCAGTGAAGAATTACATCAAATTAATAGATCTTACATTCTCCCTTTGAATCAACCCCACGATCTCTCTCT
Organism: Heterodontus francisci; assembly: GCF_036365525.1. Taxonomy (NCBI): domain Eukaryota; kingdom Metazoa; phylum Chordata; class Chondrichthyes; order Heterodontiformes; family Heterodontidae; genus Heterodontus; species Heterodontus francisci. Next base: position 37,536,268 of record NC_090398.1, read on the forward strand.
CTACAGCAGTCTTTCTGACTGCATACATAACCCTCTCTACATCTGTCTCTCTCCGAGTATCAAAGACAGCTGGACTGAAAGACATGGAGAGGAAGACAGAGAGAGAATGTAGAAACAACTGTACTCTGTTCCTCAGCTGTGCTGAACCTGCTCTGGGAGAGCTTGATGTGCTTCATCAATCGGCCCTGTACACTGCTGTATCAGGCTGTGAAGAAGCAGAGTATGTTCAGATGTTCAGTACACAACGGGTCAAAGGGAAAGACTCACTCCTGTCTGCTACTGGGAAGAAAGGCTCACCTTAACATCAAGGCAGCGTTTGACTGAGTGTGGCATCGAGGAGACCGAGTAAAACGGAAGTCAGTAAGAATCCGCTGGTTGGAGTCATATTGAGTACAACGAAAGATGGTTGTGATTGTTGGAGGTCAATCATCTCAGTCCCAGGACACCACTGCAGGAGTTCCTCATGTTGGTGTCCTAGGTCCAACCATCTCCAGCTGCTTCCTCAATGACCTACCCTCCTTCGTAAGTACAGAAGTGGGGTGTTCACTGATGATTGCACAGTGTTCAGTTCCATTCGAACCTCCTCAGATAATGGAATCCTAGCAGAAAATGACGGAAATACGGAACAGGTCAGGCAGCATCTGTGGAGAGAGAAACAGAGTTAGTGATTCACCTCAATGGTTTCCAGATTTCCAGCATCCACGGTGTTTTGCCTCAGATAATGAAGCAATCCATAGCCACATGCACAAAGACCCGGACAACATTCAGGCTTGGGCCGACCAGTGGCAAGTAACATTCACGTGACACAAGTGCCAGGCAATGACCATCTGCAAGAAGAGAGAATCCAACCACCTCCCCATGGCTTTCAAAGCGTTATCCCATCACTGAATTCCCCAAGATCAATATCCTGGGGAAACATTGACATCAAACTTAACTGAACGAAACATATCAATAGTTTATTCACCCAGTGTCTGGTGGAGGCTGGAACTCACTGCCTGAATGGGCGGTAGAGGCAGAAAGCATCATCGCATTTAAAACAATCTCTTGGATATGCACTTGAAGGAATAAGCTCTCCATGTTTAAAATGGGAAAGGAATAACTCTCCTCGTCTGCACCGCCCCATCGAACACTCTCAGAGAAGGTACAGCATGGGTTAGATACAGAGTAAAGCTCAGTTTTAACAGATCCTGGTGTGTCGGATTAATCCGGTTCACTCTCTGTGTCCGGCTTAATCTCAAGACCCACCTCCCTCAGTCATTGTGACGTTCCTGTATCACTTGCCTTAATGGAAGCGAATGTTGGGTTTGGGAGGAGGACAGGCACTCGGGATTAGGACGACTGTTCATGTGGAGGATACGCACCAGTAATCCCTCAGAGAATCAAAACAGACGAGCGAAACTCAGAAAATGAAAGTTGTGATGAATTTGTGAGCCTTGCATTGTGGAATGCTTTAGTATTTGGTGAGTATGTTTAGCGAGTGAAATTTTACCCCAGCGGGATGAAAAGATACTGCATGACATTATTATAACAGTAAGGTACCGTGTGTACTGTAAATATGGGCTGAAATGACTGAAATAACAATGTAACTGTTCAATCTTCAGCTGAATAAAATGACGACAGTTATACCTACTATCCTGTGAGAATGTACATAAGAAACGATGGGATGAAGTCAAAGTGGCCATTGTTGAATTTGCTAGCTTGATCTTTGTGGGAACACAAGGGTTAAGAAAGTTACAAATATTAAATAGTCAATTCACTTGTTTAAGTAAACACTCAACAGAAATGGGTCTGGAATGAACTATGTGCTGCATTCCTACACCGACATCTGCTCTGGCTGGAACCCTAATGACTTTGAACATCTCTATCAAATCTAATCTTATGTTTCTCTTGTCTACGGAGAACAGCCCCAGCGTCTCCAATCTATCCCCGTAACTGAAGTCCCTCACCCCTGGAACCTTGCTCGTGAATCTGTCCTGCACCCTCTGTACTACCCACTACATCCTTCTGAAAGTACGATATCCAGAATGGGACACAAAACTAGTTGAGGATGAAACAATGTTTTTTAAAGCTTCATCATAACCTCATTGCTTTTATACTCTAAGCATCAATTTACAAAGCCTGCGATCCCATATGCCTTTTAACCACTTTCTCAACTACCCCTGCCACCTTCAATTTGTACACAGATATCCCCGGTCTCTCTGATCCTGCACCCAGTTTCTTCTGTCTTAGGTTCTCATGACACAGAGGGACAAGAGGACACAGAGATCGAGAAAGAAGGAGTGGGGGAGAGAGCAAACAAACAGGAAACACGGATGGGAACACAACCACCGGAAAATTTTCCTTCAAGTCATATACCATCCTGAATTGGAACTATCTCGCCTTTCCTTCATTGTGACTGGGTCAAAATCCTGGATCTTCCTTCCTAACAGCACTGTGGGTGTACCTACCTCACATGGACTGCAGCGGTTCAGGAAGGAGGCTCAACACCACCTTCACAAGGGCAATTTGGAATGGGCAATAAATACTGGCATAGTCACTAATGCACACATCCAACAAATGAATAAAGAAAAGAAAATTAACACCGAGTCACTTCAGGAGATATTAGACTAGTCGACCAAAAACTTGGTCAGAGGTTGCTTTGCGGAAACCAAAGATGAAAGAGAGTTAGTGAGACGAAGAGGTTTTGGAAAGGAATTCTAGAGTTAGGGCCTTAGCAGCTTGAAGGCACGGCCACCAATGGTGGAACGATTCAAATTAGGGATGCTCAAGAGGCCAGAATTGGAGGATCGCAGATATGGGTGGATCGTGAAGCTGGAGGAGATTGCAGAGATAGGGAGGGGTCATTTATGTAAGACAATTCCAAAGTTCCACCACCCTTTGTGTGTAGAAGTGTTAATAAATATCACCCTTGAAAGGGTTTTCGACTAATGTTCGATTTTTCGACTGTACCCCTCTTCTGAGACGCCTCCAACCAGTGAGAAGAGTTTCTCTCTATCTACCCGATCAGTTTCCAGCATTGTCTTGTAAACTTGAATCACATCACCCCTTTCCTTTCGAAATTCCAGGGATACAGACTAAAGCTCTGTCCAAACTGTTCCATCAAATGATGCCAAGCCAAGTACAGCCTGAAGTTACCTACAGAGAAAATCTCTGTCCTCTCTCTTCTATCAAACACTCACAGGCCAGGTACAGTTTGGGGTTAGATACAGCGCAAAGCTGTCTCTACACATGCCTCTCTTTCTCCTCCTCCGTCCAGATGGACAGAGTAACAGTGAGAAACGCAGTGATAGCTATATAGATGGAATAACAGAGAGAGGGAAGGATAGCAATGGGAAGAGATTACCAGGGAGAAAGAGGAAAAGATTGGGATGGAGAGTGTCGGTCAGTGTTCCAACAAAGCTGTGTGCAGCAGCCTGGAAGGTACCACGCTGGTCCTGTTAAATGATAAATAACACATGTCGTCAAAGATTCTTGAAAAGTAAAAGGACTGCACATGGAACAAAAAAAAACATGCCGTGCACAGCAACTACATTTTCTGGGAGCAGTGGAGCCAGCTGTAGCTCAGTGGGTAATACTCTTGCCTCTGAGTTATACGTTTGTGGGTTCAGGTCTGAACAGAAAATCTAGGCTGATGCCACCCAATGTAAAATCAAAACAGACGAGCGAGACTCAGAAAAGGAAAGTTGTGTTGAATCTCTGAGCTTCGCTTTCTGTAATGTTTCCATGCTTGGTCAGAATGTGGACCCAGTGAAATTTTGCCCCTGCCGGATGAGAGTTATCTGAATAGAGAATATGACACCTTTTTGCGACTTTAAGGTACCGTGTGTACTGAGTATAACAACATATGCAGCGTCCGATCAAATAAAATACGTGGCTGGGCTTGGGATCAGGGTTTGATATTTCCAAAGCACTGAGGTAAACTCAAACTTTTAATCAGCCCTGAGAGGAAGGTAAACATTGAGACTTTCAAACAGTAAGCAATGTCAGATTTGATCAATTACAGTATACAAAAGGTACAGAATATGCCGTTAAATAGCGGGATACAGGTTTCTTACAGCCTGCATAAGGAAGTGAATTAGAATTAGAATTAGAATTAGAACATTACAGCGCAGTACAGGCCCTTCGGCCCTCGATGTTGCGCTGACCTGTGAAACCATCTGACCTACACTATTCCATTTTCATCCATATATCTATCCAATGACCACTTAAATGCCCTTAAAGTTGGCGAGTCTACTACTGTTGCAGGCAGGGCGTTCCACGCCCCTACTACTCTCTGAGTAAAGAAACTACCTCTGACATCTGTCCTATATCTATCACCCCTCAACTTAAAGCTATGTCCCCTCGTGTTTGCCATCACCATCCGAGGAAAAAGACTCTCACTGTCCACCCTATCTAACCCTCTGATTATCTTATATGACTCTATTAAGTCACCTCTCCTCCTCCTTCTCTCCAACGAAAACAACCTCAAGTCCCTCAGCCTTTCCTCGTAAGACCTTCTCTCCATACCAGGCAACATCCTAGTAAATCTCCTCTGCACCCTTTCCATAGCTTCCACATCCTTCCTATAATGCGGTGACCAGAACTGCACGCAATACTCCAGGTGCGGTCCCACCAGAGTTTTGTACAGCTGCAGCATGACCTCGTGGCTCCGAAACTCCATCCCCCTACTAATAAAAGCTAACATACCATATGCCTTCTTAACAGCCCTATTAACCAGGGTAGCAACCTTCAGGGATTTATGCAACTGGACACCAAGATCTCTCTGTTCATCTACACTACCAAGAATCTTCCCATTAGCCCAGTACTCTGCATTCCTGTTACTCCTTCCAAAGTGAATCACCTCGCACTTTTCCGCATTAAACTCCATTTGCCATCTCTCAGCCCAGCTCTGAAGCCTATCTATGTCCCTCTGTGCACCCTCCGCAGTTGTGGTATCACCAAAAGCAGTCAACTTAAAATGGCAGCTTTACTGAGGTTCTGAGAGAGGAGAGAGAAACAGGCATAGACACAGACAGATTGACACACACGCAGACACACACATGCACAGACGCACACAGGCACACAGAGAAACACAGACACTCAGAAAAACACACACACACACACACACAGAAACACACTAACAGACTGCCCAAGGGACAGAGGGTGACAGAAGACTGTTACAATATCCAGAAAGGATTCGAGAAAGTCAATCTTACATTTTAAAATGAACAATTGATTTAGCATCAATGGTCGTTTACAGAAGACTGTTGCAAATTAACACCACCTTTAGTCTGTAGAAGTGTTTCCTAACTTCACTCCTGAAAGGCCTGCCTGTAATTTTTAGACTGTGCTCACTATTCCCGGACTCCGCTCAAACGTAAAAAAACATAAAAACGGAGTGCAAAATTTTCTATAGTGACATGAAAAGGAATCGTTTGGCTGAGAAGAATGTGGGTCCTTTACAGGCAGAGTTATGAGAATTTAAAACGGGGAATAGAGAAATGGCAGTGAAGCTAAACGATGCATTTGAGTCTGTCTTCACTGAGGAAGATACAAGAAATCTCCCAGAATTAGAGACCCAAGGGATATGGGGGAATGAGGAGTTGAAGGAAATTAGTATTAGTAAGAAGGTTGTATCGGAGAAATAAATGGGTCTGAACGTTGATAAATTCCTAGGATTTGATATTATGCATCCCAGAGTGTTGAAAGATGTAGCTACAGAGATAGTGGACGCATTGGTGATCATCTTCAAAAATTCTCTAGTTTCTGGAATGGGTCCTGCTGATTGGAAGGTAGCAAATATTGCCCACTATTTAAGAAGGTCGGGAGAGGGAAAACAAGGAATTACAGACCTGTTAGCCTTACATCAGTCAGTGGGAAAAGGCTAGAATCTCTTTTAAAGCGTGTGATAAATGGATACTTGGATATAATGATCTGATTGGGCACAGTCTACATGGATTTATGAATGGTAAATCATATTGACGAACCCGTTAGAGATTTTTGAGGATGTTACTAACAAAATTTATAAAGGTGGACGTCGTCTACTTGGATATTCAGAAGGCTTTTGATAAAGTCTCCCGCAGGAGATTAGTTAGCAAAATAGAAGCCCATGTGACAGGAGATAATATACTCGCATGGATTAAGGATTGGTTAACAGACAGAAAACAGAAAGTAGGAATAAACACGTCATTCTCACATTGGCAGGCTTTGACCGCAAGGATCAGTACTTGGGCCCCAGCTGTTCACAATATGCTTCAATAATTTGGATGTGGGGACCACATGTAATATTCCCAAGTTCTCAGATGACAAAACTTGTGACTGTGTGTTGTGAAGAAGATGCAAAACGGCTTCAAGGGGATTTGGACAAAATTAGTGCGTGTGCAAGAGCGTGGTGGATGGAATATAATATGGAAAAATGAGAAGTTATCCATGTTGGAAGGCAAAATAGATGTGCAGAGTATTTCTTAAATGGCAAGAGACTAGAAAGTGTAGATGTACAAAGGGACGTGGGTGTCCCCGTCAATAAGTCACTTAAAGCTAAGGTGCAACAAGCAATTAAGAAGCCTCATGATATGTTAGTCTTTATTGCAAGAGGATTTGAGTCAGGAGTAGTGACGTCTTGCTGCAATCGTATAGAACCTCGGTTGGACCGCACATGGAGCACTGTATGCAGTTTTGGGTCCCCTTTTCTTAGGAAGGATATTATTGCCAGAGAGAGAGTGCAGCAAAGGTCCACCAGGCTTCTTCCCGGGATGATAGTATGGTCCTATGAAGAGAGATTGGTGAAACTAAGCCTGTATTCTCTCGTGTTTCGAAGAATGAGGGGTGATCTCATTGACACCAACAAATACTTAAAGGGATAGACACGGTAGATGTCGGCAATATGTTTCTCCTGGTTGAGGAGTCTAGAACCAGTGTCACAATTTCAAAATAAGGGGGCAGCCAATTAGGACAGGGATGAGGAGAATTTTCTTTACTCAGAGGGTTGTGAATCTTTGGAATTGTCTACTGCAGAGGGCTGTGGAAAGTCCGTCATTGAGTATGTTTAAAGCAGAGATTGACAGATTTCGAAATACCAATGACATAAAGGGATATGGTGATCATGTGGGAAAAAGACATTGAAGTGGAAGATCAGCCGTGATAGTCTAGAATGGCGGAGCAGGTTCGATGGGCTGAATGGACTACTCCTCTTCCTATGTTCCAAAGCTGCCGAAATAGTTTCTCCCGATGTACCCCATCAGTTCCCCTTAATATCTCAACAACTTAGATCAAATCACCTTGATCCTCCTAAATTCCAGAAAATGCATCCCTAGTTTGTGTAATATCACCTCGTAATTTAACCCTTGAAGTCCAGTTATCTTTCTCGTAAATCTAAGCTGCACTCAAATGGACATGGACCCCTCTCTTTGGAACTAAAGTGTTTCTAACTTTCCCCCATTTATAAAGTACTCTGTGTTTTAAAGACCTTGAAATCTACCGACCACAGTTTTGCCCATTCACTTAAGATATTAATATCTCTTTGCAACGTTATGCTTCCAACTACACTGCTTACTATGATGCCTATTTTTGTGTCATAGGCAACTTGGATATGTTGCATTCTACCCCATCATCTTAAATCGTTCATAACTACAGCAAACTGAGACACACACCAGCTTTGCACTAGTCGACAGGAGTGACTCATTCCATCCCAGTGGTTTATTTAATTTCAGATTTATGTTTTTTTTTAGAAAACAACAGAATTCAAGTTCACACCAGCCTAGTGTGGGATTTGAACTCTTGCTTTTTCAATCATCAGATCAGGTCTTCAAATTAAAACACATAAAAAGAGATGCATTTTCCTACTTCTGTTGCCTGACTGTCTCAGGTTTTGTATATGGTTCCCTTATCTTCTTCTTCAATATGTCAGCACTCTTTGAAGTTTGTCAGACATTGGTAAACTACTTCATGTGGTTCTCTGTTAACACTTTCAATTCGATGCATCTGCAAGGGACACAATTCAAATTCTCATCTTATTGCATCAACCAAAACCTGCGGGTCAATTCAAATACCACGATTTCCTGTCTCTGCAAAGATAGCTCACATTTACACAATGCAGGAATGTCTGAATGGAAACAGATTTTGATACATTTCCTAACTTGCTTGCGAACACATCTGAGGATGAAGCTTAATTCAACTGACAAGATTGCAAGCCCCAAATTGAACCTTTATGATATAAAAAAGTGACAGAAATGAAATCTCAGATCTCTCTGTACCTGCACCCATTTTAAGATTGAACTGTTTAGTTTATATCGCTTCTCCTCAGCCTTCCTTCCAAAATGCATCATTTTACATTTCTCAGCATTGAAGTTAACCTGCCATGTGTCTGACCATTTCACCAGACTGCCTCTATCTTCCTGAAGTCGGCTACTATTCCCTTCCCTGATCATTACATTGCAGATGGCACAATGTTGAAGTTAAGTCTAAGTTATTAACATATATCAAAAAGATCAGCTCCTAATCCAAACCCCTGGGGAATACCACTGTACCACAACGTAGCACTGTATACAATGAGTACAAAAGCATGGAGGTTATGCTGAACATGTACTAAGCTCTGGTTATTTAATAGAGAGGGAAAGACTGGGATTCAGAGGGTAACAGAGCGGGAGGGACTTGGATTCAAAGGGTAACAGAGAGGGAAGGGCTGGGATTCAGAGGTTAACAGAGGAGTAGAGACTGGGATTCGGAGGTTAACTGAGAGGGAGAGACTGGGATTCGGAGCGCAACAGAGAGGGAGAGACTGGGATTGCGAAGGTAACAGAGGGGGAGAGACTTGGATTGCAACGGGAACAGAGGGAGAAATAGAGATGAAGACAGAAAACGGGAGAGAGACAAAGTCCAGTGTTCGTAACACATGGATATAGAGGAAGGGAGAGGTGGGACAGGTCTTGAGAGAGTAAAGACAGCGGAAGGAGAAATAGAGATGGAGATTAGACCAGCAAGAGTAAATCTCCAGCACTTTCTTCATCCTTATCACTCTTTTTCTCTGTTACTCTCGCTCCATTTATATTTCTGCCTCTCTCCCGATGTTTCGCAGGAGAGAGAGAGAACGGGGGAGAGAGAGTGGGAGAGAGAATGGAAGGAACTGTACTCTACCTAATGCATGCTGAACCTGATCTGGAAGTCCTTAATGGGGCATGTTAATTTGTCATGCACAGTCCTGTACCAGGCTGTGAAGAGGACAACACAGCAGGTAAAAAAGAACCATGCACTCTTGTCTGCTATTCTATGGCCCGTATGCCTCTCATATGATCCAATCGATCAGAAAGTGAGGTGAGAGTAACTGCCCTTAACGTCAATGCAATTGACTGAGTGTGGCATCACAGTGCTGAGTAGAGTTGAAGTCAGTGGGAATAAGTGGGAAAACACACCATTGTCTGGAATCATACCGAGCAAAACGGAAGATGGTTGTGGTTGTTGGACGTCAATAATCGCAGTCCCAGGACATCACTGCACGAGTTCCTCTGGGTAGTGGCCTCGGCCCAACCGTCTTCAGCTGCTTCCACAATGTCCTGCCCTCCATCGTAAGGTCAGAAGTGGGGATGTTCACTGATGATTGCACAGTGTTCAGTTCCATTCCGAGACCACAAAGCTGTGTGCACCATCGTTGAATGTATAACAGAGTGAGAGATTGGGATAAAGAATACAGAGGGAGAGAGAGATGGAGAGGGAGGGAAGAGGAGAGAGATAAACATGGAGAGAGCAGCAGAGAGGGGAACTAGTGATTGAGTTAGTAAGGGAGAGGGGAAGATGGAGATGGAGAGAGATTACCAGTAAGAGTTGCTCTCCACTTCTCTCCCCATGCCTATCTCTCCCTTCTCACTGTTACCCTCTCTCCATCCACATTTCTCCCTCTCTCTTGATGTTTCACACTCTATGCCTATTTCGTGTACCTCTGTGTACACAGAATCACATCAAACTATAATTATATTTGACGTTTGTCCTTTCGATCCAACCTAACAACGTGACTTTCTCCAATATTATCTCTGTGTCGGTGAACACCGGGACCTTGAAGTGAATGTTCATAGCTTCCTGAGGTTGACAGGACAGGTGGATAAGTTGGTTAGGAAGGGATACGGGAGACTTTCGTTTCCCGACCAGTGGAAATAATCTCTCAGTGTCGACCCAATCCAGTCCCTTTAGAATCTGATATGTTTCAATGAGATCACCTCTCATTCTTCTAAACTCCAGAGAATATGGGCCCAATTTACCCAGCCGCTCATCAGAGGACAACGGCAGAGAATCTAAACAGATACTTTGAGTCTGTCTTCATAGAGGAAAATACTAAATACCTCCCATAAATAATGAAGAATCAAGGAACGAGTGTAAATGAGAAACTGCAAGATATGAATATTAGTAAAAAAGAAAGTACTAGACAAATGATTGAAGGGGCCTCCGTCCCTTCAATGTACAATTGGTCTGCGATTGACAGAAGAGGATTCCAGTGGTCTGTGTATGCTTCCTGGGAAGTGGTCACAAAGTCTACATTTTGAGGACAGTCGGAGGGCAGTGGGCGGCCTGGCCCATGTTGAGTCCCAGGCTCATAGCTTACCTCTGGTGTCACAAGCATCATGGGAATTGCTGTGGCTGCAATGAGAGATTGGGAAACATGTGGCAGAGATGCCAGAGGCTACGCATTCCGAAGCACTGTTGATGGAGGACTCCATCCAGACCATGGGTGCTGTACTGTGTCTGACTTGTGCATGAGTGGTGTAATCTGATATGAGTTGGCGGCTCGGAAACTGAGCCACATCCAGCAGGGCACGCAGTATCTACAGGACATTCATTCAGACCTGCAAACGATCATCTTTACCATTGATCCTTACTGCCAGTTGCACGTGGAGTAATAAAGGCTTATCTTTCTGCAACCCTGTTGTCGCATTATTTCCTTCCTTCTCAAGGACAATTAGGGATAGGCAATACATCAAGTCTTAGCCAGCAACGCACTCAGCCCATGTACGAATCTCTCTGAATAATCCCCGCATCACATGTGATTACTGATGCCTTCTGCGTTTTAAGGAATCCTGAAATCTGAAGAAATCTTCTACTGCAAAACTTCTGCTGTAGAACATAAGAGGATCTGTTGTTGTACCGCTGAATGAAGACCATTGTGAAGCCTTCTGCAGTTGAATTGCCTTGAAAGCCAACCCATCACAGACTGTTTATCAACCTCACCTGTCTGTCTGTAAAGTCCTCGTCTGGCTTCCAACATTTCGACTTTGGGACATCTAACCAAACCAAAGCATTTCCTATGAGAACAAAACATGCAAAGTCATTGTATTATTCCTCGTATTCCTATAAAAACAGCTGTAAGCAAAAATAATTTTCCCAGGTTATTCGCTTTTTTTGATATATGTGCGTGCACATGAGGGCTAGGAAATAAGGAGCGTTTGTTATGTAGATTTACTTCCTTTTTAGTTAATATTTACTCTTACAATAAATAGTTAATGTTATTGATTAAAGAAAGCTGGTTGGTGTGCTATATCCTGGGGACAAATAGTGCATGTACCTGGCTTTTATAGTTTAGTTTAGAGATACAGCACTGAAACAGGCCCTTCGGCCCACCGAGTCTGTGCCGACCATCAACCACCCCTTTTTACTAATCCTACACTAATCCCATATTCCCAACAAACATCCCCACCTGTCCCTATATTTCCCTACCACCTACCTATACTAGTGACAATTTATAATGGCCAATTAACCTATCAACCTGCAAGTCTTTTGGCTTGTGGGAGGAAACCGGAGCACCCGGAGAAAACCCACGCAGACACAGGGAGAACTTGCAAACTCCACACAGGCAGTACCCGGAATCGAACCCGGGTCCCTGGAGCTGTGAGGCTGCGGTGCTAACCACTGCGCCACTGTGCCGCCCCAATGTGGTAGGTGGGAATAATAACTGATATGCTGTGACTTGTGGAGAAGCGAGACAAAATTAACAGTGCTCTCCTTCTGCCTCCATCATGATACGTTAATTGGGGGCTTTTGTTGGGATCAAATCCAACGTTGATAACATTAATTGTAAGTGGAGTAATAACAACTGAAAGAGAAAAACAAAAGAACTAGGCTTCTTGTGTAATAGGGTAAAGTCTACACCACTGGACTGCCTTTAGCAGTTCTGCAACATTTCAGGGGATGGAGAATGTATCCCTCAGTGAAATGAAAAATTCAACCAAATTTAAACTAAAAGATGTGTTGGGGGCAGAATTGAAATCAGGTGCTAAGAAAGCAGAGATAACTGAATCAATTACCCAAAATTTGGAATTGAAAAGAGAGGAAGAAGAAAACAACAAGTCAGCGGGTGATGCAGTTCAATTAGCTAAAATTCAATTTCAGATGAAGCAACTAGAGCTTCAACAGGAAACATAAATAGCGATAAGAAAATTTGAATTTCAAAAAGAGAAAAGGGAGGAAGAGAGAGAATTTCAAAAAGTAAGAGGGAAAAGGGTATTCAAATTAAGAGAGATAGCATTAAGATAAAAGTGTGGTTCTAACTCCACGGAAATCTCTGGTCAGGAAGAATCTGAACCTGGCTCAGGACCCAGCTAATGGCTGTTTAAATGCTTACAAGCAGTATAAATGAAACCACATTTGAGGAATGTAGCGTGGAGGCATTTTCCATTTCTTTTGAAAAAATAACAAAAAAATAAAGTGGCCAAAGGAAAGCTGGACACTGCTTCTGCAAATCGAGTTGATAGGCAGAGCCATTAAAGTTAATGCCACTCTTTCCGAAGAGGCTTTTGCAGATTATGAGATAGCAAAAAGGCTATTGGCGCTTATTTTAAGTTAGTCTCTGCAACTTATCGACAGAAGTATTGGAACCTCTGGAGATTGGCTGAGCAGACTTATATAGATTTTGAGAGGGTAAAGCAAATTAATTTTGATCGTTACAGTAAAAATGGAGGCCACGTATGAGAACCTTAGAGAACTCATTCCCTTGGAATAGTTTAACACCAGTAATGAGAACCCACGGAAAGAAACAAACTGTTTCAAAGGCCTGACAAACAGCAGAAATCGCTGATGAATTTAAACTCGTTTATAAGCCAAAATCCATTTTCCGTCACCCCCACAAACCTGACAAGGTGGGAGAGTAAATGGAAGGCAAGCAGCCGAAAACAAGAAGGGACAGCTGGGCACACTCCAGGATTTCCTGCTCAGACCAGAAAGGAAGGTTCTGTGTTTGAAAATTAGGTCTGTAAGTGGAAGTGATATCATTGTCACAAGGTGGGACATCTTCGCTCAGAATACTGGAAGTTGTGAGCAAAACCCATGGGAATTGTTGGGTTACAAAAGCTAATGCAGAGAAAGGGATTCTGACTGAGCATACAGCAATCCGGATGTAGCTTTGATGACCGCTGTAAACCGAATGCAAAAACCAAAGTGAATGCGGCATTTGAGAATAAGATACCTGAACGTTATAGGGAATGCTTGTTGAAAGGAAAATTAACTCCATATCTTTCCAGCGAGGCAGGTAAACCTATATTGCACAGAAGCTGCTCAAGCGCTTTTGCTGGGGAAAGGTATAACATTTCCACCAGAGGGCACACTGAATGCTAAAGTAGCAGTTAATTATATTGACGGGGAGTACATACAGGTACGTTTATGTTAAAGAGTCCTAGAGTGGAACCTAATGCCTGGGATGTTAGCTGTAGCATTTGACCATAGTTTGCCGGTACGTGGAATTAACTTACTGTCAGGAAATGATTTGGCCGGAGCAAAAGTATCGGTTTCTCCCATATTCACAGAGAAACCAAGTGAAGTTAAAGAAACAGAGCAATTACAGGGGAAAAAAAGTACCAGGACTATTTCCTTTGTGTGTAGTAACCTGATCAATGGCTAATCAAGTTCCATTATCAGAGGTAAAATTGACACCACAGACAGATAGCAGAATATCTCTAACTTTCCTTGGGGATTTAGGTAATCCAAATGAGATGTCGAACAAAGTTTCTCTGATCGCAGCACAACAAGCTGATCCAAAGTTACATAAAATGGCACAGTCAGCTCTGACGGAAGCTGAGGCAAAAGGAGTTCAAGAAGGCTATAATTTTAAAGACGCCTCATAGATCTGCGGACGAAGACTGGATGGTTATTCGAAAGGTAGTGGTACCACCCAAGCGTCGCCAGGAATTATTAACGTTAGCACATGAAATTCCTATAGAAGGCTTATAGGGTCTGGAAGGCCAAATCACGTATAAGCCAACAGCATTGCTGGCCAGGTCTTACAAAGGACATGATGCAGTTTTGCGATGCATGCCATACAGGCCAGGTCGTGGGAAAACTGCACCTCTAATTACCCTATCAGTTATTGGAGAACCATTCAGTATGGTATTGGATGACTGCGTAGGACCCTTGCTGAAAACAAAAGCGGGGCACCAATATATACCCACTATCATGGATATGGCTACTCGATTCGAACAGGCCTTGAAGCCCTTGAAGCCAATTACAGTTAAGGCAAAAGTAGAGAATATAAACCAATTCTTTGCGAGATATGGATTACCAGTTGAAGTTCAATCGTATCAGGTTCCCAATTTTTATTTCTGAGATAATTCAAGACGTTATGGGTAATTTGAGTATCAAACAGTGCTAATCTTTAGTATATTACCCACAGACAGAGGGAGCTTTAGAAAGGTGCCATAAGATTGTCAAAACAATGTTTATGGCATAATGCTATGAATATTCCCATGAATGTGGTAACAGGCTAGACTTTATTTCATTTGCCCTCGAGATACTGAGAATGAGTCTACAGGTTTTAGTCATTTTGAATTGGTTTACAGATATGAGATAAGAGGTGCTCCAAAACTAATCAAAGAAAGTTTTTTCGAACAGAGGGTTGAATCTTCTGTACTGGATATGTATTCCTGTTATGGGCAAGGCTCACAAAAGCTTGCAATGTGGCTCAGGAACACCGTAAACTACCCCAAACCGCTATGGAAAAATAATCAGACAAAATGCAAAGGCCCAAACATTTCAATCAGGAGATGAAGTGTCATTATGATTATCTTTACATGGTGAACCATTAAAAGCACTGTTCAGTGGTCTATTTAAAGTGGTCAAAATAACTCGTAAGGTCAATTATTGGATTGACATCCCATATCATCGCAAAAGAGTCGATTTTGTCATATCAATATGTTAAAACTATCTTATCACAGGGAGCAGGACAAGCCAGCACAGATACGTCAGGTAATGGGCAGAGTTAAGAATGAAAGGGATAGTGAGGATGAGGCAGAACGAGCCTGGACAATTCTCAAACTGAACATACTATTATCTGGTTAGCTAATTCTGAATGGCAAGGAAGATCAGAGAACATGCTTTCTTATTTCGAGGCAAAGCAACGAGAAGACCAAACAAGGCTTTTCAAAGCATTGAAAATAGTCTGTAGGGATAAGCTAGGATGTACAAGCTTATCAACTCATGAAATGGATGTAAAGGAATATGATCCTATAAAACAACATCCTTACCACTTAAGCACCGAAAAACAGGTCCAAGTAAAAGTAGAATTCCAATACATGCTGGGAAACAAGTTAATTGAACCTCGTCAAAGCAGTTGGAGCTCTCGAACAGTATTATTGACTAAACCTGACGGGTCAACCAGATTTTAAATAGACTACAGAAACGTCAATGCACTAACGGAGCAGACTCCGACTTAATTCCTTGCTTGGAAGACTGTATCGACATATTGCGCAGTTCCATGTTTCTGAAAAAGATAGCTTTGTTAAAGGGATAGTGGAAAGTTCATTTAACATCCCATGCTGAAGAAATATTAGCCTTTGTCACACCAGACGGTCTTTACCAGTGGCGAATGATGTCATTCGGGCTAAAAAAGAAAAAGTGCTCTCTAAATCTTTCAAGGGCTAATGAATCAAGTGGTAGCCAGTGTTAACAACTGTGTAGTGTCTCTTGATGCTGTGCTAATATGCTGAAGCTCTTGGAAGGAACATTTGAAACAGCTAGAAACTCTGTTTTAAAAATTACAAGCAGCTGATTTAGTGGTAAGTATGGCAAAAAAAAAAACGTTCGTAAGCCAGGGAGTCTCCCTGTTCTCCCGCATACACAATTCCCATTTTCCAAGGGAACCTGACATCTGTTTCTTTCCCCAAATACCACTTCAATATCTGATTTGTCTGAATGATATTTTCACAAATACATTCTGACTGTACTCAAAATCTGTCACACACCTCGACCACATTATTAACTTCTTGGACTTGCACATATGGTTTCTCCATTTTCTTCCAACCTCTAGTCTTATTAATGCTGTTAAGTAACTTGGTGTATTCCGTAAGCCCCTATTTTTATACGAGCATGTATATGTCCTGTCCCTATGGGGTAGACATTCAGAACAACATAATTCAGTCCTGTTTTGTTGTGATTATTAACCTGAGCGCTTTTCTCTCTGCTTCCTGTTGATCCATCTGATTCTCACTAGTAAAGATGACATCACGGGAACTTGAAAAAATGTATTCAAGGCAGACGTCTTCTTGTTCACCTCTGTAGTCCTGCAGATTTGGATCTGGGTTCCTTTCATTGTAATGATACAATGGGCCCCATTCCCACAAATAACACTCCAATCAGGAATAGTAACGTAACGTATAACATCATAATCACTCCTTCATCTGTGTACATAAGACCAAATGTAACATTTATTCTCAATTCAGCATCTCTCCCCTTCTATTTCTAGGGTTGACACTGATCGCTCTGATACCACATGTTTGTATTTTCTTCCCTATTCTCCAGATGGACAATTTAACGTTCGTTTCTCACAAGTTGCTCACGATTTCATACGAACCTTCCCATTAATCCTTCCAGGCAACACCCTTTAAAGCAACTTTTGCAGCATCAATTGATCACCAATTGAATGGGGCCTAGAGGATTATGGGTGAATATCTGGAAGCTGAAACTAAAGCGTTCGGGAAAAGTGTGAGTGCATTCACGAATAACATAAAGCACCTGGACACGATTATTCAACATACCACAGTGTGGTTTCAATACACAACCCAGTAACTTACAGGGAAGTATAATTATAAATTGTTAATCTATCACTTTCTCTTAGGTTGTGTTCTTGCATGTACTAAAGAGTGAAAATATGTATATTATAGCCTGTCACGACCATGAATGTAGAGATCAAAGTACCCCAGTCACATCAATATTTCTTTAAGATAACAGGAAATGCTTGTGTTTGATGACATGTGTGGTGTGATCTTGGGAGGCCGCTAAGTGTAAATGTGACCCGTTATGCATGAGACAACTAGTGTGTGGAATGCATAATAATAATGCACTGAAGACTAGTTTCAAAGAACAAAGAACAAAGAAAATTACAGCACAGGAACAGGCCCTTCGGCCTTCCAAGCCTACGTCGATCTAGATCCCCTATCGAAACCTGTCGCCTATTTTCTAAGGGTTTGTATCTCTTTACTTCCTGCCCATTCATGTATCTGTCCAGATACATCTTAAAAGACGCTATCGTGCCCGCGTCTACCACCTCCGCTGGCAACGTGTTCCAGGCACCCACCACCCTCTGCGTAAAGAACTTTCCACGCATATCTCACCTAAACTTTTCCCCTTTCACTTTGAACTCGTGTCCCCCACTAATTGAATCCCCCACTCTGGGAAAAAGCTTCTTGCTATCCAACCTGTCGACACCTCTCATGATTTTGTACACCTCAATCAGGTCCCCCCTCAACCTCCGTCTTTCTAATGAAGAAAATACTAAGCTACTCAACCTCACTTCATAGCTAGCACCCTCCATACCAGGCAACATCCTGGTGAATCTCCTCTGCACCCTCTCCAAAGCATCCACATCCTTTTGGTAATGTGGCGACCAGAACTGCACGCAGTATTCCAAATGTGGCCGAACCAAAGTCCTATACAACTGTAACATGACCTGCCAACTCTTGTACTCAATACCCCGTCCGATGAAGGAAATCATGCCGCATGCCTTCTTGACCACTCTATTGACCTGCGTTGCCACCTTCAGGGAACAATGGACCTGAACACCCAAATCTCTCTGTACATCCATTTTCCCCAGGACTTTTCCATTTACTGTATAGTTCACTCTTGAATTGGATTTCCAAAATGCATCACCTCACATTTGCCCTGATTGAACTCCATCTGCCATTTCTCTGCCCAACTCTCCAATCTATCTATATTCTGCTGTATTCTCTGACTGTCCCCTTCACTATCTGCTACTCCACCAATCTTAGTTTCGTCTGCAAGCTTGCTAATCAGACCACCTATACTTTCCTCCAAATCATTTATGTATATCACAAACAACAGTGGTCCCAGCACGGATCCCTGTGGAACACCACTGGTTACACGTCTCCATTTTGAGAAACTCCCTTCCACTGCTACTCTCTGTCTCATGTTGCCCAGCCAGTTCTTTATCCATCTAGCTAGTACACCTTGGACCCCATGCGCCTTCACTTTCTCCATCAGCCTACCATGGGGAACCTTATCAAACGCCTTACTGAAGTCCATGTATATGACATCTACAGCCCTTCCCTCATCAATCAACTTTGTCACTTCCTCAAAGAATTCTATTAAGTTGGTAAGACATGACCTTCCCTGCACAAAACCATGTTGCCTATCACTGATAAGCCAATTTTCTTCCAAATGGGAATAGATCCTATCCCTCAGTATTTTCTCCAGCAGCTTCCCTACCACTGACATCAGGCTCACCGGTCTATAATTACCCGGATTATCCCTGCTACCCTTCTTAAACAAGGAGACAACATCAGCAATTCTCCAGTCCTCCGGGACCTCACCCGTGTTATGGATGTTGCAAAGATATCTGTTAAGGCCCCAGCTATTTCCTCTCTCGCTTCACCCAGTAACCTGGGATAGATCCCATCCGGACCTGGGGACATGTCCACCTTAATGCCTTTTAGAATACCCAGCACTTCCTCCCTCCTTATGCCGACTTGACCTAGAGTAATCAAACATCTGTCTCTAACCTCAACATCCGTCATGTCCCGCTCCTCGGTGAATACCGATGCAAAGTACTCGTTTAGAATCTCACCCATTTTCTCTGACTCCATGCATAACTTTCCTCCTTTGTCCTTGAGTGGGCCAATCCTTTCTCTAGTTACCCTTTTGCTCCTTATATGTGAATAACACATGGTCAGTCATGCTGAAAGCAACACTATATGAAATGCTTAATATGACTCAGGAGATTGTGAACACACAATGTATCACGATTGATTGAAATGTTTTATTCAAGGTTTTGAAACATGTGTCTCAGTAAAAGCGACTTTCTGCATTCAGGTTAATGAAATGACCTGGACATCGTTAAAAACACTGGGAGCAAACAAAGGGTAGGACAATCAAGTAAAGAAAGTGAAAAAATTTTAACTCAAAATTCAGGGTGAATCCCCAAAATAAAACTTCAATTATTCAGTTTGGATATCAGTAAAGCATGACTCCGTGTTTTTGTCTCTTTTTTTAAGTAACATTGTTACGACGGTGTTGGGAGAAATGCACCGTTTATTCCAGTTTTCCACAGGTCACAACATGTATTTAATTTTTCCCACTTCCCAATATGATCAATCATAAGCATACACAGAATAAAATACACTATCCAGTTTTTGTTTTAATGAACAAGAAAATCATCAATTCATTATAAAACAGGTCTTAACCAGTAATGAAATAAAGCATGAACACACAGATTGAAATTTCAAAGTTCCCTATTTACCTTAGCCACACGCACACACGTATACTTGGCTAAGCGAGAGAGGAAAATGATTTCTGCTTGGAGCTCCGTCACAGACAAAGGAAAAAAAAACTTGTGCTGAATACGTGCTCATTCTTGAAAAAAATAGCAGATGAGATGTGTTGTGCTGCAAAAGTTACTCACAGTCTGGCCTCCAAGTCCACATCGACGAGTTGCTGCGATCTTTTAGAATTGTTCTTTACAGGTCATGTTGTGAATTAATTTAGCAGGGTTTTCTTCAAAGACAGAAGATGAAATGAATTGGCACAATGGAATTCTCAGGGTCTTATCGAGAGGTGGTGGAAAACTTAGCTGGATTATGGTCTTCTCTCGTTCCTTGGAATTTCTCTTCTCTGCTTAGAAGTTATCCAACTTTTTCTGCAGCCTTTTTGAAGAGATGTAACAGGCTGGGCTGAGATGGTGATCTGTCCTTCAGCTGATTTTTTTTTAAACTCCAAGTAATTCAAAAGTGAAGCCGGAACCAACAAGTCTATCATCTGACCTGTCAGTTGTCTGCACACATCTTCCCCAATTACCAGGGTTTACGTTCTATTTTAAACTTGAATCATGGGACAGCCAATAAATGTTGTTGTTAAACAGATCCTTACAGTGTTCTCTTGATGTCCCTCTTGAGAAAAGAAACGGACCTTGTATTTAGTCAGTTTGACTATAAAGTCTCAAAAAACATGTCTTCACAAAAACAGAAGGACCTTCGTAACAACGTGATGATGCGTTAATATGTAAAAATACATGGAGGAATGGATTTTGAGCCATGTTTCCTATACCAGGTATCACAGTATCCACAATATTTTTGATGTTAAGTGCAGCAATTGGTTAAAGCTATATGATAATGGTAAAAGAATCTTCTAAACCCAACAAAGCTTGTACTGTAGAAAAGGGTTAATTAGATATACTTGAAGTGTGATAAAGTAATATTCTTTATTTCTTTGAAGGGAAGCTGACGTTTTTTATTGTTTGTTAGCTAGGGAAATATGATTCTTAAATTATTATTTCTTAAAGTAGTTTGAAGTATACAACAACTCTAAGATGATAACCACCTCGTTAATGAGAAATGTTAAGAGGACACATGGATAAGAAGGGATCGCTATTGCCAGTATAACATACACAGGGCAGCAAAATTCCATTTGTACCACAGAAAAAGAGAAAGGTTCCATTCATTACAAGGGAAACTGTGAATCCTTACAAAGGATAAGCAGCTGCCTGAGAAAGAGCACTGTCTGTATCAGGAAAATAGTGGCTCGGCATCAAGTACAGCTAGTTGGAAACAGGGATGTTGCAAGGTTAATATTTCAATAATATCAGTCATTGTAACTGGTCTCTGTAAGTGCAGGGGCAAAATATCATCACCCCAGTGATGCATAATCAAAGACATCTTTGAATGAAGGTAGTGGCGTAATGATAATGTCACTGGGCTAGTATTTCCGAACCCAGACTAATGCTCTGTGGACATGGGTTCGAATCCCACGATAGCAGATGGAGAAATGTGAATTCAATAAATAAATCTGGAATTAAAAGCTAGTCTAATGGCGACCACTAAACCATTTTCAATTGATGTAATACTCCATCTGCTTCAATTATGTCTTTCACGGAAGGAAATCTGTCATCCTTACCTGGTGTGGACTCCATGTGATTCCAGACCGACAGCAATGGAGCTGACTCTGAAATGCCTTCTGAAATCGCCAATTATATCACGAATTTCCAGGTCAATTCGGAATGTGCAATAAATGTTGGCCGAGCCAGCGATGCCGACAACTGACGGACAAATACAAAATAAATATACCATGAGAAAATGCGTGAATTGTCACGTAGAGAAACTGGAAGTTTGAAAGGTTGATTTGGAATGTGATTATCGCCTGAGCAATCTGTGTACTGAGGTGGAAATGTAATGTGATAGAGCTTTCCAGCTATAACTGACAAGGATTTTGTTGTAGTGCTGCTGTTCAGTGTCTGCTCAATTATTGTCTGTTTGTTAAACCTGATATTCAAAGTTCCAAGCACTGTTGATTTGTAGATTACCATAAGAAGGGTCACATATTTACTTTCCTCGAATAAATGGCTGAAATTTTCAAGCCCCCTGATGTCAAAGGTTGTGGCGGGGGCGGCCGGAAATTGATTCAGGCAAACGTCCGCCGCGGGTTTCGACGCTGGAAAAGTCAAGCCTGATATTGCCTGCGGCAGTGAAGCCTCCTGGCGGCCCCGCCTCCTCCCCCGCTGCTCAGCAAAAGGAGCAATATTTACATATGCTAATTTATTGACATAAGCAGTGCTAATCTACCCACCCCCGCTATCCATCCTGGAGTGATATTGGCGCCGGTGACCGATACGCCTCTGCCTTCAGATTCCCATCTCGTGATCCATAGAAACATAGATCATAAAGAAATAGAAGCAGGAGTAGGCAATTCGGCCCTTCGAGCTTGCACCGCCATTCAATACATTCATGGCGGTTGAATTAAACTCAGTACGCTGTTCCTGCTTTCTCCCCATAATCCCTTTATCCCTTTAGCCCGAAAAACTAAATGTAACTATTTCTTGAATATATTTAATGATTTGACCTCAACTTCTTTCTGTCGTAGAGAATCCCACAGGTTCACTACTCTCTGGATGAAGAAAGCTCTCCTCATCTGAGTCCTAAATAGCTTTCCCCATATCCTTAGACTGTGACCTCTGGTCCTGCACTCGCACGCGATCGGGAGCATTATTCCTGCATCCAGTCTGTCCAGTCCTGCTGGAATTCTGCAGGTTTCTGTGCGATCCCCTTTCATTCTCCGAAACTCTGGCGAATACAATCCTAATCGACCCAATCTCTTTTCATATGTCAGTCCTGCCATCCAAGGAATCAGTCTCCTGCACTCCCTCCATCATAAAAACATCTTTCCTCAGATAAGTAGACCAGAACTGCACAAAATTCTCCAGGTGTGATCTCACCAAGGCCTTGTATAATTGCAGCAAGACATCTTTGCTCCTGTACTCGAATCCTCTCGCTCTGAAGGCCAACATGCAATTTGTATCCTTAACTGCCTATTGTATCTGCATGCTTACTTTCAGCGACAGGTGCACAAGGAGACCCAGATCGCTCTACACCTCTCCCTGTCCCAAACTATCGCCGTTCAGATAATGATCTGCCTTTCTGTTTTTGCCACCAAAGCGGATAACTTCACATTTATCCACATTATCCTGCATCGGCCATGTATTTGCCCACTCACTCAACTTGTCCAAATCACACTGTAGCTTCTCTGCATCCTCCTCACAGCTGGCACTCCCAGCTCGCTTTGTGCTGTCTGCAAACTTGGATATATTACATTTAATCCGCACATCTATATCATTAATATATATTGTGACTAGCTGGGGTCCTGGCATTGATCCCTGCGGTACCCCACTGGTCATTGCCTGCCACTCGGTAAAAGATACATGTATTCCAACTCTTTGTTTCCTGTCTGCCAGCCAGTTCTCTATCCATGTCAGTACCTTACATCTAATCCCATTTGCTTTAATTTTGCACGCTATCTCCTATGTGGAACCTTATCGAAAGCCTTCTGAAAGTCCAAATACACCACATCCACTGGTTCTCCCTTATCTATTCTACTAGTTACCGGTCTAAAATTTGCTATTTTCTCTCTAGCGCTTTTTTTCAATAGTGGGGTTACATTAGTTACCCCACAATCCGTTGGAACTATTCCAGGGTTTATAGAATTATGAAAAAAATGACCAGAAATTCATCTACTATTTCTAGGGTCACTTCCTTATGTAGTCTGGGATGTCGATTACCAGGCCCTGGGATTTATCAGCCTTGAGCCCCATCAATTTCCCGAATAGCATTTCCCTACTCATATTGATTTTCATACAGTTCCTCCTTCTCACTAGAACCTATGTTCCTCAACATTTTGTAGAGATATTTTGTGTCCTCCTTTGTGAAGATGGAACCAAAGTATGTATTTAATTCGTCTGCCATTACTTTGTATCCCATTTTAAATTCCTCCGTTTCTGACTGTAAGGAACACACATTTGTCTTCACTAATCTTTTTCTTTTCACATATCCGAGGCGGAAAACTGGTGGCAGTTCCGTGTGGAAGCGTTTTGTGGGCAGAAGGCAAGTGATTGTGGACCACCATTGTTTATGTCCACTGCCAATTTCAGCGGAACTCGGTAAGGAGTGGAGCTGTAAATTAAGAAGAAAACAATTTTGACCTCTCAGACTGTAAATTGGAAGATTGGTGCAGGAGAGTGTGGCTTATTTCTTTCTTTTTTCTTTATTTCTTTCTTTTCTCTTTTTTTCTTTTTTTCTTTCTTACTTTCTTTCTTTCTTTCTTTCTTTCTTTCTTTCTTTCTTTCTTTCTTTCTTTCTTTCTTTCTTTCTTTCTTTCTTTCTTTCTTTCTTTCTTTCTTTCTTTCTCTCTTTCTTTCTTTCTTTCTTTCTCTCTTTCTTTCTTTCTTTCAGCCTCCAGCATCTGCCTCCCTCTCTTTGTTAAAAGGGAACATGTTGATTGGTGAGTAACTGGTAAGATGTCTTACTTCTCATTGTAATACACAGTTTTTAATGTTACGTTATAGCAGATCATGTTCAGCCAGGTGTCCGGTATGTGGGAGGCAATGACGCACCATGTGTCCCAGACGAACATATCTGCAAAAAGTGTCACCAACTGCAGAAGCTTCTGCTCCGGATTTCAGAACTCGAGCGGCAGCTGGAATCACTGTGGGCATCCGCAAGGCAGACGATTATGTGGATAGCATGTTTAGGGAGGTGATCACAACGCAGTTTAGGAGCATGCAGGCAGAGAGGGAATGGATGACCGCCAGGTATTCTAAGAGATAAAGGCAGGCTGTGCAGGAGTCCCCTGAGTCTATCTTGCTTGCTAATCGTTTTTCAATTTTGGATACTGGTGTGTGGGATGGTTCCTCAGGAGAGTGCAGCCAGTCATGTCGGTGGCACCACGGGTGTCTCAGATGCACAGAAGTGGAGAAAGGATGGATTTCGGCCCGCACGGGAGATTGGTTAAGAAGGTAAGAACCCATGGATTCCAAGGCAATTTGGCAAATTGGATCTAAAATTGGCTCAGTGGCAGAAGGCAGAGGGTGATGGTTGAGGTTTGTTTTTGTGAGGGGAGGCCTGTGACCAATAGCGTACCGCAGGGATAAGTGCTGGGACCCTTGCTGTTTGTAGCGCATATTAATGTTTTAGATGTGAATATAGGAGGTATGATCAGTAAGTTCGCAGATGACAGGAAAATTGATGGTGTCGTAAATTGTGAGGAGCAAAGCTCTCGATTGCAGGACGATATAGAAGTGCTGGTAAGATGGGCGGAGCAGTGGAAAATTAATTTTAATCCAAAGAAGTGTGATGCCCTTTGTGAGGACTAACAAGGTAAGGGAATATGCAACGGATGGTAGGGCCCGAGGAAGTACCGAGGGTCTTTGGTGTACTTGTCCATAGTTCACTGAAGGCAGCAGCACAGGCAGATAATGTGGTTAGGAAGCCACATTGGATACTTGCCTTTATTAACCGAGGCATAGAATATAAGAGCAGTGAGGTTATGATGGAGCTGTATAAAACGCTAGTTAGGCCACGGCTGAAATACTGTGCACAGGTCTGGGCACCAGACTATTGGATAGATTTGAATGCACTGGTGAGGGTGCAGAGCAGATTCACCAGGATGTTGCCTGTGCTGGAGCATCTCAGCTATGAAGAGAGAATGTATAGGCTAGGGTTGTTTACCTTAGAGCAGAGAAGGCTGAGGGGGTGACCTGATTGAGGTATACACAATTATGAGGGGCATTGATAGGTTAGAAAGGAAGAAACGCTTTCCCTTAGCCAAGGGGTCAATACCAGGGGGCATAGATTTACGGGTAGGGGCAGCAAGTTTTGAGGGGATTTGAGGAAAACAGTTTTCACTCAGAGGGTAATTGAATCTGGAACGCACTGCCTGAAGGGACGGTAGAGGCAGGAACATTCACAACATTTTAGAAGTATTCAGATGAGCACTTGAAAAGCCACAGCATTCAAGGCTATGGGCCAAGTGCCGGAAAATGGGATTAGCATAGCTAGGTGTTTAGTGCCTGGCCCAGAGATGATAGGCCTAAGGGCCTGCTTCTATGCTGGATAACTCTATGACTCTCTGAAACTGCACAGTCCTTATGGAGACAAACTTCCATCTTCCCATTGATGATACCGTCCGTCGTGTTATCTGGCAATACTATCGTTCTCAATGGGATAGATTTTGATTAGATATGGCAATGCAAAACTGGGCATCCATGATGCTCTGTGGGTCATCAGCAGCAGTTGAATTGTACTCAACCACAGTTTGCAACCCCATCAAACCGGTTTACCAACGCTGGCTCAAGGAAGAGTGCAGGCAGCCACGCCAGGATCAGCACCAGGCATATCTCAAAATGAGGTGTCAACCTCGTGAAGCGACATCCCTGGACTACCTGCATGCCAAACAGCATAAGCTGCATGCGACAGACAAAGCTAAGCATCCCAAAACCAGTGGATCAGATCTAAGCTCTGCAGTCCTGCCACATCCAGTCGTGAATGGTGGTGGACAATTAAACAACTAACCAGAGGAGGTAGCTCCACAAATAACCCCATGCAAGATGAGCGGGGAGCCCAGCACATCAGTCCTAAAATAAGGCTGGAGCATTTGCAACAATCTTCACCCTGAATTGCCGAGTTGATTATCCATCTCGGCCACCTCCTGAACTCCCCAGCATCACAGATGCCAGTCTTCATCCAATTCGATTCACTGCGTGTGATATCAAGAAACGACTGAAGGCACTGGATGCTAAAAAGGTTTTGGGCCATAACAATATTCTGGCAATAAAACTGAACACCAATGATCCAGATCCTGCTGCACGCCTAGCCAAGCTGTTCCAGTACATCTTCAACACTGACATCCAACCGGTAAGGTTTTGCCCATACATGTTATGCACACATAAAGTAGGAGAAGTCCAGCATTACCAGTTACCATCCCATCAGTCTATTCTCAATCATCAGTAAAGTGATGGAAGGTGTTGACGTGAGTACTATAAGGTGGCTCTCGCTTTGCAGTGACCTGCTCAGTGACACAAAATTTAAGTTTCGTCGTTGCCATTTAGCTCCTGACCTCATTACAGCCTTGCTGCAAAAATGGACAAAGGAGCTGAACTCAAGAGATGAGGCAACAGTGACTGTCCTAGGCATCAAGGCAGCATTTGACCGAGTATGGCATCAAGGAACATTAGCAAAAATGGAATACATCGGAATCAGAGGGAAAATTCTCTGCTGCTTGAAGTCACACAGACCACAAAGGAAGATGGTTGTGGTTTTTGGATTCAATCATCTCAGCTCCAGGACATCACTGCAGGAGTTCCCCAGGGTAGTCTCCTAGGTCCAGCCATCTTCAGCTGCTTCATCAATGACCTTCCTTTAATCATAAGGTCGGAAGTGGGGATATTCACTGATGATTGCACAATGATCAGCACCATTCGTGATTCCTCAAATACTGAAGCAGTCCGTGTAGAAATGCAGCAAGAACTGGACAATATCCAGGTTTTGACTGATACGTTGGAAGTAATATCTGTACCACACAAGTGACAGGCAATGCCGATCTCCAACAAGAGAGAATCTAACCATCTCCCATTGACATTCAATGGCAGTTCGATCAATAAATCCGCCACTATTAATATCCTGGGTGTTACCATTGATCAGAAACTGAACCGGAGTTGCCATATAAATCAAAAACAAGAAATGCTGGAATCACTCAGCAGGTCTGGCAGCATCTGTGGAAAGAGAAGCAGAGTTAACGTTTCGGGTCAGTGACCCTTCTTCAGAACTACAAGAGCAGGTCAGAGGCCAGGAATTCTGCGGCGAGTAACTCACCGCCTGATTCGCCAAAGCCTGTCCACAATCTACAAGGCACAGGTCAGAAGTGTGATGGAATATTCACCACTTTCCTGGTTGGATGTAGCTCCAAGAACACTCAAGAAGTTCAACGCCATTCAGGGCGAAGCAGTCCACTTGATTGTTACCCCATTGACAAACATTCACTCCCTCCACCACCGATGTACAGTGGAGGCATTGCGCACCATCTATAAGCTGCATCACTGGTTCTTGTGTGGGAATGAAAACCTCACAGGATCTCTAGTGCGAGCCTTGGTGAATTCCACCCTCAAATGGTGTTACTATGGGAGCTGTTCTGGCCCTAGATGAACTGCTTGTGTGGAGGAAACGTGGGCCATTCTTCTTTTTACTTGAACTGGAATATTTTATCAACTTGCACTACCATCCCTTTGTCACTGAACCACTCCTGTTCTTCACCCAATGATTGACCTTTCCCATTTCTCCTTCTTTCCCCATATCCCATTCTTAAATGGCTAATTTCCACCTACCCCTCGACTTCAAATGGTCCATCTCTGAAACTGTCCTGCCAGTCCTCAATTGCGTGACCTTTTGGATTGACTGTCCACAGATATCTACAATAATCACACCGTTATCCACAGCTACCTTTATTATACATCCTCTAACCCTGCTTCCTGGAAAGACTCCGTTCCATTTTCCCATTTTGACCACATCTACTCTATCAGTTCCGATTATGCTTACTTTCACGCCAGTGCTTCTGAAATGTCTGTATTTTTCCTCAGCCCATCCCAAATGTCCATCCCATTTCCTATGTTACTGCATCACCCCATCCCCTCCTTTCTGGAATCAAGGTAAGGTTCTCCTTGTCCTCAAGTTCCAACCCTTGACCCTCCACATTCAACGCATCATCCTCAACAAGCATATATGGTATTCCAGCCCGACCCTCTGCGCTTAGCGACCCCGTGTCGACTCGTCAATCACCCAACACCTTTTCCCCATCCTCTGTTTATTTCATTGTTCCATGGCACTTGCACTACCCTCCCTTTGTCATTGAATCACTCCTGTCCTCCACATAAAGTCAGACCTTTCCCATTTCTCTTTCTTCACCCCATATCCCATTCTTAAATTGCTAATTTCCACCTGCCCCTCGACTTCAAATTGTCCATCTCTGACACTGTCCTTCCAGACCTCAATTTCGTGACCTTTTGGATTGACTGTCCACAGATATCTACAATAATCACACCGTTATCCACAGCTACCTTGATTATACATCCTCTAACACTTTTACATGGCTGTGTAATTGTTGAAAACAGATAATCATCAGTCTCTTCCAGTTCTGAGGAAAATAAATCACATGAAATGTTAACAATGTTCGTTTCCCCACAGACACTGCATGACGTCTTGAATATTTTCAGTATTTTCCAATTTAATCAGATTTACAGTTCTTTCAGTATTTTGTTTCCATGACAATGGTTAAGCCTGGATATTAACAGGGGTGCAAGATAGGTGGTAACAGGAGTTTTAGATTTCTAACTCCACAGTCTCCCTCTTTTATGCTTGTGGGGTTCCTCGCCATGAAAGCAGCCAAATGATGGGCTTGGCTTCCAGTTGGGCAGGGAGGAGTCTGGAGCGGACCTTACCCGCGGGTAGGAGATTCTTTGTCTGATACTGGGGAGAGTCCAATAACCTCTGCAGGAGGTGAGATCTCTGATCGTTGAGCCGCCAATCCCCCAGCCCAGGGATAAGTCAGCTCTTGAGCAGCATAGTACGCGATTGGGAATGAGAAGGGGGAGGGGGAGTTTCTGATCCTCAACACCGGCGAGGGGTCTGCAGTAATGGACGTTGTGCCAGATAGGGTGTGGGAATGATTGATCCAAGACACGATGGAAGGCCTGGTCCCGGGTAATAAAGTCTGATTCCGTGCTGGGCTCCAATCCCGGGGAGCGTTCGACCTTGCGGATGGGGGACGGGGGCGGGGGGGGGGGGCGGTGATCCTGCATGGCCACCAATGCTGCGATTGATACAATAAAGAGGGCCAAGCTTGATCCCAGAGTGGCGGATGGTTCTGATTGCCAATCTTGGATGTCTTTCTGCGTGGCTTGGGTTATGAACAGGTAAACTTGGTGGCCAGCATTACATCTATAAAACAGATTAAATCAGAGACTTCCAGGATCATGAAAGTATTCTCATTACCAACCATCTGCCTAGGAGCAGTTCTCTTCCCGACCCTGTCCCGACTCCAGTAAACCCGAATGTTGGCGGGTCAGAAGTACATTGGGATCAGTGTTATGATGTAACAATTTTAACCTCTGACTCACTTCCATTCCTGCTGCTTTTGGCGCTAATATCCTGCCGTGACTGTTTTTGTCAGGTGCAGAGAATTTTTCGTCAGTAACCTCCAGTCTATTTTCCCTGCTGTCTGTTACACTTAATTTATTGGCGAGTGTGATCCGCTCCCAGCGAAATGTCAGCCTCTCCACCTGTACCACTCGATACCTGGTGGCCATGGCAATGACGGATCTACTGTACATTATCACTGGCAACATTCTGTGGATGGTGATTTTTCTATTATTTCCTGGCATCTTTTCTGGTCATCACCACTGTATGTTTTGTTATCGTGGTCCTGTTTCGTGCAGCAACAGCATTTTCTATCTGGTTCACTGTCACTTTCACCTGTGATCGTTTTTTGGCCATTTGTTGCCAGAAGCCGAAAAGAAAGCATTGCACAATGAAAGTTGCAGCTTTGGAGCTAGCAGCAACCTGCATTCTGCGTTGTGTAAAAAACGTCCCCTTCTACTTTGCATATGAACCTTTATGGATAATCGATAATATAACATGGTTCTGTGCTTTAATGTCAAACTATTACACTGATCCTGGATGGATGGGAATTGACTGGTTTGATACGGTTTTAACCTCATTGTTCCCATTCGCTTTAATTCTGTTGCTCAATGCTCTGACAGTCGGACACATTTTAGTGGAGTATGTAATAGATTGAGGGGTCGGAGCAAGGGAGAGAATCGCAGTGACCCAGAGATGGATGGTAGAAGAATATCAGTTTTTTATGTTTTCACCAAATTGGGCAGCTTCATGCTACTATGGCTGGTTTATGTTATACATTTCGTCTATTATATCATTACGGGTCAGATCCCGGGGATTGCAACGAATCTGAACATATGGTTCAAAGATTTGTATATATGCTGCGGTCTTTCAGTTGCTGCACAAATACATTTATTTATGCAGTGACTCAGTCCAAGTTCAGGGAGCAGATCAGGAGTACGGTGAAATATACAGTTACATCAATTATTCAATTAATGAATAAACCAAGCAACTGAGAGCAGCCCAGGGGTGGGTGCCATTTATTCCTTTTCATGAATGTAATATTGATCACCGCGGGTCAAAAGTGACTGATAGCGTTATGACCCGAATACAATAACGGGTGATCACACATGATAAAGAGCAGCATGGTGACAGTCAAGTAGTGACCAACAGTAAATAAACTACAGGGGGCGGGTGCAACACACATGACTTATGAGCGTGGCAAAGGGCAACAAAGAGTCAGATCGACCCTGGCAGGACAGCCGGGGAAACAATAGACAGAGTCCCTCCTCCAGCTCCACTGGTTCCATTCTCAGTTCCTCACATCTGCTCAGAAGGAACAGCTTCTTAAAATATGTTGGCAATCTTTCCGTGTGAATTTATTTATTTTTTTTGGCAGCACTTTTTGAGTGTATCTCCCTTCTATTCCCTGGACTGGCCATTGCCATCTTTCTCTCTCTCTCGTTCTTTCCATCCCGTGAGTTAGATAGTGGTGCTGGTGGGGTTTCTTTCAGGATTCTCATGAATTAGAATTAGAGAAGCACAGAGATCTAGGAGGGTTGTAGGCATTGGGGAGATCCAGATATAAGGAGAGTTGCAGAGGCTGTGAGGTTTTCGGAGTTGGGAGAGTTATAGGGGCTGGTACAGAGATATGGAAGATTTTAGGAGTTGGGAGAGTAGCTGTCATATGGAGTATTGGCAGGGTTCGAGAAGGCAGAAGAGTTAGGGACGGTTGCAAGGCCTGGATAAGTTATCAGAGATATGGTGGGTTGTCGGGTTGGAGCTGGTCACAGAAATAGGATGGGTTGTAGGCGTGCAGGATGTTTCAGACATTGGGGTGTTCAGGCGTTGGGGAGGTCGGCATTGAGGATGCTGAATGATGTTAGTGGCTAGGGGGCTTGTAGGGCATGAGGGTATTAGGATGATGGGTGGCAAGTCCGTGGAGATATTAGAACACAAAGATTAGTATTCTAAATAGAGATGCTTTGGACCAGGATCTAATGTTTTTCAGCGAACAATGAAGAAATGGATGAATTAGAACTGCTGTGAGTTAGGACATTGGGTAACAGAGAGTTGAATAAACTTAAGTCTAAGGATGGTGGAAAATGGGAGGGTAGGCGGGAAAGTGTTCTGTTCATCAAGGTTGGAGAAAAATCATCTCAGTCCCAGTACATGACTGCAGGAGTTGCTCAAGTTTGTATCCGAGGCCCAACCATCTTCAGATGTTTCATCAATGACCTTCCCTACATCGTAAGGTCAGAGGTGGGGATGTTCACTACATGAAAAGGTTGACCAACAACATGGTTCGGGGTGACTGATGGGCGATTTAGTGCAGCTGATTTTTGGACTGCTGCAAGGTGGCGAATTAGGCTCCAGCATTGCAAGGAGTAAAATTTATCCCTGCTGTCATTTCCTCCCATCTGGCGTGACGAGCAGCACTGAGAGACTCCATGAGGTGGTCTATGAAATCAGGGTCAGTAGATGATTTATATTCCTTTAAAAGTGCTTCGATCTTCGTATCAAGGCATGGAACTTAGATGGATAGGTCGCCACGAGACATGGCTGTGCAAGCAATTCGTGAATGGCAACACTGAAGTTCTGATATAATTCTTACTTAGGTATATTTTGATACGTTTAGCTACAATGATGCCGTTCAAGGAATCGTTGTATATTTACCAATCTGCTTTATGGAATTTCCATTACATCTTCTTTGCATTGTTGTTGACTGGAATGCAATATAAATGAGCGATGACCTGTATTGATTATGTGCGAAGTCTTCCAACACTAGGCAGTGTGATGCTTGAGGATGATCATCAAGGGAAATGACCCAGCCCTGCTCAGTTGAGTATTTCCGACTCCAACTGGCTGAATGATAATGTTCCCATTGCTTGGGGTTGTGTCTTATGGTTGGGTCGTTTCTGGAGGCCCACTCGAGATGCTGTTCACCATCTGTGTCTGTTACTAAGATACGTCAGTGAGTCTGGGGCAGTTAAAGTCTCCCACCTAGTTGGTTCGGTGAGGCAGTATTGGCAGAACTTGCTTTTCCCAACTGGCTCTTGAAGGCCTGTACACGTTTGCAATATGGGCACTGCACAGCCGAATTGTGTCACAGAACGTGGTTGATGACAGGTCTGCTGCATCAGCAGCGTCAGATTTGACATAGGTGGCACAGCTGTACATGGCATGTGGTGAGAAGCACAGTTGGTCAAAGTCTTTGATGTAATAGCGGCCTGCTTCTTCAGTTCAAATTATGGTTTCTTGTAGGGAAATGATTTCAAACGAATGTTGGGTGGCAGGACTTCCAATGAGGTTTCACATGGCGGCTGATAGACCATCAACATTAAGTTGTAAGTTTTGGAGTGCATGCCCTATTGCTGTAAAGCTAGAGGTTTGCGTATATTTGCGACTTGTGCTTCTGGGGTGACTGGGATCCGGCAAGTGGGCTCTTTCCGTGTCCATTAATTTTCTCCAGGAATTTAGTCTGCCGGATGATCAGTTGCTTACCCAAGGGCGCCTGAGATTTGGGGTGTACGGTGATCTATTGTCCCCATCTACAAGATGCACTGCAGCAACTCACCAAGGCGCCATCGAAAGCAACTTCCAAGCCGAGAACGTCTACCACCTAGCACAACAAGGGCAACAGATGTGTGGGAACATCATCAGCCTCAAGTTCCCCTCCAAGCCATGCGTCATCCCAATATAGAACTATATCGCTGTTCCTTCACTGTCGCTGGTTCAAAATCTTGGAACACGCATCCTAACAGCAATGTGGGTATACATACTCCACATGGACTGCAGCTGTCCAAGAGTGCAGCTCGCCAACACCTTCACCAGGGCAATAGTGGATGGGCAATAAATGCTAGCCTAGTCCGTGACGTCACATCCCGTGAGAGAATTAAACAAAACAAAGGGATGGATTAGGGTTTTAGCATCAAATGAGCTGAAGTAGGAGTGGAGATGGGCATTATTCACCCACCTTCTCAAATTCAGTGTCAATATCAGATCGATATTTTTCTCCATCATCAGCCACAGGTACGGACTCAGTGACCCTGAATACATATTGCAGGTCATTTCAAAGCAACCGAGCAGGGTATTTCAGAAACACTCAATCAGTACTTTTTCACTACATAGATTAATTTGCGGGATGATGGTGACACTGCGAAGTCAAGCATTGATTTTCCATGTTCAATCAACCCTTGACAAGATGGTTCTGGGCTCTCTTGAAGCAGTGGCTGCGCTTCCGGCGAAGGAACTTCGAAGGTTGATGCTATCGAGGGAGTACCGGGACGTTGCTCATTTGCGCAGACTAGCATGGAGAATAGCCTGTGAAGATCCTTTGTCTGTTTACACATGTGAAGACTGGGCCACTTGAATGACAGAATATAAGGAAGAAATTACCAGAAGCTAAAGTGACAATTTTGTTTAATATCTATTTGAAACAAACAGGACAATCTGGTTGCTGCAGCTATGTTGCTACTAGCTCCCTGTGGTGCTGTTGGAGAACAGAGCTAATTTAGTTCACTCTTCTGTCCTTGGAGATCCTCCATGTTAGCAATGGCTGCTCGGCGGGTCTCGTTGCCCTCAGCGGCCGCCATCTTTGTGAGGGGCATATACAAATCAAGAAAAAAATTCCACAGCTTCACTTCAAAACGAGAGATGATTAAAACACTGACCTTTCTCAATGAAGAAAGAAATTTATGGTTTAAATACCATTAGTCCTTTTTAGAGGGAATTATGTCGCCCATGTTTGACTCTTTTAACCCAAATTCCGCTCGAGTTGATATTCGGCCGTAGGGGAATGATGTGGCACCCCTCTCACTGTCTTTCCCCACTCCTCTCACTTCCTTCCCATCACCCTGCACGTGTCACTTTATCTCTCTCCCTCACCCTCTCACGGTATCTCCCTCTCCCTCGCCCTCTCATTCTATCTCCCTCAACCTCTCACTTTCACTCTGCCTGCCCCTCTCACCTTATGTCCGTCCATGGCACTCTGACTTGTACTCTGCCTGCCACTCTCTCTTTGACTCTCCTTGCGCGTCCGATCACATTTCCTCTCTCTATCTGCGCCTCTCACATTCTCCCTGTGCGTGTCCCTCACAACTTCTCTCTCTCATTCAAAAACAAGAAATGCTGGAATCACTCAGCAGGTCTGGCAGCATCTGTGGAAAGAGAAGCTGAGTTAACGTTTCGGGTCAGCGACCCTTCTTCGGAAGAAACATTAACTCTGCTTCTCTTTCCACAGATGCTGCCAGACCTGCTGAGTGATTCCAGCATTTCTAGTTTTTGTTTCAGATTTCCAGCATCCGCAGTATTTTGCTTTTATTCTCTCTCTCATTCATCCTTTCACGTCCTCTCTCCCTCGCTGTGACTCCCACTTTCTCTCTCTCCCTGCCACTCTCACTTCCTGTCCTTCGCTTCACCCTGCATTTCTCTCTCCACTTGCTCCTCTCACATTCTCTCTCTCTCTCTCCCCGCCCCTCTTACTTTCTTTCTGTGTGTCTCTCATTTTCTTCCTGTCCACGCCACTCTCACTTGCACTCTACCTGCCCTTCTCCCTTCAACTTGTTTTATCTTCTGTTTCAAATACAGGAATCTTGCCAACAGGCATCAGTCCGCTGGAACGATTCCCTATTATGATGATTATTAAATAACATATAATCTTGCCTCTGTTATCTCTTCCCTATCTTTTCCGAAGGTGTAGATGCACTCCATCTAAAGCAGAGATCTTTCCCACTCTTTGATCTAGCTCCACTTTGATATCTGCCCACTTTCTCAAGAAAATGGTTTGAAGTTCTTAGTCGAATGTATTCGCTATTATATGACTGTTACCAATTCTCCTCAAAATGTCTCTGAATCCGCATCCGCAGTGTGAATCAGCGCGGACTTTCCCACAACACATTAGATTTCCTTGCTTCTCTGGTCGGAGATGCGCTGCAGAAATCCATTTATATTTCTGTACTTGTCAGTTTAACCCTCTCTGCTCCAAAGGCCAATAAACCCAAGCTGTGTTTCAAATCACAGTGGATGGGATTTTACTTGACAGACAGCACGAGACCATTCACCAGCCAGTTTCCCTCCACCAAATCATGCTGGAAAATTCGGAGGGCACTATTTCGGAAAGACTTATTTTGTTTTGTTCTTTCTCCAATCCGGCTGGATCTCCTCACTTCCTCACCGGCTCTGGTCTGGGAAGCAAACGTCTTGTAGCATCCATACACACATTGGGACAATGGGATATTCTTCACTCAAGTTTTGCATGCTATGGAAACCTGTATGGGTCCCAGTTATGCTTACTTTGTGCAGGATACGTGGAACATTAATTTTTGCAATCTACTGAGGATCTCTCCTTCATATTTTTTTACTGACACATAAGTAACTGTGCTCGTGCGATTTTCTTGTTTAGGTCTGGACTGGAAAATTTCATCAACATGCTTTTAGTCCCCATTCCCCTTCATCATTCGTCTTCTCATTGTCCGTCTCTGACACTTCATTTCCTGTCCTTGACGTCTGAACCGCCATTTCAGGGGATTGGATGTCCACAAATATCTATTTTAATCCCATCGATGCCCGCAGTTTCTTTGATTATACTTCCTCCGACCCCACTTCCTGGAAAGACTCTGCTCTATTCTCCAAAGTTTTTTCACCTCCGTTCCTTCTGGCCGCACAACATTAACTTCCACACCGGTGCTTCTGAAATGTCTTCAGTATTCTTCAGTCGATAGTTCCCTCCACCGTGGTTAACAGGACTCTCGACCATGTCCAGCTCATTTCCCGCATTACTGTTTTCACATCATTCCCTTCCCCGACAGAACCATGATAGGTTACCCATGTACTCACCTTCCACCCCACCAGCTCCCTCATTCAACGCAACATCCTCCACCATTTCTGCCCTGTCTAGCTACGTCCACCACAAACGGTATCTTCTGCTCCCTTCCCATTCCCACGCTCTTAGAGTAATCATGATGCAGTCTTCAATTACTCTACTCACTTTCCGAATCAACTCCCCATGCAAGCACTGTCCAAACCCAAAAACACTCCTTCCAGTGACTAAGATTTGCGTGCACTTCTTACAAATTTGTAACTGTTTCGTTGCTCACGAAGGAATCTTATGGACAGTGGGAGTGGAGCAAACTCAGATTGGATGATTGCTTTGTTGAACATCTCCAGCCATTGTGCATGTGTGACCTGCGTTTCTGGCCACTCGTCATTTTAATTCGACATTCCACTCCCACTCTCTCAGTTCTATCCTCGACCTCCTACACCCTTCTACTGAAACTCAATGATGAACATTGTCTGCCACTCTCCCTCTGATTCTCCTGCGTACACTATCAGTTTTACTCTCTCTATCTGTCCTTCTCACATTCTGTCTGTGCATGAACCTCACACCTAATCTCTCTGCATGCTCCTCCCACTTTATCTGACTCCCTGCCACTCTCACTGTCTCTCTTCCTGCCCTTTTAAATCTCTCTATGTCTGTCGCTCTTACTTTCTCTCTCTCTCCGCTATTCTCACTAGCACTCTGACTGGTCCTCTCAAATTGATCTCCCTGCAGCCCTTAAAACTACTGTAGCCCCTCAAACAAACGGCTAGAACCGTGAGTGGATAAATTCAGTACAAGGCTCGGGGCCTTCACTTACCTTCAGGAGTGGAGAACTGTCGGACCTCTTCAGGAGTTGGGGCATGTTGACTGAGTTTAAGTTTGGAAAAAAATAAGTACAGCAGTGAATCACAGGAAAGCTGCAAGGTGATCGGTTGGTGAGTAACTGTTGTTGGGGAGTATCTATAAATAGCTGGGTAAGTAACTAAAGTAAAGAGAAAAAGAAGGTCTACAGTTTATATATATTTATAGTAAGTCGTTTTTTTTAGGGAATCAAGATCCCTAGTGGCAATAATTTCTAATTTTTGAGCAACTCAAGGGCGTACAGTTAGGGTAAGCTATGGAAGGGCTGCTCAGCAGCGTGGAGTGCTCCTCCTGTGCAAGGTGAGAAATCAGGGACACTCCCAGTGTCCAGGTTCAGCAAGTGTGCAAGAAGTGTCTCCAGCTGCAGTGAGTCGAAATCCGCGTTTCGGATCTGGAGCGTCAGCTGAGGATATATGGAGAATCTGCGAGGCTGAAATCATCGTGGATAGCACGCACAGTGTGGTGGTAACACCACAGATAAAGACTGCTCAAGCAGAAAGTGACCATCAGGCAGAGTAGAAGAACGCAGCAGAGAATATAGGAGCCCTTGGGTGCATCTCCCTCTCTAACATATCTTCTGCTTTGCAAGCTGTAGCGGGCGATAGCTGCTCAGGGAAATGCAGCAAGAGCCAAGACTGTGGCACCACACATGGCTCAGCTGCACGGGAACAGTGGAAAAAGAGTGGAAGAGCTACTGTATGAGGGGATTCTATCGTCAGGGGTACAGATAGGCGTTGCTGTGGCCGCACACGAGACTTCAGGATGGCATGTAGCCTCATTGGTGCTAGGGCTGTCACGCAATAGTTGACGGGGGAGGGTATACAGTCAGCAGTCGTGGTTCACATTGGGATCAGCGACATGGGTCGAAAGAG
This sequence comes from Heterodontus francisci, assembly GCF_036365525.1. Taxonomy (NCBI): domain Eukaryota; kingdom Metazoa; phylum Chordata; class Chondrichthyes; order Heterodontiformes; family Heterodontidae; genus Heterodontus; species Heterodontus francisci. Next base: position 37,574,703 of record NC_090398.1, read on the forward strand.
GAATGAGGTCCTGCAACAAAATTTAGGGATATTGGTAGCAGACTAATGAGCAGGACCTCAAGGGTTGTAATCTCTTGATTTGTCCCGGTGATACATGCTAGTGAGTATAAGATTAGGAGGATACAGCTGATAAATGCATTGCCGAAGATATGGTGCAGGAGGGAGGGCTTTAGTTTCCTGGATCACTGGGTCTGTTTCTGACGAAGGTGCGACCTATACAAATTAGACGGAAAACACCTGAGCCAGAACGGGACCAACATCCTTGCAGGGAGATTTGCTAGTGCTGTTGTGGGGGATTTAAACTAATTTGGCAGGAGTATGGGATACATTGTGGAGGTAGAGTAGGGGGTGATGCACAGACAATTATGGAAGGGAAATTAAGTCAGTCCAGAAGGCAGAGAAAATATAGACCTGTTAAGGCACAAACGAATAGTGCAAGGCCGGATTGCATACATTTTAATGCAAGGAGACTTACAAGTAAGGCAGATGAATTGAGGGCGTTGATTAACACATGGGAATATGATATTATTGCGATCACAGAGACATGGTTGAGGACGGGGCATGACTGGCAGCTTAATATTCCAGGGCATAGAATCTTCAGGTGCAACAGAAGGGGGTGTAAAAGAAGAGGTGGCATTGCACTGTTGGTCAAGGAGTCAATTACTTCAGTAAGGAGCAATGATATCTTAGATAGGTCTTCAAATGAGGATAGATGGGTAGAACCTAAAAACAAAAAAGGGCAATCACTTTGCTGGGAGTGCACTACAGGCCTCAAAACAGTCGGAGAGAGACAGAGGAGTGGATATGTGGGCAAATCTCAGAGAGGCATAAAAATAATAGGGTAGTAATAGCAGGGGATTTCAACTTTCCGATAGTAACTCGGATAGTCTTGTGTAAGAGGCTTAAATGAGGCAGTTTTCTTCATGTGCATCCAGGAGAGCTTTTAGAGCCAGCATGCAGAAAGATCCTACAAGAGAAGGGACGGTACTGGATCTAATCTTAGGGAATAAAGCTGGACAAGTGATGCAAGTGTCAGTGAGGGAGTATTTCGGGGATAGTGACCATAACTATGCAAGATTTAAGGTATGTTATGGAAACAGACAAAGATGGACCGAAAATAAATGTACTGATTTGGAGGAAGGCCAATTTTAATATGAAAAAAAAAGCTGGCCAAGGTGAACTGGGAGCAGATACCTGCATTAAATCTACATGAGACCAGTTGGCGTCATTCAAAAAGGAAATAGTGCGAGTTCAGGGTCAACATGTTCCCAAAAAGGTGAAGGGTAGGACCAATTAGACCAGGAAACCCTGGATGTCAAGGGATCTCGAGGATTTGATAAAGCAAACAAGGAGACTTATCGCAGACTCGGCTGACTCAAAATAGCGGAGGCACTGGAGGGCAAGAGGATAACCAAGGATGGAGTAGGGTTCATGAAAGACCAAATTGTCAATCCGTATGTGGAGCTGGAGGACGTCGGGTAGTTTTTAAATGATTACTTTTCATCTGTGTTCACGATAGAGATTGATGATGTAGGTGTAGAAATCAAAGAGGAGTGTTACGATACACAGGAACAAATTAGTATTGAAAGGGAGGGGGTAGCAGCGGTTTTAGCGGGCGGAAATATGGAGAAACTCCCAGGCGCAGACGAGATGCATCCCAGGCTGCTATGTGAGGCAAAGGAGGATATTGCAGGCGCTCTGACACAAATTTTCAAACGGACAAACAGGAGAAGTGCCAGAGGACTGGAGGACAGTGAATGTTGTACCATTATTCAAGAAGGGCAGTCGGGATAAACCAGGTAATTACAAGCCAGTGAGTCTGACATCAGTGGTCGGGAAACTGTTGGAAAAAATTCAGAGTGACTGGATTAATCTCCATTTGTAGAGGCACGGAATAATCAAGGATAGTCAGCATGGAATTGACAAAGGGAGATCACGTCCAACTAATTTGATATATTTTTTTCAAGGAGGTGACTTTGTGTGTAGATGAGGGTAAAGCAGTTGATGTAGGCTACATGGACTTGAGCACGGATTTTGATAATGTCCCGCATGTAAGATTTGGCAAGAAAGTAAGCGTCCATGGGATCCAGGGAAACTTGGCAAATTGGATTGAAAATTGGCTTCGAGTCAGAGTCGAGGGTTGTTTTTGCGAATGGAAGCCTATGACCAGTGGTGTACCACGGTGACAGGACCCTTGTTGTTTGTAATGTACATTAATTATGTCGATGAGAAAATAGATCAGTAAGTTCGCAGATGACACGAAGATTGGTGGTTTCATAAATAGTGAGGAGGAAAGCCTGAGATTAAAGGACGATATAGATGGCTGGAATGATAGGCAGAGTGGTGGCGATAGGAATCTAATCCTGAGAAGTGTGAGGTGATGCATTTTGTAAGGAGTAACACGTCAAGGGAATATATAATGGATGGTAGGGAAATAAGAAGTATAAAGGGTCAGGGGGACTTTGGTGTAATTGTCTGTCGATCACAGAAAGCAGCATCACAGGTAGATAGGGTGGTTAGGAAGCCATATGGGATGCTTGCCTTTATCAGCCGAGGCATAGAATATAAGAGCAGGGAGGCTATGATGGAGATTTACAAAACGCTGGTTAGGCCACAGCTGGAGTATTGTGAACTCCTCTGGTCGCCAAACCATAGGAAAGATGTGATTTCACTGGAGAGTGCAGAGCAAATTCACCAGGATGTTGCCTGGGCTGGAGCATTTCAGCTAAAAGAGAGACTGGATAATCTGGGGTTATTTTCCACAGAGCAGGGAAGGTTGGGGGGAGAGGGATCTGTTTGAGGTGAACAAAATTATGAGGAGCACAGATAGGGTAGATAGGAAACAACCTTTTCCCATAGCAGAGGTGTCAATAACCACGGGACATAGACTTAAGAGAAGGGGCAGATGGATTAGAGGGGATTTGAGGATTTATATTTCACCTAGAGGGTGGTTGGAATATGGAACGTACTGCCTGAAGAGGTGGTAGAGGTAGGAAACTTCACAACATTTAAGAAATATTTAGATGAGCACCTGAAACGCCGTTGCATACAAGGCTACGGATCAAGTGCTGGAAAATGGGATTAGAATAGATAGCCGGCAGGGACACGGTAGGCCGAAGGACCTGCTTCTGTGTCTTATAACTCTATGACTCCATGACTCTGTGACTAATGCAGGTCCTCAAACTGACCGCAGTCCCTCAACCTAATACTTCCCCTCAATATAACACAGTCCCTCAAACTAATGCAGCCCCTCAAACCAATACAAACCCACAAACTAAAGCAACCCCTCGAACTAATATAGCCCTTCAAACTAATGCAAACCTTCAAATTACTGCAGGCTGGAAACTAATGCAGCCCCTCAAATTAATACAGCCCCGCAAACTAAAACAATTAGTTGGATAACGGCTAATGTGACGCCCTTGTAGAGGGGAGAGAGGCAAAAGGGCGAAACTATAGGCCAGTCAGCCAAATATCGGTCGTTGGGAAAATGCGAGAATCCATCATTAAGGAAGAAATAGCAGGACGTTTAGAAAATCGCAACGCAATCAAACAGAGTCAGCATGGCTTTGTGACAGAGAAATCATGTTTGACAAATTTTCTGGAGGTCCTTGAGGATACAACAAGCAGAGTTGATAAAGGAAACCGGTAGATGTGGTATATTTGGATTTCTATAAGGCATTAGATAAGGTGCCATATAGAAGATTATGGCACAATATATGAGCTCCTGGTATTGGCGGGCGGGGGGGATGCACTAGCATGGCTTGAGGATTGGTCAACTCACAGAAGACAGACTGTCGGGATGAATGGGTCTTTTTCAGGTTGGAAAGACGTAACTCGTGGAATGACACAAGGATCAGTCCTGGGCCTCAATTATTTACTATCTATTTTCATGACTTGGAGGAGGGGGCAGAGTTTTGTTATATCCAAATTTACTAAAGATACAGAAATAAGTGGGACGGCATGTTATGATGAGGACATAAGAAATCTGAAATGGTAAATAGATAGCTTGACTGAGCGGGCAAAGACTTGGCAGATGGAGTTTAATGTAGAAACGTGTGAGGTAATGCACTTCAGTAGGAATAATGGAACGGCAGACAATTATTTAAATGGAGAGAGACTTCAAAAAGGGCAGCACAAAGGAATCTTGGTGTTCTTGTGCCTGAAACACAAAAAGTAATCATGCCGGTGCAGCAGGTCATTAAGAAGGCAAATGGAATTTTGGCCTTTATTGCTGGGGTGTTGACGTTTAAAAATAGGGAACTCTTGTTACAACTGTACAGGGTGTTGGTGCGGCTGGAATTGCGGTATTGTGTACAGTTTTGTACTTCGTTCTTACTTTACTTTGTTTTGGTGCCCGCATTTAAAAAAGGATACACTGGCATTGGAGGCACTTCAAAAGAGATTTACTAGACTGATTCCTGGGATGAAGGGGTTGACTTATCAAGAACGGCTAAACAGGTTATGCCTTTATTCATGAGAGTTTAGAAGAATGAGGGGTGATCATTGAAACGTTTTGAACATGATCAATACAACCATATGAAACCTCTAAATGAAACCTCTTATTATTCTTGTGACGATTCAGGTAATAAAATAATCTTTCATCTTTATTTCTGCTCGAGGTCCTGGACTTTGAGACGTTTGCGTTTTATCCACCATATTATTTACATCAGAATCAAAGCTGCTGAAATAATGTTTTTGTTCAGGTGAGTGTATCTGATAGAAATCTTCAGGTTTATAACCGTGTCAGTGGAGACTGATCTACTGTGTAAATCAAGGCCGAATGGAATGGATCAGTTCAAGGTGCCTGCTGGAGCTCTAGAAGTTGTTGGTTCTCGCAGCCATGGGATATGCAGTAGTTGATCAGATAGAATACATCTATATTCCTGTTCTTGCAGCTTTTGGAATTACTGGTAGCTGTTATATCATCTGTGCAACGGTGTCAACTTTGTTTTTGTACTTGGCATGCTTTTCTCACTGTATGTTTAAAGAAACGCTGTTCTGTTCCAACTCGTTCAATGATGGAACGTCCTCAGTCTCTACTCTTTCAAATTTGCCAAAGCTGCATTAATTCTGTAATGATGTTTATTTATCCAACCATCGTGATGTCACAGTATTGTTTTCTGCTCTGAATTTATTGGAAACAGTTGTTTTGCCTCAGAGAAGGAATCAGACTGGCAGGAATATCTGCAGTTTCATTTTCTGGAACTAACTTGTCCTGGAACGTTGCTATAAATGTGGTTTTATTGATTGATAATGAGACAACTCCTGGTCTCAGTGTTACAAGGAGAAATTACAATGTGCTTCCTCCACAATAACATGGCCCAGTATAACTGGGATTTCAATATAATTGTCAGTTATAACTTATTAAATATTATTTAATTCCGTTTGTGTCTGACGCTACTTCAGAGCTCTGGCTATGGAACTGAGCTTGAGGCTGACTCTTTCACATCTCCTTTCCTGTGTTACTGTAGATACATTCACAAAGACTGCGCTACATTGTAAAATTGAATGTATGGATGTGATCTTGCATCGATTGGAAGGATGAGTCCCTCTATTTATCTGTAGATTATAAGCTGCAGCGCTGATGATGGAATTGTTTGAATTGGACAAGACCATGATCTATCGCTGCACTTTATAATTCTAGTAGAAGTAGTGTTGATCGACCTGAACCCATCTAAATGTGTAAAATGGTAAAGCCTCATAATTCAGTACATCGGTATCCTTAGTGAGGCTTTTTTTTCGGAATATCATCTCCATGGGATGTGAGTGACCGACCGGACATTCTGGAAACCACAGGTTGTCAGCTTCTAAATATTATTTGAAGTTTCTAAAGGAGTTCAAAGGTTGAGAAAGGGCACTTACATATGGATAGATGTCTAGCATTGTGCCATCTGATTGCATTAGCTATCTCTTGACTGGTATAAAATCACTCGATTGTGTCTGTATCTATGCATAAATAACTTTATTTCATCCCCTAATTTGTTTCAAAGTCGCATTGTTTCCTTGGATATGAAACTTTCTCCATTTCTGGCAATTTACAGTACATTACTTCACTGCAAAGCCGCTTGATCTTAAAATGTTGGCTGCCTTGAAGTTGAATAAATTCTAGCTGAAGGACTGGCCACAGGAGTTTCAATGATATTAAGGGGTGTCTGGAAGATGCTTTCTATTACGTTTATTCCATGAATTGTATATGAGGTGAACAGAGTAGGAGAACAGCTGAAGACATGTGCGATCCGGATAAACAAGAAGCTATTCACACAGCATCCATCCTTGAACAAACTGGCTCTGAGAGTAGGATGATTAAATTCAGAGCTGGTGAACAGAATGCAGGCGTAGCATACGACGATTTAAGTGAATGGGGAAAGGATAACTGAGAAGGTGGGAAAGAGAGTGCGGAGATATCGAGAAAGAAGCATTCAGCAGGCAGGGGAGGACGAGTAGAGGGAGTGGACTGGGCAATAAAAAGACAGAAAGAGTGTAGCAGCCTGTAAATAATTCTTCAGATTGAGCTGACAAAATTTTCTGTACTATTGGGATGAGGAAATATGAGTTGAATGTGTTATTAGGATGTTGCCAGATTGTGTGAGTTTAATTTGCAATGGTTGACTGCATTTAACACTGTCTGGCCCTCGGGCTAAACAGCTGATTATTACTTTTTGGAACGTACTGACTGAAAAATGTACTGGTAGATTCGAATGAAAGATTTAGTTCCTCAAAATGAATTACATTCGTATGAAACATGAGAAATAGAAGCTGGAGAAGTCCATACAGCACTTCCAACCGACTCCAGCTTTCAACAAAATCAGTGCTCATTTCCAGAGTGCAGTATCTATTGATCTCAGTCTTGAATATACACAACAACTGAGCACCCACAGCTCCCAGGGTTAAGGATTCTCAAATGTTCGCTGCCCTCTGAGTGACGACGTTTCTCCTTATCTTGGGATGTAATGGCCGACCTCTTATCCTGAGACTATGCTCCATCCAGTGGGAAACAGCTCCTTATCTACCCTGTCAAGCAAGCTGAGAAAGCTGTAAGTTTCATTGAGATCACCTCTCATTCTTTTAAGCTGCAGAATACGTAGATACTCTCTCAATCTCCTTGTTAGACAATGCTCTTCGCAAAGGAATCAGTCTAGTTAACGTTTGTTGCACTCTCCCTAAGGCAAATACATCCTTCCTTAGGTAGACAGATCAAAAATGTACATTGCGCACCTTTCATCAAAACGCTGTATTATTGAAGCATTTACATGTCCATTCTACAAGGCCATTAATGTCTTCAGATATTTGCTGTATTATTGTGTTAACTGTACTTTCAATGTGGATGTGTCTTTACATTTTCAATTTGTGCTTCTGTTACACAAGTCCCTGTCGATTATGTATTTGCTGACTAACAATGATCCCAATGACAATTATAGGAAAATATCCCTGCTCGCTTGCCAATCAGAATAAGGAACCTTCTCACTGTTTCCTGTTCTGCAGCCAGCTTGCTGTCCATTCTGCTGCTTGACACCTAATTCCATTTGCACTATGATTATTCATGAGTCTTCGCATGGTATCCTATTGAAGATCTTTTGATAATCCAACATGTTCCTTCCACTTCATTAGTCTGCACTACGATTTCTGGTATTATTCAAATAATTTAATATGACTTTTTCTTTTGGAATATGTGGTGATCGCTCTTTATTAATTATGTTTGTCTAGATGTTTATTTTATTTTCTGTTATATCTATCAATACAAATTCCATTATCACAGAATCACAAAATTGCAGAATCATTACAGTAAAGAAGGATGCCATTTGATCCATCGTGCGCACCGGCTCTCTGAAAGAGCAACTCCCTCAGTTCCAATCCCCTGCCTTCTGCCCATAACCCTGCACATTCTTGCTTTTCATACAATTGTCGAATTCCCTTTTAAGTGCTTCAATTTAATTTGCCTCCTCCTCACTCTCACCAACGCATTCCAGATCTAAACCACTGGCTGCGTGAAACAAAATATTATCCTCATGTCAATGTTCTTCTCTTACCAAATACTTTAAATCTGTGACCTCCCGTTCTCGATCCTTTCACGCATGGGGTCAGTTTGTCTCTAACTTCTATGCCCAGAACGCTCATGACTTGAAAACCTTTATCAAATCACCTCTCAGTCTTTTCTTCTCGAAGGAAAACAGTCCTAACTTCTCCAATCTATCTTCATAAGTGAAATTCCTCATCCCTGGACCATTCTTGTGAATCGTTCTTGTACTCTCCCCAATTTTTTTCAAGTGTGGTGCCCAGACCTGGAACGCAATACTCCAGCTGAGGCCGAGCTATTGCCTCATACAGTTGCAACATTAGTTCCTTGCTTTTGTTTTCTATGCCCATATTAATAAAGCCCAGGATGCAGTCTGCTTTCTGAACCACTCCCTCAAACTGTCCTGCCACCTTCATTGACTTATGCACATATACACCTCGGACCCTCTGCTCCTGCACACCCTTTAGTGTTATACCATTTATTCGATATTGTCTCTCCATGTTCTTCCTACCAAAATGAATCACTTCAAATTTCGCTGCATTGGACTTCATCTGCCACCTGTCTGCACATTCCACCAGCTTGTCTATATCCTTTCGAAGTTCGACACTATCCTCCTCACAGGTCGCAATGCTTCCAAGTTTCGTATGATCAGCAAACTTTGACATTGTGTCTTGTACACCAAGGTCTAGGCCTTTAATATCTGTCGCGAAAAGCAAGTGTCCCATCACTGATCCCTGTGGAACTCAACTGAACACTTTCCTCGAGCACGAAAAAAGTCCTAGCTTTCTTTAATTAACTTACAGTATCCATGTGGCTATTGATATTGTACCTAATTATTTTTTTCCAGAGGTTTTCCCACCACCGAAGTTAAACTGACTGGCCTGTAGTTATGGGGCTTATCTTTACACCCATTATTGAACAAGGGTGTAAGCTTTGCAATTCTCCATTCCATTGGAAGTACCACAGAGTCGAAGGAAGACTGAAAAAAATATGGCTAGTTTCTCTGCGAATTGCACCATAATTTCCTTCAGTATCGTTGGATGCATCTCATCTGCCCCTTGTACTTTGTCCACTTTGGGTACAGAAAGTCGATCTAATATTTCTTCTTTATCAATTTTAAACTTCTCTAGTGTCTGACGTACCTCATCTTTCAACATTGCCTGGGTTGCACCTTCTTTCTTGTTAAATACAGATGCAAAGTATTCATTTAAAACCTCAGCTGTGCCCTCTGACTGCATGTCTAAATCCTCTTTCGGGTCCCTAATCGGCCGCAGTCCTCCTTTAACAAAACATTTGCTATTTATATGCCGAGAGAGAACATTGGGATTTGATTAATGATAACTTCCAGTCTCTTTTCATGATCCCTCTTTGATTCACTTATTTGCTTTTTCAGGTCCTCTCTGAACCTTCAGCCTGGTTCTCAATAGTATTTTCCACTTTGCATCTGTCAGAAGCATGCTTTCTTCTTTATCTTAATCTCTAAATCTTTTTTGATCCAGAGAGCTTTTGATTTGAATGCGTTATATTTCCCCTTCGAGGGAACAGACTTGACTGTGCCCAAACTATCTCTTCTTTGAAGCTAGCCCATTCTTCATCTACCAGTTCTCCTGCCAGCTTTTGACTCCAATTTATTCGCCACAGCTCTATTCTTACCACAGTGAAGTTAGCCTTCTCTCAGTTAATTATTATTCCCCTGGATTGCTCTTGTCCTTTTCAATATTCAGCCTAAATCTTATTATATAATGGTCACTGTCCCCTAAATGCCTTCCTTCTGATACTTGATCCACTTGGCCCACATCATTCCCAAGTCAGGTTTAGAAGTGCCTCCTTTCTCGTTGGCCACGCAACATACTGTTTTAGTAATATTTCCTGAACACACTCTAGGAACTCTTGCCCGCGCTGCCCTTTACGTTACTATTATCCCAGTTTATGATGGGATAATAAAAGTCCCCATTATAACTACCCTAAGTTATTTGCATTTTTCTGTATTTTCCTTGCATATTTATTCCACTTCTTCCTTCTGAATAGCTGTTGGCCTATAGACAAAAACTGAACAATGGAAACGCAACTTTTCATTCCTTAGCTCCAGTCTAATTGATTCTGTCCTCGACCCCTCTTGGCATCCTGCTTCTACAGCACTGCAATGCTCTCCTTAATCTATACTGCCACCCCTCACCCATTTTTCCCTTTCTGATCTTTCCTGAACACCTTGTATCCAGGAAAATGTATCCTCCAACCCTGCCCTTTTTTTGAGCCAGGTCTCTGTTATAGCCAGAACGTCATATTTTCACATGGAGATCTGCGTCTGTACCTCACCTGTCTTAGTAAACACTTGGATACATCCACATTAACCATGATTGGCATCAATTACTTTCTCCCTTAATCTGACCACACCGAATATTCCCAACTGTTGTGCTGTCTTTCTCCCCCAGTATTCTGTGCACCTTGGTATTCCTCTCTAATACTTGTCCGTGGTACCCACACCGCAGAAGTGCTGGCAGTTTTGCTTTCTTCCAATCTGAGCTCCCTCTCGTGTCCTCATCCATCTGACAATTTAGTTTAAACCCTCCCCAACAGCACTAGCAAACTCCCTGTGAGTATATTCGTCCCAGTCCTGCTAAGATGCATACTCTCCAGCTTGTACAGGTCTCACTTGCCTCAGATCCGGTCTCAATACCTCAGAAATCTGTTGCCCTCCCTCCTACAACAGTTCTTTAGCCACATGTTCATGCGCTCAGTTCTCCTATTCTTATGCTCACTTGCACTTGGGACTTGGACTAATTTTGATAATACTGCATTTGCGGTCAAGATGTTTAATCTCCTTTCTAGCTCCCTAAAATATGCTTTCAGGACCTCCTTCCCTTTCGTACCTGTGTCACTGGTACCAATATGGAACACGACCTCTGGTTGGCCACCCTCCCCCGCAAGAATGTCCTGCAGCCGCTCCATGACATCCTTGACCATGGCACCATGGAAGAAACACACCATCCTGCAGTCTTCTTTACTTCTACAGAAACGCCTGTCTGTTCCTTAACTGACGAATCACTACTGCTGTTCCACTCTTTCTCCCCTACTTGGCAGCTGAGCCACCGGTGGTGCCACAAACTTCGCTGTGACTCCTCTGAGGAAGCATCAAAATCACCAGTATCCAAAATGGAAAACCGATAAGCGAGTGCAAACCTCCCTCGGGAATTCCTGCACTACTGCCGGATTCTCATAGACTGCCTGACGGTCACTCATTCCCTATTTGCCTTCATACTTCTAACCTGCAGTGAGACCACCTCGCTAAAACTGCTATCCAAGTAGATGTTCACTTCGAGGATGCACAACAGTGACTCCAGCCTCCTTCGAGTTCCAAAACCCAGAGCTCAAGATTCTGCAACTGGTGATGCTTTCTGCTGATGTGTTCTTCTAAGACCTGCGATGCGCCCACGACCTCCCACATACCGAAGGATATACATTCCGCTGCCCTGCCGTAACTTAACTTTACAGACTTATTTATCATGAGTCAAATAGCATGCCTGGTATTCATCAAATAACTCATTCCACTGCACTAAAGCAAGAAACAAATACTGGATTATCTTCACTACCACTGAAAAAATGCAAACTGATTGAAATTTGTTCGGATTGTTCAATCTTCTGATTGAAATATAAGACTCACGTTAGCTGCCCAGAAGTTCTCTAGCTCTATTCCCTATTCTGATTATTACTAATGAACATATAATTGTGACTCTGCTAATTCTTCCCGAACGTTGTTAATGTGCGTGGTTGTAATCCATCCAAACCGCAGAGTTTATCCTCTATTTGATTACTTTAGCACATATGATCCAATCTTTTTTCTTCAATAACCTGAAGTTTTACAATGAAATTATTCACTATTATTTGACACTTCAGCTCTTCCCTTGAGAGACCTTTTTCTAGTCTTCAAGCTCTGGATAGTCATCCACTTCTGAACCAACCATCCCGCTACACACCAGGGTTCCTTCCTGCTGAGCTCATAGCTGCTCTGCAGAGGTCCATTTACATTTATGACAATGTCACACTATCTCTCTCTGGTTCAAATCCAGTAAATCTGAGCTGTCCATAAACTCACAATGGAAGGGACATTTCCTGAAAGACACAACAAGGTCGTTGCCCACCCAGTTTTCTCCAGCATCTCCTGCTGGCACATTCTGAGGACTCCATTTGGAACGGATTAGTTTTGTTTCAATTTCTCATCATTCTCGCACGATCTCTTCACTTCATCACTGGCTCTAGTCTGGGAATGGAAACCACAAAGGATGCTGATCCTGACCCCAGTATAGGGACCATGTTGTAAAGTGGAGATGTCTGGATCTCGAGTGTGAGCCTTTTCAAATTCCACCACCAAATGGTGTCACTATGGGAGCTGTTCTGGTCCTAGATGTGCTGCTTTTGTGGAGGATACGTGGACCTTTCTTTGTTCCAATCCTCCTCCAGTCCTCTCCTTCTCCCATATTATTTGACAGTTTATCACTGCGCTGGTGTTATTTCTTTCTTTTTACTTGAACTTGATCATTTCATCAACTCTGCTTCTAATTTCCGCTCGTCCCTCGACTTCAAACTTTCCATCTCTGACATTGCCCTTCCTTCCCTCGCCTACACGACCTCCATTTCTGGGGATTGGGTGCCCAACAATATGGACTATAATCGCACCGTCATCCACCGCTACCTTGATGAAAAATCCCCCAACTCAGCTTGCAGAAAAGACTCTGTTCCATTCTCTCAGTTTCTCCATTTCTGCTCCATCTCCTCCGATGATACTTTCACACCAGTGCTTCTATTTTTCGTCAGTCGAGGATGCCACTCTACTGTGATTAACCGGGCAGTGGACCATGTCCATCAAATTTCCCATGTTGCTGCCTTCACTCTATCCCATCTCTTCCAGAACCAAGTTAAGGTTCTCCTTGTCTTCAACTTCCAACACATCAGCCACCATATTAAACGCCTCATCTTCCAACATTTTTCCATCCGACCCCCGTTCTGAAATTGCAATCCTCGACCTCGTAATATGGTCCAATGAATCTCACTGAGGAACTGCCCAGATTTTCTGTGAAGGCATTTTATTGGCTGTCAGACCCAAGGCTGAGATTAAATAGTTCCAGTTCTAACCATTGCTCAAACCTTCTCAGATCTATTGCACTGGTATGGAGATGGCTACCCCCGAATGACTGCAGGATGTGTGGGGCTGGTGCTTGGGATGGACATCCCCTTTTGTTATCAAACTTGTAATCTGATCCACACCACTGGGATCTATCCGCACCCACCGCCCTGCCCCCTCCAATTCCCTGTCACTTTTCCGGGGCAATTGGAGCCATTTTTTATGTAGATTTATAATTCTTTTCTCTTGCTCTGTTATTCTGCTGTTGCAATTCACACCACATCTGGACCTATACACTGTTTCTTTAATTGTTCCATTTGACTTGCACTTGCACTTTTTCAATGAATCACTCCTGTCCTCCAACCAATTACAGGCATTTCTCACTTCACTTTCTTTCTCCCATACCACACTTTTAAATGGTTATATAATTACCTGAAAACAATCTCCAGTGTTTCCCAGTTCGGAGTGAAACTGATCAGTTGAATGGGTAACGCTGCTTCTTTCCTGACAGCCACTGCCTGGCGTGCTGAATGTTTTCAGTATTTTCCCACTGAATCATTTATACAGTTGCTTCAGTGTTTTATTTCCAAGACAATGGATAAGCCTGGTTATCAACAGGGGTGCGATATAGGTGGTAACACGAGTGTCAGATTTCTAACCCAACAGACTGCCTCTTTCATGCTTGTGGGATTCCCAGCCGTGAGATCAGCCAATTGATGGGCTTGGCTTCCAGTTGGGCAGGGAAGAGTCTGGAGCAGACCTCAGGACCAGGGCTGTCCAATTGCTTAACAAAAACAAGAAATGCTGGATTCACTCAGCAGGTCTGGCAGCATCTGTGGAAAGAGAAGCAGAGTTAATGTTTCGTATCAGTGACCCTTCTTCGGAACTCAATTCCTTCCCCTCGGGTCGGGGGTTCATTGTGTGTTATTAGGGGATGTCCAAATACCAGCTCTGCAGGAGGTGAAATTTCTAATCGTTAAGCAGCCAATCCCCTAGCCCAGTGAGGAGTCGCCTATTTTAGTTTTAGTTTAGTTTAGAGATGCAGCACTGAAACAGGCGCTTCGGCCCACCGAGTATGTGCCGACCATCAACCACACATTTATACTAATCCAACACTAATTCCATATTCCTAAAAAATTCCCACCTCACCCGATAGTCCCCTAACACCTACCTATACTAGGGGCAATTTATAATGGCCAATTAACCTATCAACCAGCAAGTCTTTTGGCATGTGGGAGGAAACTGGAGCACCCGGAGGAAATCCACGCAGACACAGGGAGAACTTACAAACGCCACACAGGCAGTACCCAGAATTGAACCCGGGCCGCTGGAGCTGTGAGGCATGGTCCGTTTATGGGGAGGAACAGGGGAGTTGGAGTTTCTGATCCTCAACACTGGGGTGGTCGGGGGAGGGGGGTCTGCAATGCTGGAGAATGATCCAGATAGGGTGAGGGAAGTCTTTGATTCAAGACACAATGGAAAGTCCGGTCCCAGGTAGTGCGGTCTGATTTCATGCTGGGCTCCATTCCCGGGGATCGTTGAATCCTGCACTTGGGGGTTGTAGCCTGCACTTCAACCGATGCCGTGCGTGATTCAATACAGAGCGACCAGCTTGATAACGGAGTTGCAGATGGTTCTGACTGTCAGTCTCGCGTGGTCTTTCTGTGTGGCCTGGATTATACATGGGGCAACCTGACGGCCAGACTTACATCTGTAAATCAGATTAAACCAGAGACTTGCAGGATCATGAAAATATTTACATTGCCAATCCTCCTCCTGGGAGCAGTTCTCTTACCGTCCCCTGTCCCGACTCCACTAAACCCGGAATTTGGTGGGTAAGAATTACATTGGTATCAGTGTTGAGATTTTTGTTATGGGCGGCACAGTGGCGCAGTGGGTAGCACCGCAGCCTCACAGCTCCAGCGATCTGGGTCCAATTCTGGATACTGCCTGTGTGGAGTTTGCAAGTTCTCCCTGTGTCTGCGTGGGTTTTCGCCGGGTACTCTGGTTTCCTCCCACCACCAAAAGACTTGCAGGTTGATAAGTAAATTGGCCATTATAAATTGCCCCTAGTATAGGTAGGTGGTAGGAGAATATAGGGACAGGTGGGGATGTGGTAGGAATATGGGATGAGAGTAGGATTAGTATAAATGGGTGATTTATGGTCGGCACAGACTCGGTGGGCCGAAGTGCCTGTTTCAGTGCTATATCTCTAAATAAATAAATAAATAAATAAATAACATTGAACTCGTTTCTATCCCACCTGTGTTTGGTGCTAATACCCTGTCCTTTCTCTTTATCTGATGTAGAGAATCATTGATCAGTAATTTTCAGTTTATTTTTCCTGCTCTCTCTTACTAGATATTGTGATCCTCTGCCAAAGAAATCGCGGCCTCTCAATCTGCAAAACACGATACCTGATGGACATGGCAATGATGGACCGATGGTTCATTATCACTGGGGTCATACTGTGGCAGGTCGCCTTTTACCATTTCCTAGTCATAACACCTGTATGTATTGTTATCACTGTCCTGCTTCGTGCAGCTACCGACGTTTCTGTCTGGTTCACTGTTACTTTCACCTTTGAGCGATTTATGGCCATTTGTTGCCAGAAGCTGAAAACAAAACACTGCACTGAGAAAACTGCAGCCGTCTTTCTAGCTGCAAGGGCCCTAGGTTGTGCTGAGCCAGTTTTCCAAGGACTACTTTCGCCTTGGTAGTTGAAACCTGCCATTTGATGGGGTTTGTCACAAGTAACTTGTCAGTGACTTCCGGTATTTGCCATTCCTTCATCCAAAGGATATCCACTGGTAGATCTTGCTCAGGAATGTTGCTGCATATGAGGCGCCACGATGGATGGCGGTAGTCAGTGATTCAAAATGTCATTATGGAGTGGTAACTGAGTGAGGTGCAGCACCGATGATTTCAACCAGCTAGTGGCTTATCTTCAGTTAACAAAAGTGTGTGCAAATGATGTTTCTGAGAACAGGAAGCCAAGGGAGGTGTATTGAGTGGATGGTTCCACTTATAATGCGCATTGCTGCATTCAAATTTAATGATCATTTGAATTTGTGTGTGGCGACCTATGCCAGGCAGGTGCACAGTACTCTGCTGCTGAGTTGCGGAGTACTGAGGCAGCAGCACAACACGTAAATCCACCAAGTCTGCTGAATAGTTTATTTCTTGCTTTGACCATTACTGTTTTTTTTTCCTGATGCTCGCAGAAGAACAAATTCCAATGCAGAGTTACTTAGAAGTATACTGGTTTGGGATCATGATTTAGTCTCTGACCATCCATGTATATACACAATTCTTTTACTGTACTGGCTTTGTGAAGGTGGCATGCACTGAATATGGTGTTAGGGGGATTCACTGTGACACGCCATGTGTTGCAGCAGTCCATCAACTTTGTGATGTCGTCGTTAAGGATCTGAGCCAGGGTGCAGAAGGATTTATCTTGGGTGACACAACAGGTGTCATCAGCATAGATGAACTTGCGAGACATGGTTGCTGGCAGGTCATTTTTAGATATGATGAATAACGCTGGGGATCGTACTGAGTCTTGTCGCAGTCCGATTTCCAGTCTTCCCCATTCACCTCTCCCTTGTCCAACGCGGAATCTAAATCGTCTGTCAGGAAGGAATATTTCATCTGTTCTCCCGACCCAGGTTGGAAGACTATGGAGAGATTTAGGAGTAGGCCAGTGTGCCACAGTGTATTACAGGCAGCTGTGAAGTCCTGTCTTGTTATCGGGCAGGTTCTTTTGGAAGCCATTGGTGATGTAGTTGGTGAGTGCTAGAACTTGATCCCATATGCTGCGTCCCTTATGGAAACCAGCTTGGTTGACATTAAGGATGGTCTCTACTTCTAGAGATATGTGTTGCAGGATACTACGCTCAAAAATGTTAAAGCACACAGAAAGTCGTGAAATTGGTCGATAGCTGGAAGACAGTATGTGATGCCTTCTGTATTTTGGAATGGAAATGACTTTTGGAATACGCCACACCATCAGGAGCTATTTGGAGCTGATGATTCGTGTATAGAACTGCTTCAGCTGGACACGAGCACATGGGTAAGTCGTTTCAAGAATACTGGTGCAATGTTGCCATATTTCGCCGCTTTGCGACATTTCAGTCCCTTTAATGTTTTCTCCAGTTCTGTATTCTTGAGGACTGCATATTCTGCATGTTTTTGGTGCTGCTTTTTCTCAGCTCATTATAGCTGATGTGTTTTGTTTTCATTACCAATATTGACATCGCTACATGGAAAAGATGACGAGCAAGATGGTTCGGGGTGACTATTACAGGTCATTTTAGGGCTACTCCAAGGCTACGAATCAGGCTCCAGCACCGCAAGGAGTGAAAATGTAGATGGATAGGTAGTTATGAGGCCTGGCTGTGCAAGCAGCTTTGGGAATAGCAACACTGAAGTGTGTATATAATTCTTCCATAGGTATATTATTGATAGCTATATCTACAATGATGCCGTCCAAGGACTTGCTGCATTTTCCCAATCTGCTTTATGGAATCTCCATTACATCTTCCTTGCACTGTTGCTGACTGGAGTGCAAAGGTCAATGTAAAGGAACGAGGACGTGTGTTGATTATGTGGGAAGTCCTCCAGGAGTAGGCACTGCGATGGTTGAGGGTGATCATGAGGGCAACTGACACAGCCAAGCTCAACTGAATATTTCCGACTCCATCTGGTTGAATGATAATGATCCCATTGATTGGGTTGTGTCTTAGGTGAGGTAGATGCCTGCTACTCAACCCGAACCCGCGGGAGCCGGAGGCATATGTCGGGTTCAGGGCAGGTTTTGTGGCTCAGGTCGGGCCGAGTCCAGGTCATGTCGGGTCCGGCCTGGCACACAGGGCTGGAATTTAAAATAAAAACATGCCTGAGCTGGGAGTCCGGGATGAAGCTGAGTCTGCGGAGAGCTACTGGCGCCACTATGACGTCGTCGCACATGCGCTGTAGCTTCTGGCAAGTTCGGTGTCAGGGCAGGAAGTAAACGGATGGTCTGGTCGCGCTCGGGTCGAGTAGTAGCGGGATCGGGTCGTGCTCTGGACAAAATCGGAGATACTCGGGCCGGGTTGGGCTCGAATCCACTGTAATTCGGTCGGTTCTGGTCGCCTTCATTTTCCATACCGAAATCAGGCCTCCAGCTGGAGCCGTAATTTCCTTGGGAGAAGATCACAATCGCCAGTAATTTAAATGTAAGAGAGAGCAGGGAAAAGAGACTGGAAATTACTGATCAAATATTCTCTGCATCTGACAAAGACAGTAATTCCAGGATACTAGCAAAAAAAACAGGTGGGATGGAAGCGAGTCTGATGTTTTTTTTAAAATCTCAACACTGATCCCAATGTACTTCTGACCCGCTAACTTCCGGGTTTAGTTGAGTCGGGGCAGGGGACGGGAAGAGAACTGCTCCCAGGAGGTGGATTGGCAATGTAAATATTTTCATTATCCTGAAACTTTCTGATTTAATCTGTTTTACAGATATATGTCTGGACGCCAGATTTCCCCGTTTATAACCCAAGCTACACAGAAACACACCCGGGATTGGTAATCAGAACTATCCGCCACTCTGCTATGAAGCTGGTCCCTCTGTATTGGATCACGTAGAGCATCGATTGACGTGCAGGAGAGACCCCCCCCCACCCCCCCTCCCCCAACGGCAGGATTGAATGCTGCACGGGAAAGGAGCTCAGCATGTAATCAGACCCCACGACTTGGGACCAGACCTTGCATCGTGTCTTGTATCAAACACTTCCTTCAGCCTATTTGGGAACATTCTCCAGCACTGCAGACTCCTGTCCAATGTTGAGGATCACAAACTCCAACTTCCCTGATCCCCTCAATCTGCGCACCATGCTACACAATAGGCGACTCCTCCCTGGGCTTGTGGATTGGTTTCAGAGCGATTAGAAATTTCACGTCCTGCAGAGCTGGTGCTTAGACATCCCACAATTTAACACAATGAACCCCCGACCCGGGGGTAAGGATTTGGCAGCCCTGGTTTAGTTTAGTTTAGAGATACAGCACTGAAACAGGCCCTTCGGCCCACCGAGTCTGTGCCGACCATCAACTTATACTAATCCTGCACTAATCCCATATTCCTACCACATCCCCACCTGTCCCTATATTTTCCCTACCACCTACCTATACTAGGGACAATTTCTAATGGCCAATTTACCTATCAACCTGCAAGTCTTTGGCATGTGGCAGGAAACCGGAGCACCCGGAGGAAACCCACGCAGACACAGGGAGAACATGCAAACTCCGCACAGGCAGTACCCAGAATTGAACCCGGGTCGCCGGAGCTGTGAGGCTGCGGTGCTAACCACTGCGCCACTGTGCCGCCCTGAGGTCTGCCCCAGACTCTTCCCTGCCCAACTGGAAGCCAAGCGCATTAATCGGCTGATTTCACGGCGGGGAACCCCACAAGCAAGAAAGCCGCGGTCTGTGCAGTTAGAAATCTGAAACTCCGGTTACCATCGATATCACACCCCTATTGATATCCCGGCTTAACCGTTGTCATGGAAACAAAACACTGAAACAACTGTAAAACTGATTAAATAGGAAAATGCAGAAAACATTCAGCACGCCAGGCAGTGTCAGTGGCGAAAGGAACAGAGTTACCCATTCAACTGATCTGTTTTCCACAGAACCGGAAGACATTGGAAATTATCTGTTTTCAACTAATTATACAGCCATTTAAAGGTGTGGTCGGGGAAAATAAAGAGAGGTGGGAAATGCTTGTAATTTGGTGGAGCACAGGAGTGATTAATTGACAAAGGGATGATAGTGCAAGGCAAATGGAACAATTAAAGAAACAGAGAATGGGTGCAGATGCGGTGTAATTGTAGCAACAGAATAACAGAGCAAGAGGGGAGAAATAAGAATCTATTAAAAAAAATGACTTCGATTGCCCCTGAAAAGTGACACGGAATTGGAATGGGCGGGGCGGTCGGTACGGATTTATCCAATGGTGTCGATCAGTATGCCAGTTTGGTAACTAAAGGGGATGTCCTCCGAATGCATCAGCCCCACACTCCCTGCAATGCCAGTTACTGGGGTGTAGCCATCCTCTGCACTAGCACAACCCATCTGAGTAGGTTTGAGCAACGGTCATATCTGGAAGTATTTAATCTTAGGGTTGGCTCTGACCGGCAATAAAATACCTTCACACCAAATCCGGTGTTGTTCCTCGGTGAGATTCAGTGTACTATTGTTGGAGGTTGACGCTGGCAAGTTCAGAACGGGAGTGGGATGGACAAAGTAACGTGACAAGCGCCCAGAAGCTCAGGGTCATGATTGTGGACTGAACAGCAATCAATATGCATTTGCTTATTTTCCAATGTACAGAGGAGTCCTTTGTAAGCCATTCAAATCATAACAAATAAGTCTGTAAAGTTAAGGTTTGGCAGGGCAGCTATTCTGAGTGGAATGTGCATTCTGCGGTACGTGGGTGGTCTTGGACGCACCGCGTGTCTTAGAGAAACACATCAGCAGGAAGCATCGCCAGCTGCAGAAGCTTGAGCTCCGGGTTTCGGAAGTCGAAGGGGGCTGGATTCACTGTTGTGCATCCGTGAGGCGAACAATTACTTGCATAGCATGTTTAGGGAGGTGGTCTCACCAGAGGTTCGAAGTATGTAGGCAAATAGGGAATGAGTGACCGCCAGGCAGTGTAAGAGAACCAGGCAGGTAGTGCAGGAATTCCCCAGGGAGGTTTTCAATCGTTTATCGGTTTTCCATTTTGGATACTCGTGATGGTGATGGTTCCCCAGAGGAGTGCAGTGAAAGCCATGTTTCCGACCCCACAGGTGGTTCAGCTGCACAGGAAGGGAGGAAGAAGGGTGGAAAAGCAATAGTGATTCGTTAGTTACGGGAACAGACCGGCGTTTCTGCGACAGTAAACAAGATTCCAGGATGGTGTGTTCCTTCCCTGGTGTCAGGGTGAAGGATGTCATGGAGCGGTTGCAGGACATTCTTCTGGGGGAGGGTAAACAGCCAGAGCCCGTGTTTCACATCGGTACCAGTGAAATAGATAAGAAGGTGGATGAGAACCTGCAAGGATATATTAATGTGCTGGAGAGGAGATTACAAATCAGGACCACAAATTCAGTAATATCATAATTACTCTGAGTCTCACGTGCAAGTGAGCATAAGAATAGGAGAACTGAGCGATTGAACACGTGGCTGAAGAACTGGTATAGGAGAGAGGACAACAGATTTCTGAGACACTGAGACCGGATCTGTGGCAAATGAGACCTGCACAGATTGGAAGGTTTACATCTCAGCAGGACTGGGACGAATATCCTCACAGAGAGATTTGCTAGTGCTGTTGGGGAGGGTTTAAACTAAATAGTCAGATGGATGGGAACCTGAGAGGGAGCTCAGATTGGATGAAAGCAAAACTGACAAAACTTCTGCGGTGTGACAACCAGGAACAAGTATTAGAGAGGAATACAAAGGTGCACAGAACACTGGAGGAGAAAGATTGCACAACAATAGGGAATATTCGATGTGGTCAGCGTAAGGGATAAACTAATAAATGCGAATCATGGTTAATGTGTATGCATGTGAATGCACGGAGTGTTGTTAATAAGACTGGTGAGGTACGGGTGCCGATCTCCATGTGGAAATATGACATTGCAGCTATAACAGAGACCTGGCTCAAAGAGGGCAGGATGGGATGTTAAATGTTCCTGGAACAAGGTATTCAGGAAAGATAGGAAAGGGAAATAAAGTGGGAAGGGTGGCAGTATAGATTAAGGAGAGCATTGTAGTGCTGCAAAAACAGGATGCCAAGAGGGGTCGAGGACAGAATCAGTGATACTAGAGCTAAGGAATGAAAAAATGCAGTTCCATTGCTCGTATTTCTTCCATTGGCTACCAGCTATTTAGAAGGATGAAGAGGAACAAATTTGCAAGGAAAATACAGAAAGGTGCAAAAGATATAGGGTAGTTATAATGGGGGAATTTTATTATCCAACCATAGACTGGGATAATAGTAGTGTGCAGAGCAATGATGGGCAACACTTCGCAGAGAGTGTTGAGTAAATATTTCTACAACAGTACATTGCGAGTCCTACGGGAAATGAGGCACTGCTAGAGCTGGTACTTGGGAATGAAATGGGCTAAGTGGATCAAGTAGCAGAAGGAGGGTACTTAGGGGAGAGTGATCATTAATCATAAGATTTAGGCTGACTATGGAAAAGGACAAAGAGCAAACCAGGATAATAATAATTAACTGGGAGAAGGCTAACTTCAATGTGGTAAGAATGGAGCTGTGACGAATAAATTGGACTCAAAAGCTGGCAGGAAAACCGGTAGATGAAGACCTTCAAAGAAGAGATAGTTTGGGCACAGTCAAGGTATGTTCCCTCGAAACGGAAACGTAAAGTAAACAAATTCAGATCTCCCTGGATCACAAAAGAGGAAGATATTAAAATGAATAACAACACGTGCTTATGACACATGCCAGGTAGAAAACACTATTGAGAGCCAGGCTGCAGATAGAATGTCCAGAGAGGACGTGAAAAAGCAAATAAGGGAAGCAAAGAGGAGGCATGAAAAGAGACTGGAAGTTAGCATTAAATGAAATCCCAAAGTTTTCTTTAGGCATATAAATAGTGAAAGGTTGATAAAAAGGAGGAGTGGGGCCGATTAGGGAACAGAAAGTGGATTTAGACATGGAGTCAGAGGGCACAGTTAGAGGTATGAAATGAATACTTTGAATCTATCTTTACCAAGGAAGCAGATGCAACGCAGAAAATGTTGGAAGAGGAGGTAAGTCAGACAGTAGAAAGGTTTAAAATTGATAAAGGAGAAGTATTAGATAGGCTTTCTGTACCCAAAGTGGACAAAGCATCAGAGGGGGGTGAGATTCATCCAATGATACTGAGGGAGGTGATGGTGGGAACCCTAGAGCCACTGGCCATAATTATTCAGTCTTCGACTCAGTTGTGGTTCCCGACTACTGGAGAATTCAAACTTTACACCCGTGTTCAAAAAAGGGTGTAAAGATAAGCCCAGCAACTACAGGCCAGTCAGTTTAACTATGGTCGTGGGAAAACCTCTAGAAAAATAATAATTAGGGATAACATTGATAGCCGCATGGGCAATTTGAGTTAATTAAGGAAAGCCTGCATGCAGTTCTTTAGGGAAAATCCTGTGTAGCTAACTTTCTGGAACTTTCCTGAGGAAATAACATTGACGGTTGATGAAGGCAATGCTGTTGATGTGGTGTCCATGAGTATTCAAAAGGCGTTTGTTACAGTGCCAAAGAACATACTTGTGAGTAAACATGTAGCTTTTGGAATAAAAGGGACGGTAGCAACTCGGATACAAAAATGGCTGAGTGACAGGTAACAAAGAGTAAAGGTGAATTGATTTTTTTTGCGGGCTGGTGGAGGGTGTGTAGTTGAGTTTCTCAGGGATCAGTAATGGGACCTTTGCTTTTCATGACAGATATTAGTGACCTAGACCTTGGTGTATAGGACATAATTTCAAAGTTGGCAGATCACACGAAACTTGGAAGTTTTCTGACCTGTGAGGAGGATAGTGTAGAAATACGAAAGGACATTGATAAGTTGGTGGAATGTGCAAACATGTGGCAGATGAAGTTCAATGCAGATAAATATGAAGTGATTCATTTTGATAGGAAGAATATGCAGAGATAATATGGAATCAAGGGTATAATTATAAAGGGGGAGCAGGAACAGAGGGGCCTAGGTGTATATGTGCATCAGGCAATGAAGGTGGCAGGACAGGTTGAGAGAATGGATCATAAAGCATACAGTATCCTGGGCTT
This sequence comes from Heterodontus francisci, assembly GCF_036365525.1. NCBI lineage: Eukaryota > Metazoa > Chordata > Chondrichthyes > Heterodontiformes > Heterodontidae > Heterodontus > Heterodontus francisci. Next base: position 37,598,658 of record NC_090398.1, read on the forward strand.
TATTAATAGGAGTATAGAGAACAGAAGCAAGGAACTAGTGTCGACCTTGTATAAGACAGTAGCTCGGCCTCAGCTTGAGTATTGCCTCCAGTTCTGGGCGCCACACTTGAAGAAAGAAGTGAGGGCATTGAAGAGATTACAGGAAAGATTCACGAAAGTGGTTCCAGGGATGAGGAATTTCACTTATAACGATAGATTGGAGAAGTTAGGACTGTATTCCTTTGAGAAGACAGGGATGAAAGGTAATTTGACAAAGGCTTTCAAAGCATGAAGGGTCTGGACAGAGTAAATGGAGAAAAACTGTTCCCACTCGTAAAGGGATCGATAACGGGAGGGCACGGATTTGAAGTATTTGGTAGGAGAAGCAAATTAACATGAGGAAAAACATTTCTTCATGCAGTCAGTGGTTGAGGTCTGGAATGCACTGATGAGAGTGTGGTGGAGGCAGGTTCAATTGAATCACTCAAAAGGGAATTAGACAGTTGTCTTAAAGGTCAGAATGTGCAGGGTTATGTGTAGAAGGCAGAGAAATGGAACTGAGGGAGTTGCTCTTTCAGAGAGCTGGTACAGGCGCGATGGGCCGAATAGCCTCCTAATGTACTGTAATGATTCTGTCATTCTATGATTCTGTCATAATGGAATCCGTATTGATAGATGTAACAGAATAAAAAACACATCGAGACAAACATAATATAATCAAACGCAGTCATCAATTATTCCAAAACTAAAAGCCATATTAAATTATTTGAATAATATGAGAAATCGTAGTGACGATTAATGAAGCAGAAGGAACATATTGGATTATCGAAACGTCTTCAATAGCATACCATAAGCATACTCATGAATAATCACAGTGCAAATGGAATTAGGGGACAAGCAGCAGAATGGACAGCAGGTTGACTGCAGAAACAGGAAACAGTGAAAAGCTTCCTTACTCTGATTAACAGGGGAGCAGTGATATTTCCCAATAATTGGCGTTGCGAACGCTGTTAATTGGCAATTACATAATCGACAGGAACTTTCGAAACTGAAGCACAAATTCAAAATGTGCGAACACATCCACATTGAGAGTACAGTTAATACAGAGGAAAATGCAACAAATACCTGAAGGCATTAATGACCTTGCAAAATGGACATTTAAATGCTGCAATCATACATGGTTTTGATTAAACTAAACTAGGAGTATCCACGTATTGTCTGTCGTTTAAAAGAATGAGTGGTAATCTCAATGAAATGTACAGCATTCTCAGATTGCTTGACAGGGTAGATGAGGGGCTGTTTCTCCCAGGCCGGGGCACAGTCTCAGGATAAGGAGTCGCCCGTTTCATAGTGAAATAAGGAGGAACATCATCACTCAGAGGGTTGTGAATCATTTTTTTAAAATAATTTTTTTACCCAGGGAGCTGTGGGTTCTCAGTTGTTGTGTACATTCAAGACTGAGATCAAGAGATACTCCACTCGGGAAAACAGCAACAATTTTGTTGAATGCTGGAGTCGGTTGGAGGTGCTGTATGGACTGCTCCAGCTTTTATTCCTTATGCTTCATACGTATGTAATTCATTTTGAATAAATAAATATCGCATTCTAACCTATATGCACATTTATTCAGGTATAGGTTCCAAAAAGTAATTTTCAGCTGAACAGCACGAGGTCCAGGAAATGTTACATGCACTCGACCTATACAAGTAAACTCACACAATCTGGCAATATCCTAAGAACACAATCAACTCATGTTTCCTCATCCCAATTGTATGGAAGTTTTATCAGCTCATTCTGAGGAATTAGATACATCCTACCACTCTCTGTCTTTTTATTTCCTCGTCCACCCACTCTAGTTTTCCTCAAAGAACCGTACAGCACAGGAACAGGCCATTCGGCTCTCCAGGCCTGCGCCGATCTTGATGCCTGCCTAAACTAAAACTTTCTGTACTTCCGGGTTCCGTATCCCTTCATTCCCATCCTCCTCTGTCTGTTCAATGCTTTTTCCCCTATCTCTCCGCACTTTCTCACCTTCTCACTTATCCTTTCCCGTTCACTTCAATCCTAATATACTGTGCCTGCATTCTGTTCACCAGCCGCGAGTTTAATCATCCTACTTCCAGAATCAGTTTGTTCAAGGATGGATGCTGTGTGAATAGCTTCATATTTATTCAGATTACACAAATCTCCACCTGTTCACCTACTCTGTTCACCTCATCTACAATTCATGGAATAATCATAATAGAAAGCATTTTCCAGACATCCCCTAATATCATTGAAACTCCTGTCGCCAGCCCTTCAGCTAGAATTTATTCAAATGAAAGGGAGCCAACATTTTAAGATCAAGCGACTGTGCAGTGAAGTACGGTGCTGTGAATTGCCAGAAATGGAGAAAGTTCCACATCCAAGCAACCAACGGGACTTTCAACTGAACTCTGGAAATAAACTGGGAGATGAAATGAAGTTATTCATGCATATACACAGACACAATCGAGTGATTTCATACCAGTTAAAAGAAAGCAGTGGTGCAGTGGTTAGCACCGCAGCCTCACAGCTGCAGAGACCCGTGTTCAATTCTGAGTACTGCCTGTGTGGAGTTTGCAAGTTTTCCCCGTGACCGCGTGGGTTTTCGCCAGGTTCTCTGGTTTCCTCCCACAGCCAAAGACTTGCGGGTCGATAGGTAAATTGGCCATTGTAAATTGCCCCTAGTGTAGGTAGGTGGTAGGGAATGTGGGATTACTGCCGGGTTAGTATAAATGGGCGGTTGTTTCTTCAGCACCGACTCAGTGGGCCGAAGGACCTGTTTCAGTGATTTATCTCAAAATAAAATAGCTAATGCAACAGATAGCACAATGCTATACATCTATCCAGATTTAAGAAACTTATCACAACTGTTGAACTCCTGACAAACTTCAAATAACATTTACAAACTAGCAGTCTGTGGTTTCCATAATCTCTGGGTGGTCGCTCAAATCCATTGAAAACGGTAATCAGAAATAAATTGCTTTACTAATGATAACAATTTACTGAATTATGCGCATTGATCATTTTCCACATTCAGACGGCCACAGGAAGGACTTTTAATTGAGTCAGTTCGAGGAGGTGCTGCTTCTCCGACCAACACTACTTTTACAGGAATTATGTAGTGCAGCGATAGATGGCGGTCTTGTTCAATTCATACAACACCATCATCACCGCTGCAGCTTATAATCAGCTTCTCACCAGATAAATAGAGGGACTCATCATTCCAATAGATACTGTGTAAAATGATGCAAGATCACATCAACGTTTAATTTTACAATGTAGCCCAGTCTTTGTGAATTTATCTACATTAAATCAGGAAAAGAGATGTGAAAGAATCAGCCTCAAGCTTAGTTCCATAGCCAGAGCTCAGAAGCAGCATCAGACACACACAGAATGAAATAATATTTAATAAGTTATAACTAACTATTATATTGAAATCCAAGTTAAACTGTGCCATGTTATTGTGGAGGAAGTACATTGCAGTGTCTCCTTGCAACACTGAGACCAGGAGCTGTCTCAGTATCAATCACTGAAACCACATTCATAACAACGTTCTAGTACAGGTTAGTTCCACAACATGAAACTGTAAACAATCCTGACTGTCAGATTCCTGCTCTTAGCTAAAACAAATTTTCTAATGAATTCAGATCAGAAAATAATGCTGTGGCATTACCATGTTTGGATAAACAAACATCATTAAAGGAATAATGCAGCTTCGGCAAATTTGAAAGAGCAGAGTCTGAGGCTGTTCTATCATTGAACCGCTGGAAGAGAACAGCGGTTCTATAAAACAAACAGTGTGAAAAATATGCCAAGTACAAAAACAAAGTTAACACCGTTTGACACCAATGACAGATGATATAAGAGCTTACCAGGAATTCCAACAGCTGCAAGAATAGGAATATAAATGTATTCTATCTCATCGAGTGCTGCACGTCCTGTGCCTGTGAGAACCAACAACTTCTGTTGGTGTGGAACCAAGAGCCACAGAAGGCACTCTGAGCTGATCCATTCCATTTGGCCCTGATTTATACAGTAGATGAGACTCCACTGACACGGTTATAAACTTGATTATTGCTGTTAGATACACTCACTTAAACAAAGGCATTATATCAACAACTTTGATTCGGATATAAATAATATGATGGATAAGACACAAACATCTCAAAGTCCAGGATCTCGAGCAGAAATAAAGCTGGAAGCTTCGTTCATTACATGCCGCGTCACACAATAATAAGAGGTATCATTTACAGTTTTGATCTGGTTGTTTTGATCATTTTCAATCCTGACGATTCAATTTTACATCTTATTCATTTCTCCGCAGTGTATACTGATCCACGGGCACGAGCTGAGCAGTCTCATTCTGTTCTTTCAGATTCCCACGTAAAATATGAAGTTTGAATTTCTGACACGGTGAGGGTTAAAGTTCACGTTTAGGATTGCCGAGTTATCACTGTGGGTGATATCAGGCGATGGACATTGAAAGTGCCCCATTCATACTTCCTTCACTGCTATGTCACTTCAAATGGTGATCTGGTTACTGCACATTGTTTAATGGTTCCGGTAAAATAAGAACTGTGTCCCCTCATGATTACATTCCTGCAGTTCATGCCTGACCAGCTACCCAATCTCCACCTTCCAACAATGCCAACTGATCCAAAATTCTGCTGTCCATGTCCATCCGCTCTCTCATCAGCCTCGCCCCCACTGACCCACATTGGCTCTCAGTTCCGAAATGCATTAAATTTAAAAGTTCCATCCATTAATTTGAAGAGCTGATTTAATTTGAGTCACTTTATTAGTCTGAGGGGCAGTATTAATTTGAGGGGCTACATTGGATGGAAGGTCTATGCCAGAGTGAGGGGCATCAGTCGTTTGCGGGACTGCAATAGTTTGAGGGCCTGCATTGGTTTGAAGGACTGCTCTATTTTGAGGGACAGCATTAGTTTGAGTGATTGAACATTAGAACATAATAACATGAGAAATAGGAGCAGGAGTCGGCCATTCTGCCCCTCATGCCTGCCCCGCCATTCAATATGATCATGACAGATCTGCCCCAGACTGCAACTCCTCTTTCGTGCCAGCTCCTCATCGCCCTCAACTCCCCGATTTTTCTATTAACCTCCTCTATAAATGCTTTCAGTGATCAAACCTCCACAACTTTCTGGGGTAGAGAATTCCAGACATTCATCAGCCTCTGAGAGAGGAGTTCCATCGCATCTCAGTTTTAAATGAGTGTCCCCTTATTCTGTAGCTATGTCCCCTAGTTCGATATTCTCCCACTCGTGGAAACATCTTCCCAACATTCACCCTATCAAGCCCCTTCAGAGTCTTGGACGTTTCAATCAGATCACCCCTCATTCTTTTAAGCACTCTTGAATAAATGCATTACCTGTTGATCCGTTCTTGATAAGTCAACCCCTTCATTCAGGAATCAGCCCAGTGAATCTCTTTTGAAATGCCTCCAATGCCAGTACATCCTTTTTAAAAACGGGGATAAAAACTGTGCACAATACTCCAGTTGCGACCGCCCCAACACCCTGTACAGTTGTGACAAGACTTCCCTATTTTTAAACTTCAAACTCCAAGCAATAAAGGCCAAAATTCAATTTGCCTTCTTAATTCCTTGCTGCACCTACATGCTAACTTTTTGTGTTTCATGCACAAGAACACCAAGATTCCGCTGTGCAGCACTTTTTTGGAGTCTATCTCCATTGAAATAATAGTCTGCCTTTCGATTCTTCCTACCAAAGTGCACAATCTCGCACTATTCTACATTAAAATCCAACTGCCAAAATGTTTTCCACTCACTCAGACTATAAGTGTCTCCTTGCAGATTCCTTACGTCCTCATCACAACATGCCGCTCCACCTAATATTGTATCATTAGCAAATCTGGTTATAGCAAAGATCTGCCTCCTCCTCCAAGTCATGAATATAGATAGTAAATAATTGAGGCCCGAGGACTGATCCTTGTGCTACTCCACTAGATATGTCTTTTTAACCTGATAAAAGACCCATTCATCCCGACTCTCTGCGTTCCGTGAGTTGAAAAATCCTCAATCCATGCTAACAGATTACACTCAATACCGTGTCAGAATCTTTTATGTGGCACCTCATCGAATGGCTTCTGGAAATCCAAATATACGACATCGAGCGGTTTCCTTTATCAATTCTGCTTGTTTTGTGCTCAAGGAACTCCAAAAAATGTGTCAAACATGATTTCCCTTTCACAAAACCATGTTGACTCTTTCCGATTGCGATAAACATTAATAAACGTTTTAGCTTTTAATTTTAGAGATACAGCACTGAAACAGGCCCTTCGGCCCACCGGGTCTGTGCCGACCATCAACCACCCATCTCAACTAATCCCACACTAATTCCATATTCCTACCACATATCCCCACCTGTCCTTATATTTCCCTACCACCTACCTATACCAGGGGCAATTGCTCATGGCCAATTTATCTACCAACCTGCAAGTCTTTGGCTTGTGGGAGGAAACCCACGCAGACACAGGGAGAACTTGCAATCTCCACACAGGCACTACGCGGAATTGAACCCAGGTCGCTGGAGCTGTCAGGCTGCTGTGCTAACCACTGCGCCACTGTGCCGCCCTCAAACGTCATGCAACTTCTTCCTTAATGATGGATTCTAGCATTTTCCCAATGACCGAAGTTTGACAGACAGGCCGATAATTTCCTGCTTTTAGTTTCGCTTCTATATTGAACAGAGGCGTCACGTTAGCGGTTTTCCAACTAATTGCTTTAGTTTGTGGGGCTGTATTAATTTGAGGTGCATTATTTTGAGGGGCCGCATTAGTTTTAAGGCTGTGTTCATCTGAAAGACTGCATTATTTTGAGGGGCTGCAATAGTTTGAGGGACAGCATTAGTATGTGGAGTTACTTTAGTTTGAGCGGCTGTATTAATTAGAGGGGCTGCATTAGTTTCCAACCTGCATTAATTTGAGAGGCTGCATTAGTTTGAAGGACTTTATTAGTTCGAGGAGTTACTTTAGTTTGAGGGTTTGTATTAGTTTGAGGGGCTGCATCAGTTTGAGGGACTGCGTTAGTCATAGAGTCATGGAGTCATAGAGTTATACAGCATATCAGCAGACCCTTCGGTCCACTGTCTCTGTGCCAGCCATCAAGCCAATCTATTCTAATCCCATTTTCCAGCACGTGGCCCGTGGCCTTGGATGCTATGGCTTTTAAAGGACTCATCTAAATGTTGCTTAAATATTATGAGGGTTCCTACCTCTACCACTCTTTCAGCCAGTGTGTTTCATATTCCAACCACACTCTAGGTGAAAACAAAAATCCTCAAATTCAACCAAACCATCTGCCCCTTCCCTTAAATCTATGCCTCCTTGTTATTGACACCTCTGTTAAGGGACAAGATTTATTTCTATCTACCCTATCTATGCCCCTAACAATTTTGTATACCTCAATCAGTTCCCCCCTCAGCCTTCTCTGCTCTAAGGAAAATAACCCCCAGCCTATCCCGTCTCTTTTCATAGCTGAAATGCTTCACCCCAGGCAACATCCAGGTGAATCTCCTTTGCACCCTCTCCAGTGCAATCACATCCTTCCTGTAGTGTGGTGACCAAAACTGTACATGGTACTCCAGCGGTGGGCTAACCAGAGTTTTGTACCGTTCAATCATTGCTTCCGTGCTCTTATATTCTATGCCTCGGCTAATAAAGGCAGGTATTCCATATGGCTTCCTAACTATCTTATAGACCTATGCTGCTGCCTTCAGTGATTGAAGAACAAGTACACTAAGGTCCCTCTGACGGTTTGTACTTCTTAAGCTCCGACAAACCATTGTATATTCCATTGACTTGTTAGTCCTCCCAAAATGCATCAACTCACAATTCCCAGGATTAAATTGAATTTGCCGCTGCGCTGCCTATTATACTGGCCCATCTATATCGTCCTGTAATCCATGCCTTTCCTCCTCACTAAGAAATCACCAATTTTAGTGTCATCTGCGACCTTACTGATCATACCTCATATATTCTCATGTAATTCATCACTGGACACTACAAACAGTAAGGGTCCCAGCACCTATGCATGAGGTACACCACTAGTCACAGGCTTTCCCGCAAGAACAACACAACTATCACCCTCGTCCCATTGCCAAGAAGCCAATTTTAGATTCAATTTGCCAAATTGCCTTGGAGCTCATGGGCTCTTACCTTCTTGAACAATCTTACATGCGGGACCTGATCAAAAGCCTTACTCAAGTCCATGTCGCCTACGTCAACTGCTTTACCCTCATCTACACAAACAGTCACCTCCTTGAAAAATTATATCAAATTAATTAGACATGATCTCCCCTTGACAAAGCCATGATGACTACCCTTGATTAATCCCCATCTCTCCAAGTGGAGACTAATCCTGTCCCTCAGAGTAATTGCCAATAGTTTCCCGACAACTGACGTCAGACTCACTGGTCTGCAATTACTTGATTTATCCCTACTACCCTTCTTGAATAATGGTACGACATTCGCTGTCCTCCAGTCCTCTGACAATTCGCCTGCTTGAGGATTTGAAAATTTATGTCAGAGTTCCTGCAATCTCCTCCCTTGCATCACATAGCAGCCTGGGATACATCTGGCCATGGCCTGGGGATTTCTCCACATTTACTCCCGCTAAAATAGCTAATACCTCCTCTCTTTCATGCTGATTTGTTCAAGTAAATCGCGACCCCTCTCCCTGATTTCTACACCTGCATCGTCCTTCTCCACAGTGAGCATAGATGAAAAGTAATCATTTAAAACCTCACCTGCTCCACACGCAGATTGCCACCGTGGTGCTTAAGGTGCCCTACTCTTTCTCTCATCATCCTCTTGCCCTTAATGTGCTTATGAAAGGTCTCGATGCTTTCCTTTATCATGCTCGCTAGTGTGTTTTTATGCCCCCTCTTCGCTCTTCTAATTACTTTTTTTTAAGTACGCCCCTACAGTTTCTATACTCCTCTATGGCCTTCTCTGTCTTCAGCCAGCCAAGTCTGCCATAATCCTCCTTGTTTGCCTTATCCAATCTTCGAGATCCCTTGATATTCAGGGTTTCTGTACTTAATTGCCATACCCTTCAAATTTACGGAAACATGTTGGCCCTGAACTCTCACTACTTCCTTTTTGAATGACTCCCACTGGCCTGATGTAGTCTTTCCTACAGGTATTGTCTCCCTGTTCACTTCGGCCAGCTCCTGTTTTATCATATTGGATTCGGCCTTCCCCCAATTCTGTACCTTTATTTCCAGCCCATCTTTGTCCGTTTCCATAACTACCTAAAATCTTACATAGTTATGGTCAAAATCCCCGAAATGCTGCCCCACTGACACTTCCACCACTTGTCTGGTTTCATTCCCTAAGATTAGGTCCAATGCCGCCCCTTCTCCTGTACGATTTTCTACATGCTGGCTCAACAAGCTCTCTTGGATGCGCTTTAAGAATTCCGCACAATTTAAGACTCTTGCACTAAGACTATCCTAGTTAATATTGGGGAAGTTGAAATCCTCTAGTATTATTACCCTATTATTTTTACACCTCTCTGAGATTTACCCACGTATCTGCTCCTCTATCGCCCCCTGACTGTTTGGAGGCCTGTCGTGCCATCCCAGCAAAGTGTTTGCTCCCTTTTTATTTATAAGTTCTACCCGTATGGCCTCATTTGATGAACCATCTGAGATATCATCCCTCCTCACCGAAGTAATTGAATCCTTCACCAATAGTGCAATGCCACCTCCTCTTTTGCACCCCCTCTGTCACGCCTGAAGATTCTATATCCTGAAATATTTAGCTGTCAGTCCTGCCCTTCTCTCAACCATGTCTTTGTGATAGTAATAATAGAGTATTCCCATGTGTTAAATAAGGCCCTCAATTTAGCTGCCTTATTTGTTAGACTCCTTGCGTTAAAATAGATGCAGTCTAGCCTTGCACTATTCACTTGTGCCTGAACAGATCTATATTTGCACTTCCTTCCAGACTGACTTATTTTCCCTTCGATATATGGCTGTGCATCACGTCCTACTGTGCCTCCACTCTATATCCCACACCCCTGCCAAATTAGTTTAAACCCCCGCCCCACAACAGCACTAGAAAACCTCGCTGCAAGGATTTTGATGTCATTCTGGTTCGGGTGCATTCTGCCCAACCTGTACAGGTCCTACCTTCGTCAGAAACAGACCTAGTGATATAGAAATCTAAAACCATCCCTCTTGCACCATCTCTTCTGCCATGCATTCATCTGCTCTACACTCCTATACTCACTAGCGCCTGTCACTGGGAGTAATCAAGAGACTACAAACTTTGAGATCCTGCTCATTAGATTAGATTAGAGAGACAGCAATGAAACAGGCCCTTCGGCCCACCGAGTCTGTGCCGACCATCAACCACCCATTTATACTATCCTACATTCCTACCAAACTTCCCCACCTGTTCCGATATTTCTCTACCACCTACCTATACTAGTGACAATTTATAATGGCCATTTTACCTAGCAAACTGCAAGTCTTTTGGCCTGTGGGAGGAAACGGGAGCACCCGGAGAAAACCCACTCAGACACAGGGAGAACTTGCAAACTCCACACAGGCAGTACCCAGAATCGAACCCAGGTCGCTGGAGCTGTGAGGCTGCTGTGCTAATCACTGCGCCACTGTGTATTCTACTACCTAGCTCCCTAAATTCTTGTAGCAGGACCTCATTCTTCTTTCTATCTATGTCGTTTGTGCAAGTGTTAACCAGGACCTCTGACTGTTCACCCTCTCCCTTCAGCCACTCCGCGACTTCCTTGACCCGAGCACCAGGGAGGCAGCATACCATTTTGTGGTCACGTTTGCAGCCACAGAAACGCCAATCTGTACCCCGAAGATAGAATCCCCTATCACTGTTTCTCCCCCACTCTTTTTCATCCACTCCTGTGCAGCTGCGCCACCCGTGGTGCCACAAACTTGGCTCTTGCTGCATTTCCCTGCAGTCTCCAGAGCATAAGATAGAGAGGAAGATGCGACAAGGGGACTCCTGCATCATCTTCCTATTTCTTCTACTCTGGCGCTCACCCCTTACCTTTCTGCTTGAGCACTCTTTACCTGCTGTGTGACTACCTCATTGAACGTGCTATCCACGATGATTTCAGCCTCGTGGATGCTCCTCCGGCTCCCCAGCTGCTGCTGCAGATCTGAAATGTGGATTTCGAGTAGCTGCAGCTGGAGGCAATTTCTGCACACGTGTTCGCCATGGACAGTGGAAGTGTCCCTGTCTTCCCACATTGCACAGGAGAAGCATTTCACGCTGCCGAGCTGTCCTGCCATGACTGAGCCTTGATTAACTTCCTTAACTTACTCAAAAATTAGAGATTATTTACAGTAGGGATCTTGATTCCCTAAACAAGCACTACCTGCTCTATATATAATGTGGGCCTTCCCTTTCTCTTCATCTTTATTACTAACCCAGCTATTTACAGATACTCCCCAACAGCATTTACTCACCAACCGATCACCTTGCAGCTTTCCTGTGAGAGAGAGAGAGAGAGAGAGAGAGAGAAAGGAAAAGGAAGGAGGAGCAAGAGAGAGAAGCTGTGAGGAAACCGTGGACAGACATAAAGTGAGAGGGGCAGGCAGAGAGTAAATTAAAGGGGCAGGGAGAGAAAAATTGAGAGGTTGATGGAGAGATTGTGATGGCTAAGGAAAGAGAGAGACCGGGAGAAGTTGAGGGAGAGAGAGAAAGTGAAACATGCCGGTGATGGAGCGAAAGTGAGAGGAGCAGGGAGAGCGAGAAAAAGTGAGGGGGGTGGGGCGTCACATTATTAGCCGACGGCCGAAGATCACTTAGACGGGAATTTGGGTTAAAAGTGTAAAACTTGGGCTACATAATGCCTCCTGAAAAGGTTTAATTAAATTTAAACCATAAATTACCTTTCTTTCGTTGGGAAAGGTCACTTCTTTAATCCTGTCTGGTTTGGAAGTGACGCTGTTGAATTTTCTTCTTGTTTTGTGTATGCAGCTCACAGAGATGGCGACCATTGAGGGCAATGAGACCGGCTGGGCCACCATTGTTGACATGGAGGATCTCCAAGAACAGAAGAGTGACCTAAACTAGCGCTGTCCTCCAACAGCGCCAGAAGGAGCAACAAGCCATCCAGCTGCAGCAGCCAGATTATTCTGTTTGCTTCAAATACAATTTAAAAAATATGTCACTTTAATTTTGAGAATCTATTCCTGACATTCTCTCATTCCAGTCTTCACCTGTGAAAAAAGACAAGGGGTCTTCACAGGCTATTCTCCATGAAAGTCTGTGCGAATGAGTCCTGGTACTCCCTCAATGGCATCAACCTTCGAAGTTCCTTCGTCAGAAGGGCAGGAACTGCTTCAAGAGAGCACAGAACCATCTTTTCAAGGGCTAATTAAACATGGGAAACGAATGCTTGCTTTCCCAGTGGCATCGACATCCTGCAAATTAATCTATACAGTTAAAAAAAAAAATCCTTTTTCAGCGTGTTTGAAAGACGCTGCTCAGTTGCTTTGATATGTGCCGCAATATGCATTCAGGGTCACTGAGTACGTACGTTTGGCTTACGATGGATACACATATCGATCTGATAGTGAAACTGAATTTGAGCAGGTGGGTGAATAATCCCCATCTCAAGTCCTACTTCAGCTCAACTGCTGCTGAAACCCTAATCCATGCCTTTGTTTTGTTTAATTCTCTCACTGGATGTCGCGTCACAGGCTCGGCAGCATTTATTGCCTATCCACTCTTGCCCTGGAGAAGGTGTTGGTGAGCTGCACTCTTGAACCGTTGCATTCCATGTGTTGCATGTATACCCACAGTGCTGTTTGGAACTAAGTTCCAAAACTTTGAACCAACGGTAGTGAAGAAAGGGTGATACAGTTCCAAGTCAGGAAGATGTGTGGTTTGGAGGGGAACTTGCGGGTGGTGGTGTTCCCATACATCTATTGCCTTTGTTGTTTGCGGTGCTAGACGTTATGGGTTTGGAAGCTGCTTTCCAAGGAGTCTTGGTGAGTTGCTGCAGTGCATCTTGTAGTTGGGGGGACAATAGATCAGCGTACACGCCGCGCCACCCGTCATTACCTAGGCGCCCCGAGTAAGCAACTGATCCACAGGCAGACTAAATTCCAGGAGAAAATTAAAGGACTCGAAAAGAGCCTCCTTGCCGGATACCAGTCACCCCAGAACCACCAGTCGCAACAATAAACAACTCTCTAGCTTTATCGCAATAGGTCATGCACTCCAAAACTTGCAACTTAAAGTTGATGGTTTAGCAGCCGCCATGTGAAATCTCATTGGATGTCCTGCCCCCCAACATTCCTTTAAAATCATTTGCCAACAAGAGACTATTATTGGAACTGAAGAAGCAGGTCGCTATGACATCAAGGGCTTTGACCAGCTGTGCTTCTCACCTCATGCTAAATACCACCATGCCACATATGTCCAATCTAACATTGCGGATGCAGCAGACCTGTCATCAACCACGATCTGTGACACAATTCGGGTGTGCTGTGCTCATATTGAAAACGTGTACAAGCCATCAGGTATCAGTTGGGAAAAGCAGGTTCTGCCATTACTGCCTCACAGACACCTAAGTGCGAGACTTCAACAGCCACCACACTGACTGTGGTGGCATAGCATCTGACGCAGATGGTGGAGAGCTCATCGTGTGGATCTCCAGAAATCATCTAACACTAAGCACAACCCCAAGCAATGAGGAAATTACCATTCAGTCAGATTAAGTCGGAAATTTTCACCTGACCTGAGCTGTGTCAGTTCCCTTGATGATCACCTTCAACCATCACTGTGCCTTGTCCTGGACGACTTCCCACATAATCAACACAGACCATCGTTCATTTACATTGAACTTTGCATTCCAGTCATCAACAGTGCAAGGCAGATCACACAATCACAGAATAATACAGTGCAGAAGAGGCCCTTCGGCCCCTGGAGTCTGCACCGATGCATTAAAGACATCTGACCTGTCTACCTAATCCCATTTGCCAGCACTTGGTCCATAGCCTGAATGTTATGACGTTCCAAGTGCTCAGCCAAGTACTTTTTAAAGAATGTGAGGCAACCCGCCTCTACCACCCTCCCAGTCAGTACATTCCAGATCGTCACCACCCTCTGGGTAAAAAGGTTCTTCCTCAAATACCCCTTAAACCTCCTGCCCCTCACCGTAAACTTGGGTCCACTCGCAACTGACCCTTCAACTAAGGGTAACAGCTGTTCCTTATCACCCTGTCCATGCCCCTCATAATCTTGTACACCTCAACCAGGTCACCCCTCAGTCTTCTCTGCTCCAGCGACAACAACCCAAGATTATTCAATCTCTCTTCATAGCTTAAATGTTCCATCCCGGGCAGCATTCTGGTGAATCGTCTCTGCACCCCGTCCAATGCAATCACATCCTTCCTATAATGTGGTGAACAGAATTGCACACAGTACTCCAGCTGTGGCCTTACCAAAATTCTATACTACTCCAACATGACCTCCCTGCTTTTGTAATCTATGCCTCGATTGATAAAGGCAATTGTCCCATATGCCCTTTTCACCACCCTATTAACCTGCCCTTCTGCCTTCAGAGATCTATGGACAAACAGGCCAAGGTCACTTTGTTCTTTGGAACTTCCCAGTGTCAGGCAATCCATTGAATACTTCCGTGTCACATTACTCCTTCCAAAGTGTATCACCTCACACATTTTAGGGTTAAATTCCATCAGCCACCTTTCTGCCCATTTGACCATCCCGTCCATATCTTCCTGTAATCCAAGACACTCTTCTTCACTGTTAATCACTCTGCCAATCTTTGTGTCATCCGCGAACTTACTGATCCTACCCCCCATATAGTCATCTATGTCGTTTATGTAAATGACAAACAATAGGGGACCCAGCACAGGTCCCTCTGGGACGCTACTGGACACTGGCTTCCAGTCACTAAAACAGCCGTCTGTCATCACTCTCTGTCTCCTACAGCTAAGCCAATTTTGAATCCAGCTTCTCAAGTTACCCTGTATCCCATGTGCATTTGCTTTCTTGATAAGTCTCCCATGTGGGACCTTGTCAAATGCTTTGCTGAAATCCATGTAAACTACATCAACTGCACTACCCTCATTTACACGGCTGGTCACAATCTCAGAAAATTCAATCACATTTGTTAGGCATGACCTCCCTCTGACAAAGCCATGCTGAATATTCCTGATCAAATTTTGCCTCTCAAAGTCTGAAGATGGATTCCCTCCTTCAGAATCTTCTCCAATAGTTTCCCTACCACTGACGTGAGACTCACTGGCCTGTAGTTCCCTGGCTTATATCTACTAGCTTTCTTAAATAGTGGGACCACATAAGTTGTTCTCCAGTCCTATGGCACCTCCCCCGTGGCAAAAGAGGAATGAAAAATTTGGGTCAGAGCCCCTGCAATCTCCACCCACGCCTTCCACAGCATCCTGGGACACAAATCGCCGGGACCTGGAGATTTGTCCACTTTTAAGTCTGCCAAAACCTCCAATACCTTGTCGCTCCCTGTGACAATTTGTTTAAGAACCTCAGAGTCTCTCTCTCTCTCTCTCTGAGTTCCATATCTACATCCGCATTCTCTTGGGTGAAGACAGATGTGACGTTTTCGTTCAACACCCTACCAGATGTAATGGAAATTCCATAAAGCAGATTGGCAAACATACAGCGAGGAATTGGACGGCATCATTGTAACTATATCAATCAATAATATACCTACTGAAGCAATATATAAGCACTTCAGTGATGCCATTATGAAAGCTGCTTGCACAGCCATGCCTCGGAGCTACCTATCCATCTACACCAAATATGAATCATCAGGTGACCCTGATTTAATAGCCCACCTCATGGAGTCTCTCAACGTCACGCTAGAGGGGTGCAAATGACAGCAGGGCTAATTTTCACTCCTTGCAGTGCTGGAGCCTGATCAGCCACCTCGGAGCAGCCCACAATTTAACTGTATTAAATCGTCCATCAGTCAGTCCGAACCAAATTGTTTGTCATTCTTGTTCCTTCTCGCGATGGCACCATTGGTAAAGAAATAACAATAAAAAAAGAAAACACATCAGCTCTCATGAGCTGAAAATACGATGCCAAAATCATGCAGAACATGCAGTCTTCATGCTTTCAGAATAAAGAACTGTAGAAAGTATTAAAGGGCCTGAACTGTCCCAAAGCAGCGGGATATGACAACATTGCACCAGAATTCATGAAATGACTTGGTCATGTGCTCGTGTCCAGCTCATCCAGTTTTACACAGGAAGCATCAGCTCCAACTCACTCCCGATGGTGTGGCATTTTATAAAAAAAAAATCATTACCATTCCAAAATGCAGAAGAAATCTCACAGTGGCGGCCAGCTATCGACCAATTTCACTACGTTCTGTTTGCTTTAAGATTCATGCGTGTCCTTTCCTCCAATACATATCTCCAGAATTCGAGAGCATCCTTAATGTCAACCATTTTGGTTTCCATAAGGAGCGCAACACATGTGAACATGTTCTGGCACGCACCACCTACATTAAAATTGGATTCCAAATGATATTAAAGACTGTCACACAGGAACTCACAGCTGCCTGTGATATAGTGTGGCACTGTGGCCTGCTCCTCAAGCTGTCCATAATTCTTGCAACCTGTGTCGGGACAGTCGCTGGAACATTCCTTCCAGACAGACGATTTGGACTTCAGATTGTACAAGGGAAAAGTGAGTAGAGAAGACAGGTACACGGAATACCACAGGGTACAGTACTTGCCCCAAAGCTGTTCAACATATATACAAATGGCCTGCCAACAACTACGTCTTGCAAGTTCATCTATGCTAATGACATCTTTTGCACCACCTAAGCTAAATGCTTCTGCACCCTCGACCAGATCCTTAATGAAGATATCGCAAAGTTGATGGACTGCTACAGCAAATGACGTTTCACAGTGAATCACCCTGAAAGCATTTGTATTCGTGTATTCCCCCTCCACAGAGCCATTAGGAAAAAAAATAATTACATGTATACATGGATGGTCAGAGACTAAAGCATGATTTTAATTCAATATATGTCTAAGTTATTCCTGATTTGACTATGTTCTTCCGGGAGCACCGGAAAATAAAATAAAAAAACAGCAACAAAGGACAAATCCAGAAACAAACTATTGAACAAACTTGCTGGATCTATGTGCGGCGTTGCTGCCTGAGCACTCTGGAACTCACCAGCAGTGTACGGTGCACCATGTGTAGCACAGATGATCACACACAAATTCAAATGACCATTAAATTGAAATGCCACAATGCACACAATAAGTGGAACCCTCCACTCTATACGTCTTCCTCTGGCTTTCTGATCTCATAAACATCACTCGCCCACATATTCAACTACTGAAGAAAACCTACTATCTTGTTGAAATCATCCGTGCTGTACCTCACTTATCACTCTATAATGACATTTTCAATCCACTGACTTCCCACCTTCCATCGTGGTGCCCCATATGCAGCAACCTTGCTGAGCAAGATCTACCAGCAGATATCCTTTTGATCAAGGACTGGGAAACAGGGGAAATCACCAGCAAGTTACCTGTGACAAACCTTATGTGGCAAATCCGGCTTTCATCTACCATGGCGAGAGTGGTCCTTGCTAAACAGGTTCAGCACTGGCCAGGGCCCCTGCACATCCAACCTCCGTCGCTTCGGCGTCAGTACAAATACCTTCTGCTTTTGTGGAAACACGTAAACAATGCTGCACATTAATGAGACCTGTGCATCAACAGAATAAATGGCGGACTAATAACCTCAAAATCACAGCGTCACAGTGGTGCAGTGGTTAGCACTGCAGCCGCACAACTCCAGCGACCCGGGTTGGGTTTTGGGTACTGCCTGTGCAGAGTTTTCAAGTTCTCCCTGTGACCACGTGGGTTTCTGACGATGCTCCGGTTTCCTCCCACAGCCAAAGACTTGCAGGCTGATAGGTAAATTGGCCATTGTATATTGCTCCTAGTGTAAGTGGTAGGAATATTGAGGGAAGGTGAAGATGTGGTAGGGAATATGGGATTAATGTAGGATTAGTATAAAATGGGTGGTTGATGGTAGGCACAGTCCCTGTTTCAGCGCTGTGTCTTTCAGAATATGGGAGGCTATTGACTGGTTCGGGGTGTCTTCATTCCAAAACAATAAAAATAATCTTGTTGAATGTACATATTGAAGCCATTGTGCGTTGTTGGTGGAAAGAATGAACGTTCAAGGCGATGGATGGGTTGCCAATCAAGTGGGCCATCTGTCCTCGACGGTGTCAAGCGTCTTGGGTGTTCTTGGAGAAGCGCCAATCTAGGCAAGTGAGGAGTATTCTATCACACTCCTGACTCTGCCTTGTAGGTGGTGCACAGGCTTTGGGGAGACAGGAGCTGAGTTACATTCTGCAGAACTCCTAGCCTCTGACCTACTCTTTTAGCCACTGTGTTTATGTGACTGGTCCAGTTCAATCTGTTCAATCGTAGCCACAGTGTGTTGATACTGGGGGATTCAGCGATGGGCATGCTATTGAATGTCAAGGGGTGATGGTTGGATTATCACTTCTTTGAAATAGCCATTGCTTGGCACTTGTGTGGCAGAGATTTAACTTGTCACTTATCAGTGCAAGCCTGAATAATGTACAAATCTTATTACAGATGGACACGAAATGTTTCAGTATCACAGGAATCACAAATACTGCTGAACAATGCGCAATCATCAGCAAACTTCCCCACTTCTGCTCTTATGATGGATGGAAGGTCATTCATGAAGCAGCTGAAAATGATTTGGCCTAGGATATTATCCTGAGGAACCCCTGTAGTGATGTCCCGGGACTGAGATGATTTATTTCCACACTGACCACCCCAACCCCCACAACGCCCCCATGTCTGCAACATCCTCCAGCCCTGCAACACATCTAACACTCTGTGAGCTGTTCCAACCTTACATCCCACCATATCTCTGTTAATTCTTCCAGCCCTTTCAACCATCCCTAACTCTTCCACCTTCTCGAATGCTTCAAATCCTCCATAATCACAGAAACCTCTCGCAGCTCCCAACTCCTCCATATCTCTGTAACGTCCTCCAACCCCTATAACTCTGCTTATCTACGCAGTCTCCGCCAGCCCCAACAACTCCCTTTATTCCTGGAATATCCCCCAATCCTTACAACTCTCCTAGATCTCTGTGCTTCTCTAATTCGAAAACCTCAAAGAGCCTGCACCAACACCATTATCTAACTTATGGGTTGGGGATAACAAGAGAGAGATTGAGAGAGAGATGGCACTGAGCAGAATGGGGAAAGGAAGGGAGATGCACTCATAATTGGGTCGCCAAACATGGAACAATTAATAATCAACTTACACGGGAATATTTCCAACATCTTTTATTTTTAAGACGCTTTTCCTTCTAAGAAGATGTGAGGAACTAAGAATTGATCCAGTGGAGCTGGAGGAGAGATTCTATCTGCTGGTTACCCGGCTGCTCTCAGTTGCTTAGTTTATTCATTAATTGAATCATTGATGTGACTGGATATTTCACCGTGCTTCTGAACTGCTCCCTGAACTTGAACTGAGTCACCACATAAATAAATGTATTTGTGCAGCAACTTAACGACCGCAGCATATATCCAAATCTTTGAAATATATATTCAGAATCGTTGTAATCTCCGTGATCTGATCCTGTGATAATATAATATAAGAATTGTATAATATACACCAACCATAGAAGCATGAAGCTGAAAGATATGGTGAAAAGTAAAATTACAGATTTTCGTCTACTTTCCATCTCTGGGTCACTGCGATTCTTTCCCTTGCTCTGACCTCTCAGTCCCTTACGAACTCGACTGGCCATTAAAATGTGTCTGACTGTCAGAGCGTTGAGCAACAAAAGTAAAGCGAATGGGAGCAATGGGGTTAAAACCGTATCAAACCAGTCAAGTACCACCCATCCAGGATCAGTATAATAGTTTGACTTTAAAGCACAGTTTCATGGTATATGGTCGATAATCCATAAAGGTTCAAATGCAAAGTAGAAGGGGACGTTTTTTACACAAAGCAGAATGCAGGTTGTAGAAAGAACCACAGCTGCAGTTTTCTTGGTGCAATATTTTGTTTTCAGCTTCTGGCAACAAATGGCAATAAATCGATCAAAGGTGAAAGCGACAGTGAACCAGATGGAACATTCTGTGGCTGCACGAAACACGACAGCGATAACAATACATAAAGGGGTGATGACCAGGAAAGATCCCAGTAAATAATAAAAAGTGATCCGCCACACTATGACCCCAGTGATAAGGAAGATTAGGTCCGTCGTTGCCATGCCCACCAGGTACCGAGTGGTGCAGGTGGAGAGG
Source organism: Heterodontus francisci (assembly GCF_036365525.1). Lineage (NCBI taxonomy): Eukaryota > Metazoa > Chordata > Chondrichthyes > Heterodontiformes > Heterodontidae > Heterodontus > Heterodontus francisci. Next base: position 37,619,038 of record NC_090398.1, read on the forward strand.
CCACAATTTCCCTGGGACAGGATCACAATCGACAATAAATTAACTGTAAGAGGGAGAATGGAAAAGAGACTGGAAATTACTGATCAAACATCCGCTGCATCTGATAAAGTCAACAAGGGAACGATATTAGCACCAAAAGCAGCTGGTATGGAAGCGAGTCAGAGCTTACATGTGTTTAAATCTCAGAACTGATCTCAATGTACATCGAATCCGGCAACGTCCAGGTTTAATGGAGTCAGGGCAGAGAAAGGAACTTCTCCCAGGAGGAAGATGTGCTTTTAAAATATTTTAATCATCCTGGAAGTCCCTGATTTATTCTGTTATACGGATGTAAGTCTGACCACCAGGTTTGCCCGTTTATAACCCAAGCCACAACAAAAGAGGCCAGAGATTGGCAATCAGAAACATCCCTTACTCTGGGATCAAGCTAGACCCTATGCATTGGATCCCATACAGCATCGATTGACGTGCAGGGTAGACTTTCCCCATGCACCCACCACTGCCCCCCCACCCCTTCACCCCCAACCGCAGGAAGGAATGCCCTTCGGGATTGGAGCCCAGCATGGAATCAGACCACACTACCTGGGACCGCATCCACCATCGTTTCTTGGATAAAAAAAACTTCCTTCATCCTATGTGGCACCATGCTCCAGCGTTTCAGACTCCTCCCCGGTTTTGAGGATCAGAAACTGCCCCTCTCCTTGTTCCTCCACATTTGCAGACCATGCGACAAACTAGGCGACTCCTCTTTGGGCTAGGGTATTCACAGTTCAACGATCAGAGATCTCACCTCCTGCCGAGTTGGTGCCTGGACATCGCTCAATATCACACATTGAACCCCCTACCCGGGGGATAGTATTTGGACAGCCCTGGTCCTGACGTCTGCTCCTGACTCCTCCCAGCACAACTGGAAGCCAAGCAAGTCAATTGGCTAATATCACGGTGGGGAAACCCACAAACATAAAAGAGGCAGTCAGTGGAGTTCGAAATCTGAAACTCATGTTACCACCTGTCTCACACCCCTGTTGATATCCAGGTTTAAGCATTATCGTGAAAACAAAATACCGAAACAACTGTAAAGCTGAATAAATCGGAAAATGCTACAAACAGTCAGCATGTCAGGCAGGGTCTGTGGAGAAAGAAACAATGTTAACGTTTCAAGTCATGGCCTTTCTCAGAACTTGGATGATACTGGAGATTAGCTCGTTTCAAGCAATAACACAGCCATTTAAAAGATAGGTATGGGGGCACGAAAGATAAATGGGAAAGGTCTGCTATTGGCTGGGGGACAGGAGTGATTCAGTGACATAGGAATGATAGTGCAAGGCAAATGGAACAATTAAAGAAACAGAGGATGGGTCCAGATGTGGTATAATTTTCAACAACAGAATAGCAGAGCAAGAGGAGAGAATTAAAAATCTGCAAATTAAAGATGGTTCCCAAGGCCTCAAAAAGTGACAGGGAATGAGGGGAGGGGTAGGTAGATTCCAGCGGTGTGGATCAGCCCGCCAGCATTGTAACAGAAGGGGATATCTTTCCCAAGCACCAGCTTCATGCACCCTGAAGTTTCAGTGTCATGGTGGTAGCCATCCTTCATACCAGCCCAAGCCATCTGAGAAAGTTTGAGCAATGGTTATAACCGGAGGCATTTAATCTCAGCGTTGGTCCGACGAGCTATTAATGCCTAATCAGAAAATGCGATGCTGTTCCTCAGTGACATTCAGTGTACTATTGTAGGAGGTCGAGGATAGCACGGTCAGACCGGGAGTGGGATGTAAAATTAACATGACAAACGACTGGAAACCCACAATCGTGATTGTGAACGGAACGGAAAAGTTTCGCAAAGTAATCACTCAATGTCTGTTTGCTCCTTTTCTGATGTACAGAAGACTGCTTTGGGTGCACTGAATACAGTTGCTATGTTATTAAAAGTGCATGCAAATCGCCTGGAAGCATTGATTGAGGCCTTAGACCTCAGGAAGGGAGGAGGTGAAGGGCAAGTAGTACATCTCCTGTGTTTGCATGGAAATGTGCTCTTCGGAAGGGAACGGATGTTGGGTGATTTAGGAGTCGACACGGGGTGCAAAGAGCTCTCGGGACGGGAGGCGAGAAGCATATATGGTTGTTGATGGACTTAGCTGGATGTGTCAGAAATGTTGGAGCATGGTGCATTGAATGAGGCATGGAATGAGGTTTTGGAAGTTGAGGGCAAGGAGAATCTTGTCATAGTTCTGGAAGGGAGGGTAAGGGGTGAAGACAGTAAAAAGGTAAATTGGGTTCACATGGTCATGGTAATCACATTGCAGGGGAATCTTGCGCTGAGGAAAAAAAGACTTTTCAGAAGCACTGGTGTGAAAGTTAGCATCATTGGAACAGATGGAGCACAGGTGATGAAAATGGAAGAATGGAACAGAGTCTATACAAGTAGCAGGGTTTGAGGAAGTATAATCAAGGTAGCTGTGGAAGATGGTGACATTGTAGTAGATATTGGTGGTCAGTCAACCCCCTAAAATGGAGCTTAAGAAGTTGAGGAAGTGTGTTGGGCAGGGGTTGGGGCGTGTGTGCATATGGGGCGACAGGGCGTGGGGGGCAGTTTCAGAGAAGTGCCATTTAGAAGTCGAAGGAGGGGTGGAAATTAGAAGCAGAATTGATGAAATTGTCCAGTTCAATTGAAAAGAAGACAAAGGCACAGGCACAGACATCAAACTATTACAACAATATGTGAAAGAAAAGACTGGAGGAGGACTGGAAGAAAGAATGGTCCATGTATCTTCCGCAAAAGCAGTACATCTAGGATCAGAACAGCTTCCATGGAGGCAACATTTGAGGGTGAAATTTGCCAAGGTTCGCACTCGAGGTTCTGACACCTATACATTACATCAGGGTCCCTATTCAGGGGTCAGAATCAGGATCCTGTGAGGTTTCTATTCCCAGACCAGACCCAATGATGAAGGGAAGAGATCCAGTGGGAATGACGAGTGATTGAAACCAAACAAATCAGTTCCAAATGGGGTCCTCGAAATGTGATTGTGGAGAAAACGGGCCAGAAAACAGCCCCATGTGTCCACCAGTCCAGGCCCATCCATTGTGACTTTACGGAAAGGTCAGGTGTACTGGATTTGAACCAGAGAGGGGCAGTCTGATATGGGCATGCATGTAAATGGATCTCTGAAGAACAGCTCTAAGATCAGTAGGAAGCAACTCTTGGAGGTTGTGGGATAGTTGGCGCCAAATTAAATGACAACTCAGAGCCGAAAGAACGGAAAGAGGTCTCTGAGGGGAGGAACTGAATTGTCAATAGTAGTGAATAATTTCATTGTAAATCTTCAGGTTATTTAAGGTAAAAATTGGGATCATATGTGCTAAAGTAATCAAAGGGAAGGCACACTCTCTGGTTTGTGTAGAATTCAATCACCCGTATTAATAAAGATACGGAAGAATTAGCAGAGGAGCAATTATCTGTTCATTAATAATCATCAGAATATGGAATAGAGCGAGAGAACTTCCGGACAACTAACATGATTCTTATGTTTCAAGCAGAAGATTGAACAATCCAAACACACTTCAAGCAGTTATCATTACCTCAGTGGTATTGAAGATAATTCAATATTTGGTTTCCGCTTTGGTGCAGTGGAAGGAGTTGTTTGCTGAGTACGTGGTAAACTATATTGCTCATAATAAATAAGTCTGTAAAGCTAAGGTATGGCAGGGAAGCTCTTTCATGTGAAATGTACCTCCTGCGGTATGTGGGAAGTTGTGGATGCATCACCTGTCTGAGACAAACACATCTGCAGGAAGCGTCCTCGGCTGCAGAAGCTTGAGCTCCGGGTTTCGGAAATCGAGCGGCGGCGGTTGTGCATCCACGAGGCGAAGGAGAACGTGTATAATACATTTTGGGAGGTGGTCACACCGTAGGTTAGAAGTATGCAAGCAGGTCTTGAATGGGTGACGGCCAGGCATTCTAAGAGCACCTGCAGGTCTTGCAGAAAACCCCAGGGATGTTTTAACTCGTTAATCGGCTTTCCATTTTGGATACTGCTGAGTGTGATGGTTCCTTAGAGGAGTGCAGTCAGAGCCAGGTTTGTGGCATCACAGGAGGCTCAGCTGCACAGGAGGAGAGGAAGATGAGCGGAAAAGCAATAGCGAAAGGGGATTCGTTCGTTCGGGGAACAGAAATACGTTTCTGCGGCTGTGAACGTAGCTCCAGGATGGTGAATTGCCTTCCTGGTGCCAGGGTCAATGATGCCATGGAGCCGGCTGCAGGACATTCTTCTGGGGGAGGGTGAATGACCAGCGGTTGTGATCCACATCGGTACCAGTGAAATAGGTAAGAAGGAGGATGAGGTCCTGAAAGCAGATTTTAGGGAGCTAGGAAGGAGATTAAAAAGCAGAATCTCAAAAGCAGTAATCTCAGGACAACGCCCAGTCCCACGTGCAAGTTATATAAGAATAGGGGAATTGAGCGATTAAACACGTGGCTGGAGAACTGCTGTAGGAGGGAGGGCATCAGATTGCTGAGACATTGGGCGCGGATCTGAAGCAGGTTGGACGTGTACAAGATGGGGAGGTTGCATTTTAGCAGGACTGGGACGAATATGATCACAGGGAGATTTGCTCGTGCTGTTGGGGAGGGATTAAGCTAAGTTATGATTAGATTAGATTAGATTAGATTAGAGATACAGCACTGAAACAGGCCCTTCGGCCCACCGAGTCTGTGCCGAACATCAACCACCCATTTTATACTAATCCTACACTAATCCCACATTCCCAACAAACATCCCCACCTGTCCCTATATTTCCCTACCACCTACCTATACTGGTGACAATTTATAATGGCCAATTTACCTATCAACCTGCAAGTCTTTTGGCTTGTGGGAGGAAACCGGAGCACCCGGAGAAAACCCACGCAGACACAGGGAGAACTTGCAAACTCCACACAGGCAGTTCCCGGAATCGAACCCGGGTCCCTGGAGCTGTGAGGCTGCGGTGCTAACCACTGCGCCACTGTGCCGCCCTAATCAGGGGGTTGGGAACCTAAGAGGGAACTCATCTTGGAGGGAAGCAAAACTGGTAACTTGTCTCGGGGGTATGGACAGGAGAAAGCATCAGACAGTAATACCAAGGTGCAAAGAATACTGTGGGAGAAAAATAGCGTAATAGTCGGGCATGGTACATTATTGGGTGTAGTCCGAGTAAGGGAGAAAGTAACAGTATCCGAATCATGGTTAATGTACATCATCTGAATGCACGAGTGTGGTTAATAAGACTGGTGAGGTATAGGCGCAGATTGCCATGTGGAAATATAACGTTGTGGCTACAACAGTGACCTGGTTCAAAGAAGGGGAGGACTAGGTGTGAAATGTTCCTGGATACATGGTGTTCAGGAAAGATAGGAAAGGGGATAAAACGGGGAGGGCTGTCAGTATAGATTAAGGACAGCATTGCAGTCCTGGAGAAAAATGATGTTTCGTAAAGGTCGAAGTCAGAATCAATTTGGCAAGAGCTAAGTAATGAAAAAAGGTCCGGTTACATTGCTCGGTATTGTCTATAGGCCACCGGCAAGTGAGAAGGTTGAATAGGAATGCATTTGCAAGGAAATTGCAGAAAGGTGCAACAAGAATAGCGTGGGGGACTTTAAATATCCAAACATAGACTGGGATATGAGCAGTGTACAGGGCAGTGGGGGCAAGAGTTCCTAGAATTTGTTCAGCAATGTTTATCTACAACAGTGTGTTAAGAGTCCAACGTGAAATAAAGCACTGCTCGACCTGTATCTTGGGAATGAGGCAGGCCAAGTGGATCATGTATCAGATGAGTAGTATTTAGGGAAAGGTGATCATTGTATCTTAGGCTGACTATGGAAAAGGAAAAATAGCAATCCAGGTTAAGAATAATTAACTGGGGGAAAGCCAGCTTCAGTGGGGTAAGAATGGAGCTGGGTCGAATAAATTGGGGTCAAAAGCTGGCAGGAAAACTGGTAGATGAATAATGGCCTACCTTCGAAGAAGTGATAGCTCGGGCACAGTCAAGATATGTTCCCTCGAAGGGGAAAATTAAAACAAACAAATCCAGAGCTCCATGGATCGCAAAAGAGGTAGGATGAAGATAAAGAAGAACACACGAGCTTATGACAGATGTCAGATCAAGAATACTATTGAGAACCAGGTGAAGCAAAGGTCCACAGGCGAAGTGAAAAAGCAAATAAGAAAAGCAAAGAGGAAGCAGGAAAAGAGACTGACAGCTAGCATTAAAGGAAATCCCAATGTGTTCTATAGGCATATAAATAGTAAAAGGAGGAATTCGGCAATTAGGGAATAGAAAGTGGATTTAGACATGGAGTCAGAAAGCATAACTGAGGTATTAAATTAATACTTTGCATCTGTCTTTACCAGGGAAGAAGATGCAAACCCGGCAACTTTGAAAGAGGAGGTAAGTCAGGCACGAAAGGGGTTTAAATTGATATGGAAGAAGGATAAGCGAGACTGTCCGTACCTAAAGTGTAGACAGCACCAGTTCCGGATGAGATGCATCCAACGATACTGAGGGAAGTGAAGGTGGAAATCGCAGAGGCAATGGCCATAATTTTTCAGTCTTCCTTCGACTCTGTGGTAATTCCAGAGGAATGGAGAATCGGAAACGTTACACCCTTGTTCAAAAAAGGGTGTAAACAGAGGGCCAGCTACTGCAGGCCAGTCATTTTCACGCCGACGGTGGGAAAACGTCCAGGAAAAAAAAAGGTTCAACATCTATAGTCACATGTGAGTTAATTAAGAAAAGGCATTGTGCATTTCTTAAGGGAAAATCACGGTCAGCTAACTCGCTGTAGTTTTTCTGATAAGGTAACAGAGATGTTTGATGAAGGCAATCCTGTTGATGTGCTGTACATTGACGTTCCAAAGGCCGTCTGATACAATTTCTCACAAAAGGCCTGTGAGCACACATGCAGCTCTTGGAATGAAAGGGACGGTAGCAACATGGATATGAAATTGATCGAGTGACAGGAAACGGAGAAGATTCTCAGGCTGGAGGAAGCTTTGAATTTGAGTTTTCAGGGATCGGTGTTGGGAACCTTTCTTTTTATGATGCATATTAATGATCTAGACCTTGGTGCACAGGGCGCAATTTCAAAGTTTTCAGATGATACAAAACTTGGAAGCATTCTGACCTGTGAAAAGGATGGTGTAGAACTTCAGAAAGGAGATAGACAAGTTGGTGGAAGAAGGTAAGGAGTTGGTGGGAAGAACGTGGAGAGACAATGTAGAATAAAAGGTACAATTCTAAAGGGGGTGGAGGAGCAGAGTGACCTTGGTGTATATGTGCAGAAGTCATAGATGGTGGCAGGAGAGGTTGAGAGAGCGGATCATAAAGCATACCATAACCTGGGATTTATTAACAGGGGCATAGAGAACAAAAGCAAGGAAGTTATGTTGAACTTGTATAAGACAGTAGCTCGGCCTCAGCAGAAGTATTGCGTCCAGTTCTTGGCCCACAGCTGAAGAAAGATGTGAGGGCATTGGAGAGAGTACAGGAACGATTCACGGGAATGGTTCCAGAGATGAGGAATTTCAGTTAGGATAGATTGGAGATGTTAGGACTGTTTTCCTTGCAGAAGAGAAGACTAAGTGGTTATTTGATAGAGGTATTCAAGGTCGTGAGGATTATGGACAATTATATTTATAGAAACTGTTCCCACCAGTGAAAAGGATCTGGAACGGGAGGGCAGCGATTTACAATATTTGCTAAGAGAAGCAAGTCGACATGAGGAAAAGCTCAGTGAGTGGTTAAGGTCTGGAATGCACTGCCTGAGAGTGTGGTGGAGGCAGGTAAATTGAAGCAATCAAAAGGGGATTAGACACGTATATGAAAAAGTAGAATGTGCTGGGTTGTGGGGAGAAGGCAGGGGAATGGAACTGAGGGAGATGTTCTCTCGGATATGATGAGCCGATCGGCCTCCTATTGTGCTATAATGATTCTGTGATTCTGTGATAATGGAATTCTTATCGAAAAATGTAACAGAAAAAGAAATAGGCAAGCATAATATCATAATGAACAGTCAGCACTTATTCCAAAAGGAAAAGCGATATTGCTCAATAATTGGCATTGGGACCACTATTAATCAGCAATTACATAATCGACAGGTACTTGCAAAGCTGAAACACCGATTCAAAATGTAAAGACACATCCACCTTGAAAGTACAGTTAATACAGAAGAAGAATGCAACAAATATCCGAAGACGTTAATGACCTTGTACAATGGACATTTAAATTCTGCAATCATACAGGGTTTTGATGAAACCACACCAAGTGCACTGTGTGCAGTTCTGATCTCTTGCCCAAGGAAGGATTTACTTGCCTTGGAGGTAGTGTAACGGACGTTCACTAGACTGATTCTTTTGAGACGAAGATTGTCTAACAAGGAGATTGAGAGAGTATGCTACTATTCGCAGCAGCTAAACAGAATGAGAGGTGATCTCAACGAAACATCCAGGATTCTCAGACTGCTTGACAGGGTTGATGAGAGGCCGTTGCACCTGGCTGGGCCATAATCTCAGGATAAGGGGTCGGCCATTTCACAGTCATAGAAGGAGAAACCTCATCACTCAGAGTGCTGTGAATCTTTTAGAATTCTTGTCCCAGTGACCTGTGGGTTGCTTATATTCAAGACTGAGATCAATAGATACTTGACTCGGGAAATCAGCCGTGATTTTGTTGAATGCTGGACGAGGTTTGAAGTGCTTTATGGACTGATGCAGCTTATATTTCTTAGTTTTTATTCGTATGTAATTCATTATGAATAATTACTCTCGCATTCTAATCTTTAAGTCATTTATAAAGTCAGTAAGTTCCAAAAAGTAATATTCAGCTGAACAGACTGAGGGCCAGACAGTGATAAATACGCTCGACCAGTGCAATTAAACTCACACAATCTGGCAACATCCTAATAACACATAAAACTCATATTTCCTCATCACAATTGTACTGGAACTTTCGTCAGCTCATTCTGAGGAATTATTCACATTTTAACATTCTTTTTCTGTATGTTTATTGCTTCTCCCACTCGGTCAGATTTCCTCCTTCATCTTTGTAATGCTTCTCTGTCTCTATCTCTCCACATTCTATTTCTCACCTTCTCAGTTATCATTTCCCATTCACTTAAATGTTAGTACCCGACCCTGCATTCTGATCACCAGCCCCGAGTCAGTTTGTTCAAGGATGAATACTGTGCGAATAGCTTCATGTTTATTCAGGTAGCGCAAATCTCCACCTGCTCACCTACTCTGTTCACCTCATCTATAATTCATGGAATAAACAGAATGGAAAGCCTCTTCCAGCCATACCTTAATATCATTGAAACTCCTGGAGCTAGTCCTTCACCTGGGATGCATTCACTTTAAAGGGAACCAACATTTGAAGACCATGCGACTGTGCAGTGTAGCACTGTACTGTAAATTGCCAAAAATGTGAACATTTTCATGTCCAAAGAACCAATAGGATATCCAGCTTCACTCTTGAACCAATCTGAGAGATGAAATGAAGTTATTCATACAGAAGCACAGAGGCAACTGAGTGATTTCATTAATACACCAGGCAAGAGAGAGCTGATGCAATCAGATCGCATAATGATATACATCTATCCAGATTTAATTGAATGATCTCAATTGTTGAACTCTTGTAGAAACCTCAAATTAAATTTACAAACTAGCAACCTGTGGTTTCCAGAATGTCTGGGCAGTCACTCACATCCCTTGGAAATGTTAATCCGAAATAAATCTACTTAATTAATGATACCAATGTACTGAATTATGAGCCTTGACCATTTTCCACATTCAGACTGGTTCAGTTCGGAACTATATGTGAAGTAAAGGGGAGGAGTGTCTGCTTCACCTACCGACACTATTTCTGTTAGTATTATGGATTACACTGACAGATGGCAGATTTGTCCAATTCATAGCACACAACATCACCGCTGCAGTTTATAATCTCCTGATAAATTGAGGGACTCATCATTCTAATCGATACATTGTAAAATGAGAATAGTTCACATCCATTCATTTAATTTTACAATGTAGCCCAGTCTTTGTGAATTCTTCCACAGCGAAGCATGAAAGGAGATGTGAAAGAGACAGCCTCAATCTCAGTTTCATAGTCAGAGGTCTGAACTAGCGTTATACACACACAGACTAAAGTAATATTTAATTCGTTATAACCAATAATTATATTGAAATCTCGTTAAACTGAGCCACGTTATCGTGGAGGAAGTACACTGCAGTCTTTCCTTGAAACACTGAGACTAGTAGCTGTCTCATTATCAATCATTGAAACCACATGCATAAGAACGATCCAGACTATGTTAGTTCCACAACATGAACCTGTAAAATATCCTGACAGTCTGATTCCTGCTCTTAGCTAAATAACTGTTTCCAATAAATTCAGAGCAGAAAATAATTTTGTGACATTACCATGCTTAGATAAACAAACATCGTCGCAGACATAATGCAGCCCTGACAACTTAAAGGAGCAGAGATGGAGGACTTTTCATTATTGAACTGCTGGGACAGAACAGCGGTTCGATGAAACATACAGTTAGAAAAATGTACCAAGTGCAAAAATAACCGTTTTACCATTTTATACTATTGACAGATGATATAACAGCTTACCAAGAATTCCAACAGCTACAATAGCAGGATAATAGATGCATTCTATAAGATAAATTACTGCACGTCCCATGTATGTGAGAACCAGCAACTGCTGCTGGTGTGTAACGAATAGCTCTGGCAGGCACTCTGAGCTGATCCATTTCAATGGGCTCTGATTTATGCATTCGATCACTCTCCACTGACGCAGTTATACCCCTGATCATTGCTATTAGTTACACTCAACTGAAGAAAAACATTATATCAGCAGCTTTGATTCTGATGTAAATAATATGGTGGATAAAACACAAACATCTCAAAGTCCAGGACCTCGAGCGGAAATAAAGATGAAAAATTCTTTCGTTGTATGACTCGCCACACAATAATTAGAGGTTTCATTTACAGTTTTCATATGGTTGTACTGATCATGTTAAATCCAGGCGAATGGATTTTAAATCTTATTGCTTTTATCTGCAGTGCACATTGATCCACGGACACACGCGCGCCTGTATCATACTATTCTTGCAGTTTACCACCTAAAATATGAAGTTTGAGTTTCTGACACATGCCAGTTAAAGGACACATTCAGGATTGCCGAGTAATCACTGTGGGTGATATCAAGAGATGGATGTTGAAAGCGACCAATTCATTTTTCTCGTACTGCTATTTTATTGCAAATGATGACTTGATTACTCCACATTGTTTAATGGCTCCAGTAAAATTAGAACTGTGTCCTCTCTGGAGTGCATTCCTCCAGTACACTCCTGACCAGCTACCCAATCTCCACCTTCCAACAATGCCAACTGATCCAAAATTTTGCTGTCCATTTCCAGCCCGCACCAAGTCCCACTCTCTCATCACCCTTGCTGAATCATATTGATCTCCGTTCCCAAATGCATTGAATTTAAATTTCCATCCATAAATTTAAAGAGTGTGCTAGTTTGAGGGGCTGTATTCGTTTGAGAGGCTGTATTAGATTGAGGGTCTGCATTAGTTTGAGGGCTGCATTAGTTTGATAGGCTGTATTAGTTTGAGTGGCTGAATTGGCTTGAAGGGCTATGATTGTTTGAGTGGCAGAATTAGTTTGAAAGGCTGCAATATATTGAGGGGCTGCATTGGTTTGAAGGGGTGTGTGTGCATTCGAGGGCCTGCATCGTTTAAGGACTGCATTAGTTTGAGGGGCTGTATTAGATTGAGGGACTGCATTAATTTGAGGGGGCTGCATTCGGTTAAGGGTTTGCATTGGTTTGAAGGGCTGCTTTGGGTTGAAAGACTGTGAGTGCATTTGAGTGCCTGCATCAGGTTGAGGGGCTGCATTAGTTTGAGGGGATGTATTAGTTTGAAGAGCTGCATGATGTTGAATGGCTGTGCTAGTTTGAAGGGCTGTGCTAGTTTTAGGGGCTGCTTTAGATTTAGGATTTGCATATGTTTGATGGGCTGTATTAGTTTGATGATCTGTGCTAGTTTGAAGGGCTGTGTGTGTTTGAAGGGCTGCATTAATTTTAGGGTGTACATTAGTTTGAGTGGCTGCATTAGTTTGAGGGTCTGTAGTAGTTTGAAGGTCTATATTCGTTTGAGGGGCTGTGGTTGTTTGATGAACTGTATTAGTTTGAGGACCTGTATTACATTGAAAGGCTGTGTGTGCTTGAAGAGCGGTATTAACTTGAGGGACTGCATTAGTTTGACGGGATACATTAGTTTGAGAGTCTCTATCAATTTGAGGGGCTGCTTTAGGTAGATGGGCTGCATTAGTTTGAACGGTTCTGCTTGTTTGAGGGGTTGACTTATTTTGATGGTCTGTAGTAATGTGTGGGTCCATATTAATTTGAGGAGCTGCATTGGTTTGAGGGGCTGCATTAGTTTGAAGGACTGGTTTAGATTAAGGTACGGCATTAGTTTGAGCGATTCAACATAAGGACATAAAATCATGAAAATAGGAGCAGGAGTAGGCCATTCAGCTCCTCATGCCTGCCCAACCATTCAATAAGATCATGGCTGATCTGCCCCAGACCTCAACTCCTCTTTCTTGCCAGCTCCTCATAGCCCTCAACTCCCCGATATTTTAATAATCTATCTACCTCTTCTTTAAATACTTTCAGTGATCCAGCCTCCACAACACCCTGGGGTAGAGAATTCCAGGCATTCGCCACTCTCTAGAGGGGCCTCCTTCGGATATCAGTTTTAAATGAGTGCCCCCTTATTCTGCAACTATGTCCCCTAGTTTGAGATTCCCCCACTCGTGGAAATATCATCTCAACATCTACTCTGTCAAGCCCCCTCAGAATCTTATACATTGCAATACGATCACCCACTCATTCTTCTAAACTCCAACGAATAAAAGCATAACCTGTTTATTCTTTCTTGTTAATTCAACCCCTTCATCCCATGAGTCAGCCCAGTGAATCTTTTTTGAACTGCCTCCAAAGCCTCTCTATCCTTTCTTAAAAACAGGGATCAAAATTGTACACAGTTCTCAAGGTGCAGACTCACCAACACCCTGGACAGTTGTAACATAACTTTCCTGTTTTTGAACTCCAGCCCCTTTAGCAATAAAAGCCAAAATTCCATTTGCCTTCTTAATTCCTTGCTGCACTTGCATGCTAACTTTTTGCGTTTCACGCACAATAACACCAAGATTCCTCTGTGCTGCATTTTTGGAGTCTGTCTCCATTTAAACAAGTCTGCCTTATGTTTCTTCCTCCCTCACACTTTTCTGCATTAAACTCCATCTGTATGGATTTTTCCCACTCACTGAACCTATCTATATTCCATTACAAATTCCTTATGATCTCATCACAACATGACCTCCTACCTATTTTTGCATCATCAGCAGAGTCAGATATATTACACTCGGCCTCCTCCTCCAAGTCATTAATATAGATTGTAAATAACTGAGCCCCTCCGAATGCTCCTTGTTGCACTCCATTAGTTACGTCTTTTTAACCTAAAGAAGACCCAGTAATCCCGATTCTCACACTTCTGTGGTACTCAGTCCTCAATCCACACAAACATATTTCCCCCAATACTGTGAGCCCCTACCTTGTGCAATAACCTTTTATGTGGCACCTTATCGAATGCCTTCTGGAAATTCAAATGCATGACATGTACCGGTACACCTTTATCAACTCTGCTTCTTATATCCTCAAAGAACTCTCACAGATTTGTCAAACATGATATCCTTTTCAAAAAACCATGTTGCTTCTTCTTGATGTCGTTATTTTTTCTAAATGTCCTGGTTTTTCTTCCTTAACAATGAGCACTTGCATGTCTCCAATGACCTGACATAAGCCTTACGTAAAGGCTGTCTACCCGACCCATACCCGGCGTCACCCGATGACATGCGTCAGATCCGGTCGCTCTTCTGGGTCCAGCATTCGGGCTCAGGTCAGGTTGGGCCATGCCGGACACGCTCCATCACGACCTTTGGTAAGTGGCTCCAATGTTAATATACTTTTTGGACTTGAAAGGTGATTTCAGCTTGAGCAGATAAGCAACAAAGGGAAAAAACGGAGGTTGGTTAAATAATGGTCGAGTCGGGTCGGGAAAAATCATCAACAGTGACATCATAGGAAAGCTGCAAGGTGATTGTTTGGTGAGTAACTGCTGTTAGCGAATAGCTCGAAATAGCTGGCTTAGTAACTAAGGTAAGAAAAGTCTACAGTTTATTTTAATATGTATTAACTAGTTGTTTCAGGGAGTTCTGCAGTAACGAGGAGCAGGGAGGAAAGTCCCTGGAGTAATTGATATTATTTGATATTAATCATCATCCAAAAGGTTTAGTTTGAATGGGTAAGTCATGGCAGAAAAGCTCAAAGCCATGATGTGTTCCTCGTGCTCTATGTGGAAACCGGGAACGATTCCAGTGCCCGGGAGCAGCATGTTTGCAGGAAGTGTATCCAGCTGCAGCTCCTGGGGTTCAGAGCTGAAGCGGAGACCGGGGACACTGTGGAGCATCCGAGAGATGGAGAGTCCCGTGGACAGCATGTATAGAGTGGTGGTCACACTGCAGGCTGAGACTCCACAGGCAGGAAGGGAATGGATGACCAACAGGCTGAGCAAGAGGACGAGGCAGGCATTTCAGGAATCTCCTTTGGCTATTCCACTGCTTTGGGAGGAATGTCCTCTCAGGGGAAGGCAACAACAGCCCTATTTGTTGCACCACGGTTTGCTTTGCTGCACAGGGGAGGAGGAAAAAGTATGGGAATACAAAAGTAATAGGGGAGTCAATTGTGTGGGGAATAGTTAGGCGTTTCTGCGGCCACAAACGAGACCCCAGGATGGTATGTTGCCTCCCTGGTGCTAGGGTCAAGGATGTTTCAGAGCGATTACAGGACATTCTAAAGGGAGAGGGTGAACAGCCAGAGGCCGTGGTACCTAATTGCTCAAACGACGTAGGTAAAATAAATGGTTGAGGTCCTAAAAGCAGAGTATAGGGAATTAGGAAGTAAGTTGAAACATAGGACCTCAAAGGTAATTATCTCAGGATAAGTACCAGTGCGAAGTGCTGGTCAGAGCAGTAATAGCAGGATATAGTGGATGAATACGAGGCTCAAGAGATGGTGTGAAGGGGAGGGTTTTAAATTCCTAGGACATTGGAGACGGTTCTGGGGCAGGTGGGACCATTTCAACCTGGCCGGGTTACACTTTGGCAGGACTGAGACTGATGTCCTAGGGGGACTAGTTGCGAAAATGGTTGGGGAAGGTTGAAAATAAAATGGAAGGGGGAAAGGAACCTTTGCAAGGAGTCGGAGGAGGGTGGTCGAAGACAAGACCAAGTTCAGGGAGCAGTTCAGAAACACAGTGAAACATCCAGTTAAATCATTTATTCAATTCATGAATAAACTATGCAACTGAGAGCAACCGGAGAACCAGCAGACAGAGTCCCTCCTCAAGCCCCACTGGTTCCATTCTTAGTTCCTCACGACTGTGCAGAAGGAAAAGCAGCTGGAAACCTTCCGGTGTAAGTTGATCATTAATTGTTCTATGTTTGGCTACACACATTTGAGTGCATCTCCCTTCCATTCCCCAGTCTGCTCAGTGCCATCTCTCCCTCAATCTCTCTCTTGTTATCCCCACCTCGTGAGTTAGATAATGGTGTTGCTGCGTGTTCTTTGAGAATTGAGAATTAGAGAAGCACAGGGATCTAGGAGGGTTTTAGGGATTGTAAGAAATTCCTGATTTAAGGAGAGTTGCAGGGGCTGGCGGAGCATGTGGAGAAAGGGAGAGGAATAGGAGTTGGAGGACGTTACAGAGATATGGAGGATTTAGCAGCTGGGAGAGGTTTCTGTGATTATGGAGGATTGGAAGTATTCGAGAAGGTGGAAGAGTTAGGTTAGGGATGGTTGTAAGGGCTGGAAGTGTTAACAGAGGTATGGTGGGATGTGGGATTGGAGCAGGTCACAGTGATTGGATGTGTTGTAGGGCTGGAGGATGTTGCAGACATGGGGACGTTGTGGGAGTTGGGAAGGTCACTGTGGAAATAAATCATCTCAGTCCAGGGACATCACGACAGGGGTTCCTCAGGGTACTGTCCTAGGCCCAACCATCGTCAGCTGCTTCATCAATGACCTTCCATATATCATAAGGGCAGAAGTGGGGATGTTTGCAGATGAGTGCGCATTGTTCAGCAGTATTTGTGATTCCTCAGATAATGAAACAATTCGTGTCCGTCTGCAGTAAGACCTGTACATTATACAGACTTGCACTAAGTGACAAGTTAAATTTCCACCAAACAAGTGCCAGGTAATGACCATTTCAAAGAAGAGATAATCCAACCATCATCCCATTGACATTCAATAGCATGACCATCGCTGAATCTCCCACTATCAACACCCTGGGGTTCCCATTGAACTGACTGAACGTGACCAGCCACATAAACACTGCGGCTAAAAGAGCAGGTCAGAGGATAGGAATTCTGCGGCAAGTAACTCATATCCTGTCTGCCCAAAGCCTGTCCACAATCTACAAGGCACAATCAGGAGTGTGATAGAATACTCCTCACTTGCCTAAATGAGTCCATCTCCAACAACACTCAAGAAGCTGAAAGGCAGGCCGAGCAGAGCAGTAATCTCAGGATTGTTACCGGTGCCACGTGCTAGAGAGGCGAGAAAAAGGGAGCGAGTGCAGCTGAACACGTGGCTACAGAACTGGTGTCGGAGGGAGTGATTCAGATATGTGGATCATTGGGATACCTTCTGGGGAAGGTGGGACCTGTACAAGAATGACGGGTTGCATCTGAACTGGAGGGGCACCAATATCCTGGGCAGGAGGTTTGCTAGAGCTCTTCGGGAGGATTTAAACTAGTTTGGCAGGGGGATGGGAACCGGAGCCACGGATCAGTGGATGGGGTAGCTGTTGAACAGGCAGATACCGAGTGCAGAGAGTCTGTGAGGAAGGTTAGACAGTTGACAGGGCAAAGTTGCAACCAGTATGATGGGTTGAAGTGTGTCTATTTTAACGCAAGAAGTCTGAGGAATAAGGGTGATGAACTTAGAGCATGGATCAGTACTTGGAGCTACGATGTTGTGACCATTACGGAGACGTGGATATCTCAGGGGCAGGAATGGATGTTGGATGTTCCGGGGTTTAGATGTTTCAAAAGGAATAGGGAGGGAGGTAAAAGAGGTGGGGGAGTGGCACTGTTAATCAGGGATAGTATCACAGCTGCAGAAAGGGAGGTCGTCGAGGAGGGTTTGTCTACTGAGTCATTATGGGTGGAAGTCAGAAACAGAAAAGGGGCAGTCACTTTGTTGGGAGTTTTCTATAGACCCCCCAATAGCTACAGAGACATGGAGGAACAGATTGGGAGGCAGATTTTGGAAAGGTGCAGAAGTAACAGAGATGTTGTCATGGATGACTTCAACTTCCCTAATATTGATTGGGAACTCCTTAGTGCAAATAGTTTGGATGGAGCAGTTTTTGTCAGGTGTGTCCAGGAAGGTTTCCTGACTCAACATGCAG
Source organism: Heterodontus francisci (assembly GCF_036365525.1). Taxonomy (NCBI): domain Eukaryota; kingdom Metazoa; phylum Chordata; class Chondrichthyes; order Heterodontiformes; family Heterodontidae; genus Heterodontus; species Heterodontus francisci. The sequence continues at coordinate 37,636,632 of NC_090398.1, forward strand.
ATAGGCCGACTAGAGGAGAGACGATGTTGGACTTGGTGCTTGGCAACGAACCAGGCAAAGTGGCAGAACTCTCCGTGGGAGAGCATTTTGGTGATAGCGATCACAACTCCCTGACCTTTACTATCATCATGGAGAGGGACAAGAGCAGACGGGATGGGAAAATATTTAATTGGGGGAGGGGGAATTACAATGCTATTAGGCAGGAACTGGGGAGCATAAATTGGGAACGGATGTTCTCAGGGAAATGCACGACAGAAATGTGGAGGTTGTTTCGGGAGCACTTGCTGCAACTGTTGGATAGGTTTGTCCCGATGAGGCAGGGAAGGGTGGTAGGGTGAAGGAACCTTGGATGACAAGAGATGTGGAACAGCTAGTCAAGAGGAAGAAGGAAGCTTACTTAAGATTGAGGAAACAAGGATCCGACAGGCTCTAGAGTGTTACAAGATAGCCAGGAAGGTACTGAAGAATGGACTTAGGAAAGCTAGAAGGGGATATGAAAAAGTCTTGGCGGGTAGGATTAAGGAAAATCCCAAGGCGTTCTACACTTATGTGAGGAACAAGAGGATGGCCAGATGAGGATAGGGCTGATCAGGGATAGTGGAGGGAACTTGTGCCTGGAGTCGGAGGAGGTAGGGGAGGTCCTTAATGAATACATTGGTTCAGTATTCACTAGTGAGAGGGACATCGTCGTTTGCGAGGACAGCTTGGAACAGGCTGATATGCTCGAACAGGTTGATGTTAAGAGGGAGGATGTGCTGGAGATTTTGAATGAGATGAGGACAGATACGTCCCCGGGGCCAGTTGGGATATACCCAAGGATATTATGGGAAGCGAGGGAAGAGATTGTTGCTTTTCTGGAGATGATCTTTGCGTCTTCACTGCCCACTGGAGTAGTACCGGATGATTGGAGGATGGCAAATGTTGTTCCCTTGTTCAAGAAAGGGAATAGGGATAACCATGGGAATTATAGACCAGTCAGTCCTACGATGGTAGTGGGCAAAGTATTGGAGAGGATTCTGAGAGACAGGATTTATGATTATTTGAAAAGGCATGGTTTGATTAGAGACAGTCAGCATGGAATTGTGAAGGGCAGGACATGCCTCACAAGCCTTATTAAATTATTTGGAAATGTGACAAAACACATTGATGAAGAAAGAGCAGTGGATGTGGTGTATATGGATTTTAGCAAGGCGTTTGATAAGGTTCCCCATGGTAGGCTCATTCAGAAAGTAAGGAGGCCTGGGATTCAGGGAAAGCTGGCTGTCTGGATACAAAATTGGCTGGCCCATAGAAGTCGGAGGGTGATAGTAGATGGAAAGTATTCAGCATGGAGCTCGGTGACCAGTGGTGTTCCACAAGGATCTGTTCTGGGACCTCTGCTCTTTGTGATTTTTATAAATGACTTGGATGAGGAAGTGGAAGGCTGGGTTAGCAAGTTTGCCGATGACACGAAGGTTGCTGGAGTTGTGGATAGTGTGGAAGGCTGTTGTAGGTTGCAACGGGGCATTGACAGGATGCAGAGCTGGGCTGAAAAGGGGCAGATGGAGTTCAACCTGGAAAAGTTTGAAGTGATTCATTTTGGAAGGTCGAATTTGAATGCAGAATACAGGCTTAAAGACAGGATTCTTGGTAGTGTGGAGGAATAGAGGGATCTTGGGGTCCATGTCCATAGGTCGCTCAAAGTTGCCATCCAAGTTGATCGGGTTGTTAAGAAGGCATATGGTGTGTTGGCTTTCATTAACAGGGGAATTGAGTTTCAGAGCCGCGAGGTTATGCTGCAGCTCTATAAGTTCGACCAGACTTGGAATATTGTGTTCAGTTCTGGTCGCCTCATTATCGGAAGGATCTGGAAGCTTTAGAGAGGGTGCAGAGGAGATTTATCAGGATGCTGCCTGGACTGGAGGGCATGTCCTACGAAGAAAGATTGAGGGAGCGGGAGCTTTTCTCATTGGAGCGTCGAAGGATGAGAGGTGACTTGATAGAGGGGTACAAGATGATGAGAGGCATAGATAGAGTGGATGGTCAGAGACATTTTCCCAGGGTGGAACGGGCTGTCATCAGGGGCATAATTTTAAGGTGATAGCAGGAAGATTTCGGGGAGATGACAGAGGTAGGTTCTTTACACAGAGAGTGGTGGGTGCGTGGAATGCGCTGCCAGCAGTGGCCGTAGAAGCAGTAACATTTGGGGCATTTAAGCGACTCTTGGATAGGTACATGGATGATAGTAAAATGAAGGGTAGGTAGTAAGTTTGTTATTAGAGTAGGTTAAATGTTCGGCACAACATCGTGGGCCGAAGGGCCTGTACTGTGCTGTTCTGTTCTATGTTCTATGTTCTAAGCTTGACACCGTCGTGGACAGACGGCCCACTTGATTTGCAACCCATCCACCACCTTCAATATTCATTTCCACCACCAACAACGCACAGTGGCTTCAATATGTACGATCAACAGGATTATTTTTATTATTATCTATGGAATGAAAATATCCAGAGTCAATCAATAGCCTCCTCATTTTCTGATGTTGAGGTTATTAGTCTGCCATTTAATCTCTGGGTAGTAACTCGTCACAGACAGCAAGATGCATGAAGATGAAGGCCCCAGTGAAGTTGGCTCATGAAAAAAGAAGTCAAAATTCAAATCATTCAAGAAGCTATTGTTAAAAATAAATAAAAAATAGGAATTTATAATCAACTCGATAATGTGCAGCATTGCTCACGTTTTTCCACAAAAGCAGAAGGTGGTTGTACTGAGCCTCAGCGGTGGATGTTGGATGTGCAGGGGACCTGGCTTGTGCTGAACCAGTTTAGCAGGGACCACGCTCGCCGTGGTAGTTGAAAGCCGGCCACTTTCCAGATAAGGTTTTTCACAGGGAACATTCCTTGATCAAAAGCATATCTGCTGGTAGATCTTGCTCAGCAGGTTTGCGCAAAATGGGGCGCCAAGATGGAAGGCGGGAAGTCAGTGGATTGAAAATGTCATTATAGAGTGATACGTGAGCTGCAGCACGGATTATTTCAACGATATAGTAGGTTTTCTTCAGTCGGCGAATGTGTGGGCAATTGATGTTTGCGAGATCAGGAACCCAAAGGAAAACATGTTGAGTCGAGGGTTCCACTTATAGTGTGCATTACTGCATTCACATTTAATGGTCATTTGTATGTGTGTGTGACCACCTTTGCTGCACATGGTACACCGTACACTGCTGGTGAGTTCCAGAGTGCTCAGGCAGCAACGCCCCACATACATCCAGCAAGTTTGCTCAATAGTTTGTTTCTGGATTTGTCCTTTGTTGCTGTTTATATTTTCTGATGCTCCTGGAAAAACACAGTCCTACCTAGAGTCACTTACAAATATATTGGTTTGGAATCATGCTTTAGTCTCTGCCCATCCATGTTTACATGCAATTATTTTGCCGAATGTCTCTGTGGAGGGGGAATACACGAATACAAATGGCTTTCGGGGGATTCACTGTGAGACGCCATGTGCTGCAGCAGTCCATCGACTTGGTGATGTCTTCATTAAGGGTCTGGTCCAGGATGCAGAAGGATTTAGCTTGGGTGGGACAACAGAGGGCATCAGCACAGATAAACTTGCGAGACATGGTTGTTGCCAGGCTATTTGTAGATATGTTGAACAGCTTTGGGGCGAGAACGAAGTCTTGTGTTATTCCGTTTGCCAGTCTTCTCCACTCACTTCTCCCTTGTCCAATGTGAAGTCTAAATTGTCTGGCGGGAAGGAATGTTTCAGCTACTGATACGACACAGGTTAGAAGAATTATGGACAGTTTGAGGAGCAGACCACTGTGCCACACTGTATCACAGGCAGATGTGAGGTCCAGTATGACAGTCTTTAGTTTCTTTTGGAAGCCACTTTTCATGGAACTGGTGAGTGCCAGAACTTGTTCACATGTGCTGCGCCCCTTATGGAAACCAACCTGGTCTCTTCTTCTGGAGATATGTATTGCAGGATAAGCCACGCATGAATTTTAAGGCAAACAAACGTAAAGATATTGGTCGATAGCTGGCCGCCAGTGCGTGATTTCTTCCGGATTTTGGAATGGCAATGATTTTTTTATTGAAAATGCCAACGTTCGAGAGTGAATTGGAGCTGATGATTCTTGTGTAGAATTGAATTAGATGGACACGAGCACTTGACATTACTGGTTAAGGAGAATATCACAGCTGCACTGTGGGAGGACACCTTGGAGGGATCATGCCACGAGGCAATATGGGTGGAGCTCATGAATAGGAAAGGTGCAGTCACGATGTTGGGGGTTTACTACAGGCCTCCCAACAGCCCGTGGGAGGTAGAGGAGCAGATATGTAGACAGATTTTGGAAAGGTGTAAAGGTAACATGGCTGTTGTGGTGGTTCATTTTCACTTCCCCTTTCTTGACTGGGACTCACTTCGTGCTGGGGGCTTGGATGGGGCAGAATATGCAAGGAGCATCCAGGAGAGCTTCTTGAAACAATATATAGATAGTCCAACTAGGGAAGGGACAGTACTGGACCTGGTATTGGGGAATGAGACCGGCCACGTGGTCGAAGTCTCAGTAGGGTAGCATTTCGGGAACAGTGACCATAATTCCATTCGTTTTAAGGTACTTGTGGATAAGCATAAGAGTAGTCCTCGGGTGAAGGTGCTAAATTGGGGGAAGGCTAATTATAACAATATTAGACAGCAACTGAAGAATTTAGATTGGGGGCGGCTGTTTGAGGGTAAATCAACATCTGATATGTGGGAGTCTTTCAAACGTCAGCTGATTAGAATCCAGGACCGTCATGTTCCTGTGAGGAAGAAGGATAACTTGTGCAAGTTTCAGGAATCTTGGAGAACGAGGGATATTGTGAGCCTCGTCAAAAAGAAAATAAGAAGCATTCATAAGGACTAGAAGGCTGGGAATAGACGGAGCCCTTGAGGAATATAAAAAAAGTAGGGAGGAACTTAAGCAAGGAGTCAGGAGGGCTAAAAGGGGTCATGGAAAGTCATTGGCAAACAGGATTAAGGAGAATCCCAAGGCTTTGTATACGTAAATAAAGAGCAAGAGGGTAACCAGGGAGAGGGTTGACCCACTCAAGGACAGAGCAGGGTACCTATGTGCGGAGCCAGAGGAAATGGGCGATGTACTAAATGAGTATTTTGCATCAGTACTCACCAAAGCGAAGGACTTGTTGGATGATGAGTCACAGGGAAGGGAGTGCAGATAGTCTGGGTCATGTCGTTATCAAAAAGGAGGAGGTGTTGGGCGCCTTGTAAAGCATTAAGGTAGATAATTCCCCAGGGCCTGATGGGATCTACCCCAGAATACTGAGGGATGCAAGGGAAGAAATTGCTTGGGCCTTGACAGAAATCTTTGCATTATCATTGGCTACAGGTGAGGTCGCAGAGGACTGGAGAATAGCCAATGTCGTTCCTTTGTTTAAGAAGTGTAGCAAGGATAATCCAGGAAATTATAGGCCGGTGAGCTTTACGTCAGTGGTCGGGAAATTGTTAGAGAGGATTCTTCGGGACAGGATTTACTTCCATTTGGAAACAAATGAACTTATTATCGAGAGGCAGCATGGTTTTGTGCAGGGGAGGTCGTGTCTCACCAACTTGATTGAGTTATTTGAGGAAGTGACGAAGATGATTGATGAAGGAAGGGCAGTGGATGTTGTCCATATGGACTTCAGTAAAGCCTTTGACAAGGTCCCGCATGGCAGACTGGTACAAAAGGTGATGTCACACGAGATCAGAGGTGAGCTGGCAAGATGGATACAGAACTGGCTCGGTCATAAAAGCCAGAGGTTAGCAGTGGAAGGGTGCTTTTCTGAATGGAGGGCTGTGACTAGTGGTGTTCCACAGGGATCAGTGCTGGGACCTTTTCTGTTTGTATTATATATAAATGATTTGGAGAAAATGTAGCTGGTCTTGATTAGTAAGTGTGCAGATGACACAAAGGTTGGTGGATTTGCAGATGTGATGAGGATTGTCAGAGGATACAGTAGGATATAGATCGGTTGGAGACTTGGGTGGAGAAATGGCTGATGGAGTTTAATCCGGACAATGTGAGGTAATGCCTTTTGGAAGATCTAATGCAGGTGGGAAGTACACAGTAAATGGCAGAATCCTTAGTGGTATTGGCAGGCAGAGAGACATGGGCGTACATCTCCACAGGTCACTGAAATTGACAACACAGATTGATAAGGTAATCAAGAAGGCATACAGCATGCTTGGATTCATCGGTCGGGGCATAGAGTATAAATATTGGCAAGTCATGTTGCAGCTATACAGAACCTTAGTTAGGCCACGCTTAGAATATTGCGTGCAATTCTGGTCGCCACACTACCAGAAGGACGTGGACAGGGTACAGAAGAGGTTTACCAGGGTGTTTCCTGATCTGGGGGGTCATTAGCTATGAGGAGAGGTTGGATAAACTCGGATTGTTTTCACCGGAACGACAGAGGTGGAGGGGCGACATGATGGAGTTTTACAAAGTTATGAGTGGCATGGACAGAGTGGATCGTCAGAAGCTTTTTCCCAGGGTGGAAGAGTCAGTTACTAGGGCGCATAGGCTTAAGGTGAGGGGGCAAAGTTTAGAGGGGATGTGCGAGGCAAGTTCTTTACACAGAGACTGGTGAGTGCCTGGAACTTGCTTCCGGGGGAGGTGGTGGAAGCAGGTACGATAGCGCCGTTTAAGAGGCATCTTGACAAATACTTGAATAGGATAGGAATAGAGTGATACGGTCCCCGGAAGTGCCGAAGGTTTTAGTTTCGGCAGGCATCAAGATCGGCGGAGGCCTGGAGGGCCGAATCGCCTGTTCCTGTGCTGTACTGTTCTTTGTTTGTTTGTTCTTGTTTTGATATAGTCGTTCCATGAATTCTGGTGCAATGTAGTCATATCCCGCTGCTTTTTGACATTTCAGACCCTTTAATGCTTTCTCCAGTTCTGTATTCTTGAGAGGGTGAGGAATGCATGTTCTGCATGTTTTGGTGTTGCTTTTTTCAGCTCATTATAGCTGATGTGTTTTTTTTCACCAATGGTGCCATCGCTCGGTGGAAAAGATGGCCAACAATATGGTTCGGGTTGACTGATGGACGATTTAATAATTAATTGTTGGACTGATCCAAGGCAGCGAATCAGGCTCCAGCACTGCAAGGATTGAAAGTTAGCCCTGATGTCATTTCCTCCCATCTTGCGTGACGTGCAACATTGAGAGACTCCATGAGGTGGTCTATCATTTCAGTGTCACCAGATGATTCATATTCCTTAAGGAGTGCTGCAGTCTCTGCATCAAGGCTTGCAACGTCGTTGGATCGGTAGCTACGAGGCATGGCTGTGCAATCAGCTTTGTGACTTGGAACACTGAAATGCTTAGTTAATGATTATATCGGTATATTCTTGATAGGTATAGTTACAATGATGCCGTCCACGAACTCACTGCACGTTTACCAATCTGCTTTATTGAATTTCCATTGCATCTGCCTTGCACTGTTGATGACTGGAATGCAAAGGTCAATGTAAATGAACGATGATCTGCGTTGATTATGTGGGAAGTCGTCCGGGGCTCGGCATTGTGATGGTTGAGGGTGATCATCAAGGGAACTGACCCACCCTAGGTCAGGTGAAAATTTCCGACTCCATCTGACTGAATGATAATTTCCTCATTGCTTGGGGTTGTACTTAGGTTTAGGTGTTTTCTGGAGGTCCACACTATGAGCTGTTCACCATCTGTGTCAGATGCTGTGATACCACAGTGGTGGCTGTTGAAGTCTCGCACTGAGGTGTCTGTGAGGCAGTATTGGTAGTACGTACTTTTCCCGACTGGTACCTGAAGACTTGCATACGTTTGCAATGTGAACACTGCACATCCGAATTGTGCCACAGAACGTGGTGGATGAAGGTCTGCTGCATCGGCAATGTCAGATTGGAAATAGGTTGCATGACCGTATTTATCATGAGGTGAGTAGCACAGTAGGTCAAAGTCCTTGATTTAATAGCGGCCTGCTTCTTCAGTTCCAATAATAGTCTCTTATAGGCAACGTACATCAAAGGATGTTGGGTGACAGGACCTCCAATGTGGTTTCGCACGGCGGTTGATAGATCAAACATTCAGTTGCAAGTTTTGGAGTGCATGCCCTATTGCTATAAAGATGGAGGGTCGCTTATTGTTGCAACTGGTGGTTTTGGGGTGACTGGGATTCGGCAAGCGGACTCTTTCAGTGTCCTTTAATTTTCTCCTGGAATTTAGTCTGCCGGTGGATGAGTTGCTTAGTTAGGGGTGCCTAGGTAATGACGGGGCCACGGCGCGTCCGCTGATCTATTGTCCCCCCCTCTACAAGATGCACTGCAGGAACTCACCAAGGCTCCTCAGAAAGCAGCTCCAAACCCAGAACGTCTAATATCGAAAACAACAAAGGCAACAGGTGTATGGAAACACCACCACCCGCAAGTTCTCCTCCAAGCCACACATCATCCCGCCATGGAACTATTTCGCTGTTCCTTCGCTGTCGCTGGTTCAAATTTTTGGAACTCCCCTCCTGACGGTACTGTGGGTTCAGTTACACCATATGGAATGCAGCGTTTCAAGAGTGCAGCTCACCGACACCTTCTCAAGAACAATTGTCGATGGGCAATAAATGCTACCCTGGTTAGTGACGCCGCAACCAGTGAGAGAATTATACAAATCAAAGGCATGTATTAGGGTTTCAGCAGCAGATGAGCTGAAGTAGGAATGCAGATGGGAATTATTCACCCACCTGCTCAAATTCAATGTCACAGTCAGATCGATATATTACTCCATCGCAATGCACACGTACAGACATAGTGACCATGAACACATATTGCAGGGCATATCAAAGCAACTGAGCAGGGTATTTCAGAAACACTCAACAAATATTTTTTCACTGTATTGAATAATTTGCGGGATGTTGGTACCACTGGCAAGCAACCACGGATTTCACATGCTGAATGCAACCCTTGACATGGTGGATCTGTGCTGTCTTGAACCAGTTGCTGTCCTTCTGGTGAAGAAACTTCGAAGGTTGATGCTATTTCGGGAATACTAGGACGTTGCTCATAGTGCAGACTAGCACAAGAGTCAGTTACTGGATGACATAGGTTTAAGGTGAGAGGGGCAAAGTTTAGAGGGGATGTGCGAGGCAAGTTCTTTACACAGAGGGTGGTGAGTGCCTGGAACTTGCTACCGGGGGAGGTGGTGGAAGCAGGTACGATAATGACGTTTAAGAGGCATCTTGACAAATACACGAATAAGATGAGAAAAGAGGGATACAGTCCCCGGAAGTGCAGAAGGTTTTAGTTTAGGCAGGCATCAAGATTGACGCAGGCTTGGAGGGCCGAATGGCCTGTTCCTGTGCTGTACTGTTCTTTGTTCTTTGTTTGTTTCACGTGGTGGAATAGCCTTGGAAGACTCCTTGTCTATTTTCACAAGTGAAGACTGGACCACTTGAATGAAAGAATATAACGAAGAAATTTCCAGAAATTAAAGTGAAATATTTGTTTCTTATGTATTGGAAACAAACAAAACAATATGGCTGCAGCATTTGGGTGGCAAAAAACTCCCTCTGCGCTGTTGGTGGAGAATGCTAATTTAGTTCACTTTTCTGTCCTTGTTGATCCTCCATGTCAACAATGGCAGGCCAGCCGGTCTCGTTGCACTCAGCGGCCGCCATTTATGTGAGGAGTATAAACAAAACAAGGAGAAAATTCAACAGCTTCACTTCCAAACGAGAAATGATTAAAGTACTGGCCTTTCCCAATGAAAGAAAGATAGATTATTGTTTAAAAACCATTAATCCTTTTCAGGAGGCATTGTGTAGCCCTTTTTGTTTTACATTTCAACCCAAATATCCCTCCAGGTGATCTTCAACCATCGGGGAATAATATGGCACATCTATCACTTTTTTCTCTCTCCCTGCTCCTCTCATATTTCTCCATCACCCTGCATGTGTCATTTACTCTCTCTCCCACCACCTTCTCAAGGTCTCTCTCTCCCTAGCCCTCTCACACTCTCTCACTCAACTTCTCATTTTTTCTCTCCATGCCCCTCTCAGTTTCTCTCTGCCTTCCCCGCTCACTTTACGTCTGTCCAAAGCACTCTGACTTGTACTCCGCCTACCGCTGTCTCTGACTCTTCTTGCGCACCATATCATATTACCTCCCTCTATCTGCCCCTCTCACATTCTCCCTGTGTGCGTCCCTCACAGCTTCTCTCTCTCGCTCCTCCTTCCATTTACTTTCTCCCCCCCCTGTTCCTCCCACTTTCCCACTCACCCTGCCACTTTCACTTTATGCCTCTCCATTCAGCCCACATTTTCCTCTCCCCCGTTCCTCTCACATTCTGTCTCTCTCTTCCAACCTCTCACTTTCTCTGTTTAGATAGAGGATCTGGATCGGCGCAGGCTTGGAGGGCCGAAGGGCCTATTCCAGTGCTGTAATTTTCTTTGTTCTTTGTTCTTTGTTCTCTCTGCACCGCACATTTTATCCCTGTCCACGCCACTCTCACTTGCACTATGCCTACCCCTCTCATTTCAATTGGTTTTATGTTCTGTTTCAAATACAGAAATCACATCAGCTGGCATCAGTCATTTAGAACTATTCCCTATTTTGGTGGTTATTAAATAACATATAATCGTGGCTGTGTTATCGCTTCCCTATCATTTTAGCAGGTGTAGATGCACTCCATCTGAAACAGAGTGATTCCCCACCCTTTGATCTCGCGAATACCTCCCCAGTTTCTGCATAGAATGTCTTGGAGTTCTTTGTTGAATTTTGTCACTTTATATGACGGCTTAAACCTCTCCTCAGAGATGTCTCTCCCTTCTTCAGGCCCTCAATCCGCATCCGCTGTGTGATTCAGCCCCGATTTTCCCAGAACCCATCAAACGTCCGTCTTTCTGTACTTGGAGATGCGCTGGAGAAACCATTTGCATTTCTGCACTTGTCAGTTTGTCCATCTCTACTCCAATGGCCAATAAACCCAAGCTGTGTTGAAATTCACAGTGGATGAAATTTTATATTACAGACAGCATGAGACCATTCCCCAGCCAGTTTCCCTCCACCATCTCCTGCTGGCAAATTCTGAGGGACCATTTCATATTGATTCATTTTGCTTTGTTCTTTGTCAAATCACGTTGGAACTCCTCTCTTAATCGTCGGGTCTGCTTTTGGAAGAAAAGCTCTGGTAGCATCCAGACACACATTAGGGCAATGGGACATTCCCCACTCAAATGGCGTCGCTATGGAAACCCGTTTGGGTCCTCGCTTTGTTTCCTTTGTGTCGGATATGTGGAACATTATTTTCCCTAATCCTACTCAGGATTCCTCCTTTACATTTTTTATTAACGACAAATAAGTGAATGCGCTGGTCCGATTTTGTTCTTCCGCCCTGAAGTGGAAAATTTCATCAACTTTGCTTTTATTCCCCCGACCCCCGCCCCATTCGTCTTCTCATTGTCCGTCTCTTACACTTCACTTCGCTTCTTTGACGTCTGCACCGGCATTTCAAGGGATTGGATGTCCACCCATATCTATTTTAATCTCACCGCCTTCCACACTTTCTTTGATTATATTTCCTCCGACCCCACTTCTTGGAAAGACTCTGTTCCATTCTCCCCGTTTCTTCAACTCCATTTCATCTGTTCCCACGACGTGACTTTCCACACCTATGCTTCTGAAATGTCTTCAGTAATCCTCAGTCGATATTTCTCTCCACTGTGGTTAACAGGGCTCTCGACCATGCCCAGCCCATTTCCCGCATTATTGTCTTCAGCTCATTCCCTTCCCCGGCAGAATGAATAATGAGGTTTCCTATGTCCTCATCTTCCAGGCCACCAGCCCCCAATATTCACCACATCATCCTCCACCATTTCTGCCATGTCCAGCTAAGTACACCACAAATGGTTTATTGATCTTCCTTCCCACCCCACGCTCTTAGAGAAATAATAACCCACTCTTCAGTTACCCTTAACATCCACTCCCTTTCCGAGATCACCTTCCCATGCAAGCACTGCCCAAACCCAACCAAACTCCTTCCAGGTGAATAAGATTTTCTTGCACGTCTTATAATTTTGTAACTGTATTCGCTGCTCACGATGGAATCTCCTGGACATTGGGAGAGGAGCAAACTCAGATTGGTAGATTGTTCTGTTGAATATACAGTCATTGTGCATGCTTGATCCTGAGCTTCTGGTCACTTGTCATTTTAATTCTATATTCCACTCCCTCGCTGTCAGTTCTATTCTCGACCTCCGACACTCTTCCACTGAAACTCAATGATGAACATTGCCTGCCACTCTCCCTTTGATTCTCTCTGCTTAGCCTATCAGTTTTACTCTCTCTATCTGTCCTTCTCACATTCTCTCCATGCGTGTCCCTCACATCGACTGTCTCTCCCTGCTACTCCCACGTTCTCTGTCTCCCTGCCACTCACTGTCTCTCTCCCTGCCTTTCTCAATGTCTCTCTGTGTGTCCCCTTTACTTTCTTTCTGTCCACGCCGCTCTCACTTGCACTCCACCTGGTCCTCTGAAGCAGGCAATCTCCGCAGCCCCTAAAACGACTGCAGCCCCTCAAACAAACGTCTATAACCGGGAGCAGGTACATTCAGATCGAGGCTTGGGTCTTTTCTTATCTTCAGTAGTGGAGTGCAGTCATACATCTTCAGGATTTGACTTGTGCTGACTGAGTTTGAGTTTGGAAAAAAAATTGAGCGGTGATATCATAGGAAAGCTGCAAGGTGATCGGTTGGTGAGTAAATGCGTTGGGGAGTATATGTAAATAGCTTCATTATTTACAAAAGTTAAGAGAAAGGGAAGGTCTGCATATTTTTATATATACTAAGTAGTGCTTGTTTTGGGAATTAAGATCCCTTGTGTAAATAATCTCTAAGTTTCTCGTAATTTGAGGGAGGAAATTAAGGATAAATCATTGCAGGACAGCTCAGCAGCATGGAGTGCTCATCCTGTGCAATGCGGGAAGGCAGGGATACTTCCAGTGTGCAGGGCGAACACGTGTGAAGGAAGTGCCTCCAGCTGAAGCTACTCAAAACCCACGCCTCGGATCTGGAGTGACAGACTGGGGACATTGGAGCATCCGCGAGGCTTAAATCATCGTAGAGAGCATGTACAGAGAGGTGGTCACATCGCAGGTAAAGACTGCTCAAAAGAAGATGAATGGGTTACCGGCAGGCGGAGCAGAAGAATTCGGCAGATGATGCGGGAGTCCCCTGGGTGCATCTCCCTCTCTGAAATATTTTCTGCTTTGGAATGTGTTACGGGAGAAAGCTTCTCGGGGAATGGAGCAAAAACCAAATCTGTGGCACAACGGGTGGCTCAACTGCACAGGATGGGATGAAAAAGAGTGGGAGAGCTATAATGATTGGGGATTATATCGTCAGGGGTACAGATAGGCGTTTCTGTGGCCGCAAACGTGACTCCAGAAGGGTATGTTCCCTCCCTGGTGCTAGGGTCAAGGAGATCACGGAGTGGATGAGGGGGGATGGTGAAAAGTCAGAGGTCGTGGTTGACGTTGTTCCCAACGACATAGGTAGAAAGACGAATGATGTCCTGCTACAAGAGGTTGGGGAGCTAGCTAGCAGATTAATGAGCAGGACCTCAAAGGTCGTAGTCGCTTGAATACTCCTGGTGATACGTGCAAGGGAGGAGAGGAATAGGATGATGGAGCTGATGAATGCGTGGCAGAAGAGATGGTGCAGCGGGGATGACTTTAGATTGCTGGATCACTAGGTCCGTTTCTGTTGAAGGTGGGGTCTCTACAATTTGGAGGGAATGCGCCTGAACTGGAAGGGAACCAACATCCTTGCAGCGTGGTTGGGTAGTGCTGTTGTGGCGGGGGAAGGGAGGAGGGGTGGTGGTGGTGGACGGTGGTTTAAACTAATTTAGCAGGGATATGGGATAGAACAAAGAACAAAGTAAAAAGAACAACACAGGAACAGGCCATTCGGACCTTCAGGCCTGCGCCGATCACGATGCCTGCCGAAACTAAAACATTCTGCACTTCCAGGGCCCATATCCCTCTATTCCCTTTCTATTCATATATTTGTCAAGATGTCTCTTAAACGTCGCTATCGTATCTGCTTCCACCACCAATTCCCTGACAGCAGGTTCCAGGCACTCACCACACTCTGTGTACAAAACATGCCTCGCACATCCCCTCTAAACTTTGCCCCTCTCACCTTAAACCTATGTCCCCTAGTAACTGACTCTTCCACCCTGGGAAAAAAGCTTCTGACTATCCACTCTGTCCATGCCGCTCATAACTTTGGAAACCTCTATCATGTCGCCCCTCTACCTCCGTCGTTCCAGTGAAAACAATTCGTGTTTTTCCAACCTCTCCTCAGAGCTAATGCCCTCCAGACCAGGCAACATCCTGGTAAACCTCCTCTGCACCCTTTCCAAAGCCTCCACGTCCTTCTGGTAGTGTGGCGACCAGAATTGCACGCAATATTCTAAGTGTGGCTTAACTAAGGTTCTGTCCAGCTGCAACATGACTTGCCAATTTTTATGCTCTATGCCCCGACCGATGAAGGCAAGCATGTCGTATGCCTTCTTGACTACCTTATCCACCTGCATTGCCACTTTCAGTGACCTGTGGACCTGTACGCCCAGATCTCTCTGCCTGCCAATACTCCTAAGGGTTCGACCATTTTCTGTATACGTCCCACCTGCATTAGACCTTCCAAAATGCATTAACTCACCTTTGTCCGGATTAAACTCCATCTGCCATTTCTCCGCCCAAGTCTCCAACTGATCTATATCCTGCTGTATCCTCTGAAAATCCTCATCATTATCCGCAACACCACCAACCTTTGTGTCATCCGCAAACTTACTAATCAGACCAGCGACATTTTCCTCCAAATCATTTATGTATACTACAAACAGCAAAGGTCCCAGCACTGATCCCTGCGGAACACCACGAGTCACATCCCTCCATTCAGAAAAACACCCATCCACTGTTACCCTCTGTCTTCTGTGACTGAGCCAGTTCTGTATCCATCTTGCCAGCTCACCTCTGATCCCGTGTGACATCACCTTTTGCACCAGTCTGCCATGCGGGACCTTGTCAAAGGCTTTACTAAAGTCCATATAGACAACATCCACCGCCCTTCCCTCATCAATCATCTTCATCACTTCCTCTAAAAACTCAATCAAATTCGTAAGACACGACCTCCCCTTCACAAAACCATGCTGTCTCTCGCTAATACGTGTGTTTGTTTCCAAATGGGAGTAAATCCTGTCCCGAAGAATCCTCTCTGATAGTTTCCCTACCACTGACGTAAGGCTCACCGGCCGATAATTTCCTGGATTATCCTTACCACCGTTCTTAAACAAAGGAACAACTTTGGCTATTCTCCAGTCCTCTGAGAACCTCACCTGTAGCCAATGAGAATGCAAAGATTTTTGTCAAGGCCCCAGCAATTTCTTCCCTTGCCTCCCTCAGTATTCTAGGTTAGATCCCATCAGGTCCTGAGGACTTATCTACCTTAATGCTTTTCAAGACACCCAACACCTCCTCCTTTTTGATCATGACATAACTGAGCTTATCTGCACTCCCTACCCTAGGCTCATCATCCACCAAGTCGTTCTCCTCGGTGAATACTGATGCAAAGTACTCATTTAGCACCTCACCCATTTCCTCTGGCTCCACGCATAGATTCCCATCTCTGTCCTTGAGTGGGCCACCTCTTTCCCTGGTTACCCTCTTGCTCTTTATATACGTATATATAGCCTTGGGATTTTCCTTAATCCTGTTTGCCAATGACTTTTCATGACCCCTTTTAGCCCTCCTAACTCCTTGCTTAAGTTCCTTCCTACTGTCTTTATATTCCTCAAGTGCTTCATCTGTTCCTAGCCTTCCAGCCCTTACAAATGCTTCCTTTTTCTTTTTCACTGGGCTCACAATATCCCGTGTTATCCAAGCTTCCCGAAACTTGCCAAACTTGTCTTTCTTCCTCACTGGATCATGCCGGTCCTGGATTCTAATCAGCTGACGTTTGAAAGACTCCCACATGTCAGATGTTGATTTACCCTCAAACAGCCGCCCCCAATCTAAATTCTTCAGTTCCTGCCTAATACTGTTATAATTAGTCTTCCCCCAATTTTATCACCTTCACCCGAGGACTACTCTGATGCTTATCCACAAGTACCTTAAAACTTATGGAATTATGGTCACTGCTCCCGAAATGCTCCCCCACTGAAACTTCGACCACCTGGCCGGGTTCATTCCCCAATACCAGGTCCAGAATGGCCCCATCCCTAGTTGGACTATCTACATACAGTTTCAAGAAGTCCTCCTGGATGCTCCTCACACATTCTGCCCCATCCAAGCCCCTACAACTAAGTGAGTCCCAGTCAATATTGGGGAAGTTAAAATCACCCACCACTCCAACCCTGTTACCTTTACATCTTTCCAAAACCTGTCTACACATCTTCTCCTCTACCTCCCGCTAGCTGTTGGGAGGCCTGTAGTAAACCCAGAGTGGAGGTATAGAAGGGGGTGATGCACAGCCAACTATAGAAGCTAAATTAATTCAGGCTAGAAGCCAGAACAAATATAGACTGGTAAGGCACAAGTGAATAGTGCAAAGCTGGATAGCATCTATTTTAACGCAAGGAGTCTTACACATAAGAGATATGAATTTAGGGCGTTGATTAAAACATGTGACTATGATATTGTTGCTATCACAGAGACATGGTTGAGGGAAGGGCAAGACTGGCAGCTTAATATTCTGTCATGTAGAATCTTCAGGCGTGACAGAGTGGGGTGTAAACAAGCAGGTGGCATTGAAAACATGGTCAATGAGTCAATTACTTCAGTAAGGAGGGATGATATTTAGATGGTTCCTCAAATGAGGCCATATGGTTAGACATTTTTTTCGGAAATGGAGCCGTCACTTTGCTGGGAGTGCACTACAGGCCTCCAAACAGTCAGGGAACGATAGACGAGCAGAAATCTAGGGAAATCTCAGAGCGGTGTAAAATTAATAGGGTAATAATATTAGGGGATTTCATCATCCCCAATATTAACTTGGATCGTCTTAGTAAAAGAGGCTTAAATTGGGCGGAATTCTTAAAACGCATCCAGGAGAGCTTGTTGAGCCAGCATGTTGAAAATCTTAGAAGAAGTGGCGGTACTGGAACTAATCTTAGGGAATGAAGCTGGATAAGTGGTGGAAGTGTCAGTGGGGCAGCATTTCGGGGACAGCGACTATAACTATTTAAGATATAAGGTAATTATGGAAACGGAGAAAGATCGGCTGGATATAAAGGTACTGAATTGGGGAAGGCCGATTCCAATATGATAAAACAGGAGCTGGCCAAAGAATACGCATGCAAACTAATCATTTGAAACCTCACCTGCGTCCTCCGGCTCCACAAACACATTGCCACTTTGGTCCTTCATGGACTCTGCAAATCCGCTTGCCCTTAATATACTTATGAAAGGCATTGGTACTTTCCTTTGTCTTGCTCGTCAGCGCTTTTTTCATGCCCCCTCTTCGCTCTCCTAATGAATATTTTTAAGTACCTCCCTACATTTTCTATTCTCCTCTGGAGCCTTCGCTGTTCTCAACCAGCCGAGTCTGCCATAAGCCTCCTTTTTTGCCTTATCTAATTCTCGAGAACTCTTGACATCCAGGGTTTTCTGGACCTATTGGTCCTATGCTTGACTTTCACGGGAATATGTTGGCCCTGAACTCACACTAATGCCTTTTTGAATGACTCCAACTGGTCTGATGTAGCCTCTCCGACAGGTATCTGCTTCCATGTGGGATACTTGCCTTAATTAGCTGAGGCATAGAATGTAAGAGCAGGAAGGTTATGATAGAGCTGTACAAAACACTGGTTTGGCCACAGCTGGAGTACAGTGTACTGTTCTGGTCGCTGCACTATAGGAAGGATGTGTTTGAACTGGAGAGGGTGCAGAGGAGATTCACCAGGATGTTTTCCTTAGAGGAGAGAATGTTGAGGGGGGACATCATTGAGGTATGTAAAATTATGAAGGGCATCGATAGGGTAGATAGGAAGAAACCTATTCCTTTAGCAGAGGTGTCGATCAACACGGGGCATAGAATTAAGGGAAGGGGCAGTTTGTTTCGGGCGGATTTGTGAATTTATTTTCACCTAGAGGGTGGTTGTAATATAGAACACACTGCCTGAAGGAGCGGTAGAGGTTGGAACCCTCACAACATTTAAGAAATATGTAGATGAGCACTAGAAATGCCATTGCATGCAAGGCTAAGAGCCAAGTGCTGGAAACTGGGTTTCGAATAGATAGGCTTGATGGCCGGCACAGTCACTGTGGAACAAAGGGCCTGCTTCTATGCTGAAAAACTATGATTCCATGACTCTATGACTAAAGCAGCCCCTCAAACTAACGCAGTCCGTCAACCGAATACTTCCCCTCAATATAATACATTCCCTCAAACTAATGTAGACCCTCAAACTAATACAGTCCTTCAGAGGAACGCAGCCCTTCAAATGAATGCAATATCTCAAATTAATGCAGTGCCACAAGCTAAAGTAATTGGTTGGAAAACCGCTAATGTGACGCCCTGCTCAATTAGGGAGGGAGCCAAAAAGCAGAAAATTATCGGCCAGTCTGCCAAACATCAGTCATTGGGAAAATGCTAGAATGCATTATGAAGGAAGAAGTACCAGGACATTTATAAAAGGTTAACGCAAGCAAAAAGAGTCAACATGTTTTTGTGAAAGGGAAATCATGTTTGATAAATTTGCAGGAGCTCCTTGAGGATATAACAAGAAGAGCTGATAAAGGGAATCGGTAGGTGTCGTATGTTTGCAATTCCAGAAGGCATTCGATAAGGTGTCATATAAAAGATTATGGCACAATATAGGAGCTCTCGGTTTTGGGGGTAATGGCTTAGCATGGGTTAAGGGTTGGTCAACTCACAGAAGGCAGAGAGTCGGGATGAATGGGTCTTTTTCAGGTTAGAAAGACGTAGCTAGTGGGGGGCCACAAGGATCAGTCCTAGTGCCTCAATTATTTACTATCTATATTCATGACTTGGAGTAGGGGCAGAGCATTGTTATATCCAAATTTGCTAATGATACAACAATAGGTGGGAGGGCATGTTGCGATGAGGACATAAGGAATCTGCAAGGGGATATAGATAGGTTGAATGAATGGGTGAAAACTTGACAGATAGAGTTTAATGCGGAAAACTGTGTGGTCGTGAACTTTGGTAGGCAGAATCGAAACGCAGACTGTTATTTCAATTGAGAGAGACTCCAAAAAAGTACAGCAGAGAGGAATCTTGGTGTTCTTGTGCATGAAATACAAAAAGTAATCATGCCAGTGCAGCAAGTAATTCAGAAGGCAAATGGAATTTTGGGCTTTATTGCACGGGGGTTGGAGTTTATATATGGGGAGGTCTTGTTACAACTGTACAGGGTGTTGGGGCGGTCGCCCCTGGTGTACAGTTTTGGTCCGCGTATTTAAGAGAGGATATATTGGCATTGGAGGCAGTTCAAAAGAGATTCACTGGGCTGATTCCTCGGATGAAGGTGTTGTCTGACCAAGAACGGCTAAGCAGGTTATGCATTTAGTCATGAGGTTTTAGAAGAATTCGGGGTGATCCTATTGAAACGTATAAGTTTCTGAGGGGGCTTGACAGGGTAGATATTGAGAAAAGAAGGGGACATAGTTACAGAATAAGGGGACACTCAATTAAAACTGAGATGTGATAGAATTTCTTCTCTCAGAGGGGATGAATGTTTGGAATTCTCTACCCCAGAGAGTTGTGGAGGCTAGATCACTAAAACTATTTAAAGAGGAGGTAGATAGAGTTTTGTAATTTCGAGGATTTGAGGGCTATGAGGAGCTGGCATGAAAGAGGACTTGTGGTCCGGGACAGATCAGCCATGATCAAATTGAATGCTGGGGCAGGCATGAGGGGCCGAAGGGCCGACTGATGCTCTTATTTTTCATGTTCTTATGTTCTATGTTCAATTGCTCAAACTAATGCAGCCCTTAAAAATAATGCAGCCCCTCAAACCAATGCAGCACCTCAAAATAATACCGCCCCTCAAACTAATACAGACCCTCAAACTGACACAGCCCTTCAAATTTAAGGATGAAACGTTTAAATTTAATGCATTTGGGAACTGAAAGCCAATGTGGGTCAGTGCGGGTGACAATGTGTGACTTCATGAGGCCTGCACATGGGCACCAGAGTTTTGAATCATTTGGTATTGTTGGAAGGTGGAGATTGCACAGCTGGTCAGGGGTGAACTCGAGGAACGTAATCAGGATGGGTCATAGTGCTCATTTTACTGGAGCCATTATAAAATATGCAGTAAAAAGATCAACATCAGCAGTGAGATAGCAGTGAGGGAAATATCGGGCACTTTCATTGTTCGTCCCCTGATATCACCCACAGTAGTTACTATGCATTCCTTAATGTGACCTTTAACTGTGCCGTGTCAGAAACTCAGTCCATATTTTGCGTGGGAAACGGCATGAGCAGAGTGAGACAGCGCAGCTTGTGCTTGTGGATCAATGTACACTGCGGAGAAATCTATATGATGTAAAATTGAATCGCCTGCATTGAACATGATCAATACAACCACATGAAAACTGTAAATGAAACCTCTTATTATTGTGTGACGAGTCAGGTAATAAACGGATCTTTCAGCTTTATTTCTGCTGCTGGAGTCAGTGTTGCAATTGGACACTGCAATGCACTTCCTCTATAATAACATGGCTCAGTTTACCTGGGATTTCAACATACTTGTTAGTTATAACTTATTAGATATTATTTCATTCTGTGTTTGTCTGACGCTACTTCAGGCCTCTGGTTATGGAACTGAGTTCGAGGATGACTCTTTCACATCTCCTTTCCTGTTTCACTGTGGATGAATTCACAAAGACTGGGCTACATTGTCAAATTGAATGCATGGATGTGATCTTGTATCATTTTACACTGTATCTCTTGGAATAATGAGTCCCTCTATTGTTCTGTAGATTATAAACTGCAGCAGTGATGTTTGTTGTATGAATTGATCAAGACGGCCATCAATCGCTGCACTTCACAATTCTAGTAGAAGTACTGTTGGTCAGTGAAGCAGCACCTCCTCCCCTTGACTCAATTAAAATTCCGACCTGTAATAACTGAATGAGGAAAATAATCAAGGCTCATATAATTCAGTACATCGGTATCCTTAATTAAGCAATTTTTCGGATTATCATTTACAAGGGATATGAGTGACCGCCCAGACATTCTGGAAACCACAGATGGCTAGTTTGTAAATGTTATTTGAAGTTTATACAGGAGTTCAACAGTTGCGATAATTCACTTATATCTGGATTGACATATAGCATTGTGCGATCTGATTGCATTAGCTCTCTCTTCAGTGGTATGAAATCACTCGATTGTGTCTGTGTCTATGCATGAATAACCTCAATCCATCTTCTAGCTTGCTTCCAAAGTTCAGTTGAAAGTCCCTTGGTTCCTTGGATATGAAGCTTTCGCCATTTCTGGCAATTTGCAGTACAGTACTTCACTGCACAGTCGCTAGATCTACAAATGTTGACGCCCTTTGAGTTGAATCAATTCTAGTTGAAGGACTGGCTACAGGAATTTCAAGAACATTGAGGTGTTTCTGGAAAAGGCCTTCTGTTATGTTTATTCCATGAATCGTAGATGAGGTGAATTGAGTAGGCGAACAGTTGAAGATTTGTGTGACCTGGATAAATATGAAGCTATTCACATAGCATTCATCCTTGAACAAACTAATTCAGGATGATGGAACGTGAGGCTGGTGAACAGAATGCAGGGGCAAGATATTAGGATTTAAATGAACGAGAAAGTATTACTGAGAATGTGCACTCCCTCGAAGGAACGTATATCGGTAGAGAGATCAAAACTGTAGATTGAACCCCTAGTGTGGTTTCATAAAAACCCTGTATGATTACAGCATTTAAATGTCCGTTTTGCAAGGTCATTAATGTCTTCAGGTATTTTCTGCATTTTTCCTTTGTATTTACTGTACTTTCAATGTGGATGTCTTTACATTTTGAATTTGTGCTTCTCTTTCACAAGACACTGCCGATTATGGAATTGCTGATTTACAATGGTCCCAATGCCAATTATTGGGAAATATCACTGCTCCCCTGCCAATCAGAGTAAGGAACCTTCTCACTGTATACTGCTTCTGCAGCCAGCTTACTGTTCATTATGCTGTTTGTCCCCTAATTCCATTTGCACTATGATTATTCATGAGTCGGCATATGCTATCCTATTGAAGACCTTTCGATAATCCAATATGTTCCTTCTACTTCATTAGTCTGCACTACGATTTCTGGTATTATTCAAATAATTTAATATGGACTTTCCTTTTGGAATATGTGGTGACTGCTCTTTATTAATTATGTTTGTCCAGATGCTTATTTTTTTCTGTTACATCTATTAATACGAATTCCATTATCACAGAATCACAAAATTACAGCAGCATTACAGTACAGAAAGAGGCCATTCGGTCCATCGTGCCCGGACTGGCTCTCTGAAATAGCAACGCCCTCAGTTCCATTTCCCTGCCTATTCCCCATAACCCTGCACATGCTTACTTTTCATACACTGTCCAATTCCCTTTTGAGTGCTTCATTTGAACCTGCCTCCAATACCCACTCATCAACGCATTCCACGCCTTAACCAGTCGCTGCATGAAAAAAAAGTTTTCCACATGTCAATTTCCATCTCTTATCAAATGCTTTAAATCTGTGTCCTCCCGTTCTCCAACCTTTCACGAGTGGGGACAGTTTGTCTCTATCTACCCTGTCCAGACCCCTCATGATTTGAAAACCGTTGTCAATTCACCTCTCAGCCTTGTCGTCCCAAAGGAAAACAGTCCTAAATTCTCCAATCTATCTTCATAAGTGAAATTCCTCATTCCTGGAACCACTCTCGTGAATCTTTCATGTACTCTCTCCAATGTCCTCACGGTTTTCTCTCAGTGTGGCGCCCAGACATTGACGCAGTACTCCAGCTGAGGCCGAGCTATTGTCTTATACAAGTCAAACATTAGTTCCTTGCTCTTGTTCTTTATGCCCCTATGAATAAAGCTCGGGATACTGTTTGCTTTATGAACACCTCTCTCAACCTGTCCTGCCACCTTCATTGACTTTTGCACATATACACCTAGGTCCCTCTGCTCCTGCACACCCTTTTGAGTTATACCCTTTATTCTATATTGCCTCTCCATTTTCTTCCAGCCAAAATGAATCACTTCACATTTAGCTGCATTGAACTTCATCTTCCACCTGCCTGCCCATTCCACCAACTTGAAAAAACTAACTCACGTTGCCGATGTGGCTATTAATGTTGTCCCTGTTTATTTTTTTTCGAGAGATTTTCCCCCACCGAAGTTAAGCTGATTGGCCTGTAGTTGCTGGGCTTATCTTTACACCCTTTTTGAAGAAGGGTGTCAGGTTTGCAATTCCCCAGAGGTTTGCAATAACCCAGTCCTCTGACAGCACCACTGAGTCGAAGGAAGACTGAAAAATTGTGACCAGTGTATCTGCGAATTCCCATCACTTCCCTCAGTATCGTTGGATGCATCACATCCCCCTTGGCACATTGTGCACTTTGGGTACAGAAAGCCTATCTAATATTTCTTCTTTTTCAATTTTAAACCTCTCTGGTGTCCGACTTACCTTCTTTTCAATAAAAGCAAAATACTGCGGATGCTGGAAATCTGAAACAAAAACAAGAAATGCTGGATTCACTCAGCAGGTCTGGCAGCATCTGTGGAAAGAGAAGCAGAGTTAACGTTTCGGGTCAGTGACCCTTCTTCGGAACCCTTCTTTACCTTCTTTTCAACATTGCCTGGGTTGAATCTTCTTCCTTGGTAAAGACAGATGCAAAATATCCATTTAATACATCAGCTGTGCCCTCTGACTCCACCTCTAAATCCACATTCTGGTCCCGAATCGCCCCACCCCTCCTTTTACCAACCTTTTATTAATTATATGCCCATAGAAAACTTTGGGATTTCCTTTAATGTTAACTTACTGTCTTTTTTCATGCTCCCTTATTTGCATTTTCACGTCCTCTCAGGACCGTCTATCTTCAGCCTGGTTCTCAATCGTATTTTCTACCTTGCATCTGTCATGAACATGCTTTCTTCTTTATCGTAATGTGTATCTGTTTTGCGATCCAGGGAGCTCTGGATTTGTTTGCTTTACTTTTCCCTTCGAAGGAACATACCTTGACTGTGCCCAAACTATCTCTTCTTTGAAGGTAGGCCATTCTTCATCTACCAGTTTCCCTGCCAGCTTTTGACTCCAATTTATTCGCCACAGCCCCACTCTTTTACCACAGTGAAGTTAGCCTTCACCCAGTTAGTTATTATTAACTTAGATTTATCTTTGTCCTTTTCCATAGTCAGCCTAAACATTATGATACAACCATTACTGTCCACTAAATGCCCTGCTTCTGAAACTTGATCCACTTGGCCCACCTCATTCCCAAGTACCAGGTCTAGCAGTGCCTCCTTTCTCGTTGGACTCTCAACATACTGTCTGAGAAATATTCACTGAACACGCTCTACCATCTCTCGCCCCTCGCTGCCCTTTACGCGACTGTTATCCCAGTCTGTGGTTGGAAAATAAAAGTCCCCCATTATAACCGCCCTATATGTTTTCCGTAATTGCTTTGCAAATTTGTTACTCTTCATCCTTCTCACCAGCTGGTGTTCTTTAATGAACTACCGGGCATTGGAACCGCAACTTTTCATTCCTTAGCTCTAGTCCTATTGATTCTGCCTCGAACCCCATTGGCATCATGTTTCCATAGCAGTGCAATGCTCTCCTTAATCTATACCTCCAATCTTACCACTATTTTCTCTTTCCTATCTTGCATGAACAACTTGTATCCAGGAACATTTAGCATCCAAGCTTGCCCTTCTTTGAACCAGGTCTCTGTCATAGCCACAACGTCATATTTCCACATGGAGATCCGCGCCTGTAACTTACCAGTCTCATAAACCACACGCCGTGCCTTCGCATACATACACATTAACCATGATTAGCATCTATTACTTTCTCGTTAATCTGACCACACCGAATATTCACGACTGAATTAGAACATTACAGCGCAGTACAGGCCCTTCGGCCCTCGATGTTGCGCCGACCTATGAAACCATCTGACCAACACTATTCCATTTTCATCCATATGTCTATCCAATGACCACTTAAATGCCCTTAAAGTTGGCGAGTATAATACTGTTGCAGGCAGGGCGGTCCACGCCCCTACTTCTCTCTGAGTAAAGAAACTACCTCTAACATCTGTCCCATATCTGTCACCCCTCAACTTAAAGCTAAGTCCCCTCGTGTTTGCCATCACCAGAGGAGGAAGAAGACTCTCACTATCCACCCTATCTAACCCTCTGATTATCTGATATATCTCTATTAAGTCACCTCTCCTCCTCCTTCTCACCAACGAAAACAACCTCAAGTTGCTCAGCCTTTCCTCGTCAGACCTTCCCTCCATACCAGGCAACATCCTAGTAAATCTCCTCTGCACCCTTTCTAAAGCTTCCACATCCTTCGTATAATGCGGTGACCAGTACTGCACGCAATACTCCAGGTGCGGTCTCACCAGAGTTTTGTACAGCTGCAGCATGACCTCGTGGCTCCGAAACTCGATCCCCCTACTAATAAAAGCTGACACACCATATGCCTTCTGAACAGCTCTATTAACCTGGGAAGCAACTTTCAGAGATTTATGTACCTGGACACCAAGATCTCTCTGTTCATCTACACTACCAAGAATCTTCCCATTAGCCCAGTACTCTGCATTACTGTTACACCTTCCAAAGTGAATCACCTCACACCTTTCCGCATTAAACTCCATTTGCCACCTCTCAGCCCAGCTCTGCAGCCCATCTATGTCCCTCTGTACCCTACAACATCCTTCGGCACTATCTACAACTCCACGCACCTTCGTGTCATCCGCAAATTTACTAACCCAGTGGCCCCAACAGCAGTGGCCCCAAAACAGATCCTTGCGGTACAACACGTGTAACCAAACTCCAGGATGAACATTTGCCATCAACCACCACCCTCTGTCTTCTTTCAGCTAGCCAATTTCTGATCCAAAGCTGCAAATCACATTCAACCCCATACTTCTGTATTTTCTGCAATAGCCTACCGTGGGGAACCTTATCTAACGCCTTACTGAAATCCATATACACCACATCCACTGCTTTACCCTCATCCACCTGTTTGGTCACCTTCTCGAAAAACTCAGTAGGGTTTATGAGGCACGACCTACCCTTCACAAAACCGTGCTGACTATCGGTAATGAACTTATTCTTTTCAAGATGATTATAAATCCTGTCTCTTATAACCTTTTCCAACATTTTACCCACAACCGAAGTAAGGCTCACAGGTCTATATTTACCAGGGCTGTCTCTACTCCCCTTCTTGAACAAGGGGACAACATTTGCTATCCTCCAGTCTTCTGGCACTATTCCTGTCGACAATGACGACATAAAGATCAAGGACAAAGGCTCTGCAATCCCCTCCCTGGCTTCCCAGAGAATCCTAAAATAAATCCCATCTGGCACAGGGGACTTATCTATTTTCACACTTTCCAAAATAGCTAACACCTCCTCCTTGTGAACCTCAATCCCATCTAGCCTAGTAGTCTGAATCTCAGTATTCTCCTCGACAACATTTTCTTTCTCTACTGCAAATATTGACGAAAAATATTCATTTAACGCTTCCCCTATCTCCTCTGATTCCACACACAATTTCCCACTACTATCCTTGATTGGCCCTAATCTAACTCCAGTCATTCATTTATTCCTGATATACCTATCGAAAGCCTTAGGTTTTTCCTTGATCCTATCCGCGCATGACTTCTTGTGTCCTCTCCTTGCTCTTCTTAGCTTTCCCTTTAGATCCTTCCTGGCTTGCTTGTCACTCTCAAGCGCCCGAACTCAACCTTCACGTCTCATCCGAACATCAGCCTTCTTCTTCCTCTTGACAAGCGCTTCAACTTCTTTGGTAAACCACGGCCCCCTCGCTCGACAACTTCCTCCCTGCCTGACATGTAGATACTTATCAAGGACACGCAGTAGCTGCTCCTTGAATAAGCTCCACATTTCGACTGTGCCCATCCCCTGCAGTTTCCTTCCCCATCCTACGCATCCTAAATCTTGCCTAATCGCATCATAATTTCCTTTCCCCCAGCTATCATTCTTGCCCTGCGGTATATACCTGTCCCTGCCCATCGCTAAGGTAAACCGAACCGAATTGTGATCACTATCACCAAAGTGCTCACCTACATCTAAATCGAACAGCTGGCCGGGTTCATTACCCAGTACCAAATCCAATGTGGCATCGCCCCTGGTTGGCCTGTCTCCATACTGTGTCAGAAAACCCTCCTGTACACACTGGACAAAAACTGACCCATCTAAAGTACTCGAACTATAGTATTTCCAGTCAATACTTGGAAAGTTAAAGTCCCCCATAACAACTACCCTGTTACTCTTGCTCCTGTCGAGAATCATCTTCGCTATCCTTTCCTCTACATCTCTGGAACCATTCGGAGGTCGAAAGAAGACTCCCAACAGGGTGACCTCTCCTCTCCTGTTTCTAACCTCGGCCCATACTACCTCAGTAGACAAGTCCTCAAACGTCCTTTCTGCTGCTGTAATACTCTCCTTGATTAACAATGCCTCACCACCACCCCCCCCCCCCCCTCCTCTTTTACAATCTTCTCTGTTCAGACTGAAACATCTAAATCCCGGAACCTGCAACATCCATTCCTGCCCCTGCTCTACCCATGTCTCCGAAATGGCCACTACATCGAGATCCCAGGTACCAACCCATGCTGCAAGCTCACCCACCTTATTCTGGATGCTCCTGGCGTTGAAGTAGACACACTTTAAACCTAGTTCTTGCTTGCCAGTGCCCTCTTGCGTCCTTGTCCCTGACCTCACTACTCTCAACATCCTGTACACTGGAACTACAGTTTAGGTTCCCATTCCCCTGCTGAATTTGTTTAAACCCCCCCGAAGAGCACTAGCAAATCTCCCCCCACCCCCCCCCCCCACCCCAGGATATTGGTACCCCTCTGGTTCAGGTGAAGACCATCCTTTTTGTAGAGGTCCCACCTACCCCAGAAAGAGCCCCAATTTTCCATGAAACCAAAACCCTCCCTCCGACACCATCCCTGCAGCCACGTGTTCAACTCCTCTCTCTCCCTATTCCTCGCTTCGCTATCACATTGCACGGGCAACAACCCTGAGATAACAACTCTGTTTGTTCTCGCTCTAAGCTTCCACCCTAGCTCCCTGAATTTCTGCCTTAAATCCCCATCTCTCTTCCTCCCTATGTCGTTGGTGCCTATGTGGACCACGACTTGGGGCTGCTCCCCCTCCCCCTTAAGGATCCCAAAAACACGATCCAAGACATCACGAACTGTGTCACCTGGGAGGCAACACACCAACCGTGAGTCTCTCTCGTTCCAACAGAACCTCCTATCTGTTCCCCTAACTATGGAGTCCCCAATGACTAATGCTCTGCTCCTCTTACTCCTTCCCTTCTGAGCTACAGCGACAGACTCTGTGCCAGAGACCTTTACCCCATTGCTTACCCCTGGTAAGTCATCCCCCACAACAGTATCCAAAACGGTATACCTGTTGTTGAGGGAAACGGCCACAGGGGATCCCTGCACTGCCTGCTGGTTCCCTCTCCTTCCCCTGACGGTAACCCATCTACCTACTTCTCTTACCTGAGGTGTGACTTCCTCCCCATAACTCCTCTCAATAACCCTCTCCGCCTCCCGAATGATCTGAAGATCATCCAGCTCCAGCTCCAGTTCCCTCACGCGGTTCTCGAGGAGCTGGAGTGGGGTGCACTTCCCGCAGATGCAGTCAGCAGGGACACTCTTGGCGACCCTTACCTCCCACATTCTGCAGGAGGAACATACAACTGCCTTAACCTCCATGCCCACTATTCTAAATTCCCAACAAATCTACTGAAAAACCAAAAAAAAAGTCAAAACTTGTTAGCTTCGCAATCCGACGGACAGAACTTTTTAAATAAAAAACTTACCTTATCAACACACCAGAGTCCTTTTTTTTGGTTAGAGGAGGAGGGTGGGTGGGAGACACTACACGTGTAGTGTCTCGGGTACAGCCACCGCCCAAATATATATTTTTTACTTACCCAGCAGTCCCCTGGTCCTCCGAAAACAAAAGGGAATTAACTTTTAGCTTGCACTGAAACTGACCTCCCAGCTGCAAGTTCGCTCCGTACCAGCGCTTCTGTCCAAGCTGCTGCAACCAAAACTGAAATAAAGTGATTTTAAACCGCCCAAATATATAGTTTTTACTTACCCAGCAGTCCCCTGGTCCTCCGAAAACAAAAGGGAATTAACTTTTAACTTACACTGAAACTGACCTCCCAGCTGCAAGTTCGCTCCGTACCTCCGCTTCTGTCCAAGCTGCTGCAACCAAAACTAAAAGAAAGTGATTTTAAACCGCCCAAATATATAGTTTCTACTTACCCAGCAGTCCCCTCGTCCTCCGAAAACAAAAGGGAATTAACTTTTACCTGACACTGAAACTGACCTCCCAGCTGCAAGTTCGCTCCATACCACCACTTCTGTCAAAGCTGCTGCAACCAAAACTAAAAGAAAGTGATTTTAAACCGCCCCTCTTGGGCTATCTTTCTCCCCCAGTATTCTGTGCACCATGGTATTCCTCTCTAATACTTGTTCCAGGTTCCCACACCACAGCAGTGTTGCCAGTTTTGCTTTTTTCCAATCTGAGCTCACTCTCAGGTGCCCATCCCTTGTAAATACAGTTTCCACCCTCCACAACAGCACTTGCAAATCTCCCTGTTAGTATATTCGTCCCAGTCCTGTTAAGATGCAACCCCTCCGTCTTGTACTGGACCCACTTACCCCAGATCCGGTCTCAGTGTCTCAAAGATCTGTTGCCCTCCCTCCTACACCAGTTCTTCAGCCATGTGTTCAATCACTGAGTTCTCCTATTCTTATGCTCACTTGCGGGTGGTACTGGGAGTAATTTTGATATTACTGCATTTGCGATCCTGATTTTTAATCTCACTTCGAGCTCCCTAAAAACAGCTTGCAGGACCTTATCCCCCGTCTTACCTGTGTCACTGGTACCGATGTGGACCACTCTTCCCCCAGAAGAATGTTCTGCAGCCGCTCCAGGACATTCTTGACCCATGCACCAGGGAAGTAACACACCATCTTGGAGTCTCACTTACTGCCTCTGAAACGCCTGTCTGTTCCCCTAACTAACGAATCACTGCTGCTCTTCCACTCTTCTTCCTCCCTTTCTGTACAGTTGCGCCACAAACTTGCCTGTGACTTGCCTCTGAGGAACCATCATCCTCACTAGTATCCACAACAGAAAACCAATAAGCGACTGAAAGCCTCCCTGGGGAACTCCTGCAGTACCTGCCCGGTTCTCTTAGTCTGCCTGATAATCATTCATTCCCTATTTCCAACCTGCGGAGAGACCACCTGCCTAAACGTGCTATCCAAGTAGTCGTTCGCCTCGCGGATGCACAACAGTGACTCCAGCCTCCTTCGAGTTCCAAAACTCGGAGCTCAAGCCTCTGCAACCGGTGATGCTTCCTGCGGATGTGTTCATCTACGACCTGCAGTGGGTCCACGACCTCCCACATACTGCAGGATGTGCATTCCACTCGGAATAGATGCCCTGCCATACCTTAACGTTACAGACTCATTTATTATGAGTTGAATAGCTTACCCCATATTCATCAAACAACTCCATCCAAAGCAGGAAACAAATACTGGATTATCTTCACGACCACTGAAAACGTGCAAAATGATTGAAATTTCTTCGGATTGTTCAATCTTCTGTTTGAAATATAGGAAGCACGTTAGCTGTCCGGAAGTTCTCTAGCTCTGTCCCTATTCTGATTATTACCAATGAACATATAATTGAGAGTCTGCCAATTCTTTCCTAGCTTTTTTGGCGTGCGTGGTTGAAATTCATCTAAATCAGAGAGTTTATCTTCCTTTTGATTGCTTTCGCACATATGATCCCAACTTCATTCTTAAATAACCTGAGGATTTATAGTGAAATTATTCACTATTATTTGACAGTTCAGCTCCTTCCTTCAGGGACCTTTTTCCATTCTTCAGGCTCTGAATATTGATCCACATCTGTGCCAACCATCCCACTATACCCCAGAGTTCCTTCCTGCTGAGCTCATAGCTGCTCTGCAGAAAACCATTTACATTTATGACTATGTCACGCTGCCCCTCTCGTTCAAATCCAGTAAACATAAGTTGTCTTTAAACTCATAATGGATGGGATCTGTCGTGACAAACACACTAAGGCTGTTTCCCGCCCAGTTTTCCCCACCATCCCCTGCTGACAATTTCCGAGGACCCCACTTGGAACCGATTTGTATTGTTTCAATTTCTCATCATTCCTGCTCGATCTCCTCACTTCATCTAGTCTGTTCTAGTCTGAGAATGGTAACCTCAAAGATGCTGATCCTGACCCTGGCGCAGGGACCATGTTGCAAAGTATAGTTGTCTGGACCTCGAGTACGTGCCTTGGCAAATTCCACCATCAAATGGTGGCGCTATGGGAGCTGTTCTGGTCCTAGATGTGCAGCTTTTATGGAGGATACGTGGGCTATTGTTTGTTCCAATCCTCCTCCAATCATCTCCTTCACACATATTTTTTGATCGTCTGATTGCTGTGCTGGTGCTAGTTTCTTCTTGTTCCTTCAACTGAAATATTTTGTCATCTCTGCTTCTAATTTCCACTCGTCCCTCGACTTCAAATGTTCTGTCTCTGACACCTTCCTCGCCTTCCTAACCTCTATTTCAGGGAATTGTTTGCCCAGCAATATGGGCTATAATCGCACTGTCATCCACAGCTACCTTGATTATTCATCCTCCAACGTTGCTTCCTGCAAAGACTCAGTACCATTCTCTCAGTTTCTCCTTCTCTGCTCCATCTCCTCCGATGATGCTGACTTTCACACCAGTGCTTCTGAAATATCTTCGTTTTTCCTTAGTCAAGGATTCCCGTCCACTCTACAGAACAGGGCCCTGGCCCATGTCCATCAAATTCCCCATGTTACTGCCTTCACTCCATCTCCTCCTTTCCAGAACCAAGGTAAGATTCTCCTTGTCCTCCACTTCCAACCCATCAGCCCCCATATTCAACGCCTCATCCTCCAGAATTTCTGCATCATCCAGCTATGTCCATCAGTACCGGATATGCTTCTTCCCTCCCTTTCCACAAGATCTTTGTGACCCCGTGTCGAATTCTCAATCAATCAACATCCGCTCACATTCTAAGAGCACCCTTCCATGCAAGCAAAGGAGATGTAATACCTCCCATTTCACCTCCTCCCATCCCGATATCTGAGGTTTCAGCCATTTCTTCCAGGCGATTTGCTTTCTCTTCTTATTACATAGAAACTGTATTCGATTTACATAAAGAAGTCCCTTGTACATTGAAAAAGAAGCAAACGCATATTGAGTGATTACTTTGCTGAACTTCTCCGATCAGTCCACAATCATGACTCTGAACTTCCAGTCGCTCGTCACGTCAATTTTTCCATCCCACTCCCGTTCTGACCTTGCTATCCTCGACATCGTAATATAGTCCACTGAATCTCACCGAGGTGCTGCACCAGATTATCTGTTGAGGCATTTTATTGCCTGTCAGAGCCAACGCTGAGATTAAATACTTCCAGTTATAACGATCGCTCAAATCTTCTCAGATGGATTGTGCTGGTATGGAGATGGCTACACCCGAGTCACTGGAATTGCAGGTTGCTTGGGGCTGATGCTTGGGATGCCCTTTTGTTACCAAGCTTGCAAACTGATCCACACCGCTGGGATATATCAGCACCCGCCGACCCACCCCGTCCAATTCCCTGTCACTTTTTTGGGGCAATTGGATCCATTTTTTAATATGGATTTATAATTATCTCCTCTTGCTCTGTTATTCCGTTGTTAAATTCTACACCACATCTGGACCCATTCTCTGTTTCTTTCATTGTTCCACTTGCCTAACACTATCATCCATTTGTCAATGAATCCACTCCTGTACTCCACCCAATTACAGACATTGCCCAATTCTCTTTCTTCCCCCCATACCCCACTTATAAATGGCTGTATAATTATTTGAAAATAGATAATCTTCAGTGGCTTCCAGTTCCGAGCAAAAGTGATCAGTTGAATGGATAACGCTGTTTATTTCCCCACAGATACTGCCTGGCGAGGGGAATGTTTTCATTATTTTCATACTTACTCTGTTTTACAGTTGTTTCACTGTTTGTTCCACGACAATGGTTAAGCTTGGATATCAACAGGGGTGTGACACAGGTAGTAACAAGATTTTCAGATATCTAAATCCACAGATTGCCTCTTTTATGTTTGTGGGGTTCCCCGCTGTGAAATCAACCAATTGATGGGTTTGGCTTCCAGTTCGTTATGGAGGAATCTGGAGCAGACCAGGGCTGTACAAATCCTTTACCCCGGGTCGGGGGTTCATTGTGTTATGCTGGGAGATGTCCAAACACCAGCTCTGCAGGAGGTGAAATTTCTAATCGCTAAGCTGCAAATCCCCAAGCCCAGAGAGGAGTCGCCTATTGTGCAGCATGGTCCGTGAAAGGGGAGGAACAGGGGAGTTGGAGTTTCAGATCCTCATACCGGGGAGGAATCTGCAATGCTGGAGAATGATCCCAGTTAGGATGTGGGAAATGTTTGATACAAGATACGATGGAAGATCCGGTCCCAGGCAGTGTGGTCTGATTCCGTGCTGGGCTCAAATCCCGGCGGGCGTTCCATTCTGCGGTTGGGAGTTCTATCCTGCACGTCAACCGATGCTGTGTGTGATCCAATCCAGAGGGACAAGCTTGATAACAGAACGGCGCATGGTTCTGATTGCTAATCTCAGACGTCTTTCTGCGTGGCTTGGATTAAACATGGGGAAAACTGGTGGCCAGATTACATCTGCAAAACAGATTAAATCAGAGACTTCCAGGATCATGAAAATATTTAAATGGCCGACCCTCCATCTGGGAGCAGTTCACTTCCCTTCCCCTGTTCCGACTCCATTAAACACGGAGGTTGGTATGTCAGAAATACATTGGGATCAGTGTTGAAATTAAAAAAAAAGTCAACTGGCATCTGACTCGCTTTCATCGCAGCTGTTTTTGATGCTAATATCCTCCGCTTACTGTCTTTGCCAGATTCAGAGAATATTTTATCATTAATTTCCATTTTCACTTCCCTGCTCCCTCTTACAGTTAATTTACTGGTGATTGTGATCCTCTCTCAGTGAAATTGCGGCCGCTTCACCAGCACCACGTGATACCTGGTGGCCATGGCAATGACGGATCTACTGTTCATTATCACTGTGGTCTTATGGTGGCGTGTCACTTTTTATTATTTCCTGGGATCTTTCCTGGTCATCTCCCCTGTATGTATTGTTATCGCTGTCATGTTTCGTGCTGCTACCGAAGTTTCTGTCTGGTTCACTGCTACTTTCACATTTGATCGATTTATGGCCTTTTGTTGCCAGAAGCTGAAAGCAGAATATTGCAGTGAGAAAACTACAGCTGTGGTTCTAGCAAGAACCTCGATTCTGCTTTGTGTCACAAACGTCCCCTTTGATTTTGCATATGAACCTTTAAGGACAATCGACAATATGCCATGGTTCTGTGCTTTGCGGTCAAGCCATTATACTGATCCTGGATGGATGGGACTTGATTGGTTTGATGCAGTTTTAACCCCATTGCTGCCATTCACTTTAATTTTGTTACTCAATGCTCTGACAGTCAGACACATTTTAATGGCCAGTCGAGCCCGTAAGAGACTGAGGTGTCAGAGCAAGGGGGAGAATCGCAGTGACCCAGAGATGGAGAGTAGAAGAAAATCGATTATTTTACTTTTCACCATATCTGGCAGCTTCATGCTTCTATGGTTGGTGTATGTTATGCAATTCTTATATTATATCAGTACAGGATCAGATCCCCGGACTTACAATAATTCTGAATATATGTTGCAAAGATTTGGATATATGCTGTGAGCTTTCAGTTGCTGCACAACTACATTTATTTATGCGGTGACTCAGTCCAAGTTCAGGGAGCAGTTCAGGAACATTGTGAAATATCCAGTTGCATCAATTATTCAATTAATGAATAAAATAAGCAACTGCGGGCAGCCCAGGGGCGGGTCCCATTTATTCCTTTCCATGAATGTAATATTGATCACCGAGGGGAAACAGGTGACTGACCGCTTTATGACCCGAATACATGACAAAGAGCAGCAAGGTGACAGTCATGTAGTGACAGACAACAAATAGACTACCGAGGGCGGATTTACAGCACATGACTTAAGATCGTGGCGGCTGGAAACCAAGAGTCAGACCGACCCTGGCAGGACCGCCGCGGAAACAGCAGGCAGAGTCTCTCCTCCAACTCCACCGCTTCCATTCTCAGTTCCTCACATCCGCTAAGAAGTAAAAGCTTCTTAAAAATAAAATATGTTGGAAATCTTTCCGTGTAAGTTGATTATTAATTGTTCTATGTTTGGCGACACATGTTTGAGTGCATCTCCCTTCCATTCCCTAGTCCGGTCACTGACATCTCTCTCTCTCTCTCTCTCTCTGTCTCCCTCTATCTCTGTCTTGTTATCCCTGCCCCATGAGTTCGATTGTGGCGTTGGTGGGTGTCCTTTGAGGATTCTCAAGTTATTAGAATTAGTGAAGAACAGAGGTCTAGGCGGTTGCAGGGACCGGAGGAGATTCCAAATATATGGAGAGTTTCAGGGATTGGAGAAGTTTTTGGAGAAATAGAGAGTTATAGGGGGTGGAGAACGTTACAGAGATAAGGAGGAATTTAGGAACCGGACGAGTTTTTGTGTGATATGGAGGATTGGAAGGGTTCGAGAAGGTGGAAGAGTTAGGGACGGTTGTAAGGGCTGGAGAGGTTAACAGAGATATGGTGGGTGGTACGGTTGGAGCAGCTCACAGAGATAGGCTGGAGGATGTTACAGACATGGGGGCGTTGCACGGGGTGTGGAGGTCAGTATTGAGGGGGTGGAGGATTGGAGCAAATGGGTGGCTTTTAGATGTTGAGAAGATTAAGGTGATGGGTGGTAAAGCTGTGGAGATATTCGAACACAAAGAATAATATTCTAAATTGAGATGCTTTTGGATCAGGATCTAATGTTGGTCAGCAAACAATGAAGAAATGGGTAAATTGTACCTGCTCTGAGTTAGGATATTGGGTCACTGAGAGTTGGATAAGCTGAAGTATATGGATGATGGAAAATGTGAGGGTAGACGGGAAACATTATTTCCCTCCACCTCCAAGCACAATGGATTCAATGTGTACAATCAAGAGGATAATTTTCATTCTTATTTATCGAATGAAAATGGTAGAGTCAAGCAATAACCTCCTCATTTTCCGATGTTGAAGTTATTAGTCATTCAGTTAGTCTGTAGATGGTACTAATCTCGGCAATGTGTAGCATTGCTCGCGTTTTTACACAAAAGCAGAATGTCAAGGTGTGATGGTTTGATTTTGTTTTCTTTGAGATGGTCATTGCTAGTACTATGGCCTCAGCGGTGGAGGTAGGCTGTGCAAGGACCCTGACTTGTGCTGAGCCAGTTTCGCAAGGTCTACTTTCGCCATAGTAGCTGAAAGCCTGCCATTTTACAAATAGGGTTTGTCACAAGCACATGTCAGTGAATTTCCATATTTGCAATTCCTTAATCCAAATCTGCTGGTAGATCTTGCTCAGAAATGTTGCTCCATATGAGGCGCCACGATGGATGGCGGCAGGCAGTGGATTCAAAATGTCATTATAGAGTCGTAAGTGAGGAGCAGCACAGATGATTTCAACCAACTAATGGCTTATCTTCAGTCGGTGAAAGTGTGGGCGAGTGATGCATGTGAGAACAGGAAGCCGGAGAGACGTGTTGACTGGAGGGTTCCACTGATAATGCGCATTGATTCATTCAAACTTAATGATAATTTGAATTAGTGTGTTGTGACCTATGCCAGACAGATGCACAGTACTCTGCTGCTGAGTTGTGGAGTGCTGAGGCAACAGCGCCCTACGTAGATCCATTTTTTTTCAGATGGTCCCAGAAGAACACAGTCCGATCCAGAGTCATTTACCAGTATCTTGGTTTGGGATAATGCTTTAGTCTCTGACCATCCAAATATATACACAATTCTTTTACTGTACTGACTTTGTGGACGTGGAATACACTGAATATGGCTTTATGGGGATTCACATATGGACGCCATGTGCTGCAGCAGTCCATCAACTTTGTGATGTCTTCGTTAAGGATCTGGTCCAGGATGCTGGGGATCATGCTGAGTCTTGTGGTAGTCCGTTTTTCAGTCTTCTCCACTCAGTTCTTCCTTGTCCAATGCGGAGTCGAAATAAGCTGTCAGGAAGGAATGTTCAATCTGCTCTCCCGACCCAGGTTGGTAGAACTATGGCCAGATTTAGGAGAAGGACATTCGGCCCATCATATCTGTGCCGGTTGTAAGCATCTATCCAGGCCAATAACGCCTTCTAGCTCCTGATCCTTAGGCCTGAAGGTTAAGGTATCTCAAGTGTGTTTCCAAATGTTATTTTTCAGGTGGGTAACAGTTTCGGCCTCTGCAACCCTTTCAGATAATGAGCTCGAGATCCCCAACACCCTCTGGGTGTGTCTAGTTGAGTTGCAGTAACTTATAGGGCTGGGGCCCAAAGCTTAGAATGTGGGGATAGCCTGGAAAACGCTATTTCAACCTGCACTGAGATTATGGGCCGTATGTCCTGCTTTCCGTGCCATAACTTTAAATTATTCTGTAATTCTATGTTGTATTGGTTGGACGCACTGCATAAATTTGAGGAGCTGCATTACTTAAAGGCACTGTATTATTTTGAGGTATCCTTGAGATATTGCATAAATTGGCAGCGCTACATGGATTTGAGGGGCTGCAATGCTTTGAAGGAACATATAAGTTTGAAGGTCTTCGTTAATTTGAAAGGCAGTGTTAGCCAGGTTGCTTGAGTCAGTTTGAGTGGTTACATCAGTTGTCGAGTTTGAAAACCCTCAGAGGGGCTGATTTCGTTGAGTTTTTCTACTGGCATTGTATTAGCCTGAGGTCTTGTAACAGTTGATGATGTTGCATTGGCTGCAGATATTGTATTGGTTGAATTCTGCGATGCAAAGTCACATATAACCCACCTTATTCATTTAATTGCATGTCCACAACTCAACTGAGCAGCCTCATCCAGCGAGCACTGGAGCAGCACTGAGAGAGATACCGCAATATTTGGAATTTAGTTGGTGGATGTCACCATCGAGTGCAAGACATCACTGAAACAACATGAGATCGAGAGATGGGATTGATGGTGTTTGAAAGAACAACCTGATTACTGGGAGAATGCAGATTAATGTTTGATTCGCTAATTGTGTAATAAGACACCCCAGTCTTTAGAGATTTTCAATTCAATCCCAAAAATAAATACATTTTATCAAAACACAAATTGAACTCGGTGTCATAATCTGTTTGTCAGTTTTTTTCTTTTAAGTGAAATATTTTGAAAGATGTTACACCTTCAATATCCCTGTGGACATCCCACAGGGTATAAATTACAAGCTCTGGGACAGTATCACCTCAGAGTTTAACACCGAGACATTATTAGCAGCACAAAGAGACATATCACTTTGTAGAGAATATGCCTGAAAGATGTTACAGTATCAGGAAAATATATTACCTGATCCTTGGTGCCATTGTTATTCCTGGTGAGTGACTATAACTGTTGAAGTTATGTAAATCTATGTGTGAGCTGGATTCTGGTTTTACTCTGTGACAGATAATGTTATATGCTGATCTAGTGGCCACCATAAAAAAAATACAACAGCGCGATGATATCACTTTGTTAACTCAAATATCCTGGATTATCACTGCAGTTTTATTTCATTTCCTCGACTTAATAATAATAATTTTAAAAAAGACAGTATCTAACTCACAGGCTTACTGAATTATCAAGCTTTTGACTTTAGTGGAAAATGGTGTACTGTTGTAGCAGATCTCAGCGATGGCAACTCTCTCAGTGAGGTATCATCGGGCGTCAGTCAGTGTAAAATCATACTGAGTGGGGGTCAATAAGAGGAGTGACTCACCTGACCACAGGACCTATGTTGTATTGTGACTATCTGTTACTGTAGAATTGTACTGGTCCTGAGTTACTAATGGGAGTGGAACAACTGTTCTCAGTGACCATGTATTACTGGATGCATCTGACACTGCAGTATTGTGCTGAGTGTGGGTCATTAATAGGATTGGAACACCTGTCCCCAGTGACAATGCATTACTGGGATTAACGGTCCCAGTCGAATTTACTGAGTGTGGGTCAAGAACTGGAGTGGTAAACCTAACCCCAGTCACCATGTATTACTGGGAGTATTGACATTGCAGCATTGTACTGAATGTGAGTCACTAACTGGAGTGGAACACCTGATACCAGTGACCATGTATTACTGGAAGTCATAGTCATCGAGTCATAGAGCATAGAAACAGGCCCAACAGTCCACCGCGTCCACGCCGACCATAATGCCTATCTATACTAATCCCACCTGCCTGAATTAATTCCATATCTTCCTATGCCTTGCTCATTCAAGTACCTGTCCAGATGCCTCTTAAATGTTGCTAATGTTCCTGCCTCCACCGCTTCCTCAGGCAGTTCATTCCAAATATCCACTCTTCTTTGTGTGAAAAATGAACCCCTTTGATTCCCTTTAAACCTCCTCCCTCTCATTTTATATCTGTGCCCTCTAGTTTTAGTCACTGGGAAACAGACTCTCGCTATTTACCCTATCTATCCCTCTCATAATTTTATGCACCTCTATCATGACCCCTCTCAGCCTCCTTCGCTTCAGGGAAAAGTGACGCAGCCTATCCAATCTCTCTTTATAACTCAAGCCCTCCAAACCAGGCAACATCCTTGTGAATCTCTTCTGCACCCTCTCCAGCTTAATCACATCTTTCCTGTAGTGCGGCGACCAGAACTGCACACAGTACTCCAAATGCGGACGAACCAACGTTATGTACAACTGTAACATGACGTCCCAACTGTTGTACTCAATGCCTCGACCGAAGAAGGCAAGCATGCCATATGATTTCTTCACCACCCTGTCTACCTGTGTTTACACTTTCAGGGAACTATGTATTTGCACCACAAGGTCTCTCTGCTCAAGAAAACTCCCCAGAGCCCTGCCATTCACTGTGTATGTCCCACCCTGGTTTAACTTCCCAAAATGCATATCTTCACACTTGTCTGCGTTACATTCCATTTGCCACTCCATTTCCTACTTTCCCAGTTGATCTATATCCTGTTGTAATCTTAGGAAACCTTTTTCACTGTCCACTATATCACCAATATTGGTGTCATCTGCAACCTTACTAATCATGCCCCTTACATTCACATGCAAGTTATTAATATATATGACGGACAACAGAGGGCCCAGCACCGATCCCTGAGGCACACAACTGATCACCGGCCTCCAATCTGAAAACAACCCACTACTACCACCCTCTGCCTCCTATCACCAAGCTAATTATTTATCCAATTGGCACTTTCTGCAAACTAGAGATGAATAGTGAAAGGCATTTAATACAATTTGTGTCAAATGGCCATTTTCCGAACAGGCTCCTTCAGGTTTCACATTACAGGAGTATGTTTTTCATATATTCAGTTGTTAATGATGTCGTGGGGAATCCTGGAATGAACCATTTTCAAAATTGGCCAGAGCATACCTCCCCCATTCCCTAATTACGCCGAGACCCACCTTGGACTGCCCCACACCTGTGAGGTAGCGTCCAAGTGGAGGAAGCTGAGAGCTGGTTGGATGGATTGTACTTTGCGCTGACTAGCTGTTTGAAAGACAGGTTCTAGGGATATAGTAGGACAACTTCAGGCCCCATTCTCTCTTTTCCATGCAGTGTCTGTTTTTCAGTCTCCATGTTCAGTTAAATTGGAAGGTGATTGTGTGTGTGTGTGTGTGTGTCTGTCTGTCTGTGTGTGTGTGTGTATATGTGAGAGAAGAACCAGCCTGAGTCCTCATCTCCGCCCACTTGTCATCCTTTACCCCGATTTCTACTGCAATACCCTGGTCCCGGAATGTTTCCCCATGGGATGGTGAGTATCTTCTCTTTAATGATCCTTAATGTTTTTCTCCTTCCCTCTGTCTCAGTCTCTTTCTTTCTCCCTCTTTGTGTGTCTTTCTCCCTCTTTGTGTGTGTGGGTCTCTCTCTCTCTCTCTCTCTCTCTTTCTCTCTCTCTCCCTCTTTGTGTTGTCTGTCACTCCCAGTCTCTCTCTGGCTCTCTTTGTCTCTATTTGGCTCATGCCCACTCTCTCTCTCTTTCTTCCACTTTCTTTTTCTCTCCCTTTCTTGGACTTCACTCCTCCTTCCTGGCTTTCTTTTTTGATTTATTTCTTTCTCTCTCTCTCTCTCTCTCTCTATCCCCCCCCCCCCCTCTCTTTCTCTCCCACAGGTTTTCCTGTCTTCCTTTAGCTCTTTGTCTCTTCTCTGGCTCTCTCTTGCCTTCATTTTCTCTCTTCTTTGGTTCTTTGCATATTTCTCTCTCTCTCTATCTCTCTCACACACTCTCTCTCTATCTCTCTCTCGCTCTCTGGCTTTCTCTGTTGCTTAGTTCTTTCTCTCTCTCTGACTTTCCCTTTGACACCCTCTCTAGCTTTTGCTTTAGCATTTTCTCTCTCGCTCTCTCTTTCTCTGGCTTTCTCTCTGGCGTTTTCTCTGTCTTTGGTTTTGTTTTTCTCCCTTTGGCTCCTTGTCTCTTTCTCCAGCTTTCCCTTTCTCTCTTTTTTTTCTCTTTGGCTCGTTCTTTCTATCTCTCGTTTTCCCTTTGTCTCTTTTTCTCTCTCTTTATCTGCCTTTATCTCTGTCTTTAGGTGGCTTTCTGTTTCTCTTTCCCTAGATTTTTCTCTGATTTACCCTCTCTCTTGCTGTCTTTCTCTCCCTTTCTCCCTCTTTGGTTCCTGCATACTTTCTCTGACTTCCTCTCTGGGTCTTTTTCTCTCGCGTTTTCTCTTTCGTTGTCTGTTTCCTCTCTGTATCTCGTTGACTTTTTCTCTCTTACCCTTTGGCTTTTCTGTTTGATGCTCTCTCTTTCTCTGTTTCTCAGGCTTTCTTTCACTGTGGATTTTTTTTCTTTCTGTCTGGATTTCTTTCTGCCCCTCCTTCAAATTTTGGGTTCCCTCATACCCGCAAATCCCCACCACCGCACCCCCCCCCCAGCAAATTCCACACGTCCCCGAAATTTCCCTCACCCTGCAAATCTACCCCTCGTTAACTGAACCACCCCATCTAATACTCCTCGTCTACAG
This sequence comes from Heterodontus francisci, assembly GCF_036365525.1. Classification (NCBI taxonomy): domain Eukaryota; kingdom Metazoa; phylum Chordata; class Chondrichthyes; order Heterodontiformes; family Heterodontidae; genus Heterodontus; species Heterodontus francisci. Next base: position 37,679,077 of record NC_090398.1, read on the forward strand.
AACCCTATCCGTTAGCACCCTGTGACCTGACCCTCATCTGATACCCTCACTATGACCAGACACCCTTCTAATACCCCCATGAACAGACCCCATCTGATTAACACGTACACCTGAACAGGCCCCATCTAATTATCCAGTGTGAACAGACACCATCTTATTACCCCCCGCTTTGTGAAAAGAGCCACATCGTATTACCCCCGTGTGAACAGAGCATCACCTTATTACCCCACTGTGAACAGTGCACCATCTTATTACCCTCGGTGAACTGGTCCCCATCTGATTACCCCCCGATGAACTGACCCCCATCTTATTAAGTCCCCACTCTCCAGGTACTGGCCCCCATGGAATTACCCCAAATGCCCCGTGAACAGAGCTCCATCTCATTACCCACCATGAACAGACCCCCATCTTATTAACCCAAACACGGAACAGGCTCCCATCTAAATACCCTCCCCATGTGAACAAAGCCCCTTGTAATTACCCCACCTGTGAATAGACCCCCATCTTTTTACTCGCTCTGAACAGACCCCCATCTAATTAGACCCCTGTGAGCAGAACCCCATTTACATAAGCACCCCGGGAACAGGCCCTCATGTTATTCCCCGTCCTCCGCCTCTTGTGCATGAGCAAACCCCCATCTCATTACCGACTAGGAACAGGCCTCCCACCATCTAACACCATCTGGGAAAAGACCCCAATCTAATTATCGCCCCTGAACAGACCCTCAACTTATTAACCCCTCCCCAAAACAAGCACCAATCTAATTACACCCCGACCCCGCCCAGTAACAGGCCCACGTCTATTTACCCCTTAGGAGCAGACCCCCATCTGCTGCCCCCTTTTAACAGACCTCCATCTAATCACCACCACTCTTGAACAGACCCCCATCTTACTGTCCCCAAGGAACAGACCCCCGTCTTATTAGCTCCTTCCCTCCGTGAAATTATCCGCATTGAAATACCCCCGGGAAAAGAATCCCATCTAATACCCCTCCTGTGAACTGGCTCCCATCCAGTTACCCGCTCCAAGCCTCCCCATTAACAATCCCATAGCAAATGCCCGCCCCATTAGCAGACTGGAGAATCACAAACACCAACACCCCCACCCCCCCCCACCACCCCAAATTTTCATGCCTAGAGTATACTCCCCCTTCCATTTTAAACCTGTAAAATCCTCCCCCTCGCATTTAAACCTGGAAAATCTTCACCTCCCATTTTAAAGCTGGAGAATCCTTCCGCCTCCCATTTTACACCTGGAGAATGCTCACGTCCCCTCCTGTTTTAAACCTGGATACACCTCCATCTCCCTTTTTAAACCTGGAGAATCCTCCCTCCTCACATTTCAAAACTGGATATTCCTCCCCGCTCCCATTCTAAACCTGGAAATTCCTCCCCCTCACATTTTAAACGTGGAGAGTCTTTACCCTTCCGATTTTATACCTGGAGAATCCTAACTCTTTCCATTTTAAACCTGAGAATACTCCCTCGCCCATTTTCAGCCTGCAGAATCCTCCTCCCACAGATTTCAAACCTGGAGAATCCTCCCTGTCTCATTTTCAACCTGGAGAAGACTGACTGTCCCAATTTAAACCTGGATAATCCTTACTCCTCCCATTTTAAACCTGGAGAATCCTTCCCCCTCCCATTTTACACTTTGAGTGAAACCCCCTCCTTTTTTTAAAAAAAAGCTGATTTGCTCTCTAAATATCGCTCTCATATACTCTCCCTGCCCCCACTGTAAGCACTCCTCTTTCTAAATACCCTCCCTCTCCTGCAAAACCCCACCTCTACTAATTCCCACCTTGTATCATCTCATCTGTGTACAGTCACACACCCCGCCCCCCGTGTTACTCCCGTCCCAGTCGACAGCCCCCAGTCTAATTCCAACCTCCATCACTTCCTGAGAGTGGCTCCGTCTCATATCAGCCTTCACTTCACTTAATTCTGGTCTGGATAACCCACCAGAACTCGATCAAAGGCTTCCAGACCCGGCACCTTTAACTCATGTCCGGCCAAAGGTCGGACCAGACATGGAGCAAGGGCTCGCACAGCCCTACGGTATTCTTCGCCTTTAATGCACAGGAAGATCCCAGCCTCAGAGTCAGGCCTCCCAGCGGAAACGCATTTCACCTGTTCTCCCCATCATTCCCCTCAGCATCAGGTCATCAAACAGAGGGAGACAAAGAAAGCCACAGACACACTGATTGGCACAAGGACAGAAGGGGGCGATTCAGCCCTTTGAGCCTGTCCCACTAATGTGACATCATGGTTGATCTGTCCCTTCCCCCATTGGGCAACAAGAAGAGAGGAAGAGACATTCAGGGGGCAGATACACACGGGAAAGAAACACTGGGCTAGACTTTGACTTGGGGTGCCAGCAGTGCAAACAGGGGTGGAGCGGATTGCAGGGAGTGGATCGGGGTGAGGGGCGAGTGGGGGTTCGTAATCTTCCGCCCGTTCAGCATCTTCCTCCCCCCACCCCCGTTTTCACTTCAATGGGAGCAAAACTCGGGAGAGCTGGAAAGCAGGGGCACTATCACCGTGTACAACACGTGGCAGTGAGTTAAAATCCACCCACAGACAGAGGAAAGGTGTCACAGAAAACAGATCCAGGGATTAAGACAGCACACAGCGAGAGAGTGAGAGAGAGGTGGAGAGAGAGAAGGAGATTGACAAACATGCAGGGAATCAGAAAGCAAGGAGAAAAACTGAGGGCAGAGAGCAGAAGCACTCAGAAGGGCTGAGAGAGAGAGAGAGAGAGAGAGAGAGAGAGAGAGAGAGAGAATGCATAGAGAGAATGCAGCAGCCATGCAGATATTGAGAAATATCCCAGACAAAGAGAGAGATGCAGAGGCAGAAAGATATCAATGGAAGAGACACGAAGTAAGATGTGTTTACAGAAGAGGGAGTGGTGTCCTGGGGTGGTGGGAAATTATTAGAACATTACAGCGCGGTACAGGCCTTCGGCCCTCGATGTTGCGCCGACCTGTGAAACCATCTGACCAACACGATTCCATTTTCATCCATATGTCTATCCAATGACCAATTAAATGCCCTTAAAGTTGGCGATTCTACTACTGTTGCAGGCAGGGCGTTCCACGCCCCTACTACTCTCTCAGTAAAGAAACTACCTCTAACATCTGTCCAATATCTATCACCCCTCAACTTAAAGCTATGTCCCCTCGTGTTTGCCATCACCATCCGAGGAAAATGACTCTCACTATCCACCCTATCTAACCCTCTGATTATCTTATATGTCTCTATTAAGTCACCTCTCCTCCTCCTTCTCGCCAACGAAAACAATATCAAGTCCCTCAGCCTTTCCTCGTAAGACATTCTCTCCATACCAGGCAACATCCTAGTAAATCTCCTCTGCACCCTTTCCAAAGCTTCCACATCCTTCCTATAATGCGGTGACCAGAAATGCACGCAATACTCCAGGTGCGGCCTCACCAGAGTTTTGTACAGCTGCAGCATGACCTCGTGGCTCCGAAACTCGATCCCCCTACTAATAAAAGCTAACACACCATATACCTTCTTAACAGCACTATTTACCTGGGTAGCAACTTTCAGGGATTTATGTACCTGGACACCAAGAGCTCTCTGTTCATCTACACTACCAAGAATCTTCCCATTAGCCCAGTACTCTGCATTCCTGTTACTCCTTCCAAAGTGAATCACCTCACACTTTTCCGCACTAAACTCCATTTGCCATCTCTCAGCCCAGCTCTGCAGCCTATCTATGTCCCTCTGTACCCTACAACATCCTTCGGCACTATCCACAACTCCACCGACCTTCGTGTCATCCGCAAATTTACTAACCCACCCTTCTGCAACCTCATCCAGGTCATTTATAAAAATGACAAACAGCAGTGGCCCCAAAACAGATCCTTGCGGTACACCACTAGTAACTAAACTCCAGGATGAACATTTGCCATCAACCACCACCCTCTGTCTTCTTTCAGCTAGCCAATTTCTGATCCAAAGCTCTAAATCACCTTCAACCCCATACTTCCGTATTTTCTGCAATAGCCTACCGTGGGGAACCTTATCAAACGTCTTACTGAAATACATATACACCACATCCACTGCTTTACCCTCATCCACCTGTTTGGTCACCTTCTCAAAAAACTCATTAAGGTTTGTGAGGCACGACCTACCCTTCTCAAAACCGTGCTGACTATCGCTAATGAACTTATTCTTTTCCAGATGATTATAAATCCTGTCTCTTGTAACCTTTTCCAACATTTTACCCACAACCGAAGTAAGGCTCACAGGTCTATAATTACCAGGGCTGTCTCTACCCCACTTCTTGAACAAGGGGACAACATTTGCTATCCTCCAGTCTTCCGGCACTATTCCTGTCGACAATGACGACATAAAGATCAAGGACAAAGGCTCTGCAATCTCCTCCCTGACTTCCCAGAGAATCCTAGGGTAAATCCCATCTGGCCCAGGGGACTTATCAATTTTCACACTTTCCAAAATTGCTAACATCTCCTCCTTGTGTAACTCAGTCCCATCTAGCCTCGTAGTCTGAATCTCAGTATTCTCCTCGACAACATTTTCTTTCACTACTGTAAATACTGATGAAAAATATTCATTTAACGCTTCCTCTCTATCTCTCTAAATCTCTCTCTCTCTCTCAAAATCTCTCTCTCTCTCTCTCTCAAAATCTCTCTCTCAAAATATCTCTCTCAAAATCTCTCTCAGTTTCTCTTTCCCTCAAACTCACGCTCGAAAAATCTCTCTCTCTCTCAATCTCTCTATCTCTCAATCTCTCTGTCTTACCCTTGCTCTCACTTCCTATCTCTCTCTCTCCTTATCTCTACCTCCCCTTCTGGCGATCACTCTGTTCCCCTTGTCCCTGTCTGTCCCCATCCATCTCTCTCTTTCACTATCTCTCCATCTCTCTCTCTCTGTGTCTGTCCTTCTTTTGCTGTCTCCCTCAGTCTCTCCCTCTCTCACTGTGCCTCCCCCCCCCCCTTTTCCTCTGGCCCTGTCTCTCTCTCTCAGTGCTTCTGTCTCTCCCTCTTTCTGCATCTCCCTCTTCTTTATATCTCTGTCTCAAAATCACATAAGAACATAAGACATAGGAGCAGGAGTAGCTAATTCGGCCCTCAAGCCTGCCCCATCATTCCATAAGATCATGGCTGATCTGCCCCAGACGTAAACTCCTCTTTCGTGTCAGCTTCTCATAGCCCTCAACAACCCGATCTTTCATAAATCTCCTTGAATGCCTCCTCCTTAAATACTTTCAGTGTTCTTGTCTCCAAATATCTCTGGTGTCAAGAATTCCAGACATTCACGACCACCTGAGAGAAAACAAAAATCCTTTGCATCTCAGTTTTAAATGATTGTCCCCTTATTCTGTAACTACGTCCCCTAGTTTGAGATTCCCCCACTGGTGTAAACATCTTCTCAACATACACCCTGTCAAGCCCCTTCAGAATCTTCTGCGTTTCGATAAGATCTCCCCTATTCTTACAAACTGTAATGAATAAGGATCTAACCTGTTGAGCCACTCTTGATAAGTCACCCCTAATACCAAGAGCCAGCCTAGTCAGTTGCTTTTGAGTTGCCTCAAATGTCAATGTATCCTTTGTCAAATTCGGGGACCAAAACTGTACACAATGTTCCAGATGCATCCTCACCAACACCCTGTACAGTTGTAACAAGACTTCCCTATTTTTAAACTCCAAAACCCCTGCCATAACGGCCAACATTCCATTTGCCTTCTTAATTATTTGCTCTACCTACATGCTACCCTTTTCTGTTTCATGCACAAGAACACCCAGATTTCTCTGCGTTGCATTTTTTGAAGTATCTCTCTATTTATGTAATAGCCTGTCCTTTGATTCTTCATCCCAAAGTGCATGACCTCACACTTCTCTACATTAAACACCATCTAGCAAGCTGTTGCCCACCCACTCAACCTACCTATATAAGCATGCAGATTCCTTATCTCCTCAGCACAACATGCCTTCCCACCTATTTTTGTATCGTCAGCGAATTTGGATGTATTGCCCTCTGCCCCTCTTCCACGTCATTCTTATAGATCGTAAATAATTGAGGCACGAGGACTGATCCTTGTGCACCCCACTGGTTGCGACATACCAACCTGAAAAAGACCCATTAACCCCGACTCTCTGTCTTCCGTGAATTAACCATTATTCAATCCATGCGAATACATTACCATGAGCTCCTATTTTTTTACAATGATCTTTAATATGGCACCGTATCGAATGGTTTCTGGAAATCAAAATACACCTCATCGACCAGTTCCCCTTTCGAAATGCTGTTTGTTACATCCTCAAAGGACTCTAACAAATTTGTCAATTATAATTTCCTTTTCACAAAACCATGTTGACTCTGTTTGATTGCGTTAAGCTTTTCTAAATGTCGTGCTATTTCATCCTTAATAATGGGCTGGATTATCAGCACTAGAATTGACCATCGGCTGACAGCCAGCTGAACATTATTGTGGCCACCGTTGCATGCCGCCAGTAATTCCCATAATTCTGTCATGGGGATGAGAGGAGACTCGGTGGGAGGCAGAAGGGATTCCACTGCCTCACTGGTGATGGATTCAAGATCGTCCTCCATGCCCCACATTGAGTCCCCACCCAGTACCAGCTCGTCACTGCCAGCGGCCGACATGCCCACCGGACACTGTGTCACATTAGCTGGTCCCGCCTCTGTCATAATCTCAGCCCCAAGATCGATGGTGGAGGAGTCCTCTCTGGGTTTTTGAATATAACTGCAAGCTCCAGGCACCAGCAGTTCAAGGCACCCCTCAGCTTCCGTCCCAAGAACAGTGAATGGCCCAGGGCAGACGGTAGTTGCCCTCTGGAAATCTAGCTGGAGCCGTGATCGGAGGCGAAAGAAGAGGCCTTATCCCGCCCGCCAGCGCCCAGACGCCCTGTAGAGAGGCATTTACACAAATTGACCTTTGGGCCAGGTGCATCCTTTGTGGCAGCGTCAGGCTGTTGGGAGGGCGGGCCCTCACAGGTATCGCCACCCCTAGGACACCCGACCCTTCGGCCAAAGGAATGATTTCTCCCGTGGGGTCCACAGGATCCCCCTCCCCGGGAGTTCCCAAAGCCACAGGGGCATCTCCTCCCCCTCCATCCCGAGGAGCAGAAGGTTCCAGTCCAGGCCTTTGAGCCGTCAACGGGCTGGTGGCGGGGGCAGCCATATGATGGGTCTGCAACTCATAGTGCTCCTCAGAGAGAGACGTCTCCTTCTCCTATTGTGGGAGGGTCGTGGAGGCTACAAGACCTCCATCTCAGTTGAGTCCTCTACCTCTCCCTCCGTGCACCCCTGCCCAGATTACTTGGGCCTGGGCTTATCTGCGGGGCAGGTGGGCCCCGCTGGATCAGCCATAGGGCAGGGCTCAGGCTCAGGACCTTTTTCTGTACCAAGGGGACACGGCTTCAGGTGATCTGATTGGTGTCGCTCTTTCCTTCCACCTGATGGATCTCTCCCTCTCCACCGGAGGCCTTGAAAACCAATGCCTCCGGATCTGCCTGTGTGGAGGTTGTTGCAAGTGTTTGAGGAGTAGGGACAGGTGCATTGGCTCCACCCTGGGCCGCTTAGGTGAAGTTGGGGCACGGAGGTTGTGGCAGCTGCTCTGAACATGCCCCACCCCCTTTCAGATGTGGCACCACACCCCGTCCATGGCAATAAGCCACCCCCTGGAACTCAGCACGAAACTGGTCCTGTTTTATCTCCTCCCGCGCCAGCTGCGTAAAGAGCTGGTGGCAGCAGGAGTATCCCTGCCTGAGTCTGTACTGTCGAAGACCGAGTGCAACTGGGGTGAGCCATGTCTTTATCCATCCCTGATGATTCAGGTGGTGAAGGAGGAGCTCAACAGGAATGAAAGGCGTTATATTTGACAAGGTGACCCACTGCACAGTGGTCTCCAGGGGTTTCTCTGGCAGAAAGTTCAGGCCCACGATGTGGTCCTTTCTCAGGACCAGGGTCACCGCAGCTTGGTCTTTAGGAAATACACAGACTTCCCAAAGATTTTAGAGCCAGAAACAATGGCCGAGGGGCCGACAATCTCAACCATTGCTTTTACACATGCTCTGTCTGCATTTGCGGAGTGGTGTAGTTCTTGGCCCAATGTTTAGATGTTATTAGTTCAGAAGGTGACGGGGCAGCAGGAGCAGCTGCAGCAGTTGCGGCAGCATGTGTGCGGGGGGATCGGCCACCTGTGAAGAAGGGCTTGCCATGTGGTCTAAGAGCTATGCCCACCCCTAAGAAACAAAGCAAACAACAGTTTATTTGAAAAAAATTTAAGCAATATGACGGAGTGAAGCGAGGAGAGGAGAATAGGGAAGCAAAGGAAAAGGAAAAGGAGAGAAGAGGATAGGTGGCTGTGTGTTGGAAGGAAGAGATGGGCGGCGATGAAGTTGCTGTACGATCGGCAGTTGGAGTACCAAACTGTAGAGCCTACAGTCTAGTCTTCCAGTCAGTGGAGGGTTCGTCGCCCGGTTTGGCTGGAGCCGCCCGGTTATCTCCTTTAACTGCTGTTGTATAAGGACATTCTTCAGCCGGGCAACTCCTGCCATCCCAAGCCACACAGTTGGGTGGGGAGGGAGGACCTTTTGTGCAGGATGAAAGAAAAACACAACAGGATGTACAAGGGCTCCCTATAGAAGTTGGCAGCCCCACCCCTGTATCTTGCAACGCCTCCTCCCTCCCCCAACAGTCCAAACAGAAAGAGTTCCCTGGTGCCCCAACATCCACCTCTCCAACATGACTTGTAGCTCTTCTCTGTTCTTGTAAAATATTAATACTTCTATAACTGAAGCTGTAAATTGCAGATCTCTGCACTCTGCTCTCTCCAGTCTGCCCTCTCCAGTTCCAGCTCCCACAGCCTGCTCAGGTGCAGCTGGTTCGCCTAATTGCTAACAGGATGTGCTCGAAACACGACAGTCAATCCCGTGTTGTACCTGTCCTGGGAGTATTTGATGGGGACAGTGCAGATGGAGCTTTACTCTGTATTTAACATTGGGCAAGATACAGAAAAAAGAGAATAGTTGTGAACGGTTGATCCTCAGGCTCTGTAGAGATGTACAGTGATACATCCAATTGTGCACAGCAACCTGTCACAAACAGCAATGTAATAACGAGCAGAACCTCGTTTTAGTGATGTTGGTTGTCTGATAAATATTGGCCGGGACACCAGGGAGAACATAATCGAGCCCACACGGGGATGATGGGTGACTGGGTTCTCTCTGTGCTGGAACATTATGATTTTGTGAGCTCACAGCGGACTGTCCCAGATCTCATTTAAAACCGGTTTACCCTTGTTTGTGGTTATCCCTCTTAGCTTAACCCTTAGAGTCCTGATATCATTCCACGCTGCTTATCTTCTTTCTTCTTCTTTGGCCTCTTTGTCTCGAGAGACAATGGGTAAGTGCCTGGAGGTGTTCGGTGCATTGTGAAGCGTCTCCTTGAGTGACTATCAAGGCCACTTCTAGAGTGACTGACTCTTCCACAGGCGCTACAGATAAAATTGGTTGTCGGGGCGGTTACACAGTTGGCTCTCTCCTTGGGCTTCTGTCTTTTTCCTACCGACTGCTAAGTTTCTTCGACTCGCCACTCTTTAGCCCCACCTTTATGGCTGTCCACCAGCTCTGGCGATCACTGGCAACTGACACCTACAAATTGTGGTCAATGTCACAGAACTTCATGTCGCGTTTGAAGATGTATTTAAAGCGGAGACATGGACGGCTGCTGGGTCTGATACCATTGACAAGCTCGCCGTATAATGCATCCTTGGGGATCCTGCCATCATCCATGTGGCTCACATGGCCAAGCCATCTCAAGCGCCGCTGGCTCAGTAGGGTGTATATGCTGGGGATCTTGGCCGCCTCGAGGAATTCTGCACTGGAGATGCGGTCCTGCCACCTGATGCCAAGGAATGTCCAGAGGCAGTGAAGATGGAATGAGTTGAGACATCACTCTTGACTGACATATGTTGTCCAGACCTCGCACCATAAAAAAGTTACTGAGGACACAGGCCTGATACACTCTGACTTTTGTGTTCCGTGTCAGTGCGCCATCTTCCCACACCTTTTTGGCCAGTCTGGACATAGCAGCGGACGCCTTTTCCATGCGCTTGTCGATTGCTGCATCGAGAGACAGGTTACTGGTGATGGTTGAGCCTAGGTAGGTGAACTCTTGAACCACTTCCAGAGCGTTGTCGCCGATATTGATGAATGGAGCATTTCTGACTTACTTTCCTATGATGTTCGTTTTCTTGAGGCTGATGGTCAGACCAAATTTGCTGCAGGCAGCCTGGCGATGAGTCTCTTCAGACATTCTTCACTGTGTGATGTTAATGCAGCATCGTCAGCAAAGAGGAGTTCTCTGATGAGGACCTTCCGTGCTTTGGTCTTCACACTAAGACAGACAAGGTTGAACAACTTGCCATCTGATCTTGTTTGGAGGAAAATTCCTTCTTCTGAAGACTTGAATGAATGTGAGATTTGCAGTGAAAAGAAGATCCCAAACAGTGTAGATGTGAGAACACAGCCCTATTTCACGCCACTTAGGATAGTAAAGGGGTCTGATGAGGAACCGCTACGCTGAATTGTGCCTTTCATATTGTGATGAAATGAGGTGATGATACGTATTAGCTTTGCTGGACATTCGATCTTTGCCAGTAGTCTAAAAAGACCACGTCTGCTGACGAGGTCAAAGGCTTTGGTGAGATCTATGAAAGCAACTTAGAGGGGCATCTGTTGTTCGCAGCATTTCTCCTGTAGCTGCCGAAGGCAGAACAGCATGTCAATGGTAGATCTCTCTGCTCGAAAAGCAGACTGTGCCTCAGGCTGGACACGCTCAGCCAGATTCTGGAGGCTGTTTAAAACGACTCGAGCGAAAGCTTTCCACACTATGCTGTGCAGGGAGATTCCACGGTAGTTGTTGCAGTCACCGTGATCACCCTTGTTCTTATAAAGGGAGATGATATTGGAATCGAGCATGTCCTGTCGTACTGCTCCCTCATTCCAGCACAGACAAAGTAGTTCTTAAAGTGCTGAGAGTTTAGCAGGCTTGGCACTCTTGATTATTTCTGGGGTAATGCCGTCCTTTCCAGGGGCTATTTTCCCTGGCTATAGAATCAATGGCATCACTGAGTTCCGATTTTGTTGGCTGTTTGTCCAGCTGATCCATGACTGGCAGAGACTGGCCTGCATTGAGGGCGGTATCAGTGACAACATTTTACCTGGAGTACAGTTCCAGTCGTGCTCCACCCAGCGGTCCATCTGCTGGCGTTGGTCAGTGATTGTGTCCCCTGATTTATACTTAAGGGGGGCGATCTTCTTGATGGTTGGCCCAAAAGCTCTCTTAATGTCATAATACATTCCTCCAATGTTTATGGTGTCTGAGGCCAGCTGAATACGACTGCATAGGTGTTGCCAGTAGTCATTTGCACAGCGCCTGGCTGTTCTTTGTGCAGCACCTCTGGCTACTTTAAGTGCTACGGATGTTAACTCGCTGGGGGTTTTCTTGTGGTTAAACATTGCAATGCACTTAGCGGCTATGACAGGTTCCATCTCTTCAAAGTGAGATTGAAACCATTCTGCAGTCTTCTTCTTGCATTTTCCAAAGGTCGTCCATTGCTGAGTCATAAATGGTGTCGGTGATGTGGGCTCACTTGTTCTCTACATCTCCTTGAGGAGTGTTTTGAAGGGTTGTTTCAAGTGAATTTAGAAACTTATTTAACATGTGTGGATAAGAAATTGTGATAGTGTTGATGCGCGGGCAGCCCTCATTTTCGGAGTGATGTAGCTCCTTTGGTTTGAGTCTAACTTTACTGCACACCAGGGTGTCGCAGTCCGCACTGTGGAAGCTGCGTGTGATTTGGACACAGTATATAGAGGCTCGCCTTGTGAGAAGAGGTCCAGCTGGTGCCAACGACGTGATCTTGGGTGTCTCCATGAAACCTGTGACAAGGTTTAATATGAAAGAACGAGTTGGGGATGCAGAGATTGTGGTAAGTACACAACTCCAGTTGTCTCTGTTCATTCTCATTCATCCTTCCAATGCCTTAGCACCCAAGGCAGGAGGGCCATCAGTCATGGTCGGACCAACTCTGGCGTCAAACTCCCCCAGCAGGAATGATATTATGGAGTTCCTCATCGAACTGCTCTTTAACTTCAGATGGGGAGCAGAGTGTTGGAGCCTAGATGCTGAGTAGGTGCAATGGACCAGAGGTGGTGAGCAGTCAGATGGACAGTATGCGTTCTGAGCCATTTGAATGTGGCTCTATCATTCTTAGCAAAGAGTTTCTGCTGACGAAGCACACTCCATGCTGTCTTGCTTCTTCAGGATCCCTACCCTGCCAGTCGAAGGTGTAGTCTTGCTCTCTTAGAGATCCCCTCCGGGCTGGCGTGTCTCCTGAAGTTCTGCAATGTCCACATTGAGTCTACTGAGCCCGTTGTTAAAGATGGCGTTCTTCCGAGATTCTCTCATTTGAGCAAGGTCTTCCGACAGCCCAGGATACATAGTTGCGACGTTCCAGCTTTCAAAACGAATGGCTGGTACCTTCTTTCCTTTTTTCTGTCGTGCTGTTTGGTGCAGTGTTTCAGTTCACTTGTCGGGCAAACGCCCTGAGCTCCAAGCACCCATCGAGGCAGGTGCAGTTTGGTGGGACAGAACGTTACGCACCGTGGGTTACCCGATTTAAGGCGTGCGGTAGCTGTCCAGTGAGATGCGATGACCTCTCCCACTGACGAAGGCAGCACTTGGCGCCCAAACTCTATGCTAAGTGAGCTGGACTTAAATGCGTAACTGCTGTCTTCCGTGTTATTTTGGTCACTGTGAGGTGACTATGGAGTGACCTGTCCATGGTGCATGCCTCGGCGTATGTATGGAGGTTGTGAGAAGCCCAAGCATCAAAAGCCCCCTCTTGGTCTTCCTAGTGGGGTCAAAAGGAGTGAAAAGCATGACGTTCTGACTGACATCAGACACATGAAAGAACAAGATTGGGGAGAACATACAAAAGCCGAAGACAGTCAGCCAACTGTAGGAAGGTGAGCATCTTTTGCAGTTTTTAATCTGACGCCTTGAGTGAATGATTGAAAAGGCTGAAGTTTTAATTCCACATTGGGCTCTTGCGAATTTGACTTTCTCTGAAAAAATCCGGAATGATAAATGCTCCAAGATGAATGATTTGCTCTCACTGCTCTGACACTGATTTACCTTTAAATATCGATTTCCAGTCCACTTTTTCTAAATTGCCTTTCCCGGCCCAGCTACATTCCCGAAAACTATGTGTAGAACTGAACTGTAGAACTTGTTGGGCTTGCTATGTACTGGTCTAAAAAAGTTCCCTGAATGCATTTAGGAATTCTGCATCCTCAATCACTTTTACACTAGTTTCAGTTATTAATGCACTCGTTCGGATTGCAATAGACCCCGTCTCTGTTGAAGGCCCATGGGATACAGGGGAATGTGGCAAATTGGATCCTGAATTGGCTCTGGACAGGAAACATAGGTTAATAGTTGACGGATGTGTTGTGAATGGAAAGCAGCTTCCAGTGTTGTTGCACAAGGCTCCGTTTAGGATCCCTTGCTGTCTGTGGTATATATCAATGATTTGGAGTTAAATATGGGAGGCATGAATGGGAGATTTGCTTAGGACACCAAAAATGCCCGTTTCCCTAATAGGGAAGAGGGTGGCCGTCGACCTCAGAAAGATATCAATTATTTGGTTGAGCAGGTGGAGAAGTGGCAAACGGAATTCACTCCAGGTAATGCGCTTGGGAAGGATAAATAGAGAGAGGGAATACACAATAAATGGAATGATATTGAGAGGGGTAGAAGAACTGAAATACATTGGAGTTTATGTCCACAGGTGGCAGGGCAGGGTGATAGAGTGGTGAAGAAGGCATATGGAATGCTTTCCTTTATTCTGCAAGTTATAGAATTGAAAAGCAGGGATGTAATGCTGGAACTGTATAAAATGCTGGTTAGGCCACAAATCTGGTCAGCACAATACAGAAAGGACATAATTCCTGTGGAGAGAATACAGAGGAGATTTACAAGACTGTTGCCAGGGCTCGAATGTTGCACCTGTGTGGAAAGATTAGATAGGCTACAACAGGGGAGGCTGAGTGGTAACATTATTGTTGTGTACAAATTTATGAGGAGCCAAGATAGAGTAGACAGGAAGCACCTGTTTCCCCTATCAGAGAAGTCAATAACCAGGGCTGCACAGATTTACGGTGATTCATAGAAGGATTACAGGGGACATGAGGGAAACGGTTTTCACCCAGAGGGTGGTGGTGTCTGGAATTCACTGCCAGGAATGGTTGTGGCAGCAGAAATCCTCAATTCTTTTAAAAGGTACCTGGACATGCATCTGAAGTGCTGTAACCTGCAAGGCTATGGATCAGGTGTTGGAAGGTGGGATTAGATTGGACAACTAGTATTTTTTTTTTCGGCTGGCACGGATATGACGTTGTTAAGGGCCCCCTTCAGTGCCATAACCTTTCTATGGTTCTATGGTTCTCTTTATATTTCACATGGTCCTGTCTCTGTTATAAAAAATTGGTTTAAAATGGGTGAGGTCAGGGGTTCATGGGTAATTTCCAGCGTCCATGCATTCTGTGACCCCTGGCACAGCGCTGTGACCCTGAGTAGTTGGGGAGCAGGGCGACGGTCAGTCACAATCTCTTAAAGGGACCATGCACCGACTGAACTGCTCCTCAGGTGTCGACGTTCAAGTGGGTCAGTAGGAGTTTGAAGAAATATGAAAACAATATGTCGTTTAATCTTTCAATATTTATTGATGTTCGTAATCAATAAATTATTTATTAATCCCAAATTCACGCATGTAATATTGTGAAACAGAATCAGTAATTTTAAAGGATAACCTAATGCCAATTAATTCAATGTTATTTGCTCACAATGATCATCACGACCTTGATATTTCAGAATGTAATATTAATAAAGTCCTTAAGAAGAGAGGAGGTGGCCATTCATCCCCCCATCCTTTGTCTCTCTCGCTCTCCTCCACACCCTCTCCCTCTCTCTCTCCCTCAGCCCATCTCTCTCTCTTTTTCTCTCTTTCTTCCTCTCTCCTTCTCTTTCCTTCTCTCTCCCTCAACCCATATCTTTCTCTCTCTCAGAAGAGGACCAAAGAATCATAGATGAGTATAACACAGTAAGAGGCGAATTGACCCATTGAATCTGTGCTGGTTCCTTTGATGATCAGCCCAGTTCATCGCACTTTCTCCCAACACTTCATTTTTTTTTCTGTTTCAGTTATTTATCCAATTCTCCTGTTGAATGCTTTCAATCAATATCCACTGCCCTATCAGACAGTGCATTTCAAATCCAAGGCATGCATTGTTAAAAAATAAAAGGTTTTCTCTCACGTCACCTCTTTTTTTTATTTTTCCAATGGACTTCAGTCGATGCTCTCTGGTTACCGATCCTTAAGCCATTGGAAATAGTTACACGCCTCTATTAAATCACTCTTTAAGCTTCGCTGCTCGATGGAGATCAAACCCACATTCTCCAGTCTATCACCGTAACTGATAATCTTCAGCCTGGGACCATTCTACTAAATCTCTTCTGTACATTCACCAAAGCCTCCATGCCCTTCCGAAGGTGTGGTGTCCAGAATTGGACACAGTACTCCAGCCGAAAACAAACTATTATTTTGTAAAGTCACTTCCTGACTTTGTACTCGATACCTGTGCATCCTCTATACCTTTTACATTAGTCTCAGTTATCAATGCGCAAGTTAAGAATTGACTTGACCATGCTTCTGTTTATATTGCACTCGCCCTGTCTCTGGTATATAAAAAAATGTTCAATCGTGGTTTAAAATGGATGATATGTCTGTCGGCTATCCTGTACTTTTACGTAAAGGGTGAGTTCCCATCATTTTATACATATAGGGAGAGCTCCTTCTATTTTATAGACAGAGGGAGAGCTCCCACCATTTCATATGTTTAGGGGTATCTCTCTGCGTTCGATATTTAGAGGCAGCTCCCTCAATTTTAGATGTTGACAGGAAGAGTGTGTGTCTCTGTCACTGATGCCATAACGTCACCCTAGGGTCCCCAGACAGCCTGTATCTCTGTCCTCCTGCGTCTTAAATGCATCAGCATCTCCTGGCACTTCATATCTCTGCTTCTGTCTCTATCCCTCACTATCTCTCTGGTCTCTCTCTGTTTCTATCTCTCGGGTACGCTGCCCCTGTCCCTCTCTCGCTATCACTCTCTCCAGCCATGTTGGTTATCATTAGGGGTCTAGTTAAATCACAAAGAAAATAAACACTTCACCTGTCTGGCCCGGTATAACGAGCAACAATTGTGGCTATTTTATAACTGCATTCATGCAACGTAGAGAGCAAAGTATATTACATGATGGGATGCTTCAAACTGATTTACACTAGTACTGTCGGAACAACAACTTAAAAACTATTATTCACAAGTCACGTCCTACTTAACTGTAGGTTCGACCCGATAAGGAAATAAATGCCAACACCCTTGAGTTTGATGGAGCACCTTAGATTTTCCTTTGTATGGTTTTCAGAAATTAAACATCACACATGCACTACAAGATCAAATAATGCACGTAGGTTAGATTACATGGAATTCCAGTAAAATTCCAGTCAGTATTACTGTAAACATCAATGCTTAAAATGATGTCCACAAACTCTCTGAGTCGATGTTTTTAATCTCACCAAGTTCATACTGATCGATGATCAGTCGATCAGGAAGGATTTTCTTCCAATAGCTCGTCCGACTATCTTAACTGCAGTGCCAGATAAATGAAAGGGAGGCCCTTCGATCCAGGGCTGACCCTTATTCTCCCCTCGTGCACCATACACTGGGTTCAGTGTTATAGTCTCCCATGCATGATCAATCACTATGTTTGATTGATATCTTTGCCCCTACCCAATCCCACTGCACACTATCGCACACACACATTGCATTTGCTTCCACATTCCAAGATTGATCCATACCTAATTTCTTGTAATTAAAGAGTCCATTTTACTATCCATGTCCTACCTTCTTGTAATTCCATGCTTTTCGTCATTTACTATTCATATATTGCCTTAGGAATGCAGCACATAGGACATTCCATAGCGATGGCTGTTAAGTGCTTACTTGCACAAGTGAATTGAACATTTAATATTCTAACTTACATAACCCTTGTGTTCCCCCAAACATCAAGGCAGCATATTCAACAGTGGCCAGTATGACTTCATCCCGTCGTGTCTTATGAACATATGATTGACCCCCAACAACCAAACCGTCTTGCTTTGTGCTCGGTATGATTCCAGTAGTGGAGAGTTTTCCCACTGATTACCATTGACTTCAACTCAACTCAGGCTCCATGATGCCACACTCAGTCAATTATAGCCTTGAGGTTAAGGACAGTTACTCTCAACTCACTTTCTGATCCATTGGATCATATGAGATGCATATGGTCCTTAGAATAACAGACAAGACTGAATCAATTGGTTTTACCTGCTGTGTTAGAAACATGCTCTTCTTCTTTCTTCACAGCCTAGTACAGGACTGTGCATGAGAGATTAACATGTCCGAAAAAACACTCCCAGAGTAGGTTCACCATGCATTAGAGTACAGTTCCTTCCTCTATCTCTCTCTCTCCCACTCTCTCACTCTCTCCTGCTCTCCCTCTCACCTGCTCTCTCTTTCTCTCACTCCCCGCTCTCTCTCTATCCCCCACTCACTCTCACATCCCCATTCTCTGTCGCTCCTACTCTCTCCTGTTCTCTCACCCCTGCACTCTCTCCCCGCCCCCCACCCTGCTGACTATCTCTCCGTCTGAGACTCAGAGAGACAGCAGATGAGACAGAAAGGCGGGGAGAGTGTGGAAGAAAGGAAGGGAGATAATGTTGGAAATAAGTTTTTAGGATAGATTGAAATGGAGAATGTAAAATACAAACTTAATTTAATGTAGTCCTTCACTTATGTGTATAAAGACATACAAGAGATAGGGTATAGAGTGTGAAACATGGTTTGAGAGGGAGAAATATAGATGGAGAGAGAGTAACAGAGGAGAATAGTGATAAGCATGAAAAAGGGAGCTGTAGATTTACACTTGCTGGCAGTCTCTCCATCTCTATCTCCCCTTACTCTGTCTTTTACTCTTTCTAGCCACATTTCCCCTCGCTGTTCCTCTACTTCCATGTTTTATAAACACTGGACTTTGTCTCACCCCCGTCTTCTCTCTTCATTTCTATTTCTTCTTCTGTTACACTCTGAATCCCAGTCTCTCCCTCTTGCTTTCTGGATGGCGTGAGGGAGGAACAGAGCGAGAGGCAGGGTGACACAGATAATGAGAGATAGATTCAATTATAGACAGGGGAGGAGAGGGTAGCATATATAGCCAGAGCTTCACTCTATCTATCTCCTGCTGTGCCTGCCCTGGGACCTTTAGGGACAGAGTAGACGGAACTTTACTCTGTATTTATTCTGTGCTGCAGCCGCCCTGTGCGTGTTTGATGGGACATTATAAAAGCAGCTTTACTCTATATCATAACCAATGCTATGCCTGCCCTGATAATTCTGATGGGACAGTGTAAATGTGGAGGTATGGGGCGAATTTCCTCATGGGGAGATCATAATCGTGCCTCATCATTGACTAGTTAGCAAATGAATGGTCCTGGAATGAACGGGGAAGTGACAGAGTGGATACAACATTGGCTAAGGGACAGAACACAGAGGCTGGTGGTGAATGGTTGTTTCAGACTGGAGGGTGGTATCTATGCCTGACGCAATCTTGTACACTTCTATTGAATCACCCCTCAGTGTCCTTTGTTCTAAGAAAAACAAACGCAGCTTTTCCAACCTTACCTTGTCGCTAAAGTCCCCCATCCTTGGAACAATTCTGGTAAATCTCCTCTGCACCCTCTCAAGGACCCACACCTCCTTCTTCGAGTGTGGTGACCAGAACTGGACATAATACTCAAGTTTGGCATAACCAGATCTTTATAAATGTACATCATAAACTCCCTGCTCTTGTACTCACTGCATACTATGTCCATTGTGTCACTGTGGTATTCTATAAGGGTCTGTATTAGGACCACTGAACGTTTTGACATATATTAATGACTTGCACTTGGGTTTTCGGGGCATAACTTCAACATTGTGCCATCTGCAATGTAGTAAACAGGATAGGAAATAGTAGAAAACTTCACGAGGATAGAGGCAATCTCGTGAAATGGACAGTCACATGGTATTAAAACCTTCAATTATCTTTCTTTCATTGTGAAAGGTCAATGTTTTAATCCAATCTCGTTTGCAAGTTAAGGTGCTGAATGTTGTTTTTTTTTGCACGTACCCCTCACACAAATGGCGGCTGCTGAGCGCAACGAGACCAGCTGGACCGCCATTGCTGATACAGAAGATCTGCAAGGGCACAAAAGTGAACTAAATTAGTTATTTTCTCCAAAAGCGCCAGAGGGAGCTTGTAGCCACCCAGCTGCAACAATCAGCTCTGTTTGATTCAAAAACCTATGAACAAATATATCACTCCAATTTCTGATAATTGCTTCCTTATATTCCCTCTTTTAATTGGTCCAGTGTTCAAATGTGAATGCACACAAGGGATCATCACAGACTCTTGGACCATGCAAGTCTGCACAAATGAGCAACGTACTGGTACTCCCTCAATAGCATCAGCATTGGAAGCTCGTTCACCAGAAAGGCAGCAACTGGTTCAAGAGAGCACTGACCGACCATGTCGAGAGGAAATTAAACATGGGGAATCAATGCTTGCCTAGCCAGTGGCAACGGCATCCTACGAATTAATGTACAAAGTGAATTAAAATGTTGGAAATAGACAACAACTATATTTTTCAGTGCTTTTGAAAGGCTCTGCTCAGTTGCGGTGACATGTGCCGATGATGTGCATTCAGGGACAGTGAGCACGTGCGTGTGGCTTATTGCCATGGTCCTGCAGTTTTTTTTTCAGAATATGCAGTTTACCTTTAAGAATTTCAAGGGATCAGTATTATTTAAACAACAGGCAAGCTTTAGGAGTTATCGGAAGGGGCATTTCCATTGCCTTAGAAACAGCCATTTGGAGAATGTGATTCATCGGGTACATTTTCAATACCATGGAAACTGCCACAGGGAGTGAATCGCGTGCAATACATTTGGTACAATTCAGCTTTGAACTGACTGTTTGTTGAAGACAGTTTGTCTTAACAGAGCAAACTGACAGAGACACAGAAGACACAGCCAGCTGTGATGAGCACACCTGGAAAAGAGCTCTCAATCATTTAAACTGAAGGAAGAGGGTTTTAGTCTGTTTCATTATTATCTCTCGAAATTCTAAAATATCAAGCTAAAACAGAGATCGCTGGTAATTTAAATTTAAGAAAGGGAAGTTAGACTGTGACACACTTTAATCCCTCAAAAATTGTAAAGTAAAATTGATTCTGTTGAAAGTGTTTGCAAATCGTTATTTGTTGAAATTCGTTGGAGAAGGAAGGCAGCATTCTGTGAGGACTTCGAGCAACTTCCTGTGCGGACTTGGAGCAACATGCTGCCAGGACATCAAGCAACATCTTGTGAGAACTTCAAGCAAATGTAAATTTGCAAGGACTCTTTTTTTCGTTTTAAATGTTATTTATATCTTCGTTGTGTTTAAGAATTTAGAGTTTCTAACTAAACAGCTAATTTATTGATTTAAAGACACCTGGTTTGGTTAGCCTCATTCATGCACTAATAGATGGTACAATTTGGCTGGATCTTTCTTTAATTTGGAAAGTTTTAAAACGATATGTCAGATAATCTGTGGAACGATGGGATTGAATTAATTATGTGTTCCTCCCTCCACATTAGAACCATATCTTTCGATTGGTGGCTTGGACAAGTACGGTCGCTCATAACATATTTATTGGGGGCTCATCCTGGGATTTCAGTAACATATTAATTGGGGGCTCACTCAAGATTTGAGTTACATATTAATTGGGTTTCTGGATTTGAATCATATCTTAATTGGGTGCTCGCTTGCAATTGAATCATATTCAATTCGGTGGCTCGCATCTGGGATCAGAATCAGACAAACTTGGAGGTTCACATTTGGAATTATAGTAATTACTCGTTTCTAGGATAGCATATTTAAATCGGGGTCTTGCGTTTGGCATCAGATTAATTGCTCTCCAGACTGGGATCTTATCAATTGGAAACTTGATTGTTAGGATCTAAATCTGACACCGATTACAAAGAAATTATAAGAACCAGGTCTCTTGAATAATGACGTACAATCTATACAATTGTTATGGCATTAGTGATCGTAGCAGAGTTTTTAGTAAAGCAGAATGTTTCCCTGAGTGACTTGACAACTTTAACGGACAACAAATTAAAAAAAATGGCAGTAAAATTGGGATTGGAATTGAAATCAGGTGTCAAAAAAGCATAGATAGTTGAAATAATAGCCGTACATCTGGAGTTAGTAGAAGAAGAAGATGCTAATGATGATAATACAGATGAAGAGCAATACGAGGAAGAAGAAAGGGCATATGAGAAACATGAAGGTAATAGGAACGAGACGGAGGCAGTGGAATAAAAACAAGAAATGCTCGAACCACTCAGCAGGTCTGGCAGCATCTGTGGAAAGAGAAGCAGAGTAAACGTTTCGGGTCAGTGACCCTTCATCTGAGGCAGTGGAATTGGCTAGGATTCAGTTTGAAATGAAAAAAAAAAGAAGCTTCAGCAGGAAAAAGAATTAAGACAACTTGAACTTCAGAGAGAGAATGAAAGAGAATAGATGGTATTTAAATTAAAAGAGATGGAACTAATACAAAGTCCTAAATCCTGGGAAAATTCGGGTCAGGAAGAATCTGATTTTTGATCAGGCCCCAACGAGAAGTTATTTAACTTTATACCGGCTCTTCCTAGGCTCGAGGAAAGGGAGGTTGAGGCATTTTTCCTCTCTTTTGAAAAAATAGCCAAATAGATTAAATGTCCGAAAGAGTGTTGGACATTGCTCATGCAGGGCAGGCTGGTAGGCAGAGCTCATGAAGCTTGTACCATGCTTTCTGATGAGGCTTCTACAGATTATGAGATGGAAGAAAAAGGCTATTCTCGCTTTGTAGCAGTTAGTCCCTGCAGCTGACCGTCAGAAGTTTAGGAACTTATGGATATTGACTGGACAGACATATTTAGAATTTGAGAGGCTGAAGCAAATGAATGTTGAACTTTGGATACGGCCATTAAAGATAGAAACCACATATGAGAACCTTCGGGAATTAATTCTCTTTGAAGAGTTTAAAAACTCCAATCCTTCAGTCGTGAGAACTCATATAGATAACCTGAACGTTTTGAAAGCTAGGCAAGCAGCAGACATCTCTGATGATTTGGACCCTGTGAATAAGCTAACCTATTTTGATTGTCAGCCCCATAAACCGGAGGATAGAAAGTGCAGAGTGACAGGAAGGCAATTAGCCGGGGAGAAGAAGGAACATCTGGGAATGCCCCAGGTTCACCTCCTCAGGTCAGAAAGGAATGGCTGAGGGTAGAAGTGAGGTTCGCAAGCCAAAATGTTATAATTGCAACAAAACGAGTCATCTTCGTTCAGAGTGCTGGAATTTGCGAGGTAAACCCATAGGACTTGTTGGGGTACGTAAGTTTAGAGCAGAGGAAAATACGCTAACTGACAATATAGCAGACATGGCTATGGCTTTAAGGACAGTTGTGAATATGAAACCAGATACTAAAACTAAAAAGAGTGTAGAGGTTAAGAATAAAATACCTTAGAGTTATGATTTTCTTTTGTCAAAGGGAAGAGTAACTCCATGTTCTGTAAGTGAAGCAGGAAAGTCTGTCGTTATACTCAGGGATACCGGAGCACCCCAACCCTCTTGCTGGGGAAAAGATATGAGGTTACCACCAGGGAGCGCCTTGAACTTTAAGGTTTTAGTAAATGGAATTGGCTGGGTGTTTATACACGTACCTTTGTATAAATTACGCCTAGAGTGTGGCTTAATAACTGGGGTAATGATTGTAGGTGTTGTCCACAGTTTACCTGAAAAGGGAATTGATCTACTCCTAGGAAATGATTTGGCAGCATCAAAAATATCACTTTCTCCTTTGGGTACAGAGGAACCATGTGAAATTAAGGAAATTAAAACATTGCAAGAGCAAGTTCCAGGATTATTACCTGCATGTGTAGTAACCCGAGCATTGGCTAAACAGGATCCATTGTCGGAGGTTAAAAGGGCACCACAACTAGATAAGCAGGCATCTGATACCTTATTTGTGGATTTAGATATTCAAAATGAGATGTTTTACAGATCATCTATCAGTGCAGCACAGCAGCTGAGCCAGAGATTTACCAAACAGCGTAGATGGATGGCTCTGTCAGAAGCTGATGTGAAAGGAGTTCTGGAAGGCTTTTATGTGGCAAACGGGATTTTGAGGAGGAAATGGAGACAGCTCCATAGCCCTGCTGACGAAGACTGGACAGTTGTTGAACAGATAATAGTACCCCCTAAATATCGACAAGGATTATTTAGTTTCACACACAATATTCGCTTTGCAGGACAGAGGGGTATTCGGAAGACAAAAACACACTTAAGCGGACACTATTACTCGCCAGGTCGTACAAAGGATGTGAGACAATTTTGTAGGGCATGTCATACCTGTCAAATGGTGGGGAAACCTCAACCTACCATAAAACCAGGGGATGAGATATTAGTGCTGTTACTGTCACAGGTAGAATCAGTGAAAGCACGGTTCAGTGGACAGTATGAGTGATCAAATGAGCGGGTAAGATAGATTACCTGATTGACACCCCTGATCGCCAGATGAAGAACCTGTTGTGTCACATTAATTTGTGCAAACCATATTACCACAGGGAGGAGGATAAGTCAGTATAAGTATGTCAGGTAATTGGGACTGTGGAGAAGGAAAAGGATAGTGAGGATGAGGCAGAATTAGGCCTAGGAAATTCTCAGCTTGAACGTCCAACTATCCAATCAGCGAAAGCAGAATGGTTAGGAAACTGAAACGATAGGCTTTTACACATAGAGGCAAAACAGCGTGAAGTCCTAACCAAGGTTTTCACAATATTTCAAAATGTTTGTAGGGATAAGCCAGAATGTACAACCTTAGCCACACATGATGTGGGTGTAGGGTGAGTTATTCCTTTAAAACGACATCCTTGTTGCTTAGGTCCAGACAGACAGGTCCAAGTGGAAGCAGAGGTACAATGCCGGCTGAAAGGCAGCTTAGATGAATCTGGTCAGGACAGCTGGAATTCGCAGATGCTCTTGATGACTAAACCTGATGGGATAGCTCAAACTTTCACGGACTCTGGAAAAGTGACTGTGGTAAAGAAAGCAGACTGGTACCCAAATTCTCATTTAAAGTACTGTATGGATAGAGCGGGCAACACAATGTGTCTTAAAAACACGGATGTGTTGGAGAAACCCTGTCAAATTCTACTGACACACCAGGATAAGGAAAACACAGCTTCTGTTACACCGGACAGGAGTTTCCAGTGTCACGTGATGCCACATAGGTTAAGGGGTACCTGAGAAACTTCTCAGAGAGTAGTGAACCAAGTAGTGGTCAGTGTTTCTAGCTGTGCAGCTCACGTGGCTGAGATAATGGACAACAGGGATACTTGGAAAAAAAACAATTGGAAGACTATGCGTGGAAATTTAAAATTGGTTAATAAGAACTACCTTATGAAATTATAAAGCCGAAATGTTCTGGTGAAACGTGTTGCTGTAATCTAAACTCTTTTTTTCAGAAATTTGTATATCAGTAAATGCGTGGAGCATAAATATTAGCATCTTGTCAATTTGTACTCTTAACCCATTGCAATGAAACGTATTTTAGGAGTGGTGCTTCATTCCACTGGGGGCGGAGGTGTCATGTTCCTGTAGTATTTTCGGAATATGTGGCTAGCCTTTAAGACTTGCAGGGTATCAGTATTGCTGAGAGAGCTGGCAAGCTTTAGGAGTTATAGGAAGGTGCATTTTTGTTGCCTTGGAAAGAGCCATTTGGAGATTGCGATTCAAAGGGTGCATTCTGGATATCATGGAAACAGCCACTGGGAGTGTGTCACAGGTGATACATTTGTTCCAATTTAGTTTTGAAATGGCTGTGAGTTGAAGACAGTTTGTCCTAACAGAACACACTGACAGAGACACAGAAGACACAGACAGCTGTGATGAGCACACCTGAAAAGGAGTTCTCAAGCATTTAAACTGAAGGAAGAGGACTTTATTCTGTTTAATTATAATCTGTCAAAATTCTGAAACATCAAGCCAAAACAGAGATCTCTGGTAATCGAAATTTAAGAAAGGGAAGTTAAACTGTTACAATCTTCAATTCCTCAAAAACTCTAAAGTCAGATTGATCTGTTGAAAGTGTTTGCAAGTCGTTAATTGTTGAAATTCGCTGGAGAAGGAAAGCAACATCTGTGATGTCTTGGAGGAACATCCTATGAGGACTTCAAGCAACATTGGACTGCAAATTTGCAAGGAACATATTTTGTTTTCTATTTTAAATGTTGTTTATAACTTCATAGTGTTTAAGAACTTAGTTCTTCTAATTAAATGTTAATTTATTGATTTAAAGACACCTAGTTTGTTTACGCTCATTCGGGGTTAATAGATGGTACAATTTGGCTGGTACTTTCTTTAATTTGGAATGTTTTTAAATGATATGTTCTCCAATCTGTTGAACGACCGGATTGAATTAACATTGCATTGGTCCCACCACAATCAAAATCGTATATTTTGATTTGGGGCTTTGACAGGACCATTCGGTCGTAACACTTATGAATTGCGTAGTACAGGTCTCAATCTGACAGTGGAGACGAATTTCAACAGGTGGGTGAATAATGCCAATCTCCACTTCTCCTTCAGCTCATTTGCTACAGAAACCCTAATTCATGCCTTTGCTTTTTTAAAAATTCTTTCAAGGATATTGGTTTCACTGATTAGGGTAGCATTTATTGCCCATCCACTATTGCCGTTAAGAAGGTGTTGGTGAGCTGCACTCTTGAACCACTGCAATCCATGTGGTGTATGCACATCTGCAGTGCTGTTCAGAAGGGAGTTACAAGATTATGAACCTGCAACAGCGAAGGAAAGGCGACATTCTGCCATGTTGGGTGGTGTGTGGCTTTGAGGCTAGCTTCTGGGTGGTGGTGTTCCCATACATCAGTTGCCCTCGTTGTTCTCGGTCGTAGACGTTCTGGGTTTGCAAGGTACTTTCGAAGGAACCTTGGTGAGTTTCTCACTGCATATTTTAGATAGGGGACAATAGAACAGTGCTCATGCCGCACCCCCATAGTTACCCAGGCGCCCGTAGGTAAGCAACTGATCCTTGGGCAGATTGTATTCCAGGATAAGATAAAAGGGCAAGGAAAGATCCGCCTTGCAGGATCCCAGTAATCCCAGAACTACCAGTCGCAAGGATGAGCAACCATCTAGCATTATAGCAATAGAGCATGCACTCCAAATCATACAACTTAATGTTGAGTGTTTATCAGCAGCCATGTGAAATATCATTGGAGATCCTGCCACCCAACATTCCTTTGAAATCATTCGCCTACAAGGAACCCATATTGGAAATGAAGAAGCAGGCCGCTATTACATCAAAGACTTTGACCTACTGCGCTACTTACCTCATGCCAAACACGGCCATGCCACCTATGTCAGAGGCGGAATTGCCAATGCAGTAGATCTGTCATCAACCACATTCTGTGACACAATTCAGGTGTGCAGTGTCCATATTGTAAACATGTAGAAGCCTTCAGGTGCCAGTTAGGAAAGCAAGTTCTGCCAATATTGCCTTACCCTGCCACCTAAGTGGGAGATTTCAACAGTCCCACACTAACTGTGTATCTTAGGCGCAGGCACAGATGGTGAACAGCTTCCAGAGTGGGCCTCCAGAAATGACCTAACCCTACGAAACACCCCCAAGCAATGGATAAATTGTCATTCAGCCATATGAAGTCGAAAATATTCACCTGACCTTGGCTTGGTCAGTTTCCCTGATGATCTCCCTCAACCATCGCAGTGCCTAGTCCTGGACAACATCTCACATAATCAACACAGGTCATCGCTCAATTGCATTGACCTTTGCATTCCAGTCATCAACAGTGCAAGGATGATGTAATGGAAGTTCCATAAAACACACTGGCAAAAATACAGTGAGTCCTTGAACGGCATCTTTGTAACTACATCTATCAATAATATAACTATGGAAGCATTATATAAGCACTTCAGTGTTGCCATTCACAAAGATGATTGGAAAGGCATGCCTCATAGCTATCTATCCATCTATGTTCAATGCCTTAATGCAGAGAGTGCAGCACTTCTAAAGGAATATGAAGCATGTGGTGACGCTGAGAGAAAAGACCACATCATGGAGCGTCTCAATGCTGCCCGACACGCCAGATGGGAGAAAATGACAGCAGGGTTAAATTTCACTCTTTGTAGTGCTGGAGCCTGATTCGCCGCCTTGGATCAGCTCAAAAATTAATTGTATGAAATCGCCCACCTGTCACCCCGAAGCAAGTGTTGGTCATCTTTTCCATGCAGCAATTTCACTGTTTGTAAAGAAATAAGAGCACAATCAGCTATAATGAGCTGAAAAAAGCAACACCAGCAACATGCAGAAAAGCAGTTCTCACCCTTTCAAGAATACTGAAGAAAGCAGTCAAGTGCCTGAAAAGTTACAAAGCAGTGGGATATGACAACGTTGCACGAGAATTCCTGAAACAACTTGGCCACATGTTCTTGTCCAGCTGAATCAGTTCTATACAAGAACCATCAGCTCCAATTCACTCCCGAGGGTGTAGCATTTGCAAAATCATTTGCATTCCAAATACAGACGAAATCTCACACTGGCATTACATTCTGTGTGATTTAAGATGTTTATGCATCTTACCCTGCAACATATATCTCCAGAAGTAAAGAACATCCTTAATGTCAAGCAAGTTGGTTTCAATAAGGAGCGCAGCACATGTGATCAAGTTCTGCCACTCACCACCTACATGAAAAGTGGCTTCGACAAGAACCTGAAGACAATCATACTGTACCTCTCAGCTGCCTGTGGCACACTGGCCTGCTTGTAAAGCTGTCCATAGTTCTTACAACCTGGATCGGGGCAGTAGATGAAGTATTCCTTCCTGAAAGAAGATTTAGAATCCACATTGGACAAGGGAGAAGTGACAGTAGAAGACTGGCAAACGGAATTACACAAGACTCAGTACGAGACCTAACGCTTTTCAACATATCTGCAAATGGCCTGCCAACAACCATGTCTCTCAATTTTTTCTATGCTGGTGACGTCTGTTCTGCACCCAAGCTAAGTAGTTCTGCACCCTGGACCAGATCCTTAACAAGGACATGACAAAGTTTATGGACTTCTGCAGAACATGACGCCCCACAGTGAATCCTCTAAAATCAATGAATTCCAGCTCCACAAAGCCAGTACCGTAGAAGATTTGTATACATACATGGATGATCAGAGATTAAAGCATGATCCAAAACCAATGTACTTGGAAGTGACTCTGAAAAGGACTGTTTTCTTCTGGGAACATATGAAAAAGAAAAAGAGCAGCAAAGGTAAAAACCAGAAACAAACTATTGACCAAACGTGCTGGATCTGCATGGGGCACTGCTGCCTCAGCTCTCCGCAACTCAGTAGCAGAGGACTGTGTACCTGTCTGGCATATGTAATCACACTAAACTTCACATGATCACTAAATTTGAATACAGCGATGTGCATTATAAATGAACCCAGCATTCAACACACCTTGCATGGCTTCCTGTTCTCACAAACATCACTCGCTCACACATTCACTGACGAAAGAAAACCCACAAAGTGGTTGACCTCAGCAGTGCTGCACCTCTGTTACCACTCTATAATGACATTTTCAATCCTCTACCTGCCCGCCTTCCATCGTGACGCCCCATATGGACCAATCTTCCTGAGCAAGATCTTCCAGCAGATATCCTTTGGATCATAGAATGCAAAACATGGGACATCACGAACAAGTTCCTTGTGACAAACCATATCTGTCAAATGGCAGGCTTTCAACTTCCATGGCGAGAGTGGTGCTTGTGAAGCAGGTTCTGCACGAGCCAGGGTCCTTGCACACCCAACCTCCCCTGCTGAGGCCCCAGTACCAACACTTTCTGCTTCTGTGTAAAAACGCGAGATATGCTGCACATTACCGAGACCTGTACCATCTACAGACTGAAAGGCGGACTAATGAACTCAAAGTCAGAACATGAAGCGGCCATTCCTTGACTCTGAGTATTTTCATTCGATAAGTACTAACATAAATAATCTTGTTGATTGTAAACTTTGAAGCCAATGTGCGTTGGTGGTGGAGGAAATGAATGTTGAAGGTGGTGAAGGGTTACAAATCAAGTGGGCTGTTTGTGCTCGACGTTGTCGAGATGTTCGAGTATTGTGTGTGATGTACTCATCCAGGAAAGTGGCGAGTATTCAATCACACGCCGGACTTGAGTTTGGTGGATGATGGACAGGCCTTGGGGTGACAGGAGATGAGTTACTCGCTGCAGAATTCCGAGCCTCTGACCTGCTCTTATAGTTTATGTGGTTGGTACAGTTCATTCTCTTCAATGGTAAACCCAGGGTGTTGATAGTGGAGGATTCAGCGATAGTTATGCCATTGAATGTTATGGCGCGATTTTTGCATTCTCTCGTGTTTGAGATGGTCATGTCTGCGGCGCAAAAGTAATTTGCCCCTTATCAGCCCAATTTTGAATGATGTACATGTCTTACTGCAGATGGACACAGACTGCTTCAGTATCTGAGGAATCGCAAATAGAGCTGAACATTGTGTAATCATCAGGGAACATCCCCATTTCTGACCAAATGATGAAGGGAAGGTCAATTATGAAGCAGCTGAAGATGGTTTGGCCCAGGACAGTAATCTGAGGAACTCCTGCCGTGATGCCCCTGGACTGAGATGACTTATCTCCAACCTTGACGAATCGAACACTTTCCCCCTAACCTCCAATTTTCCACCATCCATATGCTTCAGCTCATGCAACTCTCTGTTACCCAATGTCCTAACTCACAGTAGGTTGAATTCATCCACCTCTTTATTGTTCGCTGCCAACATTAGATTCTGGTGCAAAAGCATCTCAATTTAGAATACTCATCTTTGTGTTGCAATATCTCCACGGCCTTGCCACTCACAATATTCCCCTCAAGCCCCACAACACACCCAGTCTCCAAAATCCTCCACCCTCTCATTACAGACCTCCACAAAACCTGCAACGTCCCCATGTTTTTCTAACATCCTCCAGCCCTACAACCCACGGGTTGCACAATGGCGCAGTGGTTAGCACCGCAGCCTCACAGCTCCAGCAACCCGGGTTCTGTACAGGGTACTGCGCTGTGCGGAGTTTGCAAGTTCTCCCTGTAACCGCGTGGGTTTCCGCAGCCAAAGACTTGCAAGTTGGTAGGTAAATTGGCCATTGTAAATTGCCCGTAGTGTAGGTAGGTGATAGGAGAATGGTGGGGATGTAGTAAGGAATATAGGATTAATGTAGGATTAGTATAAATGGGGGGTAGTTGATCGGCACAGACTCAGTGGGCCGAAGGGCCTCTTTCACTGCTGTATCTCTAAATAAATATAAAAAATAAATTCGATCTTTGTGACCTGTTCCAACTCTACAACCCACCATATCTCTATTAACGTCTTCCGCCCTGACAACCGTCCCTAACTCTTCTGCCTTCTGCAATCATTCCAATCCTTCATATCACAGAAATCTCGCCCAGCTCCTAAAATCGTCCATATCTCTGAAACGTCCTTCAGCCCCTATAACTCTCCGCAGCCTTTGCCAGCTCATGCAACTTTCCTTATTTCTGGAATACCCTCCCATCCCGACGACCATCCTAAATTTCTGTGCTTGTCTAATTCTAACATCTTGAGAGTCCTCAAAGAAACCCCACTAGCACTGCTATCTGACTCACGGAGTGGGGAGAACAAGAGAGACAGAGAGATGTCAGTGACCAGACTGGAGACTGGAAGGAAGCTGCACTCAAAAAAGCGTCGCCAAACTTAGAACAATTAATAACCAACTCACACTGGAATATTTCCAACATCTTTTATTTTTAAGAAGCTTATCCTTCTGAACAGATGTGAGGAACTGAGAATGGAACCAGCGGAGCTGGAGGAGAGACTCCGTCTGCTTTTTCCCCAGTGGTCTGACTCTAGGTTGCCCTTCACCAAGCTCTGAAGTTGTGTTTGTGGAATCCGCCCCCGGTAGTCTATATATTGCCGATTCCTACTTGACTATCACCCTTGCTGTGCTTTGTTATGTGTGATTACCCATCATTGTATTCGGGTCGTAAATCTGTCTGTCACATTTTGCCCCTCGCTGATCAATATTACATTCATGAAAGGGAATAAATGGGACCCGCCCCTGAGCTGCTCTCAGTTGGTTAGTTTATTCATTAATTGAATAATTGATGTAACTGGATATTTCACCATGATCCTGAACTGCTCTCTGAACTTGGACTGAGTCACTGCATAAATAAATGTATTTGTGCAGCAACTTAAAGACCGCAGCATGTATCCAAATCTTTGAAACATGTGTTCAGAATCGTTATAATACCCGGGATCTGATCTTGTAATTATATAATAGAAGAAATGTATAACATACAGCAACCAAAGGAGCATGAAGCTGCCTGATATTGTGAAAAGTAAAATAACAGATTTTCTTCTGCTCTCCATCTCTGGGTCACTGCGATTCTCTCCCTTGCTCTGACCCCTCAGTCCCTTACGGACCCGACTGGCCATTAGAATGTGTCTCACTGTCAGAGCGTTGAGCATCAGAATTAAAGCAAAGGGGAGCAACGGGGTTAAAACCGTATCAAACCAGTCAAGTCCCACCCATCCAGGATCAGTATAATAGCTTCCCTTTAATGCACAGAACCAGGGTACATTGTCTATTATCCATAAAGCTTCATATGCAAAGTAGAACGGGACGTTTTTGACACAAAGCAGAAGGCTAGTTGATGTGAGAACCACAGCTGCAGTTTTCTCTGTGCAATATTTTGTTTTCAGCTTCTGGCAACAAATGGCGATAAATCGATCAAAGGTGAAAGTGACCGTGAACCAGACAGAAAATTCTGTGGCCACACGAAATAGGACAGCGATAACAATACATACAGGGGTGATGACCAGGAAAGATCCCAGGAAATCATAAAAAGCAACTCGCCACAGTAAGACACCAGTGATAATGAACAGTAGATCCGTCATTGCCATGGCCACCAGGTATCGAGTGGTGCAGGTGGAGAGGCCGCAATTTCCTTGGGAGAGGATCACAATCGCCAGTAAATTAACTGTAATAGACAGCAGGGAAAAATACTGGACATTACTGATCAAACATTCGCTGCATCTGACAAAGACAGTAAGGCCAGGAAATTTGCACTAAAAAACAAGTGGGATGGAAACGAATCAGATGTTTTGTTTCCCCAATATTAACACTGATCCCAATGTACTTCTGACCCCGCCCCCCCCAACTTCTGGGTTTAATGTAGTCCGGATAGGGAACACAAACATAACTGCTCCCAGTGGGAGGGTTTTCAACTGGAATATTTTAATGATCCTGGAAGTCCCTGATTTAATCTGTTTTACAGACGCAAGTGCGGCTGCCTTGTTGCCCCGTTTATAACCCCAGCCACATAGAAAGACACACAAGTTTGGCAAGCAGAACTCTGGGATCGAGCTGGTCCCCCCTGTATTGGACCATTCACAGCATTGGTTAATGTGAAGGATGGACACCGCCCCTCACCACACAACCACAACTGCAGGATTGAACATTACTCGGGATTGGAAACCAGCATGGAATCAGGCCCTGCTACCCCAGGCCGGGCCTTCCATCGTGTCTTGGATCAAACACTTCCCTCACCCTATCTGGGACCACGCTCTAGCACTGTAGACCCTTCCCCAGTGTTGTGCATCAGGAAATCACCCTTCCCCTCCTCCTCCCCATTCGCAGACCATCCAGCACAATCGGCGACTCCACTCTGGGCTAGGGGATTGACAGCTCAGCGAACAGAAATCACACCTGCTGCAGAGTTGGGAGTTGGACTCCTCCCCGCCACCATGATATCACACAATGACCCCCCTATTGAGTGAGAATGACCCGGACACTGATCCTGAGGTCTGCTCCGGAGTCCTCCCTGCCCAACTGGAAGCCAAGACCATTTCACGGTGGGGAAACCTCACAAGCGTAAAAAAAAGCTATCTGTGGAGTTAAAAATCTGAAACTACTGTTACTATCTATCCTACACCCCTGTTGATATCCAGGCTTAAGATTTGTCATGAAAACAAAATACCGAAACAACAGTGAAGCTGATTAATTAGGAAAATGCTGAAAATATTTAGCACGTCAGGCATTGCCTGTGGGGAAAGAAGCAGTGTTAACCTTTCCTGTGATCGATTTTCATCAGGGCTGTAAGAGATTATCTATTTGCAAGCACTTATACAGCCATTAAAATTGGGATTTGGGGAAAGAAAGATAAATGGGAAAGGTGTGTCATTGGGTGGAGGACAGGAGTGATTCAGTGATAAAGGGATGATAGTGCAAGGCAAATGGAACAATTAGAGAAACAAAGGATTGGTCCAGATGTGGTGCGAATTGTAACTACAGAATAGCAAAACAAGAGGTGAGAATTAAAAATCTATAAATAAAAGATGGCTCCAATTTCCCTGAAAAGTGACAGGGAATGGAGGAGGGGATGCGGGTAGATCCCAGCGGTGTGGATCAGCCTGCCAGCTTTGAAACAGAAGGGGAAGTCCTTCGCAAGCACCGGCTCCACACGCCCTACAATTCCAGTGACTCGGGTGTGGCCATCCTTCATACCAGCACAAGCCATCTGAGATAGTTTCAACAATGGTTATAACCTGATGTAATTAATCTCAGCGTTGGGTCCGACAGTCAATAAAATGTCTAATCAGAAAATCCAGGGCTGTTCCTCGGTGAGATTTAGTGGACTACTGTAGGAGGTCGAGGAAGGTCAGAGCGAGATGTAAAATTATCGTGATAGGCGACTGGTAGCTCGGGGTCATGATTATGAACTGAACGGAGATGTTTAGCAAAGCAATCACTCAATCTGCGTTTGCTCCTTTTCTGATGTGCAGAAGACGGGATTGTGAGCAACGAATCCAGTTACTATGTAATTCGAAGTGCAAGCAAATTGCTTGGAAAAGGTGATTGAGGCCTTAGACATGGGAAGTGATGAGGTGAAAGGGCAAGTGTTACATTTACTGTCCTTGCATGGAAAAGTGCTCTTAGAAAGGAAACGGATGTTGGGTGTTTGAGGAGTCGACACGGGGTCGCAAAGAGCTGGATGGAAGGAAGGGGAGCAGCATATACAGCTGTTGATGGACTTCGCTGGATGTAGCAGACATTTTGGAGGATGATGCATTGAATGTGGATGCTGATGGGTTGGAAGTTGAGGACAAGGACAAGCTGACCTTGGTTCTGGAAGGGAGGGGATGGGGTGAAGGCAGTCTCACTGCAAATGGGATGGAAATGGTCCAGGGTCCTGTTAATCACAGTGGAGGGGAATCAGCAGCCGAGGAAAAACGAAGGCATTTCTGAAGCACTGGTGTGGAAGTTAACATCATCGGTACAGATGGCGCAGAGCTGGAAAATCTGGCAAAATGGAACATCGTCTTTCCAGGAAGCTGGGTTCGAGGAAGTTTAAACCGATCAAATGAAAGCTGTGAATGACAGCGCGATTATAGTCAATATTGCTGGGCAGCCAAGTCCCTGAAATGCAGGTCGAGAAGTGGAGGAAGGGAAGGGAAGTGTCAGGGACTGACCATTTGAAGTCAAGGGGCGGGTGGAAATTAGAAGCCGAGTTGATGAAATTTTCCAGTTCAAGTAAATTGAAGATATTAATACCACCACAGTCATCAAACTATCAAATAAATCTACGTGAAGGAGATGTCTGGCGTTGGATTGGAACAAAGAATGGGCCACGTATCTTCCACTAAAGCAACACATCCAGAACCAGAACAGCTCCCATAGCGACACTCTTTGAGGGTGGAATTTGCCAAGGGTCGCACTGGAGGTCCACACACCTATACTATACCACATGGTCGCTGCACCGGGGTCAGGATCAGAATCCTGGGAGTTTTCCATTCACAGACCAAAACCAGTGACGAAGTGAGGAGATCAAGCGGGAATGACGAGAGATTGAAGCAAAACAAATCTGTTCCAAATGTCATCCTCAGAGTGCTCCAGCAGAGGATGGTGGAGGAAAGTTGGCGGAAACCGGCCCCAATGTGGCTGTCAGGCAAGGTGCCATCCATTGTGAGTTTAAGGGTAGCTCAGGTTTACTGGATTTGAACCAGAGTAGGCATGGTCATAAATGTAAATGGACCTCTGCAGAGCAACTCTGAGCTCTGTAAAAAGTAACTCGTGTATGTTCTGGGATGGCAGGCACAGAATTGGATGACGATTCAGAGCCAGATGAAAGGAAAGGCCTCTGAGAGGAGGAACTGAGCTGTCAAATAATAGTGAATAATTTCATTGTAAAAATTCAATTATTTAAGATAGAAATTGGGATAATATCTGCTAAAGTAATCAAAGAGAAGATAAACTTTCTGGTTTGGATTGATTACAGCCACACATACTAACAAAGATAGTGAAGACTTAACAGAGTCACAATTATATGTTCCTTAGCAATCATCAGAAAATGGAATAGAGCTAGAGAACTTCTGGACAGCTAATGTGATTCCTACATTTCAAACAGAAGATTGAACATTCTGAACAAAATTCAAGCAGTTAGCATTACCTCAGTGGCAGTGAAGATAATCCAGTATTTGGTTCCCACTTTGGTGCAGTGGAAGGAGTTGATTAGTGAGTACGTGGTCATCTATTTACTCACAATAAATAAGTCTGTAAATTTAAGGTATAGCAGGGCTCCTCTTCAGAGTGGAATGTACATCCTGTGGTATGCGGGAAGTATTGGACACATCACATGTCCTAGATAAATGCACCTGCAGGAAGCATGACGGGTATCAGAAGCTTGAGCTCCGGGTTTCGAAACTCGAACGGCGACTGGAGTCCCTGTTGTGCATCCGCGAGGTGAAGGATTACATGGATAGCACGTTTGAAGAGGTTGACACGCCACAGGTTAGAAACATGTAGGCAAATAGGGAATGATGACCGCCTGTCAATCTAATAGAACCAGACAGGTAGTACAGGAGTCCCACAGCGAGTTCTTCACTCGCTAATCTGTTTTCCATTTTGGATACTCCTGAGGGCGATGGTTCCTCAGAGCAGTGCAGTCAGAGACAAGTTTGCCGCACCACAGGTGGCACTGCTGCACAGGAGGGTATTAAGCGGAATCGAAGGGAAGTAGTGGTTCATTAGTTAAGGGCAGTAAATGTGACTCCAGGATGGTGTGTTGCCTCCCTGGTGCCAGCATCAAGGATGCCATGGAGCGGCTGCAGGACATTCTTCGGGGGGAGGGTGAAAAGCTAGAGGTCATGATCCACATCGGTTCCAGTGACATATGGAAGAAGTGGGATGAGGTCCTGAAAGCAGATTTTAGATAGCGAGGAAGGAAATGAAAGGGAGGACATCAAAAGCAGTAATCTCAGGCTTACTCCCAGTTCCACATGTAAGTGAGAATTTGATGAGGAGAATTGAACAATTGAACACGTTGCTGGAGAGCTGGTGTAGGAGGGAGGGCATCATATTGCTTAGACAATGTGAACGGATCTGGGGCAAGTGGAACCTGTACAAGATGTACGGTTTGCATCATAGCAGGAGTGGGCCGAATATCCTCACAGGGAGATTTGCTCGTGCTGCTGGGAAGAGTTTAAACTAAATTCTCAAGGGGATGCGAATTTGAGATGGAGCTCAGATTGGAGGGAAGCCGAACTGGTAACTTGTCAGGGGTGTGGGAACCAGGAGCATGTATTTGAAAGGAACACCAAGCTGCACAGAATACTGGAGGAGAAAGACAGCACAAGAGAAGGGAACAGTACATTAGTCGGTGAGGTCAGAGTGAGGGAGAAAGTAATAGAGTCCGAATCGTGCTTAATGTGTATGTGTGTGAATGCGCAGAGTGTCGTTAATAGGACTAGTGAGGTACAGGTGCACATTACCATGTGGAAATATGATGTCGAGGCTATAACAGAGACCTGGCTCAAAGAAGGGCAGTACTGGATTTTAAATATTCATGGATACAAGTGTTCAGGATAGACCGAAAAGGGAAAAGAGGGGCAGCAGTGGCAGCATTGATTATGGAGAGTATTGCAGTGCTTGAGAAAAGGATGTCCCAGAGGGGTCGAGGACAGAATCAATTTGGCTGGAGCTAAAGGAACAATAAATGTGCAGTTACATTGCTCGCATTTGTCTATAGGGCACCAGTTGATGAGAAGGATCAAGGGGAATAAATTTGCAAGGAAATGACAGAAATGTGCAAAGATAATAGAGTGTTATAATAGGGGATTATAATTATCCAAAAATAAATTGGAACGATGGTAGTGCAAATGACAGGAAGGGGCAAGAGTTCCTACAATGCGTTCAGGATTTCTTTCGATAGCAGTGTTTTGCAATCCAACAAGAAAGGAGGCACTGCTAGACCTGGTTCTTGAGAAAAGGTGGCCAAGTGGCTCTGGTATCAGTTGGAGAACATTTAGAGGATAATGATCATTGTGTAATAAGTTTTCGTCTGACGATGTCAATAAGGACAATGAGCAATCCAGGGTAGGAATAGTTAATCGAGGGAAGGCTAACTTCAACAGGGTAAGAATGGAGCTGGACCAAATAAATTGGAGCCATAAGCTGGCAGGAAAACCGGTAGATGAACCACGGGCCATCTGCATAGAAAAAATAGTTTGGGCACAGTCAAGGTATGTTCCCTCGAAGGGGAAAAGTAAAGCAAACAGATCCAGAACTCCCTGGATCACAAAAGAGGTAGAGATTAAGAGAAAGAAGAACACATGCGCTTATGACAATTGCAAGGTAAAGAATACTATTGAGAACCAGGCTGAATATACAAGGTCCATGGTGGAATTGAAAAAGCAAATAAGAGAAGCAAAGAGGGAGCATGGAAAGAGACTGGCGGCTGCCATTAGAGGAAATCACAAAGTTTTCGATCGGCATATAAATAGTAGAAGTCTGGTAAAAGGAGGAGTGGGGCCGATTGGGGACCATAAAGTGGATTTATACATGGCGTCAGAGGGCATAGCTGAGTTATTAAATGCATCCGTATTTACCAAGGAAGAAGATGCAACCCGAGCAATGTTGACAGAGGAGGTAAGTCAGACACGAGATAGGTTTCAAACTGATAAAAAAAAAGAAGTATTGGACAGGCTGTCTTTACCTAAAGTACATTAAGCATCAGGGCCAGATGAGATGCATCCAACGACACTGAGTGAAGTGAGGGTGGAAATCGCAGTGGCCTAGTCATAATTTGTCAGTCTTCCTTCCACTCAGGGGTGGTTCCAGAGGACTGGAGAAGTGCAAAGGTTGCACCCGTGTTCAAAAAGGATGTAAACATAGGCCAACCAACAACGGCCAGTCATTCTCACATTCGTGTGGCAAAACGTCCAGAAAAGAATAATTAGGGACAACAGCAATAGTGACATGGACAAAAGTGAGTTAATTGAACAAAGCCAGCATGCATTTCTTAAGGGAAAATCATGTTTAACTAACTTGCTGGAGTTTTTTTTTCTTTGAGGAGGTAACAGAGAGTGTCGATGAAGGCAATGCTGTTGATGTGGTGTACGTAAACTTTCAAAGGCGTTTGATACAGTACCACGCAACAGACTTGTGAGCAATAAAACCAAAATACGGATGCTGGAAATCTGAAATAAAAACAAGAAATGCTGGAAGCACTCATCAGGTCTGGCAGCATCTGTGGAAAGAGAAGCAGAGTTCACGTTTCGGGTCAGTGACCCTTCTTCGGAACTTGTGAGCAACATGTAGCTCTTGGAATAAAAGGGACAATAGCAACATGGATACGAAATTGGCCCAGTGATAGGAAACAAATTGTAGTGGTTAATGGATGTTTTTAGGGCTGGAGTCATGTTTGTAGTTGAGTTTCTCAGGGATTAGTGTTAGGACCGTTGCTTTTCATGATATATATTAATGAACTATACCTAGGTGTACAGGGCGCAATTTCAAAAGTTGCAGATAATACGAAACTTAGAAGCATTGTGAACTGTGAGGAGGATAGTGCAGAACATCAAAAGGACATTGAAAAGTTGGTGGAATGGACAGATAAGTGGCATATGACGTTCAATGCAGAGAACTATGAAGTGAATCCTTTTGGTAAGAAGAACATGGAGAGACATTAGAGAATAAAGGGTACAACTCTAAAGGGGTACAGGAGCAAAGGGACATAGGTATCTAAGTGCATAAGTCATTCAAGGTGGCAGGACAGGTGAAAGAGCGGTTCATAAAGCATACAGAATCCTGGGCTTTATTAACGGGCATAGAGTACAAGTGCAAGGAATTTATATTAAAATTGTATAAGGCACCAGCTCGGCCTCAGCTGGAGTACTGCGTCCAATTGTTGGCGCCACAGATGAAGAAACATGTGAGGGCAATGGGAATAGTACAGGAAAGATTCACGAGACTGGTCCCACGCATGAGGAACTTTAGTTTTAAAGTTAGAGTGGCGAAATTTGGACTGTTTTCCTTGAGAAAAGAAGGCTGAGAGATGATTTCATAGAGGCAGCCAAAATCGTGTGGGGTTTGGACAGAGTAGATAGAGAGAAACGGTTCACACTCGTGAAGAGGATCGAGAACGAGAGGGCACAGATTTTAAGTATTTGGTAAGAGATGCAAGCTCACATGAGGAAAAAATATTTTCACGCAACGAGTGGTTAAGGTCTGGAATGCCCTGCATGAGAGTATCGTGGAGACAGATTCAATTAGAGCATTAAAATGGAATTTGACAGTTATATGATGAGGAAGAATGTGCAGGGTTATGGGGAGAAGGCAGTGGAATGGAACTGAGATAGTTGTTCTTTCTGAAAGCTGGTGTAGCACGAAGGTCCGAATGGTCTCATTCGGCGCTGTAACCAGTCTGTGATTTTGTAATATCTGGAACCTTATTGAAAAATGTTTCTTTAAAAATCAAGGCAAACATAATATAGTAACGAACAGTCAGTACATATTCCAAAAGGACAAGATACATTAAAATATTTGAATAATATCAGAACTCGGAGTGTAGACTAAGGAATTAAACGGAACATACTTGGATTATCGAAACGTCTTCAACAAGATACCACACTCAGACTCCTGAATAATCTTATTTCAAGTAGAATTAGAGGACAAGCAGCAGAATGGACAGCAAGCTGGCTGCAGAAACAGGAAACAATGGGACGGTTCCTTACTCTGATTGGCAGGGGAGCAGTGATATTTCACAGTAATTGACAATGGGACAACTGTTAATCACCGACAGGGACCTGTGCAGCAGGAGCATAAATTCAAAATATAAAGACACATCCACACTGAGAGTACGATTAATACAGAGGAAGAATGCAACAAATACCTGATGACATTAATCACCTTGCACAATGGACATTTAAATGCTACAATTGTACAGGGTTTTGATGAAAGCACACCAGGTGTAATGTACGCAGTTTTAATCTCTGTACCCAAGGAAGGATATACTTGCCTTACAGGGAGTGCAGTGCAGTTCACTGGACTGATTCCTTTGAGAAGAGGGTTGTCTAAAAAGGAGATTGAGAAAGGCTACCCATATTCTCTGCAGCTTAAAATAATGAAAGATGATCTTAATGAAACATATATGATTCTCAGCTTGCTTGACAGGGTAGATGAGAGGCTCTTTCCCCATGGCTGGGACATAGTTAAGGGAACAGATAGGAGGTTCTGTGGGAACGAAAGAGACTCACGGTTGGTGTGTTGCCTCCCAGGTGCCAGGGTTCGTGATGTCTCGGATCGTGTTTTTGGGATCCTTAGGGGGGAGGGAGAGCAGCCCCAAGTCGTGGTCCGCATAAGCAGCAAAGACATAGGTAGGAGGAGAGATGGGGATTTAAGACAGAAATTCAGGGAGCTCGGGTGGAAGCTTAGAGCGAGAACAAACAGTGTTGTTATCTCTGGGTTGTTGCCCGTGCCACGTGATAGCGAAGCGAGGAATAGGGAGAGAGATGAGTTGATCACGTGGCTGCAGGGATTGTGCAGGAGGGAGGGTTTTAGTTTCCTGGATAATTGGGGCTCTTTCTGTGGGAGGTGGGACCTCTACAAACAGGATGGTCTTCACCTGAACCAGAGGGGTACCAATATCCTGGGGGGGAGATTTGCGAGTGCTCTTTGTGGGGGTTTAAACTAATTCAGCAGGGGAATGGGAACCTAAATTGTAGTTCCAGTGTACAGGATGTTGAGAGTAGTGAGGTCAGGGATAAGGTTACAAGGACGCAAGAGGGCACTGGCAAGCAAGAACCTGGTTTAAAGTGTGTCTACTTCAACACCAGGAGCATCCAGAATAAGTTGGGTGAGCTTGCAGCATGGGTTGGTACCTGGGATCTCGATGTAGTGGCCATTTCGGAGACATGGGTAGAGCAGGGGCAGGAATGGATGTTGCAGGTTCCTGGATTTAGATGTTTCAGTAAGAACAGAGAAGATGGTAAAAGACAGGGGAGGGGGGTGTGGCATTGTTAATCAAGGAGAGTATTACAGCGACAGAAAGGACGTTTGAGGACTCGTCGACTGAGGTAGTATGGGCCGAGGTTAGAAACAGGAGAGGTGAGGTCACCCTGTTGGGAGTCTTTTATAGACCTCCA
The DNA here is from genome assembly GCF_036365525.1 of Heterodontus francisci. Taxonomy (NCBI): domain Eukaryota; kingdom Metazoa; phylum Chordata; class Chondrichthyes; order Heterodontiformes; family Heterodontidae; genus Heterodontus; species Heterodontus francisci. The sequence continues at coordinate 37,720,890 of NC_090398.1, forward strand.
AATAGTTCCAGAGATGTAGCGGAAAGGATAGCGAAGATGATTCTCGACAGGGGCGAGAGTAACAGGGTAGTTGTTATGGGGGACTTTAACTTTCCAAATATTGACTGGAAATACTATAGTTCGAGTACTTTAGATGGGTCAGTTTTTGTCCAGTGTAAGCAGGAGGGTTTTCTGACACAGTATGTAGACAGGCCAACCAGCGGCGATGCCACATTGGATTTGGTACTGGGTAATGAACCCGGCCAGGTGTTAGATTTAGATGCAGGTGAGCACTTTGGTGATAGTGATCACAATTCGGTTAGGTTTACCTTAGCGATGGGCAGGGACAGGTATATACCGCAGGGCAAGAATTATAGCTGGGGGAAAGGAAATTATGATGCGATTAGGCAAGATTTAGGATGCGTAGGATGGGGAAGGCAACTGCAGGGGATGGGCACAATCGAATTGTGGAGCTTATTCAAGGAGCAGCTACTGCATGTCCTTGATACGTATGTACTTGTCAGGCAGGGAGGAAGTTGTCGAGCGAGGGAGCCGTGGTTTACTAAAGAAGTTGAAGCGCATGTCAAGAGGAAGAAGAAGGCATATGTTAGGATGAGACGTGAAGGCTCAGTTAGGGCACTTGAGAGTTACAAGCTAGCCAGGAAGGATCTAAAGGGAGAGCCAAGAAGAGCAAGGAGAGGACACGAGAAGTCATTGGCGGAAAGGATCAAGGAAAACCATAAGGCTTTCTATAGGTATATCAGGAATAAAAGAATGACGAGAGTTAGATTAGGGCCAAACAAGGATAGGAGTGGGAAGTTATGTGTGGAATCAGAGGAGATGGGGAAGCGTTAAATGAATTTCTTAGTCAGTATTTACAGTAGAGAAAGAAAATGTTGTCGAGGAGAATACTGAGAATCAGACTACGAGGCGAGATGGGATTGAGGTTCACAAGGTGGAGGTGTTAGCTATTTTGGAAAGTGTGAAAATATATAAGTCCCCTGGGCCAGATGGGATTTATCCTAGGATTCTCTGGGAAGCCAGGGAGGAGATTGCAGAGCCTTTGTCCTTGATCTTTATGTCGTCATTGTCGACAGGAATAGTGCCGGAAGACTGGAGGATAGAAAATGTTGTCCCCTTGTTCAAGAAGGGGAGTAGAGACAGCCCTGGTAATTATAGACCTGTGAGCCTTACTTCGGTTGTGGGTAAAATGTTGGAAAAGGTTATAAGAGACAGGATTTATAATCATCTTGAAAAGAATAAGTTCATTAGCGATAGTCAGCACGGTTTTGTGAAGGGTAGGTCGTGCCTCACAATCCTTATTGAGCTTTTCGAGAAGGTGACCAAACAGGTGGATGAGGGTAAAGCACTGGATGTGGTACATATTTATTTCAGTAAGGCGTTTGATAAGGTTCCCCACGGTAGGCTATTGCAGAAAATACGTAAGTATGGGGTTGAAGGTGATTTAGAGCTTTGCATCAGAAATTGGATGATTTCGCGCTTTGGATCAGAAATTGGCTAGCTGAAAGAAGACAGAGGGTGGTGGTTGATGGCAAATGTTCATCCTGGAGTTTAGTTACTAGTGGTATACCGCAAGGAGCTGTTTTGGGGCCACTGCTGTTTGTCATTTTTATAAATGACCTGGATAAGGGTGTGTAAGGGTGGGTTAGTAAATTTGCGGATGACACGAAGGTCGGTGGAGTTGTGAATAGTGCCGAAGGATGTTGTAGGGTACAGAGGGACATAGATAGGCTGCAAAGCTGGGCTGAGAGATGGCAAATGGAGTTTAGTGCGGAAAAGTGTGAGGTGATTCACTTTGGAAGGAGTAACAGGAATGCAGAGTACTGGGCTAATGGGAAGATTCTTGGTAGTGTAGGTGAACAGAGAGATCTTGGTGTCCAGGTACATAAATCCCTGAAAGTTGCTACCCAGGTTAAAAGGGCTGTTAAGAAGGCATATGGTGTGTTCGCTTTTATTTGTAGGGGGATCGAGTTTCGGAGCCACGAGGTCATGCTGCAGCTGTACAAAACTCTGGTGAGACCGCACCTGGGGTATTGCGTGCAGTTCTGGTCACCGCATTATAGGAAGGATGTGGAGGCTTTGGAAAGGGTGCAGAGGAGATTTGCTAGGTTGTTGCCTGGTAAGGGTAGAAGGCCTTACGAGGAAAGGCTGAAGGACTTGAGGTTGTTTTCGTTGGAGAGAAGGAGGAGGAGAGGTGACTTAATAGAGACATATAAGATAATCAGAGGGTTAGATAGGGTGGATAGTGAGAGTCTTTTTCCTCGGATGGTGATGGCAAACATAGGACAGATGTTGGAGGTAGTTTCTTTACTCAGGGAGTAGTAGGGGCGTGGAACGCCATGCCTGCAGCAGTGGTAGACTCGCCAACTTTAAGGGCATTTAAGTGGTCATTGGATAGACATATGGATGAAAATGGAATAATGTAGGTCAGATGGTTTCACAGGTCGGCGCAACATCGAGGGCCGAAGGGCCTGTACTGCGCTGTAATGTTCTAATTCTAATTCTAGTCTCAGAATAAGTTTTTCGGCCACTTCATACTGAGATAAGGAGTAACGTCTTCACTCAGAGGGCTGCGATTCTTTTAGAATTCTTTACAGAAGGAGCTGTGTGTGCTCAGTCGTTGCCTATGTTGAAGATTAAGATCAATAGCTACTTGTGTTGAGAAATCAGTCCTGATTTTGTTGAATGCTGGAGTAGGTTCGAGGTGCTGGATGGACTGCTCCAGATTCTATTTCTTTAGATTCATTCGTATGTAATTCATTTTGAATACGTTTTCCCGCATGCTAAACTATGCGAACAGTTATTCAGGCAGTACGTTCCAAAAAGTAATATTGAGCTGGACAGTCCGAGGGCCAAATAGTGATAAATGCACTCGACCAGTACAATAAAACTCGTAGAATCTGGCAACATCCTATTAACACATTCAAATCATATTTCCTCATCACAATTGTACGGGAAGTTTTGTCAGCTCATTCAGAGAAATTTTTCACGTGTTAACACTTTCTGTCTGCCTTTTCATTTGCTTCTCCCACTCGCTCTAGTTTTGGTCTATCTGGATAATACTTCTCTCTCTATCTGTCCTCACGATTTTTCTCACCTTCTCAGTTATCCTTTCCCGTTCACTTAAATCTTAATATCCTACACCTGCATTCTGTTCACCAGCCCCGCGTTTAATCATCCTACTCCAAGAGTCAGTTTTCTTGAAGGATGATTGCTTTGTGAATTGCTTCATGTTTATCTAGATCACACAAGTCTCCACCTGTTCAACTACTCTGTTAGCCTTACCTACAATTCATGGAATAAACAGAACAGAAAGCCTCTTCCAAAAACACCTGAATATCATTGAAACTCCTGAAGCCAGTCCTTCAGCCAGAATGCATTCACCTTAAAGGGAGCCATCATTTGAAGAACAAGTGACTGTGTTGTGAAGTGTTGTACTGTACATTGCCTGAAATGCGAAAGTTTTCATATCCAAGGAACCAACAGGACACTCAAGTGAACTCTTGAAACGAACGGGGAGATGAAATGAAGTTATTAATGCATAGGCACAGACACAATCTTGTGATTTCATGAATATACCAGCCAATGATAACTGATGCAAGCAGAAAGCACAATGCTATACATCTATCCAGATTTAAGAGACAGATCTCAACTGTTTAATCCCTGTAGAAACTTCAAATAACATTTACAAGCTAACATTTCTGTGGTTTCCATAATGTCTGATCGGTCACTCACATCCCTTGGAAATTATAATCCAAAAAGGTGTTTCACTCAGGATACCGTTTCAGTGAATTGTGAGCCTTGACTATTTCCGACATTTCAGGTTCAGGTTGGAATGATAAGTTGAGTAAAGGGGAGGAGGTGCTGCTTCACCTTCCAACACTACTTATACTAGAATTATTGAAGATGGCGGGTTTGTCCAATTCATACAACAGCAACATCATCGCTGCAGCTTACAATGTACAGATAAATAGAGCGACTCATCATTCCAATAGATACAATGTAAAATGATACAAGATCACATCCATCCATTCAATTTTGCAATCTAGTCCAGTCTTTGTGAATTCATCCACAGTGAAACAGGAACGGAGATGTGAAAGATTCAGCCTCAGATACAGTCCCACACCCAGAGATCTGAAGTAGCATTAGACTCACACAGAATGAAATAATATTTCATAAGTTAGAACCAATACTTATACTGAAATACTAGTTAAATTGAGCATTGTTATTGCGCAGTAAGCACACTGAGACCGGGAGTCGTCCAATTATCAATCACTAAAACTACATTCATAACAACGTTGTCGGACAGGTTAGTTCCACAACATGAAACAGTAAACCATCCTAATAGTCCGATTCCTGCTCTTAGCTAAAATAGTTTCCAATAAATTGCGAGCAGAAAATAATGCTGTTATATTACCATGGTTGGATAAACAAACATCATTACAGAAATAATGAGCTCCAGAAAAATTGAAAGAGCAGAGACGGGGGACGTTCCATCATTGAGTCGCTGGAACAGAACAGCGGCTATATAAAACATACAGTGAGAAAAATATAACAAGTAGAAAAACAAAGTTAACACCATTTTCCACCATTGACAAATGATATAACAGCATACCCGGAATTCCAACAGCTGCAAGAACAGGAATATAGATGTATTCTATCTGATATGGTACTGTACGTCCCATGTCTGTGAGAACCAGCAACTTCTGCTGGTGTGGAACCAATAGCTCTAACAGGCACTCTGAACTGATCCACTCCAATGCGCCTTGATTTATACAGTAGATCAGTCTCCACTGACACTGTTGTATCCCTGATCGTTGCTGTTAGTTACAGTCACCTGAACAACAAACATTATATCAGCAGTTTGGATTCTGATGTGAATAATATGGTGGATTAAACACAAGCATCTCAGAGTCCGGGAACTCGAGCAGAAATAAAGCTGAAAGCTTCGTTCAATGCATTACTCGTCACACAATAATAAATGGTTTCATTTACAGTTTTCAGAAGGTTGTCTTCATCATTTTCAATCCAGCTGTTTCAATGTTAAATCTTATTGATTTTTCCGCATTCTACATTGATCCATGGACACAAGCAGAACTGTCTCTCTCTGTTCTTACAGTTTCCCACTTAAAATAAGAAGCTTGAGTTTCTGACGGGAGACAGTTAAAGGGCACGTTCAGGATTGTCTGGTAATCACTGTAGGCGATATCAAGGGATGGGCATTGAAAGTGCCACATTAATGTTCCTCTCACTGCTATTTTACTGCAGATGTTGACCTGGTTATTCCACATTGTTTAATGGTTCCAGCAAAATTAGAATTGTGCGGCTTCTGATTGCGTTGCTCCAGTTCATTCCTCATCAGCGACCTAATCCCCACCTTCCAACAATGCCAGCTGATCCTAAACTCTGCTGTCCATGTCCAGCCCTCACGGTGGCCCACTCTGTTAACATCCTCACACCCATTGATCCACATTGGATCTCCATTCACAAACGCAATTATGTTAAAATTCTCATCCATTATTTTGAAGGGCTGTGCAGATTTGAGGAGCTGTATTAATTTGTGGGACTGTGTTATTTTGAGGAACTGCAGTAGTTTGAAGGATTGCATTAGTTTGAGGGTCAGTATTAATTTGAGGGTTTTATTTGTTTGACATGCTGCATTAATTAGCCGGTCTGTATTAGTTTGAGTATGTGAATTAGTTTGAGGGACTGCATTAGTTTGATGGACTGTTTTAGTTTGAGGGTTTGTATTAGTTTGTGGGTTGTATAAGTTTGAGGGGCTGCATTAGCTTGAGAAGCTGTGCCAATTGAGGGACTGAATTAGTTTGAGAGCCTGTCGTAGTTTGAGGGACTGTATTTGTTTGAAGGGCTGCATTAGTTTCAGAGTGTGTAACTGTTTAAGTGGCGGTGTTAGTTTGAGGAACTGTAGTAGTTTGAGGGGCTGCTCCAGTTTGATTGACTGTATTGCTTTGAGGAGCTGTAGTATTTTGAGGAGCTGTGGTAGTTTGAGGGGCTGCATTAGTTTGAGGGCCTGTCTTAGGTTGGGTGGCTGCATTAGTTTGAGGGACGGTATTGGTTTGAGGGGCTGCATTAGTTTGAGAGACCAAGTAAGTTTGAGAGTGTGCACCAGTTTGAGGGTGTGCATTAGTTAGAGGGGTTTTATTAGTTTAAGGGGGTGAATTAGTTTCAGGGTCTGCATTTGTTTGAGGGGGTGCATTATTTTGAGGGGCTGCATTTGTTTGAAGGACTGCATTAACTGAGGTGCTACATTGTTTGAGTTGCTGCTTTACTTTGAGCGGCTGCAGTTGTTTGAGGGTCTGCATTAGTTTGAGGGTCTGCATTTGAATGAGGGGTTGCATTAGTTTGCGGGCAGCAGTAGTTTGAAGGGTTGTGTCGGTTTGTGGGGCTGTATTAGTTTCAGTGGCTGTATTAGTTTGAGGGACTCTGTTAGTTTGAGAGGCTGCTTTAGCTTTAAGTGTCCTTATTAATTCCAGGGCATTCGTTGCATTGAGGAGCTGCATTAGTTTGAGTGTCTCGATTGGTTTGAGGGAATGCATTAATTTGAGGAGCTCCATTACTTTGAGGTGCTGCATTAGTTTGAGCGTCTGTATTAGCTTGAGGAACTGATTTAGTTTGAGGGTTGTATACGTTTGAGGGCATGTATTCGTTTGAAGGGCTACATTAGTTTACATTAGCAAACAGTATTATTTTGAAGGACCATATTCATTTGAGGGGCTGTATTAGTTTGACGGGTTACATTAGTTTGAGGGGCGGTATTAGTTTGAGCGGGTGCACTGGTTTATGGGGCTGCATTAGTTTGAAGAGTTGTGTTAGTTTGAGCGACTGAATTAGTTTGAGGCGCTGCATTCGTTTCCGAGTCTGTAATTGCTTCAGTGGCTGTGTTATTTTGACGAGCTGCATTAGTTTGAGGGGCTAGTTTAGTTTGAGTGTCGTGATTCGTTTCAGGGGATGCGTTGCTTTGAGGGGATGCATTAGTTCGGGGACTGTATTAGTTTGAGGGGCTGCTTTAATTTGAGTGGTTGCATTAATTTGAGGGAAAGCAATTGTTTGAGGGTTGTATATGTTTGAGGTATTGCATTAGTATGAGGGGTTGCATTAGTTTGAGTACCTGCTTATTTTGGCGGGGTTGTGTAACTTTAAGATTCTGCATTAGTTTGAGAGGCTGCATTAGTTTGAGGGTCTGAATTAGTTGGAGGGACTGTATTAGTTTGAGGGGCTCTATTAGTTTCAGGGGCGGCTGTGCTTTAGTTTGAGGGGATACATGTGTTTGAAGTGCTGCATTAATTTGACGGGCTGCATTAATTTAAGGGGTTAATTGGTTTGAAGATCTGCATTAGTTTGAGGGGCTGCGATACTTTTATGGCTGAGTTAGTTTGAGTAGCTTTCTTAGTTTGAGGGGTAGAATTGGTTTGTGGATCTGCATTAGTTTGAGGGGTGCACTAGTTCGCCGGGCTGCATTAGTTTGAAGGGTTGTGTTTGTCTGAGGGTCTGAATTAGATGGAGCGGCGGTATTAGTTTGAGGGACTGTATTAGTTTGAGGGGCTGTATTAGTTTGAGGGGCTGCATTAGTTTGAGGATCTGTATTAGCGTGAGGGACTGTATTAGTTTGGGGCTGCATTAGTTTGTGGAATTTTATTAGTTTGATAGTCTGCATTAGGTGTAGGGACTGTGTTAATTTGAGAGACTGCATTAGCTTGAGGGGGCTGCATTAGTTTGAGGGTCTGTATTAGCTTGAAGCCTGAATTAGTTTGAGGCTCTGCATTATTTTGAGGAGCTGCATTATTTTGAGGGCCTGTATTATTTTGAGCGGCTGCATTATTTTGAGGAACCAGGTTAGTTTGAGGGACTGTATTCTTTTGAGGGACTGTATTGGTTTGAGTGTTTGTATTAGTTGGTGCCTGGATTGTTTTGAGTGTCTGTATTAGTTTGAGGGGATGCATTATGTTGAGAGCTGTATTATTTTGACGGGCTTAATTAGTTTGAGTATCTCTATTATTTTGAGGGACTGTATTAGATTGAGGGAGCTTCTAAGTTTGATCGTCTGTTTTAATTTGAAGGTCTGTATTATTTGGAGGGTCTGTATTAGTTTGAGGTTCTGTATTAGTTTGAGGATCGGTATTATTTGGAGGGTCTGAATTAGTCTGAGGGACTGCATTATTCTGAGGTTCTGTATCAGTTTGAGAGGCTGTATTAGTTTGAGGGTCTGATTTAATTTGAGGGGCTGCATCAGGTTGTGGATCTGTATTATTATGAGGGGCTGTACTAGTTTGAGGGACAGTACTAGTTTGGCGGCCTGTATTAGTCTGTGGGACTGCATTATTTTAAGGACTGTATTAGTTTGAGGGCCGGTATTAGTTTGAGGGACTATAATATGGGCAGCACAGTGGCGCAGTGGTTAGCACTGCAGCCTCACAGCTCCAGGGACCCGGGTTCAATTCTGGGTACTACCTGTGTGCAGTTTGCAAGTTCTCCCTCTGTCTGCGTGGGTTTTCTCCGGGTGCTCTGGTTTCCTCCCACAGCCAAAAGCCTTGCAGGTTGGTAGGTAAATTAGCCATTATAAATTGCCCCTAGTATAGGTAGGTGGTCGGGTAATACAGGGACAGGTGGGGATGTGGTAGGAATATGGAATTAGTGTAGTATTAGTATAAATGGGTGGTTGATGGTCGGCACAGACTCGGTGGGCCGAAGGGCCTGTTTCAGTGCTGTATCTCTAAAATTATCTATCCCTCGAAACAATGAAAACTCTCAAACTAATGCAGGCCCTTAAACTAATACTGTCAGTCAAACTAAAAGACTTCCTCAAACTGATATGGTCCCTCAATATAATGCAGGCACGCAAACTAATGCCGCCCCTCAAAGTAACACAGCGCCTCAAACTAATACCAGTCCTCAAACCAATGCAGTCCCTACAAATAATGTAGTCCCTCAAACTAATGCAGCACCTCAAACTAATACAGTCGCTCAAACTTATACAGTACCTACAAATAATGCAGCACCTCAAACTAACACAGCTCCTCACAATAAAGCAGATACGCAACTAGATGTGATCCCTCAAATGAAATCAGACTGTCGAACTAATAGAGTCTCAAACTAATTCAGGCCTTCAAAATAATACCGACCCTCAAACTAATACCATCCCTCAAAATAATACCGTGTCTCAAACTAATACAGTCCCTCAAAATAATTGAGACACTTAAATTAATACAGCCCGTCAAACTAATGCAATCCCTCAAACTAATACAGACACTCAAAATGACCCAGCCCTCGAACTAATACAAGCCCTGAAACCAATACAGATCGTTAAAGTAATATCATCTCTCAAACTAATACGGACCCTCAAACTAATGCAGCCCCTCAATATAATGCAGCCCATTAACTACTACTGTTAATCAAACTAATACAGTCCCTCAAAATAATTCAGCCACTCAAACTAATACAGTCATTCAAACTGATATGGTCCCTCAAAATAATGCAGACACTCAAACTAATGTAGCCCTTCAAAGTAACGCAGCCCCTTAAACAAATGCAGACCCTCCATCTAATACAGTCCGACAAATTAATACAGTCTCTACAACTAATGCAGCTGGAAAGCTAATAAAAGCCCTCAAACTAAACTGACCCTCAAATTATTACATCCAAAAAGCTTATAAAGACCCTCAAATTAATACTGTCCCTCAAAACAATAGAGATACTGACACTAATTACAGCACGTCAAACTAATACAGTCGCTCAACATACTGCATCCCCTCAAACTAATACAGTCCCTCAAACTAATACAGTTCCTCAACTAATACAGACCCTCAAACCAATACAGACCCTCAAGCTAATAGAGTCCCTCAAAATAATACAGCCCCTCAAATTAGTGCAGTCCCTCATACTAATGCAGTAGCTCAATACAATATGGAAACATATGAAGATAGGAACAGAAGTAGGCCATTCAGCCCCTCGAGCCTATCCTGCCATTCAATGAGATCATGGCTGATTCGTGGCCTAACTCCATATACCTGCCTTTGGTCCGTATCACTCAACATCTTTGCTAAACAGAAAACTATCTATCTCAGATTTAAAATTAACAACTGTTCTAGCTTCAACTGCTGTTTGTGGGACAGAGTTCCAAACATCTACCACCCGTTGCATGAAGACGTGCTTCCTAACAGCTCTCCTGAACGGTCTGGACCTAACATTTAGACTATGCCCCCTAGTTTTAGAATCCCCAACCAGTGGAAAAAGTCTATATTTAACAAGCCTGTCTTTTCCTGTTAATATCTTGAAGACTTCGATCAAATCACCCCTTAACCTTCTAAGTTCTAGCTTAGAGGCCTAATTTGTGCCATCTCTCCTCGGAACATAACCCCTGCAGTCCAGGTATCATTCTTATAAAATTACGTTGTATTCCCTCCAAGGCTTATATATCCTTCCTAAGGTGTGGTGCCCAGAATGGCCCACAGTACTCCACGTGGGGTCTAACAGGGCTTTATACAGCTGCAGCATGACCTCTGTGGTGTCTTTTTACTCCAATCTCACTAGATACCAAGACTAGCATTCCGTTCGCCTTTTTGATTATTTTCTGCACTTGCTCGTGGCATTTTAAAGACCTATGCACCTGAACCCCCAAGTCTCTTTGGACATCTACTGTACTTAACCTCTTCCCATTTATAAAGTACCCTGCTCTATCCTTTTTTGGTCCAAAATGGATAATCTCACACTTGCCCACATTGAAATCCATCTGCCACAGTTGGGACGATTCACCGAGTCTGTCAATAGCTCCTTGCAATTTTATGCTATCTTCTCGACTGTCTACAATGCCGCCTAACGTTGCATCATCAGCTAATTTGGATATATGACTTACGATATCATCATCCAAGTCGTTAATGAATAACGTGAATAATTGAGACCCCGACACAGATCCCTGTGGGACACCACTAGTCACATCCTGCCAATCAAAGTACTTACCCATTATCCCCACTCTCTGTCGCCTACCACTTAACCAACTTCCTAACCATGTCAATAATTTGCCCTCAACTCCATGGGCTTCTAACTTATTTAACAGTCTCTTATGTGGGACTTTATCAAATGACTTCTGGAAGTCCATATTAATAGCATCCATAGACATTCCCCTGTCTACAAGCTTAGTCACCTCTTCAAAAAATTCAATGAGATTTGTCAGACATAGCCTTCCCATCAAGAATATATGCTGGATGTGCCTGATTCACTGAAATGTTTCGAGGTGTTCACTCACCCTATCCTTGATTATAGAATCCTGCAACTTCCCCGCCACAGATATCTGGCCAGCAGGTCTGTAATTTTCTATGTGCCCCCTTTCACCTTTCTTAACAAGTGGAATGATATGTGCAACTTTCCAATCCAGAGGGACCACTCCTGAATCTAGGGAACTCTGATATAGTTCCTAAAACTAATGCAGTCCCTAAAACTAATGTCACCTCAAACAAATAACGCCCCTCAAAATAATACAGCCCCTCAAAATATATATATATATTTTTATAGATACAGCACTCCTCTTGGTCACCTCCTCAAAATCTCGATCAAATTCGTGAGACATGATTTCCCACGCACAAAGCCATGCTGATTATCCTTAATCATACTATGCCTTTCCAAATGCATATAAATCCTGCCTCTCAGAATTCCTTTCAACAACTTTCCCACCACTGGTGTAAGGCTCACAGGACTGTAGTTCCCTGGCTTATCTCTACTGCCCTTCTTAAATAAAGGCATAACATTAGCTATCCTCCAGTCTTCCAGTAGCTCGCCCGTGGCTAATGATGTTACAAAAATCTCTGCCAGGGCCACAACAATTTCCTCCCTTGCTTCCCATAGCATCCTAGGACACACCTGGTCAGGCTCTGGGGATTTATCCAGCTTAATGCACTTCATAACCTTCACCACCTCCTCCTTTGTAATGTTGATATGCTCCTGGATATCGCTCCCTTGTTCACAGTAGCTTCCATGACCTTCTCCACGGTACATACAGATGAGAAATATTCATTTAAGACCTCGCCCATTTCCAGTGGCTCACACTGATCCTTAAGGGGACCTATTCTCTCCCTAGCTACCCTTTTACTCTTAATATCATGGTGAAATCTTTTAGGATTGTCCTTTATCTTATCTGACAAGGAAATCTCATGGCCTCTTTTTGCCCTCCTAATTTCCTTCTTAAGTGTACTCCTGTATCCCTTATATTCCTCGAGGGATTCGATTGATCCCAGCTGCCTATACCTGACATATGCCTCCTTCTTTGTCCTGACCAGTAGCTCAATATCCTTCGTCAACCAAGGTTCCCTAAACTTGCCAGCCTTACCCTTCCATCTAACAGGAACATAACGGCCCTGAAATCTTCCTATCTCAATTTTAAAAGCCTCCCACTTGTCAGACGTCCCTGTACCTGTAAACAGCCTCTCTCATTTCAACTTTTGAGAGTTACTGTCTGATGCCATCGAAATTAGCCTTCCCCTAATTTAGGACTTCAACTTGAAGACCAGTCCTATCCTTTTCCATTACAATCTTGAAGCTAATAGTGCTTTTGTCACTGGTCCCAAAGTGCTCCCCCACTGACACATCAACCACCTGCCCAGTCTCATTTCCTAAGAGGAGGTCGAGTGTAGCCGCTTCTGTGGTCGGCCTATCCACATACTGCTTCAGAAAACTATCCTGGACACACTTAACACATTCTTCCCCATCTGATCCCTTAGCACGAAGGCATTCCCCGTCAATATTAGGGAAGTTTAAATCACATACTATTACAACCCTATAATTCCTACACCTATCTGTGATTTCCCAAAATATCTGCTCCTCCAATTCCCTCTGACTATTGGGGGGCCTATAGTATAATCCAATCAAAGTGATCACCCCTTTATTTATTTCTAAGTTCTACCCATATGGCCTCGATGGACGTTCCCCCCGGGATATCCTCTCTAAGTACTGCCGTGATGTCCTCCCTAATATATAGTGCAACTCCCCCTCCTCTCTTACCTCCACCTCTGCCACGCCAGAAGCATAGCTATCCCGGAACATGGAGCTGCCAGTCCTGTCCATCCTTCAACCACGTTTCCATAATAGCTATAATATCGCAACCCCATGTATCGATTCATGCTCTGAGTTCATCTGCCTTATCTGTCAGGCTTCCTGCATTAAAGTAAATGCAGTTTAGCCTACCAGACCTTCCACACTCCTTGTCCTGCACCTCTCCGGCCTGCATACTGGACTTGCTTGCTTTAACCTCCACATTTGCCTCAACTATCTCATCGGAGAGACTACTACTTTGGGTCCCACCTCCCTGCCAGACTGGTTTGAACCCTCCCGAGTTGTACTAGCAAACCTCCCCGCAAGGATATTGGTCCGCTTCCAGTTCAGATCCAACCTGTTCCTCTTGTACAGGTCACCTCTGCGCCAGCAAAGATTCCAATGATCCAAGTAGCTGAAGCCCTACCGCCTACACCAGCTCTTCAACCACGCATTCATTCGCCTTGCCCTCATATTCCTACCCTCACTAGCACGTGGCACAGGGAGCAATCCTGAGATTTCAACCCTAGAGGTCCTGGTTTTCAAACTTCTGCCTAACCCCCGATATTCACTTTGCAGGACCTCATCTCTCTTCCTGCTTATGTCGTTCGTCCCAACCACGACCTCTGGCTGCTCACCCTCCCCTTTCAAAATGTCCTGCAGCCGCTCCGAGACATCCTTGACCCTAGCACCAAGGAGGCAACATACCGTACTGGAGCCTCGTTTGCGGCCACAGAAACGCCTATCTGCATCCCTCACGATAGAACCCCCTATTACTATAGCTCTTCCACCGTTTTCCTCGCCTGCTGCGCAGCAGAGCCCTCCGTGGTGCCATGAGCTTGGCTGTTGCTGCTTTCCCCTTTGAGGTCATCCTCCCCAACAGTATCCAAAGCGGTATATCTGTTTGAGAGGGTGCTGGCCACCAGGGACTCCTGCACTACCTGCCTGTGCCTACTACTCCGTCTGGTGGTCACCCATCCCTTTTCTGCCTGTGCAGCCTATTGAGGGACTGCGTCATTTTGAGGGAATATATTAGCTTGAAGGAATTCATTAGTTTTATTGAAAGTATTAATTTGAGGGATTACATTAGATTGAAGGTCTGTATTAGTTTGAGGGATTATATTAGCTTGCGGGGCTGTATTAGATTGAGGGATTTTATTAGCTTCAGGGGCTGCATTGGTTTTAGGGACTGCATTAATTTGAGAGACTGCATTCGCTTGTGAGACTGTATTAGTTTGAGGGACTGCATTCGCTTGTGGGTCTGTATTAGTTTGAGGGACGGTATGAGTGTAAGGTGCTGCATTCGTTTGAGGGCTGTATTAGATTGAGTGACAGTATTAGTTTGAGGGACTGCATTATATGGTGGGGATGCAGTAGTTTTAGGGACTGCAGTAAATTGAGGTATGCATTATTTTGACGGTCTGCATTAGTTTGAGGGTCTGCTTTAGTTTGAGGGACCTTATCAGTTTGAGGGGCCTAAGCAGTTTGAGGGGCTGTATTAGCGACTGCATTCATTTGATGGACTGCAATAGTTTAAGGGACAGTACCAGTTTGATAGGCTGCATTGGTTAGATGGACTGTATTAGTTTGAGGGACAGTATTATTTTGAGAGGCTGCAATTGTTTGAGGGAATGCATTAGTTTGAGGGGCTAAATTAGTTTGAGGGACTGCATGAGTTTCAGGGACTATATTATGTTAGATTAGATTAGAGATACAGCACTGAAACAGGCCCTTCGGCCCACCGAGTCTGTGCCGAACATCAACCACCCATTTTTACTAATCCTACACTAATCCCCTATTCCTACCAAACATCCCCACCTGTCCCTATATTTCCCTACCACCTACCTATACTAGTGACAATTTATAATGGCCAATTTACCTATCAACCTGCAAGTCTTTTGGCTTGTGGGAGGAAACCGGAGCACCCGGAGAAAACCCACGCAGACACAGGGAGAACTTGCAAACTCCACACAGGCAGTACCCGCAATCAAACCCGGGTCCCTGGAGCTGTGAGGCTGCAGTGCTAACCACTGCGCCACTGTGCCGCCCATGTTGAATGACTGTATTAGGTTGAAGGAATGCATTCGTTTCAGGGGCTGCATTAATTTGAGGGATTGCTTCAGGTTGAACGTCGGTATTATTTGGCGAGTCTATATTAGTTTAAGGGACAGTACTATTTTCAGGGGATGCATTGGTTGGTGGGACTGTATTAATTGGAGGGCCTGTATTATTTTGAGGGCCTGTGTTAGTATGAGAGGCTGCATTAGGTTGAGGTTCTGTATTAGTTTGAGGGGCTGCATTAATTGGAGGAACTTTATTTGTTTGAGGGACTGTATTATTTTGAGGTGCTGCATTAGTTTGAAGGCCGCCATTAGTTTGATGGACTGTATCAGTTTGAGGGGCTGCTTTAGTTTGAGGGACTGCATTAGTTTGAGGGAGTATATTATTTTGAGGGACTTTCTTAGTTTGAGCGGCTGAATTAATTTCGGGGACTATAATGCCTTGAGTGACTGTATTGGGTTGAAGGACTGCATTAGTTTCAGGGGCTGCATTAGTTTGATGGAATATATTAGTTTGAGGGTCTGCATTATTTTGAGGGACTGTATTAGTTTGAAGGTCTGCATTAGTTTGAAGTCTGGCATTAGATTGAAGGCCAGCATTCATTTGATGGACTGTACTAGTTTGAGCGGCTGCTTTCGTTTGAGGGACTGCATTAATTTGAGGGATTTTATTATTTTGAGGGACTTTATTAGTTTGAGGGGCTGAATTAATTTGAGGGACTGCATTAGATTGAAGGTCTCTATTTGTTTGAGAGATTATGTTAGCTTGTGGGTCTGCATTGTTATGAGGGTCTGTATTAGCTTGAGGGTCTTCATTACTTTAGGGACTGTATTAATTTGAGGAATAGCATTAGATTGGAGGTCTGTATTAGTTTGGGGATTATATTAGCTTGCGAGTCTGTGTTAGCTTGAGGGATTTTATTAGCTTCAGGGGCTGCTTTAGTTTTAGGTACAGTATTAATTTGAGAGACTGCATTAGCTTGTGGGTCTGTATTTGTTCGAGGAACTGTATTAGTGTCAGGGGCTGCATTCATTTGAGGACTGTATTAGCGTGAGTGATAGTATTAGTTTGAGGGACTGTATTAGTTTGAAGGACTGCATTATTTTGTGGAGATGCTGTAGTTTTAGGTACTTGAGTAAATTGAGGGACTGTATTACTTTTACGGGCTGCATTACTTTTAGGGACTGTATTAGTTTGTGGGGCTGCAATAGTTAGAGGGACCACATTAGTTTGAGGGTCTGCTTTAGTTTGAGGGTCCTTAGCAGTTTGAGGGACTGTATTAGTGACTGAATTCGTTTGATGGACAGCATTATTTTGAGGGACAGCAAGAGTTTCAAGGACTGAATTAGTTTGAGGGTGTGCATTATGTTGAGGGGCTGTATTAGTTTAAATTGCTGTAGTCGTTTGAGTGTCTATATTATTTTGAGGAACAGCATTGGTTTAAGGAGTTGCATTAT
The DNA here is from genome assembly GCF_036365525.1 of Heterodontus francisci. Lineage (NCBI taxonomy): Eukaryota > Metazoa > Chordata > Chondrichthyes > Heterodontiformes > Heterodontidae > Heterodontus > Heterodontus francisci. The sequence goes on from NC_090398.1 coordinate 37,737,446, forward strand.
TTTGAGGGGCTGCATTAGTTTAAGGAGCGACATTAGTTTGAGAGGCTTCATTAGTTTGAGGGTCATTATTACTTTGAGGACCTGCATTACTTTGAGGGTCTGCCTTAACATGAGGGGCTGCATTATTTTGAGGGATGCATTAGTTTGAAGGGCTGCATTCGTTTGAGAGGCTGTCATACTTTGAGGGGCTGCATTAGTCTGAGCGGCCGCATTCGTTTCAGTGGGTGCATTAGTTTGAGAATCTGTATGAGCTTGAGGAATTGTATTAGTTTGAGGCTTTGCATAAGTTTGAGAGACAGTGTTAGCTTGAGGGACTGTGATAGTTTGAGGTGCTGTATTAGTTAAAGGGGTTGCATTATTTTGAGGGCATTTATTGGTCTCAGGGTCTGTATTATTATGCGGGACTGTATTCGTATGAGGGTCGTTATTATTTGGCGGGTCTGCATTGATTTGAGGGACTGTATTAGTCTGTGTGACTACATTAGTTTGAGGGACTGTATTAGTTTGAGTACTATATTATTTTGATGTTCTGTATTAGTTTGTGAGCCTGTATTAGTTTGAGTGACTATAATAATTTGAGAGTCATTATTAGTTTGAGGGATTGCATTATTTTGAGGGACTTTATTTGTTTATGGGGCTGCATTAGTTTGAGGGACTGCATTAGTTTGAGGGTCTGTATTATTTTGAGGGACTGTATTATTTAAATGGGCAGTATTAGGTTGAGGGACTGTGGTAGTTTGAGGGACTGTATTGATCTGATGAGCTTTTTGAGTTTGAGAGTCTGCATTGGTTTGAGCGCCTGCATTTGTTTGAGGGACTGTATTAATTTGAAGGTTTCTATTAGTTTGAGGGACTGTACTAGTTTGAGAGCCTGTATTAGTTTGAGGGACCATATTATTTTGAGGGTCTGTATTAGTTTGAGGGGCTGTACTAGATTGAGGGGTTGTGTTAATTTTAAGGACTGTGTGTGTTTTTGGCGCTTCATTAGTTTGAGGGTCTGTATTAGTTTGAGGGTCTCTAATCGTTTGATGGGCTGAAATGTTTGAGGGTCTGTATTAGCAGAAGCTCGTCAATTTATTCCACCGCAAGATGTAACACTGGGTCTCTGCCATGTTCCTGAATTTCCAGATTGAAGAGGGTGGTGAGCTTCTGTGCTGAGGCTGCGACTCTGCAACCTTAGACCTTGCAAAGGTACTGATGTGTTGAGCATCCTGCCAGGTGGTGTGCGCTGTTGACCAGGGTGTTGCCTTCCAGTCAAAACACAGCTTCTTCTGACAACCATTACTTGTGCATATCTGATGGAATTGTTCATCTATTTTTCATCATCGGTTCAGGATCTGAAACATGGTCACCTGCATTTTGGATGCTATCCCGTTGCTTGTGGAGCGTGCTCTTTCCGTCAGGGGGGCCTGCTTTGACGGCAGACTGATGGTGTAGATTAGCTTAGATTTAGATTGGAGATACAGCACTGAAATAGGCCCTTCGGCCCACCAAGTCTGTGCCGACCATCAACCACCCATTTATACTAATCCTACACTAACCCCATATTCCTACCAAACATCCCCATCTGTCCCTATACTTCCCTACCACCTACCTATACTAGTGACAATTTATAACGGCCAATTTACCTACAAACCTGCAAGTCTTTTGGCTTGTGGGAGGAAACCGGAGCACCCGGAGAAAACCCACGCAGACACAGGGAGAACTTGCAAACTCCACACAGGCAGTACCCAGAATCGAACCCGGGTCCCTGGAGCTGTGAGGCTGCAGTGCTAACCACTGCGCCACTGTGCCACTGTCGCCCCTGTACTAAGGGGCCTCACGAATCTGGAGAGCTCCCATCTGAGCAGATTCCCACTCAGCTAGAACTGCCTATGAGAACCAGACCCCGTAACCTTCCTCAGGATCTGGTCCCATACAACCTGAGCAGTTTCATGGAAATGCCTTGCATGCCCATTTCACACTGTAAGGAGTGGTTACTTCATGAACTTTTCCTGTACACTGTCAAATTGCTCTCCTTCGTCTGCCATCCAGACACACTATGGCGGTCCATGTTGCCAGCTTGTAGCAAAGACAATCCTCAGTGGATATCTCTCGTTGCGGGAGTTCTCTGCCTTTACATCAGCGACCCGGGTACAGAGTTCTGCACAGGGCAGTCCGTGCAATAGAAATTCAAGTAAGTTCAAAGACTCCCAAGGTCTGAAATTTCTCCGGTCTGGATTAATCCAAATGCCAAGTGTATATGTAGTGTGCGAGGTTGCAGCCGCTGCTGGAATGTTTAATGTGGCTACTTCTCAAATGTTGGCTGCACTTCTGGCTGTGCTGCTGATATTTGACATCTGGTGTAAAGGAAGATGGGTCCAGAGGATGATCTTCTCTTGGCTCTGAGGAAGGTGGCAGTTCACAGGCCCAGGCAGAAGACTTTCAGCGGGGAGAACGGCGGGGGAGTCTGTCAAGAAATATTGCTTTCCCCTCTTCTGAGGTTATGCTTGCACCTGGGTGGCCATGGAGAAGGAGTCTGCAATGTGTGCACGTTTGCTCGAGGCCTTCCACAGCCAGTCGGCACTGTCAGAACAGGAATACAAGATAGATATGGAAAGTTGCATGTTAATTTAGGTTTTGTTTTATTCATCTTTTCCTCGAATCAAGGTATTAAAGTAATATGTACAGAAAGACGGCCTGCAGAATAAAGCTCCCGTCGACAAAAAAAGAAAGGACCTGAGAGATAAAGGTCATGTAAGAAAAAATAGCATAAAAAACAAAAAAGTTACGGAACATAAAGTTACGTACAGTGTATCATAGAATCACATACTGGTTACAGCGCGAAGGAGGCCATTCGGCCGATCATGTCTGCACCAACTCTCTGAAAAAGCACTCCCTCAGTTCGATTCCGCTGCCTTCTCACCGTAATCCTGCACATTCTTTCTTACCATAGCTGTCCGATTCGCTTTTGAATTTTCAATTGAACCTCCGCCACCACTTTCTCAGGCAGCACATTGCAGAGATTAACCACTAATTGCGTAAAAACGTTTTTCTTCATGTCACTTTTGCTTCTCTTACCAAATACTTTAAATCTGTGTAAAGCTATCTCTGCAGTGCCCGAATCAAACACTCACACAACAGGAACAGCACGGTGTTATAGTGACTGTTTCTTTCTCTCTCTTATGTTCTTACTCAGTAAATCAAAAGGTTACAACCGTTTGCATGGCATGATGTATGGCATGACAGTGACCGTCAAAGTGAGGAAAGTATTCTTCCTCATGGTGTTACAATCAAGGCGGGAGGAGAGCACTGTTAATTCAGTCACACTTCTCGACAGGTCACAACACCTATTTAAAATTTCCCACTTACTGAAACAGTAAATCAAACTCTTTATTTATGCACAAAATAAAGCACACCAATCATGTTTCTTTAATAAATAACAAAAAATGTCCATCCATTACAAACCAAGTCCAAACCAATAATGTAGAAAACTTATACGTGAAATGAAGTATAAACGACCCTTTTTTTAATACTAGCCCTCACATACACTCTTACATACACAACCGGTTAACGATGGAAAATAAGGAATTTGTTTACTGCTTTATAAAGAAATAAAAGCCAAAAAAAAAAAACACTTACACTTAAAAGAAGATACAGAAGCAATTGCTTTATTTTGGCAAGGTGTTCCAAAGGCGAAAGGCTGACATGGAATCATTCCAGGTGAAGGTGATGGGCAGGCTTTCAAGAAACGCAGTTATCAAAGGCTTCAAATAGGTCTTAAAACAGATAGGAAGCAACAAAGGTTTCATTCCACACACATTCGATGCAAAGTTCTTTTAAGGATGCACGGTTTCTGCCAATATTCAGGAGGTGACAGTGCAACTTGATACTGGCTTTGCTTTTCAAAAGCTGGATAGGCAGCGTTTCCTTCTCCTGGCAGTTCAATAAGCAAATTGCAACTTCCCGTTTTTCGCCAAACCAACCGGATTGTTAACTGTTAGAAATGATACAAAAACCTTTCCAGAGGAAAATCCGAGATACCATGGATCCTGACTTGTCAAGAAGGAAATCGTTTTTAAGGTCAAAGCACAGACCTCTGTTGTGATTACTTTAAATCGTGTGCCTTCCAGAAAGAAAATACTGGCCAATCTTCTGTTAACCATCCCTTTAAAAAAAATTCAAAGTTCAGCTAGTACAAGTTTCTAGCAACCATTAAATCCTTTCCATTTTTGTTTAAATATAGATTATCAGCTTTTAACGGAAGAAATGGACACCATGGTCACAATGGGCACTGTGGGACTGTGATGCTATGCGAAGAGTGGAGATTCTCATGATTTAATCAGTGGACGTGTATGCATGGTGATTCAGAAAGCGTTCACGCTGGGAGACCCCCACATTAACCCCTATCTCTGCCCGTCTCACGGATTCTTCAAGTGTGTCACTTGGGAGCGAGTCCTCCCGAGTTACAAGCCTGCATAGATTATGCTGAACCTGGAGCTCTCACTCACTCTGAATAATACACAGGAATACAGAATCGAACAGCATAGAAGCCCATTCGGTCCTGTGAACCTGTGCCAGATTTTTAAAATAGCTATCCAATCTCACACTACAGCTGTTTACCCCCAAAGCCCTGTAAATCATTACAGTACAAGTATTTATTCAATTATACTTTTGAAAGTTTCTATTGAATACACTTACACCGCCATTTCAGACAGTGCATTCAGAATCACAACATCTCGCTATTTGAAACCATATCTCCTCATCTCCCTCTTTGTTTCTTCTACTGATTATCTTAAATTTTTGTCCCTCGAAGACAGAGTTCTCATGAGTATTGAAACGAAACAAACAGAGGTGGCTTTGGTAAACCGGACACGTCGCAGGATGGAAGAATGCCATATATGTAAGGACCTTCTGTATGGTTAGGTAGTCAGGCCCAGGCGCACAAACTGCCGCTTCAAGGAGCCTTGCAAGCTTGACATGAAGGTTCAAAATGTGGACTATCGCACTTGCGAGTTACTATCTGGCGAAAGAGGTAAATGACGACAGGTTTGCACCACCACGATGACCTGTTTCTACAGCACTTGGCAAATGTCAAAGAGAGAAAAAAAACCTCAAAGTGTCACTTTACAACTTACATATGGTACTTGTGACAGAACCTGCCTCTGAAAGATTGACCTTCACAGTCTTCACATAGGTGCACCAAGAGAAGGCACTCCACTTAACTGGATGTCTTGCTGCGTGTCCATCATCTTTGATAAATGTAAGGATACTAACAACATCTCCCGCTGCTAATCGACCTTCCTGCTACTGGAAACAGTTGATCCTTATTTACCCTATCAAAAGCGCTCCTGATTTCATACAACTGGATTAAATCTCCCCTGAATCATCTCACTCGATGGCAAAATATCCGAAATTTTCCAGTTCCTCCACATAACCTAAAATCCCTTATCCCTGGTACAGTTATGGCCAATATCGTTCACACCCTGTCCGAGATTCCCACATCCTTCCTGAAGTGTGCGCAGAATTTGAAACAACACTGCAGCTGGGACCCAGGCTATGTTTGATAAAAGTGTAGTGTAACTTTCACATTTTGTGGGCTGTGCTTCTGTTTATAAATCCCAGTATTCAGTCCCTGTTTGTAATCAGCCCTATTTACATCACCTGCCATATTCAAATTCTTGTGCACAAACGTCCTCGGTTTCAGAATTACTGACATTATCAGGGAATGCTACACTGTCCACGAATCAGCACTGAGGGAGAGTTGCTGTCAGAGGGCCAGAACTGAAGGAGGGCTGCACTGCTGCAGGGCCAGTAGTGAGGGAGCACAGCACTGACAGAGGGCAAGTACTGAATGAGCACTGCTCTATCGCAGTGTGAATACTGAGCAATAGCTAAACTGTCGACGGTTCAGAACTGATGAAGCACTGTACTGTCGGTGGGGCAATACTGAGCGAGTGCTGCACTTTCGGAAGGACAGTACTGACGGAGGGCTGCATAGTCGGATGAGCAGTTCTGAAGGAACGTTGCAAAATCGGATTGTCAGTGCTGGGGAAGCACTGCACTGTTGGAATGGCCATGTTGAGGAAGTCCTTAACTGTCTGAGGCTCAGTACTTAGGAAATGCTGCACTGTTAGTCGGTCAATTCTGTGGGAATACTGTCGTGATGGAGCAGCGGCACTGAGGGAGCACTACACTGATAGATGTGCCTTTTTGGTGAGATCTTATACAGAAGTAGTGCTTGACCTGTCAGGTGAACGTAAAAGATTCGTCAGGCCCGACTGCCTACTCGAGACCCTCTTTCTCGTTGACACTTTCACGTATTCCCCAATTTCTTCCTTTCTGTCAACAACTTCTATCATTGGAAGGATCAAGTTCGAGGGGGCTGAATGGCCTCTTCCTGTTCGTCTGTAACAGGTCGGGGAAAATGAATGGCCTCCTCCTGCTGCAATATAATGGTCTAGAGGGGCGAATGCCCTCCTCCTATCCGTGTAACCGGCTCAAGGGGGCAATGTCGCCTCCTCATGTTCCTGTGCAAATGGCTCGAGGAACTGAATGGCTTCCTCTTATTCCTGTGTTTTCTCTGACTTGTCAGGCTTGGTGTGGGGTGGTGAATCCCTCCACCCCGACTCTCTGTATAACCCTGTCCTTGTCCGTTTTCTCCTCCCTACTGTCCCCTCTCCAGGAACAGCTGAAGACTCTTGACAATGAGACAGTGAAGGTCTCGCTGAGTTTTGCTGCTTGCAGTGCCAGTTCTCCGTGTTTTACAATGTGACCCGGCGGCTCAGGGTCCAGATGGATGGCGGCCGCTATCTGTTCTTCACGACACATACCACAATCGAGTGAAGGAAATTACTGAAGCAGCATGAGATCCAGAGCTGGGACGGATGGCTTTTGAAAAAAAAAATCATTTCCGGAAGACTGCAACTTCTAATGTTCATCAGTTAATCAAAATTGTCCGGTATTTGATGATTTCCAGTTCAATCTCAGTAAATAGAAATAGAAACTATCAAAGCATGGACTGAAAATGATAGTGTAATTGTTCAGATGAAATTCAAGAAAGAGAATATTCTAAATGATGTTGCAACGTCAATATCCCTGGAACAAAAAGTCTCTGGGAATACATGGATATAGAATTGAATGCAGAGAGGTTGTCTGCAACACGAATCCACATATTACGGCACACAGAAAATGATTGAAATATTGTACATTACCTTTTCCTTGTCGTTGTTGGTGTTCCATCGAAGATGTGTAAATCTGTGTGTGAGCTCGTCTCTGGTTTTAGTCTGTGCCTGACAAAGTTACATACCCATCTAAGAGTCACCATTATGCAGACACCGGATCAGTGATGTTATTTATTTAGGTCAAATGTCATGAATTATTTATGTGATTGCATTCTTTTTTCCTCAACTAGTAATTAACTTCTGTTTGTAACTGACAGGGTCACTGAATTATCAAGGTATTGCATTCAATGGAATATCATGTCATGTTGAATAGGACCTCAGTGAAGGGAACCTTTTGAGTGAAGATTATAGTGGCAGTCTTTTTGAGCTAAAAATCAAACTGAACGTGGCTCCCTAACCGGAGTGGAACACCCCATCTTAGAGACCATGTATTACTGGGAGTGTCTGTCACTGTGGAATTGTACTGAGTGTGGGCCACTAATCGTAGTGGGACACCTGATATCAGTGACCATGTATTACTGGGAGTAACTGTCACTGTAGAACTGTACGGAGTGTGAGTCACTAAATGGTGTACAAAATCCAAACCCAATGATCATATATCATTGGGTGTATCTGTTACTGTAGAATTATAATGAGCCGAATTGTCCAATCTGTTCCTATTTGGAATTCATTTTTTTTTCTGTTAACTGAACTCTCCGTTCCATGGAGTTGCCGTTGTGTTTTATGAATGTCATTCATTGCCAAGGGGAAGATTTTTGCTGATGTTTGATAATAAGGGTATAATTTGAAATGGCTTGGTGGTGTTCTGTTTCCAATTGAAATCCTACAGCAGAAACCGATGTTAACTATTTACTGAAAATTAAACGGCAAGGTATCAATGTTACATTGTTCGTATCCTCTGGATAATGATTTTTCTTACTCTGAGTACAGATTTTGTTAACACTATTTTTTAGTGTTCATTAATCCCCTTCCATCAGCACGGTCCTGAGAATTTGTGGGTCATGAGACCTCAATTTTAATTTTCAATTGCACAGCCTGAATATTGAACTCCGTTTCCTGAAAAGTCCACGTCTGTAACTGAGTTTGAATCATCAATTCTTATCGATGATTCAGAGTCTTTAACACATGTAACCTGCACCATCCCTGCCCTGAGCTCAGTGATGTGTATCCCTGTGAGGGGACACTGAGAAACATAATATCAGGCTTTCATAATGGAGATCTGACTCGGGGCAAATAACAATAACTTTATAAACTGTTAATGATAAATTAAATAATGCACTTTTCTTAGTTTTGGTCTCATTCTGGTTGAAATAATTTCATCTGCTCCAGAACATCAATATCCTTTTTGATTCGTTTTGCTTTGCAGTATGGGGACCCGAATTCTACACTATAACCAAATTTCCATATTAGATTAATATCAGCTCTTTGCTTTTTTCAATTCAATTTCTCTAGAAACTAAATCCATTGCTTTGTTGCATTTTTTCTTGGCCTGTTGTTTCTTTTTATGATTTATGATTATGTCACCTTGAACCCATTTTCTCCTCAAACTATGTGTGCTTGGTAAGATTATTCTTCCAACCAAAATTCAACATCCCGCACTTAGCTATTGTTATGACCGACCACTTCAGTCAGAACCCCAATCAAAAAATACGACCCTGGTTGTGGTGGGGGCAATGCACTTTTAATTCAATCCCGCCCCTCCACTGATGGCCTAACATTTCACTGCAAACTTTACAAAGCAAAGAAAGACCCAACCAACTTGTACCCTCCATTTACACTTGAATGAGGCTAACAAAGCCAGGTGTTTTGAAAACAACAAATTAACTGCTTAATTAGAAAATTTAAATTCCGAAACGCTATGAAGATATAAGCAACAGGGAAAATGGAAAACAAATACAGCCATTTAAAATTTACGCTCCTGCTGGATGTGAAACAGTCCAAGGCTGCTTGAAGTCCCCACAGCTGTCCGATGGGATTAAAAGTCCTTCAACTGGAGAACAGTCCGTAGTCTAATCCAGAAGTCGAAATTGTTGATTTCCTTCTCCAGTGATGAAGTTCTACATATAACAACTTGCAAACACTTCTCAATGAAACAATTGGCTTTAGAGTTTTTTCAGGGAAACAACCAAACCCTAAGACACAGCCCCAAGTAAAGGGGAAATTGTCATTCAGCCAGACAGAGTCAGAAACATTCACCTTACCCGGGCTGGGTTAGTTCCCTTGGTGATCACCCTTAACCATCACAGTGCCTAGTCCTGGACAACGTCTCACATAATCAACACAGATCATTTACATTGACCTTTGCATTCCAGTCATCAACAGTGCAAGGATGATGTAATGGAAATTGCATCAAGCACATTGGCAACAACACAGCGGGTCCTTGGACGGCATCATTTTAATGATATCCCTCGATAATATACCTATGGAAGCATTATATAAGCACTTCAGTGTTGCCATTCACAAAGCCGCTTGCACAGCCATGCCTCGTAGCTATCTATCCATCTACGTTCAATGCCTTGATGTAGAGAGTGCAGCACTTCGAAAGGGAATATGAAGCATCTAATGATGCTGATAGAATCGACCACCTTATGGAGTCTGTCAATGGTGCAAGTCACGACAGATTGGAGGAAATGGCAGCGCGGCTAAATTTCACTCCTTGCAGTGCTGAAGCCTGATTCACCAGCTTGCAGCAGCCCATCAATCACCCCGAAGCAAGTTGTTGGTTATCTTTTCTATGTAGCAATTTCACTATTGGTGAAGAAATAAAAGCACCATCACCTATAATGAGCTGAAAAAAATCAACAGCACCAGCAGCATGCAGAACATGCAATCCTCACCTTCCAAGAATACGGAAATGGAGGAAGGATTAACGTGCCTGAAATGTCACAAAGCAGAAGGATATGACAACATTGCACCAGAACTCCTGAAACAAATAGGCCATGTGCTCGTGTCCATCTGAATCAGGTCAATGCAAAAGCCATCAGCTCCAATTCCTCAAAAGCCATCAGCGCCTGAAGATGTGGCAGTTGCTAAAATCATTGCCATTCCAAAATACGGAAGAAATCTCACACTGGCGGCCAGTTATCCACCAATTCCATTATGTTCTGTGTGATATAAGATAATTGAGCGTCTTATCCTGCAACAAAAGTAGGGACAATTGTTAATGTCAACCAAGTTTGTTTCCGTAAGGTGCCCAGCACATGTGATCAAGTTCTCGCACTCACCACTACGTGAAAAGTGGCTTCCAAAAGAACCTGAAGACTGAAGACAATCATACTGAACCTCACAGCTGCCTGTGATCGAGTGTGGCACACGGACCTGCTCATAAATTTGCCCATATTTCTTCCAACCTGGGTCGGGACAGTAGATGCAGCATGCCTTCCTGACAGACGAAATAGACTCCACATTGGACAAGGGAGAAGTGAGTTGAGAAGACTGGCAAACGGAATGCCACAAGACTCAGTGCGAGCCCCAATGCTGTTCAACACATCTACAAATGGCCTGCCAACAACCATGTCTCGCAAGTTCTTCTATGCTGCTGACATCTGTTCTGCTATCCAAGCTAAATACTTCTGCACCCTGGACCAAATCCGTAACAAAGTCATCACAAAGTTGAAAGACTGCTTCAGAACATGGCGCCTCACAGTGAATTCCCCTAAAACAGTATTCAGGGCATCCTACCTCCAAAAAGACACTGAAGTAAAATAATTGCGTATATACATGGATAGTCAGAGACTAAAGCATGATTACAAACTAATATACTTGGAATTGACTTTGGTTAGGACTGTGCTCTTCCGAGGGCATCTGAAAAAATAAAGCAGCAAAGGTCAGGAGCAAAAATAATCTATTGACCAAACGTGTTGGATCTATGTGGGGCGCTGCTGCCTCAGCTCTCCGCAACTCAGCAGCAGTTGACTGTGCACCTGTCAAGCATACACAATCACACACAAATTCAAATGATCGTTAAATTTGAATACAGCAATGCGTATTAAAAATGAACCCTTCATTCAACACGTCTCACATGGCTTCCTGTTCCCACAAACATCACTCACCCACACATTCGCCGACTGAAGAAAACCCACAAGCTGGTTGAAATCATCCGTGTTGCACCTCACTTACCAGTCCATGATGACATATTCAATCCACTGACCGCCCGCCTTCCATCGTGACGCCCCATATGGAGCAACCTTCCTGAGCAAGATCTACCAGCAGATATCCTTTGATCATGGAATGCGAAACTCGGAAAGTTAAGAACAAGTTCCTTGTGACAAACCCTGTCTGTCTAATGTCAGGCTTTCAACTACCATGGCGAAGGTGTTCCTTGCGAAACAGGTTTAGCACAAGCCCTTGCACACCCAACCTCTCCTGCTGAGACCTCAGTGCCAACACTTTCTGTTTCTGTGTAAAAACGCGAGCAATGGTGCACATTCCCATATCCTGTACCATCGATACACTAAATGGCGGACGAATTACCTCAAAATCAGAACATGAAGAGGCTGTTGCTGGACTATGGGTATTTTCATTCGATAAATACCAGCAAACATAATCCTGTTGATTGTAAATTTTGAAACCAAAGTGCGTTGGTGGCGAAGGGAATGAATACTGATGGGTTCGATGGGTTTGCAAATCATGTGGTCTGTCTGTCCTCGATGGTGTCGAGTTTGTTGAGTGTTGTGGGTGATGTACTCATCAAAGCAAGTTGAGAGTACTCAATCACTCTCCTGCCTTGTGCCTGGTAGATGGTGAAGGGGCTTTGCGCTGACAGGAGCTGAGTTACATGCCACTGATTTCCCAGCCTCTTACCAGCTCTTAGAGTTGATGTGGTTGATCCAGTTCAATCTCTTCAAAGGTAACCCCAGGGTGTTGATAGTGGGGGAGTCAGCGATGGTCATGCCATTGAATGTCAAGGGGTGATAATTGGATTCTCTCTTCCTTGAGATGATCATTGCCTGGCACTTATGTGGTGCAATTGTACATCGCCCCTTACCAGCCCCAAGCCTGAATGATGTGCAAATCTTACTGAAGATGGACACCGACTGCTTCAGTATCTGAGGTATCGCAAATAGAGCTGAACATTGTGCAATCATCAGGAAACATCCCCACTTGTGACCTAACGATGGAGGAAAGGTCATTGATGAATCAGCTGAAGATGGTTTTGCCTAGGACAGTAACCTGAGGACCTTCTGCAATGATGCACTGATACTGAGAGGATTTATCCCCAAACTTGTCATATCGAATACTTTCCCACCTACCCTCCCATTTTCCACCAGCCATATACTTCAGCTCATCCAATATCTGTTACCAAATGTCCTAACTCAAAGCAGAGCCAATTCATCCATCTCTTCATTGTTCGCTGACCAACATTTGATTATGGTCCAAAGCATCTCAATTTAGAATATTCATCTTTATGTTGGAATATCTCCATGGTCTTGCCCCTTACCTCAATCTCCTCAAGTCCTACAACGCCCATAGCCTCAAATCCTCCACTCCATCAATACTGACCTCCACAACCCTTGCAACGCCCCCATGTCTGCAACATCCTCCAGCCCTACAACACATTCCATTTCAGTGACCTGCTCCAAGCTTACAACCCACCGTATTTCTATTAACTCCTCCAGCCCTGACAACAGTCCCTTACTCTTCTGCCTTCTCGAATCCTTCCAATCCCCCATATCACAAAAACCTCGCTCAGCTCCTAACAATTTCCCATAGCTCTGTAATGTCATCCAACCCCATTAACTCGCCCTATCTCCACAAACGCCTCCTGCCCCTGAAAATCTCCTTATATCTGGAAACTCCTGAGATCCCTACAACCATCCAAGATCGGTGAACATCTCGAATTCTGATATCTTGAGAATCCTCAAAGAACCCGCACGAGCACCATTACCTGACTCATGAGGTGTGGAGAACAAGAGAGAGAGAGAGACAGAGATGTCAGTGAGCAGACTGAGCACTGGAAGGGAGATGCACTCAAAAAAGTGTCGCCAAACATAGAACAATTATTGAGTAACTCATACGGGAATATATCCAACATCTTTTATTTTCAAGAAGCTCTACTTTATGAACAGATGTGAGGAACTGAGAATGGAACCAGTGGAGCTGGAGGAGAGAGTCTGTCTGCTGTTTCCCTGGCGGTCCTGCCAGGGTCTGTCTGACAGTTTGTTGCCCGTCGCCAAGCTCTGAAGTCCTGTGTGTGGAACGCGCCCGCTGTTGTCTATTGGCGTTTTGTCACTACATGACTGTCACCCTGCTGCTCTTTGTCATGTGTGATCATCCGTCATTGTATTCGTGTCATAAAGCTGTCGGTCACCTTTTGCCCCTCAATGATCAATATTGCATTGATGTAAGGCAATAAATGGGACCCGCGCCTCGGCTGCTCTCAGTTGCTTAGTTTATTCATCAATTGAATTATTGATGTAACTGGATGTTTCAGCATGCTCCTAATCTGCTCCCTGAACTTGGACTGAGTCACCACATAAATACATGTATTTGTGCAGCAACTGAAAGACCGCAGCATATATCCAAATTTTTGAAACATATATTCAGAATCGTTATAAACCCCAGGATCTGATCCTGTAATGACATAATAGAAGAAATGTATAACGTACACCAACCAGAGGAGCATGAAGCTGCCAGATATGGTGAAAAGTAAAATAACCGATTTTCTTCTACTATCTATCTCCGGGTTACTGCGATTCTCGTCTTTGCTCTGACCCCTCAGTCCCTTACGGACTCGATTGGCCACTAAGATGTGTCGGACTGTCAGAGCGTTGAGCAACAGAATTAAAGCGAATGGGAGCAATGGGTTTAAAACCGTATCAAACCAGTCAAGTCCCACCCATCCAGGATCAGCATAATAGCTTGCCTTTAACGTACAGAAACATGGTATATTGTCCATTATCCATAAAGGTTCATATGCAAAGTAGAAGGGGATGTTTTTGACACAAATCAGAATGACAGTTGTTGCTAGAACCACAGCTGCAGTTTGTTCAGTGCAATATTTTGTTTTCAGCTTCTGGGAACAAATAGCAATAAAACGATCAAAGGTGAAAGTGACCGTGAACCAGACAGAACATTCTGTGGCTGCACGAAACAGGACAGCGATAACAATACAGACAGGGGTGATGACCAGGAATGATTCCAGGAAATAATAAAAAGCAACTCGCCACAGTAATACCCCAGTGATAATGAACAGTAGATCCGCCATTGCCATACCCACCAGGTATCGAGTGGTGCAGGTGGAGAGGCCGCAATTTCCCTGGGAGAGGATCACAATCGCCAGTAAATTAACTGTAAGAGAGAGAAGGGAAAAAAGACAGGAAATTACTGATCAAACATTCTCTGCATCTGACAAAGACTGTAACGCCAGGAAATGTGCATCAAAAATAGGTTGGATAGAAGTGAGTCAGAGTATTTTTTAAATCTTAACACTGATCCCAATGTACTTCCAACCCTCCAACCTCTGGTTTTAATGGAGTCAGTACAGCGGACGGAAATGGAACTGCTCTCAGGAGGAGGATTGGCAATTTAAATATTTTGACGGTCCTGGAAGTCACTGATGTAATGTGTTTTACAGATGTAAGTCTGGCCGCCAGGCTTCTCCATTTATAAACCAAGCCACTTCGAAAGACACAAGAGATTGGCAATCAGAAGCATCTCCCACTCTGGGATGAAGCTGGCCTTCTGTATTGGATGACTCACAGCATCGGTTAACGTGAAGCATAGAGAACGCCACCCCACCCCCCACCCCCGCCGCGCCCTCCATAACAACCGCAGAATTGAACGTTCTTCGAGATTTGAACCCCAGCACAGAATCAGACCCTGCTACCCAGGACTGGACCTTATATCGTGTCTTGGATCAAACACTTCCCTCACCCTATCTGGGAACATACTCCAGCGGTGCAGACCCCTGCCCGGTGTTGAGGATCAGAAACTCACCCTGTCCTTATCCTCACCATTCGCAGACCATCTTGCTCCTCTGGTTGGTGTACGTTATACATTTCTTCTATTATCTTCTTTGGGCTCGGGGATTGACGGCTCAATTATCAGAAATCTCCTGCAGCGTTGGTGGTTGGACACACCCATAATATCACACAATGAACCCCATATCGGGTACAAAGGATACCAAAAGCCAATCGTGAGGTCTGTTCCAGAGTCCACCCTACCCAACTGGACGCCAAGCCCATCAATCGTCTTATTTCACGGTGGGGACGCCCCACAACTATAAAAGTGGCAGTCTGTGGAGTTAGAAATCTGAAACTCATGTTACTACCTATCTCATAGCCCTGTTGATATCCAGGCTTAAGCATTGTCCTGAAAACAAAATACCTAAGCAACAGTAAAGCTGATTAATTAGGAATATGCTGACAATATTCAGCACATCAGGCAGTGTCTGTGGGGAAAGAAGCAATATTCAACTTCCTTGTGATCGGTTTTCCTCAGAACTGGAAGAGACTGGAGATTATCTGTTTACAAGCAATTATACAGCCATTACAATTGTTATATGGAGAAAGAAAGAAAAATGGGATATTTCCGTCACTGGGTCGAGGTGAGGAGTGATTCAGTGATAAAGGGATAAAAGTGCAAGGCAAATGGAACAATTAAAGAAACAGAGGATGGGTCCAGATGTGGTGTGACTTGTAACAACAGGATAACAGTGCAAGAGGAGAGAATTAAAAATCCATAAAGAAAAGTTGGCTCCAATTGCCCTAAAAAGTGACAAGGAATGGGGGTTAAGCAGGGGACGGGGTAATGTGGGTAGATCGCTGCCAGGTGGATTAGCTTGCCAGATTTGTGAGAGAGGGGAGGACCTTCCCAAGCACCAGCCCCACACACCCTACAATTCCAGTGACTCGGGTGTAGCCATTCCCCTTACCAGCACAAGCCATCTGAGAAAGTTTGAGCAATGGTTATAAGTATTTCATTTCAACGTTGTGTCCGACAGCCATCACAATGCATATTCAGAAAATATGGTGCTATTCCGCTGTTAGATTCAGTGGATAGCTGTAGGAGGTCGAGAATAGCAAGGTCTGAGTGGGATGTAAAATTAACTTGACAAGCGACTGGAAGCTCAGGGTCACTATTGTGAACTAAACAGAAAGATTTAGCAAAGGAATCACTCAATCTGCGTTTTCTGCTTTTCTGGATGTGCAGGAGACTCGATTGTGAGCACCGAATCCAGTTTCTATGTAATATGAAGTGCAAACAAATCGCCTGCATGAAGTGGTTAAGGCGATAGACAACGGGAAACGATGAGGTGAAAGGACAGGTGTTGCATCGACTGTGCTTTCATGGAAAGGTGTTCTGAGAGAGGAAACGCATGTTGGGTGATTGCGGAGTCGACACGGTGTCGTAAAGGACTGGGGGCACGGGAGGGGAGCAGCACATACAGTTGTTGATGGACTTTGCTGGATGTGGCTGAAATATTGGAGGATGATGCATTGAATGTAGAGACTGATGGGTTGGAAGTTGAGGGCAAGGACAAGCTGACCTTGATTCTGGAGGGGACGGATGGTGTGAAGGCAGTGACACGGGAAATGGGATGGACATGGTCCAGGGGAGGGGAATCCTCAGCTGAGGAAAAACGAAGACATTTCAGAAGCACTGGTGTGAATGTTAGCATCATCAGAACGGATGGAGCAGAGCTGGAAAAACTGGGAAAATGGAACAGTGTCTTTCCAGGAAGCAGGGTTGGAGGAAGTATAACCAGATCACATGAAAACTGTGGATGATGGTGCGATCACAGACGATATTGTTGGGACCAATCCCCTGAAATGGAGGTCGAAATGTCGAGGAAGGGAAGGGAAGTGTCAGAGACTGACAATTTGAAGTCGAGGGACGGGTGGAAATTCGAAGCAGAGTTGATAACATTTTCCAGTTCAAGTAAAAAGAAGATAATAGTTATCAAACTGTCAAATAAGTATATATGAAGGAGAGGACTGGCGTTGGATTGGAACGAAGAATGGACCACGTATCCTCCACAAAGGACGTGCATCTAGGAACAGAACAGCTCCCATAGAGACGGCATTTGAGGGTGGAATTTTCCAAGGCTCACACTGGAGGTCCACACACCTGTACTATACCACGTGGTCCCTGCACCAGGGTTTGGATCAGAATCCTGTGAGTTTTCCATTCCCAGACCAGAGCCAGTGATGAAGTGAGGAGATCGAGTGGGAATGATGAGGGATTGAAACAAAACAAATCCATTCCAAATGGGGTCCTCGGAATGTGCTAGCAGAGGATTGTGGAGGAAACTGAGCGGAAAACGGCCCCAATATGTCTGCCAGGAAATGTGCCATCCATTGTGACTTTCAGGACAGCCCAGGTTTACTGGGTTTGAACCAGAGAGGGACAGCCAGACATGGTCATACATTTAAACGGACCTCTGCAGAGCAGCTCTGAGCTCAGTAAGAAGGAACTCGTGTGTGTTGTGACATGGTAGGCACAGGATTGGATGATGATTCAGAGCGCGAAAAATGGAAAGTGACCTCTGAGAGGAGGAACTGAACTGTCAAATAATAGTGAATAATTTTATTGTGAAACTTCAGGTTATTTAAGCTATAAATTGGGATCATATCTTCCAAAGTAATCTAAGAGAAGATAAACTTTCTGGTTTGGATTGATTACAGCCACACATCAAACAAAGATAGTGAAGAATTAACAGAGTCACAATTATATGTTCCTTAGCAATCATCAGAATTTGGAATAGAGCAAGTGAAATTCTGGATGGTTAATGCGGTTCTTATATTTCAAACAGATGATTGAACAACACGAACAAGTTTCAAGCAGTTAGCATTACCTCAGTTGCAATGAAGTTAATCCGGTATTTGGTTCCCACTTTGGTGCAGTGGAAGGAGTTGTTTGGTGAGTACGTGGTAATCTATTCTACTCATAATAAATGGGACTGTAAAGTTAAGGTATGGCAGGGAACCTCTTCCGAATGGAATGGATATCCTGCAGTATGCGGGAAGTCATGGACGCATCACTTGTCCTAGATGAACGCAGCTACAGGAAGCAACACGGGTCGCAGAAGCTTGAACTCCGGATTTCGAAACTCGAACGGCGGTTGGAGTCACTGTTGTGCATCCGCAAGGTGAAGGACTACATGAATAGCACGTTGACAGAGGTTGTCACACCGCATGTTAGAAATATGCGGGCAGAAGGGGAATGAATGACCGCCAGGCAGTAAAAGAGAAACAGGCAGGTAGTGCAGGTGTCCCCCAGGGAGTTTTTCACTCGCTAATCGGTTTTCCATTTTGGATACTCGTGAGGGTGATGGTTGTTCAGAGGAATGCAGTCAGAGTCAAGTTTGTGGCACCATAAGTGCCACAGCTGCACAGGAGGGGAGGACAAGGACTGGAAGAAAAGTAGTGGTTCGTGAGTTAAGGGGAACAGGCAGGCGTTTCCGCGGCAGTAAATGATGGTGTGTTGCCTGGCTGGTGCCAGGATCAAGGATTTCATGAAGCGGCTGCAGGGCATTCCTCTACGGGATGGTGAACATCCAGAGATCGTGATCCACATCGGTACCAATGACATATATAAGAAGGGCGATAAGGTCCTGAATGCAGATTTTAGGGAGCGAGGAAGGAGATTAAAAGCAGGACCTCAAAAGCAGTAATCTCAGGATTACTCCCAGTCTCACGTGTAAGTAAGCATTGGAATATGAGAACTGAGCGATTGAACACGTGCCTGGAGAACTGGTGTAAGATGGAAGGCATCAGATTGCTTAGACTTTGAGACCGGATCAGAGGCAGGTGGAACCTGTACAAGATGGATGGTTGGCATTGCAGCAGAAGTGGGAGGAATATCCTCACAGGGAGATTTGCTCGTGCTTTTGGGAAGAGTTTAAGCTCAATTGTCAGCGGGATGGGAACCTGAGAAGGAGCTTCGATTGAAAGCAAAATTAGTAGCTTATCTGGGGTGTGAGGACCAGGAGAAATTATTAGAAAGGAACACCAAGGTGCACAGAATACTGGTAGAGAAAGATAGCACAAGAGTAGGGAATAGTACATTATTCGTGAGGTTAAAGTAAGGGAGAAGTAATAGAGTCCGACTCTTGCTTAATGTGTATGTGTGTGAATGCACGGAGTGTGGTTAATAACACTAGTGAGGTACAGGTGCAGATTAACATGTGGAAATATGATGTCGTGGTTATAACAGAGACCTGGCACAAAGAAGGGCAGGGATGGGTGTTAAATATTCTTAGATACAAAATGCTCAGGAAAGACAGGAATGGGAAAAGAGGGGCAGCGTTGGCAGCATTGATGATGGAGAGTATTGCAATGCTCGAGATAAAGAATGTCCCAGAGTGGTCGAGGACAGAATCAATTTGACTGGAGCTAAAGGAACAATAAATGTGCAGTTACATTGTTGTCTATAGGGCACCAGCTGGTGACAACGATCAAGGGGAATAAATTTGCAAGGAAATTACAGAAATGTGTAAAGATTATTGGGTGGTTATAATGGGGGATTATATATATCCACACATATATGGAATAATAGTAGAGCAAAGGACAGTGAAGGGCAAGAGTTCCTGGAATGTGTTCGATAACAGTGTTTTGCTAGTCGAACGAGAAATTAGGCACTGCTAGACCTGTTTTTTGGGGGAAAAGGTGGCCATATGGATCAAGTATCAGTATGAGAGCATTTATGGGATAGTGATCATTGTGTAATAAGTTTTAGTCCGACGATGGAAAAAGGACAATGCGCAATCCAGGGTAGGAATAGTTAACTGAGGGAAGGCTAACTTCAATCGGGTAGGAATGGAGCTGGGGCCACTAATTTGGAGTCAAAAGCTGGCAGCAAAACTAGTAAATGAACAATGGGCTACCCTCAAAGAAGAAATAGTTCGTGCACTGTCAATGTATGTTCCCACGATGTGGAAAAGTCAAGCAAACAGATCCAGAACTCCCTGGATCACAAAAGAGGTAGCGATTACGATAAAGAAGAACACATGTGCTTATGGCAAATGCCAGGTAAAGAATACTATTGAGAACCAGGCGGAATATCGAAGGTCAGGGTGGAATTGAAAAAGCAAATAAGAGAAGCAAAGAGCGAGCATGGAAACAGACTGGCAGCTGGCATTACAGGAAATGCCAAAGTTTTCTATAGGCATATAAATAGTAAAGGGGCGGTAACAGGAGGAGTGGGGCCGTTTAGGGGCCATAAAGTGGATTAAGACATGGATTTAGAGGGCGTAGCTAAGGTATTAAATGAATACGTCTTTACCAATCAAGAAGGTGCAAATTTGGAAATGTTGACACAGGAGGTAAGTCAGACACTAGATGGGTTTAAAACAGATAAAGAAGAAGTATTAGATAGACTGTCTGCAGCTAAAGTGCATAAACAACCAGAGCCGAATAAGAGGCATACAATGATACTGAGGGAACAGAGGGTTGAAATCGCAGTGGCCTGGCCAGAATTTATCAATCTTCCTTCAACTCGGGAGTTCCAGAGGACTGGAGAATTGCAAATGTTACACCTGTGTTCGAAAAGTTTGCAAACATAAGCCCAGCAACGACAAACCAGACATTGTCACATTAGTCGTGGGAAAACTTCGAGACAAAATAATTAGGGGCAACAGCAATAGTCACGTGGACAAACGTGAGTTAGATAAGGAAAGCCAGCATGCATTTCTTAAAGGAAAATCATGTTGAACTAACTTGCTGGAGGTTTTTGAGGAGGTAACAGAGAGGGTTGATGAGGCAATGCTGGTGATGTGATCTACGTAAACTTTCAAAAGGCCTTTGATACATTTCCACACAACAGACTTGTGAGCAACATGTAGCTCTTGGAATAAAAGGGACAGTAACAACATTGATAATAAATTGGACCAGTGACAGGAAACAAAGAGTAGTTGTTAATGAATGTTTTTCAGGTTGGAGGAAGATTTGTAGTTGAGTTTTCCAGGGGTCAGTGTTGGGACCCTTGCTTTTCATAATATATGTTAATGACCTAGACCGAGGTGTGCAGGGCACAATTTCAAAAGTTGCAGAAGATACGAAACTTATAAACATAGTGAACTGTGAGGAGGATAGTGCAGAACTTCAAAAGGACATAGACAAGTTGGTGGAATGGGTAGACAGGTGGCAGATGAAGTTCAATGCAGAGAAATATGTAGTGAATCCTTTTGGTAGGAAGAACGTGGAGAGACAATGTAGAATATAGGGTATAATTCTAAAGTGGGTACAGGGGCAAAGGGACTTAGGTATGTAAGTACAGACGTCGTTGAAGGTGGCAGGACAGGTTAGGAGAGCGGTTCATAAAGCATACAGTATCCTGGGTTTATTAACAGGGACATAGAGTACAAGTGAAAGGAACTTATATTATAATTGTACAAGACACGAGCTCGGCCCCAGCTGGAGTATTACGTCCAATTCTGGGCGCCACACATGAAGAAAGAGGTGAGAGCATTGGGAAGAGTACAGGAAGCATTCACGAGAAAGGTCCCTTGGGTGAGGAATTTCAGTTATTAAGTTAGATGGAGAAGTTAGGACAGTTTTTTTTTTCTAGAAGAGAATGCTGAGAGGTATTCAACATCGTGAGGGGTCTGGACAGACTAGATGGAGAGAAACAGTTCACATTAGTGAAAAGGATCGAGAACGAGAGGGCAGAGATTTTAACATTTGGTTTTATAGAAGCAAATTGACAAGAGGAAAATCTTTTATCACGCAGCCATTGCTTAAGGTCTGGAATGCCCTGCATGATAGTGTGGTGGAGGCAGATTCAATTAGAGCATTCGAAGGCAATTAGACAGTTATATGACAAGGAAAAATGTACAGGGTTATGGGGAGAAGGCAGAAGAACAGAACGGAGGGAGTTGCTCTTTCAGAGCGCTGGTGCAGCACGATGGACCGAATGGCCTCCTTCGGCACTGTGACCATTCTGTGATTCTGTGATAATTGAAATCTTGTCCAAAGACGTAAAGGAAAAAAAATAAATAAAGGCAAACATAATATAATAACAAGCAGTTAGCTCATATTCCAAAAGGACAAGTCATACTAAATTATTTGAATAATATCAGAATGCGGAGTGCATACTAAGGAAGTAAAAATAATATACTTTGATTATCGAAAGGTCTTAAATAAGATACCACACGCAGACTCATGAATATTCATCGTGCAAAATGTATTAGGGAACGAGCAGCAGAATGGACAGCAAGCTGGCTGCAGAAACAGGCCGGGGGTTAGTCTCAGAATAAGAATCATACTGAGATAAGGAGAAACGTCTTCACTCAGAGGGCTGCGAATAACAAAGAAAAGTACAGCACAGGAACAGACCATTCGGCCCTCCAAGCCTGCGCCGATCTTGATGCCTGCCTAAACTAACACCTTCTGCACTTCCGGGGCCCCTAACCCTCTCTTCCCTTCCGATTCATGCATTTGTCAAGATGTCTCTGAAACGTCGCTATCGTATCTGCTTCCACCACCTCCCCTGACAGCAGGTTCCAGGCACTCACCACACTCTGAGTAAAAAACTTTGCCCCGCACATCCCCTCTAAACTTTTCCCTCACACGTTAAACCAATGTGCCCTAGTAACTGACTCTTCCACTCTGGGAAAAAGCTTCTGACTATCCACTCTGTCCATGCCGCTCATAACTTTGCAAACCTTTATCATGTCGCCCATCCACCTCCGTCGTTCCAGTGAAAACAATCCGAGTATTTCCGAAGAAGGGTCACTGACCGAAACGTTAACTCTGCTTCTCTTTTCGCAAATGCTGCCAGACTTGCTGAGTGGTTCCAGCATTTCTTGTTTTTATTTCAGATTTCCAGCATCCGCAGTATTTTGCTTTTATTTATCCGAGTATTTCCAACCTCTCCTCATAGCTAATGACCTCCAGACCTGACAACATCCTGGTAAGTTTCCTCTGTACCCTCTCCAAAGCCTCCACGTCCTTCTGGTAGTGTGGCGACCAGAATTGCACGTAAGATTCTAAGTGTGGCCTAACTAAGGTTCTGTACAGCTGCAACATGACTTGCCAATTTTTAGACTCTATGCCCCGACCGATGAAGGCAAGCATGCCGTATGCCTTCTTGACCAACTTATCCATCTGCGTTGCCACTTTCAGTGAACTGTGGACCTGTACGCCCAGATCTCTCTGCCTGTCAATACTCCCAAGGGTTCTGCCATTTACTGTATACCTCCCACCTGCATTAGACTTTTCAAAATGCATTAGCTCACATTTGTCCGGATTAATCACCATCTGCCATTTCTCCACCCAAGTCTCCAATCGATCTATATCCTGCTGTATCCTCTGACAATCCTCATCATTATCTGCAACTCCACCAACCTTTGTGTCGTCCGCAAACTTACTAATCAGACCAGCTACATTTTCCTCCAAATCATTTACATATACTACAAAGAGCAAAGGTCCCAGCACTGATCCCTGCGGAACACCACTAGTCACATCCTTCCATTTAGAAAAACACCCATCCCCTGATACCCTCTGTCTTCTATGACCGAGCCAGTTCTGAATCTACTTGCCAGCTCACCACTGATCCCGTGTGACTTCACCTTTTGTACCAGTCTGCCATGCGGGACCCTGTCAAAGGTATCTTTTAGAATTCTTTATCCCGGGAGCTGTGGGTGCTCAGTCGTTGCATATATTGAAGTCTGAGATCAATTGACACATGACTCGGGAAATCAGCCCTGATTATGTTGAATGCTGGAGTAGGTTCGAGGTGTTGTGTGGACTGCTCCAGCTTTTATTTCTTAAGCTTCATTTGTATGTAATTCATTTTGAATAATACATCTCTCATTCTAAACTGTACATACATTTATTCAGCCAGTTCGTTCCAAAACGTAAAATTGAATGGACAGTCCGAGGGCCAAATAGTGATAAATGCACTCGACCAGTACAATCAAACTCATAGAATCTGGCAAAATCCTAATAACACATTCAACTCATCTTTCCTCATCACAATTGTACGGGCAGTTTTGTCAGCTGATTCTGTGGTATTATTCACGTACCAGCACTTTCTTTCTGTCTTTTTTTTTGCTTCTCACACTCCCTCTAGTTTTCGTTCTCTATCTGGATAATGTTTCAATCTCCATCTCTCCGCACTATCGTTCTCACCTTCTCAGTAATCCTTTCCCGTTCAATTAAATCTTAACACTCTGTGCCCACCTTCTGTTCACCAGTCCCGTGTTTAATCATCCTACTCCAAGAGTCAGTTTGCCCAAGGATGAATGCTGTGTGAATAGTTTTATGTTTATCCAGATCACACAAATCTGCACCTGTTCACCTGATGTGTTCACCTCATCCACAATTCATGGAATAAACAGAATAGAAAGCCTCTTCCAGAAACACCTCAACATCATTGAACCTCCTGTAGCCAGTCCTTCAGCTATAATGCATTCACCTTAAAGGGAGCCATCATTTGAATGACAAGTGACTGTGCTGTGGAGTGCTGTACTGTAAATTGCCAGAAATGCTAAAGGAATCAATGGGACATTCAACTGAACTGTTGAAACGAACTGGCAGATGAAATGAAGTTATTCATGCATAGACATAGACACAATCTAGTGATTTCATGAATATACCAGTCAATGATAGCTGATGCAATCAGAAAGCACAGTGCTATACATCTATCCAGATTTAAGAGACTTATCTCAACTGTTGAACTCCTCAGCTTCAAATAACATTTACAAGCTAACAATTCTGTGGTTTCCAGAATATCTGATCAGTCTCTCACATCCCTTGGAAATGATAATCAAAAAGTTGCTTCACTCAGGATACCGATGTACCGAATTATGAGCCTTGACAATTTTAGGCATTTTGGGTTCAGGTCGGAAATGATAAATTGAGTAAAGGGGAGTTGCTGCTTCACCTACCAAAACTACTTCTACTAGAATTATGAAGTACAGCGATAGATGGCGGGATTGTTCAATTCAGACAACACCAACATCAGCGCTGCAGCTTACAATCTACAGAAAAATAGACAGACTCATGATTCCAATAGATACAGTGTAAAATGACACAAGATCACATCCGTACATTGTATTTCACAATCTAGCTCCGTCTTTCTGAATTCATCCACATTGAATCAGGAACGGATAAGTGAAAGATTCAGCCTCAGACTCAGTTCCATAACCAGAGATCTGAAGTAGCGTCAGACTCACACAGAATGCAATAATAGTGCAGACGTTATAACCAATAATTATATTGAAATACCAGTTAGATAGAGCCACCTTATTGTGGAGGAAGCACACTACAGTCTCTCCTTGCAACACTGAAACCAGGAGTTGGGTAATTACCAGTCACTAAAACCAAATTCTGAGCAGCATTCTAGGACAGGTTAGTTCCACAACATGAAACAGTAAAACATCTTGATAGTCCGATGCCTGCTCTTAGCTAAACCAGTTTCCAATAAATTGTGAGCAGAAAATAATGCTGTGACATGACCATATTGGTTAAACAAAAATCATTACAGAAGTAATGAGCTCCGGCAAGATTTAAAGAGCAGAGACGGAGGATGTTTCATCATTGAGCCGCTGGAACAGAATAGTATAAAACATACAGTGAAAACAATATTTTAAGTAGAAAAACAATGTTAACACCGTTTACCGCCATTGACAAATGATATAACAGCATACCTGGAATTCCAACAGCTGCAAGAACAGGAACATAGATGTTTTCTATCAGATAGGGTACTGTACGTCCCATGTCTGTGAGAACCAGCAACTTCTGCTGGTGTGGGACCGACAGCCCTAGCAGCAATCTGAGCTGAACCATTCCAATGGCCCTTGATTTATACTGTAGATCAGTCTCCAATGACATGGTTATACCCCTGATCATTACTATTAGTTACACTCACCTGAACAACAAACAGTATATCAGCAGCTTTGATTCTGATGTAAATAATATGGTCAATTAAACACAAACACCTCAAAGTCCGGGACCTCGAGCAGAAATAAAGCTGAAAGATTTGTTCATTACATGACTCATCACACAAAAATAAATGGTTTAATTTACAGTTTTCATATGGTTGTCTTGATCATGTTCAATCCAGTTGGTTCAATGTTAAATCTTATTGATTTGTCCGCATTGTACATTGACACAGCAGTCCTGTCTCACTCCGTTCTTGCAGTTTCCCACTTAAAATATTAAGTTTGAGTTTCTGACACTGAGACAGTAAAAGGGCACTTTCTGGGTTGTCTGCTAATCACTATCAGGGGATGAACGTCCCACATTAATATTCATCTCATTGCTATTTTACTGCAGATGTTGATCTGGTTATTCCCCATTGTTTCATGACTCCAGTAAAATTAGAACTGTGCCGCTCCTGATTGCATTTCTCCAGTTCACTCCTCACCAGCTATCCAATCTCCACCATCCATCAATGCCAACTGATCCTAAAATAAAAGCAAAATACTGCAGATGCTGGAAATCTGAAAAAAAACAAGAAATGATGGAACAACTTAGCAGGTCTGGCAGCATCTGAGGAAAGAGAAGCAGAGTTAACGTTTCAGGTCAGTGACCCTTCTTCGGAACCGACCGATGGTTCCGAAGAAGGGTCACTGACCTGAAACGTTAACTCTGCTTCTCTTTCCACAGATGCTGCCAGTTTTGCTGAGTAGTTCCAGCATTTCCTGTTTTTATTCCAACTGATCCCAAACTCTGCTGTCCATGTCCGGCCCTCACGGAGACCAACTATGTTATCATCCTCACACTCACTGACCCACAATGGTTTAGCAAGTGCATTAAATTTAAAATTCTCATCCATAAGTTTGAAGGGCTGTGTGCCTTTGAGCAGCTGTATTAATTTGTGGGGCTGTATTATTTTGAGGGACTGCATTAGTTTGAAGGATCGCATTAGTTGAGCATTGTATTTGTTTGATATGCGGCATTAGTTTGCCGGTAAGCATTAGTTTGAGTGTGTCGGTTAGTTTGAGGGGCTGCATTAGTTTCATAGACTGTATTCGTTTGAGGGTCCGTACTAGTTTGAGACTTGTATAAGTTTGAGAGGCTGCATTAGTTTGAGGGACTGCGCCAGTTTGAGGGACAGAAATCGTTTGAGGGGCTGCAGTAGTTTGAGGGGCTGCATTAGTTTCAGAGTCTCTAATTGTTTCAGTGGCGGTATTCGTTGTTGGAGCTGTAGTAGTTCGAGGGGCTGCTTTAGTTTGATAGACGGTATTTTTTGAGAGGCTGCATTAGTTTGAGCGACAAGTTTAGTTTGAGGGCCTGTATTAGCTTGAGGGTTGTAATAGCTTGAGGGGCTACGTTGCTTTGAGGAACTGTATTAGTTTGAGTGGTTGCGTTAAATTGAGGGGCAGCATTAGTTTGAGGGTTTGTATTAGTTTGAGAGGATGCATTAGTTTGAGGGTTGTATATGTTTGAGGGCCTGTAGTAGTTTGAGGGGTTGCATTAGTATGAAGATCTGTATTAGTTCGGGGTCTTTATTAGAATAAGGGCTTGCATCAGTTTGAAGGCTTGCATTAGTTTGAGGGTATTCATTGTTTTAGGGTCTGTATTATTTTGCATGGCTATCTTAGTTTCAGGGGTTGCATTAGATTCAGGGGCTGCATTAGTTTGAGGGACAGCATTAGTCTGAAGTTCTGTATTAGTTTGAGGAAATGCATTGGTTCGAGGGGCTCTATTCATTGGATGGGCTCCTTTAGTTTCAGTGTCTTTCTTATTTTCATGGGCTGTGTTGCTTTGAGGGGATTCATTAGTTGGCGGGAAACTACTAGTTTGAGAGGCTGCAACACTTTGAGGGCTACATTAGGTTTAGGGGCTACATTTAATGGAGGGGAAAATAAGTCTGACGGCTGCGTTAGCTTAAGGAACCAAATTAGTTAGGGAGTGTGCTTTAGTTTGAGGTACTGCATTAAATTGAGGGGCTGCATTAGTTGGAGGGACTGAATTAGTATGAGGATCTGTATTAGATGGAGGGGCTGCATTATTTGAGTAGCTGCTTTAGTTTGAGCGGCTGCATTTGTGGGTGGGGCTGTATTAGTTTGAGGGAATGCATTATTTTGAGTTGGTGCATTGGTTTGAGGGACTGTAGTAGTTTAAGGAGCTACATTTGTTTGAGTGGGTGAATTATTTTGATGTTCTGCATTTGTTTAAGGGAATGCACTAGCTAGGCAGCAGACGTTTGAAGGGTTGTGTTAGTTTTAGGGTCTGCATTAGTTCCAGGGTCTGTTTTAGTTTCTCTGGCTGTATTCGTTTGAGTGACTATTAGTTTGAGAGGCTGCTTTAGTTTTATGTGTCCTTGTTAGTTGCAGGGGCTTCGCTGCTTTGAGGGGCTGCATTAGTCTGAGGGTCTGTATTCGCTTGAGGGCCTGTATTAGTTTGTGTGTTTGCGTTAATTTGAGGGACAGCATTAGTTTGAAGATCTGTATTAGTTTGAGGGTTGCATAAGTTTGAGGGCATGTATTAATTTGAGGGGCTACATTAGTTTGCACGGCTGTATTAGCTCAAGGGGCTGCATTAATTTGACGATTTTAATTAGATTGAGGGGTTGCATTAGTTTGTGGGTCTGCATTAGTTTAACGAGCTATATTATTTGGAGAAACTGTATTATTTTGAAGGACTGCATTAGCTTGAGGAGCTTCATTATTTAGAAGGGCTGTATTAGTTTGAGGAACTGTATTAGTTGGAGGGGCTGCATTAGTTTGAGGTTGTTTATACCTGTTTATACCATTGATTTCAGTTGCAGTATTATTTGCGTTTCTCAGTTAGTTTGATCCGTTACATTAGCTTGATGGTCTGTATTACTTTGATGGTCTGTATTATTTTGACAGACTATATTAATTTGAGGGACTGTATTAGTTTGAGGGGTTGCATTAGTTTGAGGGGCGGCATTAGTTTGAGCGTGTGCACTGGTTCATGGGGCTGTATTAGTTTGAAGAGTCGTGTTCATTTGAGGGACTGAATAAGTTTGAGGGGCTGTATTAGCTGGAGTGGCTGCATTAGTTTGAGCTTCTGCATTACTTTGAAGGGCTGCATTGCCTCGAGTGGCTCTATTATTTTAAGGGAGCTGCATTCGATTGAGGGTCTGTATTACGTTGAGGGACTGTATTAGTTTGAGTGGTTGCGTTAATTTGAGGGACAATATTAGTTTGAGGATTTATAATAGTTTAAGTGTTGTATTAATTTGAGAGAATTTATTACTTTCTGGGGCTGCATTACTTTGAGCGTCTGTATTAGTTTGAGGGGCTGCATTACTTTGACGATTTTTATTAGATTGATGGGCTGCATTAGTTTGAAGGTCTGCATTAGTTTGAGGGGCTATCTTAGCTTGAGGGATTGCATTAGTTTGAGGGACTGCACTACTTTGAAGGGCTCTATTATTTGGAGAAATTGTTTTATTTTGAGAGACTGCATCAGTTTGAGGATCGGCATTAGTTGGAGGGACTGCAATAGTTTGAGGTTATTTATACGTTTGAGGGATGGAATTGGTTTCAGTTGCAGTATTGTTTGTGTGTCTCAGTTAGTTTGAGCCGCTGCACTAGCTTGATGGTCTGCATTAGTTTGAGGGGCTGCATTAGTTTGAGGGGCGGTATCAGTTTGAGCGGGTGCACTGGCACACGGGGCTGCATTAGTTTGCAGAGTTGTGGTAGTTTGAGGGGCTGCATTAGTTTGAGGGGCTGCGACAGTTTGAGGAACTGTATTAGTATGAGGTTTGTATAAGTTTGAAGGCATGTATTAGTTTGAGGGGCTGCATTATTTTGTGTGGCTGAATTAGTTTGAGGGGCTGCATTACTTTGACAATTTTTATGAAATTCAGAGGCTGCATTAGTTTGAGGGTCTGCATTAATTTGAGGGTTTGCATTAGTTTGAAGAACTGCATCAAAGGTTGGCGGTGGTGTAGTGGTATTATCACTGCACCAGTAACCGAGAGACCCAGGGTATTTCTCTGGGGACATGAGTCACACCACAGCAGAAGGTGGAATTTGAATTTAATTAATAAATCTGGAAGTAAAAGTTGGTCTAATAATGGCCATGAAACCATTGTCAATTGCTGTAAAAACCCATCTGGTTCACTAATGTCCTTTAGCGAAGGAAATCTGCTCTCCTTACTGGTCTGGCCTACATGTGACACCGGACCCACAGCAATGTGGTTAACTCTTACATGCCCTCGGAAATGGCAGAGAAAGACATTCAGTTGTACCTTACCCCTAGGAAGTCAATAAAAATGAATGAAACTGGACGGACCACCCGGCATCAACCGAGGCACCGGAAACGACAATGGCAAACCCAGCCCTGCCGATCCTGCAAAGTCCTCCTTACTAACATCTGGGGGCTTGTGTCAAAGTTGGGAGAGCTTTCCCACAGTCTAGTCAAGCAACAGCCTGCCATAGTCATACTAACGGAATCAGATTTACAGACAATGCCCCAGACACTGTTATCACCATCCCCGGGTATGTCCTGTCCCACAGGCAGGACAGACCCACCAGAGGTGGTGGCACAGTGGTATACAGTAGGGAGTGAGTTGCCCTGGGAGTCCTCAACATCGACTCCGGAGCCCATGAAGTTTCATGGCATCAGGTCAAACCCAAGGTAATCTCCTCCTGATTACCACCTACCGCCCTCCCTCAGCTGATGACTCAGTACTCCTCCATCTTGTACACCACTTGGAGGAAGCACTGAGGGTGGCAAGGGCACAGAATGTACTCTGGCTCGGGGACTTCAATGTCCATCACCAAGAGTGGCTCGGTAGCACCAGTACTGACCTAGCTGGCCGAGTCCTAAAGGACATAGTTGCTCTACGTGGTCTGCGGCATATGGTGGGGGAACCAACACGAGGAAAAAAAATACTTGACCTCGTCCTCACCAATCTGCCTGCCGCAGATGCTCTGTCCATGACTGTATTGATAGGAGTGACCACCGCACAGTCCTTGTGGAGACGAAGTCCCACCTTCACATTGAGGATACCGTCCATCGTGTTGTGTAGAACTATCACCATGCTAAATGGGATAGATTTCGAACAGATCTAGCAATGCAAAACTGGGCATCAATGAGGTGCTGTGGGCCATCAGCAGCAGTAGAATTGTACTCAACCACAATCTGTAACCTCATGGCCCGGCATATCCCCCACTCTACCATTACCATCAAACCAGGAGACCAACTCTGGTTCAATGAGGAGTGCAGGAGGGCATGCCATGAGCAGCACCAAGCATACCTCAAAATGACATGTCAACCTGCTGAAGCTGCAAGACAGGACTATCTGCGTGCCAAATTGCGTAAGCAGCATGCGATAGACAGAGCCAAGCGATCCCATAACCAATGGATCAGATCTAAGCTCTGTAGTCCTACCACATCCAACTGTGAATGATGGTGGACAACTAAACAGCTAACTGGAGGAGGTGGCTCCACAAATATCCCCATCCTCAGTGATGGGGGAGACCAGCACATTAGTGCAAAAAGTAAAGTTGAAGCATTTGCAACAATCTATCGCCAGAACTGCCGAGTTGATGATCCATCTCGGCCTCCTCCTGATGTCCCCAGCATCACAGATGTCATACTTCAGCCAATTCGATTCACTCCGCGTGATATCAAGAAACGACTGAAGGCACTGGATACAGCAAAAGCTAATGGCCTGACAATATTCCGGGAATAGTACTGAAGACCTCTGCTCCAGAACTTGCCGCTCTCCTAGCCAAGCTGTTCCAGTACAGCTACAACACTGGCATCTACTCTGCAACGTAGAAATTTGCCCAGGTATGTCCTGCAAATAAAAAGCTGGACAAGGCCAACCCTGCCAATTACCGCCCCATCTGCCTACTCTCAATCATCAGTAAAGTGATGGAAGGTGTCATCAACAGTGCCATCAAGCGGCACTTGCTCAGCAATAACCTGCTTAGTGACGCTCAGTTTGGGTTCAGCCAGGGATACGCAGCTCTTGACCTCATTATAGCCTTGGTTCAAACATGGACAAAAGAGCTGAACTCAAGAGATGAGGTGAGCGAGACTGCCCTTGACATCAAGGCAGCATTTGACTAAGTATGGCATCAAGGAGCCCGAGCAAAACTGAGGTCAATCGGAATCAGGGGGAAAACCTTCCGCTGGCTGGAGTCATACCTAGCACAAGGGAGGATGGTTGTGGTTGTTGGAGGTCAATTATCTGCGCTGCAGGACATCACTGCAGGAGTTCCTCAGGGTAGTGTCCTAGGCCCAACCATCTTCAGCTGCTCCATCAATGACCTTCCTTCAATCATAAGGTCAGAAGCGGGGATGTTTGCTGATGATTGTGCAATGTTTAGCACCATTTGTAACTCCTCAGATAGTGAAGCAGTCCGTGTAGAAATGCAACAAGACCTGGACAATATCCAGGCTTGGGCTCATAAGTGGCAAGTAACATTTGCGCCACACAAGTGCCAGGCAATGACCATCTCCAACAAGAGAGAATCTAACCATCTCCCCTTGACATTCAACAGCATTACCATCTCTGAATTCCCAAATATCAACATCCTAGGGGCTACCCTTGATGAGAAACTGAACTGGACTAACCATATAAATACCATCGCTACAAGAGCAGGTCAGAGGCTAGGAATCCTGCGGCAAGTAACTCACCACCTGACTCCACAAAGCCTGTCCACCATCGACAAGGCACAAGTCAGGAGTGTGAGGGAATACTCTCCACTTGCCTGGATGGGTGCAGCTCCAACAACACTCAACAAGCTCGACACCATCCAGGACAAAGCAGTCCGCTTGATTGGCACTCCATCTACAAACATTCACTCCCTCCACCACCGACGCACAGTGGCAGCCTTGTGTACCATCTACAAGATGCACCGCAGCAATCCACCAATGCTCCTTAGACAGCTCCTTCCAAACCCGCGAACTCTACCAACTAGAAGGACAAGGGCAGCAAATATATGGGAACGCCACCACCTGCAAGTTCCCCTCCAAGTCACTCACCATCCTGACTTGAAACTATATCGCCGTTCCTTCACTGTTGCTGGGTCAAAATCCTGGAACTCCCTTCCTCAGAGCACTGTGGGTATACCTACCTCAAATGGACTGCAGCGGTTCAAGAAGGCAGCTCACCACCGCCTTCTCAAGGGCAATTAGGGATGGGCAATAAATGCTGGCCCGACCAGTGACGCCCACATCCCCATGAATTAATAACAAAAAAATAGTTTTATGGGCTGTGTTAGATTGAGGAACGGTATTATTTTGACGGACTGCATCAGTTTGAGGAGGTACATTATTTGAAGGGGCTGTATTTGTGTGAGAAACTGAATTGTTGAGAGGGTCTGCATTAGTTTAAGGTTCTTTATACGTTTGATGGATGGAATTGATTTCAGTTTCAGTATTATTTGCGTGTCACAGTTAGTCTGAGTCGCTCCGTTAGATTGATGGTCTGAATTCGTTTGAGAGACTGCATTATTTTTTATGGACCGTATTAATTTGAGGGGCTGTATTAGTTTGAGGGGTTGCATTAGTTTGAGGGGCGCTTTTAGTTTGATGGTTGCATTAGTTTGAAGGGTGGTATTCATTTGAGAGACTGAATTAGTTTGAGGGGCGGCATTAGTTTGAGAGGCTGTGACAGTTTGACGGACTGAAATGGTTTGAGGGGCTGTATTTGTTTGATGCACTGCACTAGTTTGAGTGGCTGCATTAGTTTCAGAGTCTGTAATTGTTTCAGTGGCTGTATTAGTTTGACGAACTGTATTAGTTTGAGGGACTACTTTAATTTGAGTGTCTTTATTAGTTACAGGGGCTGCATTGCTTTGAGGGGCTGCATTAGTTCGAGCTCTCAATTGGTATGAGGGCCAGCATTGGTTTTTGGGACTGTATTAGTTTGAAGGACTGCATTAGTTTGACGGATTACTTTAGTTTGATTGGTTACGTTAATCTGAGGAACAGCATTAGTTTGAGTTTCTGTATAAGTTTGAGGGTTTACATTAGTTTGAGTGGCTGTAGTAGGTTGAGGGGTTGCATTAGTTTGAGTGTCTTTATTACTTTGAGTGGATGTATTCGTCTGAGTGGTTGTATTAGTTGGAGAGGCTGCATTAGTTTGAGTACCTGCTTTAGTTTGAGGGACTGTATTGGTTTGAGACACTGTATTAGCTTAGGGGGCTGCCATGTTTTAGTTTGAGGGACTGCATTAGTTTGAACGGCTGCATTAATTTGAGGGGTGAATTGGTTTGCAGATCTGCATTAGGTTGAGGGGCAGTGATAATTTGAGCGTCCGCATTAGTTTGAGTAGCTGTCTTAGTTTCAGGGGTTGCATTAGTTTGAATGCCTGTATTAGTTGGAGGGTCAGTATTCGTTTAAGGAGTTGCATTAGTTTGAGGGTCTTTATAAGTTTGTTTGGCTTTATTAGTTTGAGGGACACCATTTGTTTCGGGGCTGTATTAGTGTGATGGACTGTATTCGTTTCAGATGCTGCTTTAGCTTGAGGGCATGAAGTAGCTTGAGGGTCTGTCTTAGTTTGAGAGTGCTCAATAGATTGAGAGTGCATTAGTTTGAGGGAATGTATTAATTTGAGGAGCTGGATTATTTTCAGGGTCTGTATTACTTTCAGGAAGTTAATAAGCTTTTGGCGCTGCAATATTTCGAGGTTCAGTATTGGTTTGAGGAACTATATCAGTTTGAGTATCTGTATTATTTTGAGGAACTGTATTAGTTTGAGGGACTGTATTAGGTTGAGGTTCTGCATTAGTTTGAGTGTCTGTAATAGTTTCTGGGTGAGTATTAGTTTGAGGGTGTGTATTACTTTGTGGATCTGTATTAGTTCGAGTGGCTGTAATAGTCTGTGGGGTAGAATTGGTTTGAGGATCTGCATTAGTTTGAGGGATTGTATTAGTTTGAGAGACTGAATTAGTTTGAGAGTCTGTATTAGTTTGAGGGACTTTATTAGTCTGAGTGGATGCTTTCATTTGAGGGACGTTATTAGTTTGAGAGGCTTCACTACTTTGAGGGACAGTATTAGTTTTAGCGGCTGCATTAGCTTGAGTGTATCAGTTTGAGGCTTTGTATTAGTTTGAGGGTCTGAATTAGTTTGAGGGGTTGCATTAGTTAGAGGGGCTTTATAAGTTTGAGTGGCTCTATTAGTTTGAGGGGTTGCATTAGTTTGAGGGTCAGAAGTTTGAGTGTCTCTATTAGTGTGAAGGGTTGCATTAGTTTGAGGGGCTGTATAAGTTGAGTGGCTCTATTAGTTAGAGGGTCTTCATTACTTTGTGGGTCTTTATTAGATTGAGGAGCTGCATTAGTTAGACGGGAGGTATTAGTTTGAAGGACTGCATCAGTTTGAGAGACTTCTTTATTTTGAGGGTAGCATTTGTTTCAGGGGCTGTATTAGTGTAAGGGAGTGTATTCGTTTCAGATGTTGCTTTAGTTTTAGGAAATGCATTAGTTTGAGTGCTTGTATTATTCTGCGGGTCCGTATTTGTTTGAGGGACTCCATTAATTTTAAGGGTTGCACTAGTTTGAGGGGATGTATTAAATTGAGGGGCTGCATTAATTTGAGCTTCGGCTTGAGGGTTTGATTGAGTTTGAAGGGCTGTGGTGTTTTAATAATTTTAGGAGCTGTTTTAATTTGTGGGATCGCATTAGCTCGAGGGGATGAATTAGGTTGAAGCACTGTATTAGTTTGAGTGTTTGTATTAATTTGAGACGCTGTATTAGGTTGAGGTAAAAGCATGAAATGCTGGAAATACTCAGAAGGTCTGGCAGCATCTGTGGAAAGAGAAGCAGAGTTAACGTTTCGGGCCAGTGATCCTTCTTTGGAACGAGTCCCCTAACAGTACAGTAGAAGATTTGGGCATATACATGGATGGTCAGAACTAAAGCATGATCCAAAACCCTTGTACTTGGAAGTGACTCTGAAAAAAAGACTGTGTTCTTCCGGGAGCATCTGAAAAATAAAAAGAGCAGCAATGGTCCAAACCAGAAAAAAAATGCTATTGAGCAAATGTGCCGGATGTAGATGGGACGCTGCTGCCTCAGCTCTCTGTAACTCAGTAGCAGAGGACTTTGCACCTGCCTGGCATAGGTAATCACACACAAATTCAAATGATCATTAAATTTGAATACAGAAAAGTGCATTATAAATGAACTCTCCATTCAACACGCCTCCCAAAATTTCCTGTTCTCACAAGCATCACACACCCACACATTCACCGACTGAATAATATGCACAAGCTGGTTGAAATCATCCATGCTGCACCTCTCTTACCACTACATAATAACATTTTTAATCCGCTGCCTGCCCGCCTTCCATCATGACGCCCCAAATGGAGCAAGCTTCCTAAGCAAGATCTTCCAGCAGATATCCTTTGGAATGGAATGCAAAACACAGGAAGTCACTAATAAGTTCCTTGTGACATGCCCTTTCTGACCGATGGCAGGCTTTCAACTACTATGGCGAGAATGGTCCTTGCAAAACAGGTTCAGCACAAGCCAGGGTCCTTGCACGCCCAATCTTCCCTGCTGAGGCCTCAGGACCAACAGTTCCTATTTTTGTGTAAAAACGCGAGACATGCTGCACATTACCGGGACCTGTACCATCTACAGACTGAAAGACGGACTAATGACCTCAAAATCCGAACATGAAGAGGCTATTGCTTGACTCTGGGTATTTTCTTCCGATAAATACTAACAAAAATAATCTTGTTGATTTTAAACTTTGAAGTCAATGTACGTTGGTTGTGGAGGGAATGCATGGTGAAGGTGATGCATCGGTTTGCAAATTAAGTGGGCTGTTTGTCCGACATGCTTTCGAGCTTTTTGACCGTTTTGGGTGATGTATTTATCCTGGCAAGTGGAGTGTATTCAATCACACTCCTGACTTGTGCCTGGTAGATGCTGGACAGGCTTTGGGGTGAAATGAGCTGAGTTACTCGCTGCAGAATTCCCAGCCTCTGACCTGTTCTTATAGTTAATGCGTCTGGAACAGTTCAATTTCTTCAATGGTAACCCCAGAGAATTGATAATGGGGGCTTCAGTGATGGTCACGCCATTGAATGTCAAGGGGTGTTGGTTGGATTCTGTCTTTTTTGAGGTGGTCATTGCCTGGCACTTACGTGGTGCAAATGTAACATGCCCCTCATCAGCCTAAGCCTGAATAATGGACAGGTCTTACTGAAGATAGGCACCGACTGCTTCAGTATATGAGGAATCTCATATGAGGAAGCTGAACATTGTGCAATTATCAGGGCACATCCCCACCTCTGATGGAAGAAGAAAAACAAAGAAAAGAAAATTACAGCACAGGAACAGGCCCTTCGGCCCTCCAGCCTGCGCCGATCCAGATCCTCTATCTAAACATGACGCCTATTTTCTAAGGGTCTGTACCTCTTTACTTCCTGCCCATTCATGTATCTGTCTAGATACATCTTAAAAGACGCTATCATGCCCGCGTCTACCACCTCCGCAGGCAACGTGTTCCAGGCACTCACCACCCACTGTGTAAAGAACTTTCCACGCATATCCCCCGTAAACTTTTCCCCTTTCACTTTGAACTCGTGACCCCTCATAATTGAATCCCCCACTCTGGGAAAAAGCTTCTTGCTATCCAAACTGTCTATACCTCTCATGATTTTGTACACCTCAATCAGGTCCCCCCCTCAACCTCCGTCTTTCTAATGAAAATAATCCTAATCTACTCAACCTCTCTTCATAGCTAGCGCCCTCTAGACCAGACAACATCCTGGTGAACCTCATCTGCACCCTTTCCAAAGCATCCACATCCTTTTGGTAATGTGGCGACCAGAACTGCACGCAGTATTCCAAATGTGGCAGAACTAAAGTCTTATACAACTGTAACATGACCTGCCAACTCTTGTACTCAATACCCCGTCCGATGAAGGAAAGCATGCCGTATATCTTCTTGACCACTCTATTGACCTGCGTTGCCACCTTCAGGGAACAATGCACTTGAACACCTAAATCTCTCTGTACATCAATTTTCCCCAGGACTTTTCCACTTACTGTATAGTTCACTCTTGAATTGGATCTTCCAAAATGCATCACCTCGCATTTGCCCGGATTGAACTCCATCTGCCATTTCTCTGCCCAACTCTCCAATCTATCTATATTCTGCTGTATTCTCTGACAGTCCCCTTCAGTATCTGCTACTCCACCAATCTTAGTGTCGTCTGCAAACTTGCTAATCAGACCACCTATACTTTCCTCCAAATCATTTATGTATATCACAAACAACAGTGGTCCCAGCACGGATCCCTGTGGAACACCACTGTTCACACGTCTCCATTTTGAGAAACTCCCTTCCACTGCTACTCTCTGTCTCCTGTTGCCCAGCCAGTTCTTTATCCATCTTGCTAGTACTCCTTGGACACCATGCACCTTCACTTTCTCCATCAGCCTACCATAGGGAACCTTATCAAACGCCTTACTGAAGTCCATGTATATGACATCTATAACCCTTCCCTCATCAATCAACTTTGTCACTCCCTCAAAGATTTGTATTTTGCTGGTAAGACATGACCTTCCCTGCACAAAACCATGTTGCCTATCACTGATATGCCCATTTTCTTCCAAATGGGAATAGATCCTATCCCTCAGTAACTTCTCCAGCAGTTTCCCTACCACTGACGTCAGGATCAACGGTCTATAATTACCTGGATTATCCCTGCTACCTTTCTTAAACAAGGGGACAACATTAGCAATTCTCCAGTCCTCCAGGACCTCACCCGGAAGTAAGGTCATTGATGAAGCAGCTGAATATGTTTTGGCC
Source organism: Heterodontus francisci (assembly GCF_036365525.1). NCBI lineage: Eukaryota > Metazoa > Chordata > Chondrichthyes > Heterodontiformes > Heterodontidae > Heterodontus > Heterodontus francisci. The sequence continues at coordinate 37,776,262 of NC_090398.1, forward strand.
TAGGACACTAAACTGAGGAACTCCTGCAGTGTTGCACTGACAATGAGATGAAGTATCCACAATTTTTTATTTACCATCCATATTCTTCAGCTCATCAAACTCTCAGTTCCAAATGTTTTAACTCACAGCAGGTCCGATTCATCCATCTCTTCATTGTTCACCGAACCACATTAGATTCTAGTCCAAAAACCTCACAATTTAGAATACTGATACTTGTGTTGGAATATCTCAACGGCCTTGCCACCCCACCTTCAACTCATGAAGCCCTACAACACACACTATATCGAAAATCCTCCACCCCCTCAATGCTGGCCACAACAACCCGTGCAATGCCCCGATATTTGTAACATCCTCCAGCCTTACAACCATCCTATCTCTGTGACCTGCTCCAATCATAAAACCCACCACATTTCTATCAACTACTCCAGCCCTTACAATCGTCTCTAACTCTTCTGCCTTCTCGAATCCTTCCAATCCTCCATATCACAAAAACCTCGCCCAGCTCCGAAACTCGTCCATTTGTCTGTAACGTCCTCCAGCCGCTATAACTCTACCTATCTCCACAAACTTCTCCAGCCCCTGAAATGTCCTTATATCGGTAATCACCTCCGATCCCTACAGCCCTCCTCGATCGCCATGCTTCTCCAATTGTAATATCTTGAGAATTCTCAAAGAACCAGCACGAGCCCCACTACCTGACTCATGGGGTGGCTAGAACAAGATAGAGATAGAGTGTGAGCGAGGTCAGTGACCAGACTGGGAACTGGAAGAGAGATGCACTGAAAAAAAGTGTCGCCAAACATTTAACAATTAATAATCAACTCACACTGGAATATTTCCTTCTGAGCAGATGAGAGGGACAGAGAATGGAACCTGTGGAGCTGGAGGAGAGACTCTGTCTGCTGTTTCCCCGGCTGTCCTGCCGGGGTCGTTCTGACTTTTGGTTGCCCGTCACCAAGCTCTGAAGTTGTGTCTGTGGAACCCGTCCCTGGCAGTCTCTTTACTTTCGGTAATTACTCGACTGTCACCCTGCTGAACTCTGTCATGTTTAATCACTGATAATTGTAGTCGGGTCATAAAGCTGTCGGTCACCTTTTGCCCCTCGCTGATCAATATTGCTTTCATGGAAGGGAATAAACGAGACCCGCCCCTGGGCTTCTCTCAGTTGTTTAGTTTATTCAGTAATGAAAAATTTATGTAACTGGATATTTCACCGTGCTCCTGAACTGCTCCCTGAATTTGGACTGAGTCACCACATAAATAACTGTATTTGTCGAGCAACTGAAAGAACGCAGCATATATCCAAATAATTGAACACCTGTTTAGAATCGTTATCATATCCGGGATCTGATCCTGTACTGATCTAATAGAAGTAATGTATAACGTACACCAACCAGAGGTGCATGAAGCTGCCTGATATGGTGAAAAGTAAAATAATCGCTTTCCTTCTACTATCTATCTCTCAGTCACTGCGATTCCCTCCCTTGCTCTGACCCCTCAGTCCATTGCGGACTTGACTGGCCAGTAAAATGTGTCTGACTGTCACAGCGTGGAGCAACAGAATTAAAGCAAAAGGGAGCAATGAAGCTAAAACCATATCAAACCAGTCAAGTACCACCCATCCAGGATCAGCATAATCGCTTGCCTTTAACGCACAGAACCATGGTATATTGTCCATTATCCATAAAGGTTCATATGCAAAATAGAGGGCAGGTTTTTTACACAAAGCAGAATGCAGGTTGTTGCTAGAACCACAGTCGCTGTTTTCTTGGTGCAATATTTTGTTTTCAGCATCTGACAACAAATGGCCATAAATCAACCAAAGGTGAAAGTGACAGTGAACTAGACAGATCATTCTGTGGCTGCACGGAACAGGACAGCGATAACAATACATGCAGGGGTGATCCCAAGAAATCATAAGAAACGACTCTCCACAGTACGACCCCAGTGTTAATGAACAGTAGATCCGCCATTGCCATGGCCACCAGGTATCGAGTGGAGAGGCCGCAATTTCCCTGTGAGAGGATCACAACCGCCAATAAATTACCTGTAAGTGAGAGCAGGGAAAAGAGACTGGTAAGTACTGATCAAACATTTTCTGCATCTGACAAAGGCAACAAAAACAGGTGGCATGAAAGCGTGTCAGAGTTTCTTTAAAAATCTTGACACTGATTTAAATATACTTCTGACCCCTCAAACTACAGGGTTAATGCAGTCAGAACAGGGAACAGGGAGAAAACGGCTCCCAAGAGGAGGGATGGGAATTTAAATATTTAATGAGCCTGGAAGACTCTGATGTAATCTGTTTTACAGATGTAAGTCTGGCCGACAATTTTCCCCGTTTGTAACCCAGACCACAGGGAAAGAAACTCGCGATTGGCAATCAGAACCATCCACCACTCTGGGATCAAGCTAATCTCTCTGCATTGGATCACAGTATTGAAGACCCCTCCTCGGTGTTGAGGATCTGAAACACCCCTTCCCCTCCATCTCCCCATTCGCAGACCATCCTGCACAATATGCGACTCCTCTCTGGGCTAGGGGATTGACAACTCAGCGATAAGAAATCTCACCTCCTGCACAGTAGGTGGGTGGAAACGCCCCTAATATCACATACTGAACCCCCTATCGGGTGGGAAGGATACGGACAGCCAATCCTGAGGTCTGCTCCAAACTCCTCCCTTCCCAACGGGAAACCAAGCCCTCAATCGGCTGAATTCACGGTGGGGAAACCCCACAGCATAAAAGAGGCAGTCTGTGGACTTTGAAATCTGAAACTCCTGTTACTACCTATGCCACACCCCTGTTGATAGCCTGGCTTAAGCATTGCCGTCGAAGCAAAATAATGTAGCAACAGTAAAGCTGATTAAATAGGAAAATGCTGAAAACATTCAGCATGTCAGCCAGTGTCTGTGGGGATTCAAACAGTGTTAGCCTTTCATGTGATTGGATTTCCTCAGAACTGGATGAGACTGGAGACTGTCTCTTTACAAGGAATTATTCAGCTATTTAAAAGTGGGATATGAGGACCAGAAAGAGAAATGGGAAATATCTGTAATGCCTGAAGGACAGGAGTGATTCAGTGACAAACGATGACAGTGCAAGGCAAATGGAACAATTAAAGAAATAGTAGGATGGGTCCAGATGTGGTATGAATTTTAACAACAGAATAAGACAGCAAGAATAGAGAATTAAAGATCTATAAACAAAAGATGGCTCCAATGGCCCGGAAATGTGACAGGGAATGGTGGGTCTTGGCAGCGGGCAGATCCCTGCGGTGTGGATCAGCCTGCCAACTTTCTAACAGAAGGGGCTGTCCTTCCCAAGAACCAAACCAACACACCCTGCAATTCCATTGAGTCGGATGTAGCCATCCTCCATACAAGTACAAGCCATCTGAGAAAGTTTGAGCAATGATTTTTACCAGATTTAATTAATCACCGTGTTGGGTCCGACAGGCAATAACATGCCTAATCAGAATATTCGGTGCTGTTCCTCGGTGAGATTCAGTGGACTATCGTAGGAGGTCGAGGACAGCAAGTTCAGAGCGGGATTTGGATGAAAAATTAACGTAACAAGCGACTGGAAGTTCAGGGTCATGATTGTGAACTGAAAGAAGAAGTTTATCAAAGGACTCACTCAGTCTGTCTTTGGTGCTTTTCTGATGCACAGGAGACTCAATTGTGAGCAGTGAATCCAGTTATTATGATGTAACATGAGCAAGCAAATCGACAGGGAGAAGTGGTTGAGGCCTTAGACATCGGAAAGGGAGGGGGTAAAAGGACATGTGTTACATCTCCTGTGCTTGCATGGAAAGGTGCTCTTAGAAATGAAACGGATGTTGGGTGATTGATGAGTCGACACGGGGTCCCAAAGAGCTGGGGGACGGGAGGGGAGCAGCACATACAGTTGTTGATGGACTTATCTGGATGTGGCAGAAATGTTGGAGGATGATGCATTGAATGTGGAGGCTGATGGGTTGGACGTTAATGACAAGGAGAACCTGACCTTAGCTCTGGAACGGAGGGGATGGGGTGAAGGCAGTAAAGTGGGAAATGGGATGAACATGGTCCAGGGGCCTTTTAATCACAGCGGAGGGGAGTACTCGACTGAGGAAACACGAAGACATTTCAGAAGCACTGGTGTGAATGTTAGCATCATTGGAACAGATGGAGCAGAGCTGGAGAAACTGAAAGAATGTAACAGAGTATTTCCAGCAGGAAAGTATACTCAACGTAGCTGTGGATGACGGTGAGGTTATAGTAGATATTTGTGTCTCAGTCAATCCTCTGAATTGGAGGTCCAGAAGTCGAGGAACGGATGGGCAGTGTCAGAGACTGACCATTTCAAGTCAAGGGATGGGTGGAAATCTAAAGCAGAGTTGATGAAATTATCCAGTTCATGTAAAAAGAAGACAAAAGCACCATCCACAATCACACGACCAAATAAATACACATGACAGAGGACTGGTGGAGGATCAGAAGAAAGAATGGCCCACGTATCCTCCACAAAATCATAGCAAATCTAAGACCAGAGCCGCTCCCATAGCGACACCATTTGAGGGTGGAATTTGCCAAGGTTCGCACGAGAGGTTCACACACCTATAATTTACAACATGGTTCCAGCACCGAGGTCAGGATCAGGATCCTGTGTGTTTTCAATTCCCAGACCAGAACCAGTGATGAAGTGAGGAAATCGAGTGAGAAGACGACTGATTGAAAGAAAAACAAGTCTATTCCAAATGGGGTCCTTAGAACTTACCAGCAGGAGATGGTGGAGCAGGCTGGGCGGAAAACGGCATCAATGTGTCTGTCAGGCAAGGAACATCCATTGTGAGTTTAAGGACAGCTTAGCTTGACTGGATTTGAACAACAGAGGGACAGCCTGACATGGTCATAAATGTAAATGGACCTATGCAGAGCAGCTCTGAGCTCAGTAAGAAAGAACTCTTCCTCAGAGGAGTGCCATCCCAGCCAAGCTTGTGGCACCACAGGTGGCTCAGCTGCACAAGAGGGAAGGAACAGGGGTATAAAAATTCAGGATTCGTTAGTTAAGGAACAGACAGCCGTTTCTGAGGCAGAAAACGTGGACTCCAGGGTAATGTGTTGCCTCCCTGGTGCCAAGGTCAAGAATGTCATGGAGTAGCTGCAGGACATTCTTCAGGGGGAGGGTGAACAGTCAGCGGTCGTGTTCCGCATCGGTGCCAATGACATAGTTAAGAAGGGGAATGAGGTGCTGAAAACAGGTGATAGGGAGCAGCAAGAAGATTAAAAGCAGGGCCTTAAAAGCCAATATCTCAGGATTACACTCAGTCCCACGTGTAAGTGAGCATTGGAATGGGAGGACTGAGCGATTGAACACGTGGCTGGAAAACTAGTGTACGAGGGACGGCATCAGATTGCTGAAACGTTGGGATCGGATCTGGGGCAGATGGAACCTGTACAAGATGGAAAGGTTGCATCTTAGCAGGACTGGGACGAATATCCTCGCAAGGAGATTTGCTAGTCCTGTTGGAGAGGGTTGAAGCTAAATATTCAGGGGGGGTGGGAACCTGAGAAGGAGCTCAGATTGGAGGGAAGCAAAATTGTGAAATTGTCTGGGGTGTGGGAACCAGGAGCAGGTATTAGAAAGGAACACCAAGGTGCACAGAATACTGGGGGGAAGAGATGGCACAAGATTAGAGAATAGTACGTTATTCGATGAGGTCAGAGTAAAGGAGAAAGTATTAGAGTCCGAATCATGGTTACTGTTTCTGTGTCTGAATGCACGGAGTATGGCTAATAAGACAGGTGAGGTACAGCGCAGATTGCCATGTGGAAATATGATGTTGTGGCAATAACAGAGTCCTTACTCAAAGAAGGACAGGACTGGGGGATTGAATATTCCTGGGTGCAAGGTGTCCAGCAAAGATATGAAACGTAAAAGAGGTGCAGAGTTGGCAGTATTGATTATGGAGTGCAATGCAGTGCTCGGGAAAACGAATGGCCCTGTGGGGTCGAGGTCAGAATCATTTGTCTGGAGCTAAGGAACAAAAAAGGTGCAGTTAGATTGCTCGGTGTTGTCTATAGGGTACCAGCTACTGAGAAGGATCAAGAGGAATAAATTTGCTGGGAAATTACAGAAAGGTGCAAAAACTGTAAGGTGGTTGTAATGGGGGACTTTAATTACCAAGCATACACTAGGATAACAGTACTGTAAAGGGCGGTGAGGGGCAAGAGTTCCTAGAGTATGTTCAGGAAAACATTCAACGACAGTATTTTGCTCGTCCAATGAGAAAGGACGCACAGCTAGACGTGATTTTTGGGAAAAGGTAGGCCAAGTGGATCATGTATCAGTCGGAGAGCATTTAGGGGATTGTGATCAACGCATCATAAGCTTCAGGCTGACTATGGAAACGGCGAAAACCCACAGGGAGAACTTGCAAACTCTGCCCAAGCAGTACCCAGAATCGAACCCGGGTCATTAGAGCTGTGAGGCTGCCATGTTAACCATTGCACCACTGTGCTGCCCCCACCGAAGGAAGTGAGGGTGGAAATCGCAGAGGCCTGGCCATTATTTTTTAGTCTTCCTTTGACGCAGGGGTGGTTCTAGAGGACTGGAGAATTGCAAATGTTTGACCCTTGTTCAAAAAGGGTGTAAACATAAGCCCAGCAACTACAGGCCAGTTATTCGCAAGTTGGTGGTTGGGAAAGTTTGAATGCATAAAAACGTGAAGTGATTCATTTTGGTAGGAAGAACATGGAGGAACAACATAGAAAAAAGGGTACAATTCTAAAGGGGGTGCATGTGCAAAGGGACCTAGGTATATAAGTGCATAAGTCATTGAAAGTGTCAGGACAGGTTGCGAGAGCGGTTCATAAAGCATACAGTATTCTGGGCGTTATCAATAGGAGCATGGAGTACAAGAGCAAGGAGGTTAAGTTCAAATTGCACAAGCCACTAACTCGGCCTCAGCTGGAGTATTGCTTCCAATGTTGGTCGCCACACTTGAAGAAAGACGTGAGGGCATTGGGGAGAGTGCAAGGAAGGATTCACGAGATTCGTCCCAAGGATGAGGAATTTTAATCATAAAGTTAGATTGGAGAAGTTAGGCCGGTTTTCCTTGGCGAAGAGAAGGCTGAGAGGTAATTTGATAGAGGTATTAAAAATCATCAGGGATCTGGACACTGTAGATAGAGAGAAACTGTTCACACACATGAAAGGATCGATAACGAGAGGGCCCAGTTTAACGCGTTTTGCAAGAGAAGCAAAGTGATATGTGGAAAAACCTCTTCACGCAGTGAGTGGTTAAGGCCGGAGATGCGCTTATTGTGGTGGAGGCAGTTTCAATTGAAGCATTCAAAAGAAAATTATATGAAAAGGAAGAATGTGCAGGAATTTGAGGAGAAGACAGGAGAATGAAACTGAAGGAGTCGTTCATTCAGAGAGCTTGTGTGACCACCTTGGGATGAACGCTCTCCTTCTGCGTTGAAATGATTCTACGATTCTGTGACTCTGTGATAATTGAATTTCAAATGAAAGATGTAGCAGAAAAATATCAGGACAAACATAACATAATAACGAGCAATCAACACATATTCCAAAAGGATAAGCCATATTAAATTATTTGAATAATATCAGAAATCGGTGTGAAGACTAAGGAAGTAGACAGAACATCGTTGGATTACATAAAGACCTTCAATAAGAAATCACACGCAGACTCATGAATAATCTTAGTGCAAATCGAGTTAGGGGACAGGCTGCAGAAACAGGAAACAGTGGGAAAGTTCCTTATTCTGATTGGCAGGGGTGCAGTGATATTTCCCAGTAATTGGCATTGGGACCATTATTAATCTACTTCTTCTTTGGCCTCCTTGTCTCGAGAGACAATGGGTAAGCGCCTGGATGTGGTCTGTGGTTTCTGGAGCAGCGCCTGGAGTGGCTATAAAGGCCAATACTAGAGTGACAGACTCTTCCACAGGTGCTGCAGAAAAAATTGGTTGTCGGGGCTGTTACACAGTTGGCTCTCCCCTTGCGGTTCTGTCTTTTTTTCCTGCCAACTGCTAAGTCTCTTCGACTCGCCACACTTTAGCCCCGCCTTTATGGCTGCTCACCAGCTCTGGCGATCGCTGACAACTGACTCCCACGAATTGTGATCAATGTTACAGGACTTCATGTCGAATTTGCAGACGTCTTTAAAGCGGAGACATGGACGGCCGTTAGGTCTGATACCAGTGGCGAGCTCGCTGGACAATGTGTCATTGGGGATCCTGCCATCTTCCATGCGGCCCACATGGCCAAGCCATCTCAAGCACCGCTGATTCATTCGTGTGCACAGGCTGGGGATGTTGGCCGCCCCGAGGACTTCTGTATTGGAGATGCAGTCCAGCCACCTGATGCCAAGGATTCTCCGGAGGCAGCGAAGATGGAATGACTTGAGACGTCTCTCTTGACTGACATACGTTGTCCAGGCCTCGCTGCCGGAGAGCAAGGTACTGAGGACACAGGCTTGATACACTCGGACTTTTGTGTTGTGCGTCAGTGCGCCATTTTTCCACACTCTCTTGGCCAGTCTGGACGGAGCAGTGGAAGCCTTTCCCATGCGCTTGTTGATTACTGCATCGAGAGACAGGTTACTGATGATAGTTGAGCCGAGGTAGTTGAACTTTTGAACCACTTCCATAGCGTTGTCGCCGATATTGATGGATGGAGCATTTCTGACGTCCCAGTGCAGTGACCATCCCATGATGTTCGTTTTCTTGAGGCTGATGGTTACGCTAAATTCGTTACAGGCAGCCGGAAACCTGTCGATGAGACTGCAGACACTCTTCAGTGTGAGATGTTAATGCAGCATCGTCAGCAAAGAGGAGTTCCCTGATGAGGACTTTCCGTACTTTGGTCTTCGCTCTTAGGCAGGCAAGGTTGAACAACCTGCCACCTTATCTTGTGTGGAGGACAATTCCTTCTTCAGAAGACTTGAACGCATGTGAGAACAGCAGGGAGAAGAAAATTCCAAACAGTGTAGGTGCGAGAACACAGCCCTGTTTCACGCCACTCATGATAGGAAAGGGGTCTGATGAGGCGCCGCTATGCTGAATTGTGCCTTTCATATTGTCATGGAATGAGGTGATGATACTTAATAGCTTTGGTGGACATCTGAACTTTTCTAGTAGTCTGAAGTGATCACGTCTGCTGACGAGGTCAAAGGCTTTGGTGAGATCAATGGAAGCAACGTAGAGGGGCATCTATTGTTCATGGCATTTGTCCTGTAGCTGACGAAGGGAGAACAGCATGTCAATGTTGTATCTCTCTGCTCGAAAGCCACGCTGTGCCTGAGAGTAGACACGTTCGGCCAGCTTCTGGAGCCTGTTTAAAGCGACTCGAACGAAGACTTTCCCCACTATGCTGAGCAGGGATATTACATGGTAGTTGTTGCAGTCACTGCGGTCACCTTTGTTTTTCTAGAGGGTGATGATATTGGCATTGTGCATGTCCTCTGGTACTGCTCCAACGTCCCAGCACAGGCAAAGTAGTTCGTAGAGTGCTGAGAGTCTGGCAGGCTTAGCACTCTTGATGATTTCAGGGGTAATGCCGTCCTTCCCAGGGGCTTTTCTGCTGGCTAGAGAATCCATGGCATCACTGAGTTCCGATTGTTTTTTGACTCTACTTCCAGCTCATCCATGACTGGCAGAGACTGGGCTGCATTGAGGGCGGTATCAGTGACAACGTTTTCCCTGGAGTACAGTTCTAGGTAGTGCTCCACCCAGCGGTACATTTTCTTGCGTTGGTCAGTGATTGTATCCACTGATTCAGACTTGAAGGGGGCGATCATCTTGATGGTTGGCCCAAAAGCTCTCTTAATGTCATTACACATTCCTCTGATGTTCCGGTATCGGAGGCCAGCTGAATACGACTGCATATGTGTTACCAGTAGTCATTTGCACAGCGTCTGCCTGTTCTTTGTGCAGTGCTTCTGGCTACTTCAAATAAAAATAAAATGGGGGTCCCGTCATGCTCTGAAATTATTGAACCATTTTACTTTTATTTTTAGTGATCTGTCCTGTTTCTTTTTTACATTTTTTACAATGTTTTTCTTTTGTTTATTTCATTTCATTGTAGTTTGTTCAGTTTGCTTACCCACTGTTTTTTTCATGTTTGTACTTGCTGCTGTTCAATCTTCAGTTCGTTCACACCCTATCAGTACTAATGCTTTGTCTTTCAACACACCATTAACATATTGTTTGCCTTTGCTCGATGACCTCTTGGTCAGCTCTGTGGCCTTGTCCAATCTACACCTTCTCCTTTTCGTTCTTCAGGTCAAAGCACAAGTACCTGTTGTGATTGCTTTAAATCTTGTGCCTTCCAGGGCAAAAAAAATATATATATATACACATACACAAATTTATACAGAACGGCCTTCTGTTAATCCCGCCTCTAAAAAAAAAATCTTCCTCAGTTTAGCTTCTACAAGTTTACACCAACCATTAAATCCTTTCCATTTTTGCGAAAATATAGATTCTCAAGTTTTAACAAAAAATGGAAACCGTCGGAACGAAGAATACTGTGGGAATGCGATGCTGTGCGAAGCTGGAGGCTTCTATATTTTGTCCAGTGGACATTTATGTTCGGTGATTCAGATAGCATTCACGCTGGCAGAACCCCACTTTATCTTCGACCTCTGCCCGTCTCACGGATTCTTCAAGTGTGTAACTCGGGAGCGAGACCTCCCCTAGTTACTGCCCTGCATATAACATGCTGAACCTGGAGCTCGTTTACACTCCCAAAAATACACAGGAATACAGAATCGTACAGCACAGGAGACCATTCGGTCCTGCGAGCCTGTGTCAGCTCTTTGAAAGAGCTGTCCAATCTCACACTCCCCTTGTATTTTCCACCGTGGCCCTGGAAATCATGACATTTCAAGTTTTTAGCCAATGCTACTTTTGAAATTTGCTATTGAATCTACTTACACCGTCATTTCAGACAGTGCATTCCAATCATGAAATGTCGCTATTTGAAAGCATTTCTCCTCATCTCCCACTTTGGGTCTTCTACCGATTATCCCAAATTTGTGCCCCTTAAAAATACAGCTCTTATGTATATTGACAGGAATCGAACAGAGGTGGCTTGGGTAAATAGGCCACGCCCTCATGATGGAAGATAGAACATAGAACGTTACAGCGCAATACAGGCCCTTCGGCCCTCGATGTTGTGCCGACCTGTGAAACCATCTGACCAACGCTGTTCCATTTTCATCCATATGTCTATCCAATGACCACTTAAATGCCCTTAAAGTTGGCGAGTCTACTACTGTTGCAGGCAGGGCTTTCCACGCCCCTACTACTCTCTGAGTAAAGAAACTACCTCTGACATCTGTCCTATATCTATCACCCCTCAACTTAAAGCTATGTCCCCTCGTGTTTGCCATCACCATCCGAGGAAAAAGACTCTCACTATCCACCCGATCTAACCCTCTGATTATCTTATAGGTCTCTATTAAGTCACCTCTCCTCCTCCTTCTCTCCAACGAAAACAACCTCAAGTCCCTCAGAGTTTCCTCGCAAGACCTTCCCTCCATACCAGGTAACATCCTAGTAAATCTCCTCTGCACCCTTTCTAAAGCTTCCACATCCTTCCTATAATGCGGTGACCAGAACTGCACGTAATACTCCAAGTGCGTCCGCACCAGAGTTTTGCACAGCTGCAGCATGACCTCGTGGCTCCGAAACTCGATCCCCCAACTAATAAAAGCTAACACACCATCTGCCTTCTTAACAGCCCTATTAACCTGGGTGGCAACTTTCAGGGATTTATGTACCTGGACACCAAGATCTCTCTGCTCATCTACACTACCAAGAATCTTCCTATTAGCCCAGTATGCAAGGACCTTCTGTCTGGTGAGGTTGCCAGGGACCGACGACCAGTGTAGCTTCCAAAGCTCCACTTCAAGGATGCTTACAAGCCTGACATGAAGGTTCCAAATGTGGACTATCGCACTTGCCAGTCACTGGCTGGAAAAAAAACAGGTAAATGGCAACAGGTTTGGACTACCACATAACTTGCTTCAGATTTACTGACAATATCTGTATTGAGGGAGTGCTGCACTGTTCAATGCTCAGCACGGATCTAGTAGTGCTATCAGAGGGCCAGTACTGAAGGAGAGCTGCACTGTTGGAGGACCAGAAGTGAGGAAGCACAGCACTGACGGAGGACAAGTACTGATGGAACACTGCACCGTCAGAGTGTGAATACTGAGCAGTAGCTAAACTGTCGACGATTCAGTACTGAGGAAGCCCTGTACTGTCGGAGGGACAGTACTGATCGAGCGCTGCACTTTCAGAGAGACAGTACTTGAGGGAGGGCTGCATTGTCAGAAGTGAAGTACTGAAGGAACGTTGCACTGTCGGGCTGTCAGTGCTGGGGAAGCACTGCACTGTTGGCAGGGTCAAGTTAAGGGAGTCATTCACTGTCTGAGGTTCAGTACTGAGGGAATGCTGCACTGTTCGTGGCTCAATTCTGAGGGAGTACCGTCGTGATGGAGAGTCGGCACAAACCGAGCACTACTCTGATCGATGTGCCTTTTTTGGTGAGATCTTATACCGAAGTCGTGTTTGCCTTGCCAGGTGAAGGTACAAGATTCCTCAGACCGGTATCTCTGCTGAAAGACCCTCTGTCTCGTTGACACTGTCATGCATTCCACAATTTCTTCCTTTCCATCAACAAATTCTATCAATGGAAGGATCAAATTCGAGGCAGCTGAATGGCCTCCTCCTGTTCCTCTGTAACAGGTCGAGAAAGATGAATGGCCCCGTCCTGTTGCAATATAATGGGCTCGAGGTGTGAATGGCCTCCTCTTGTCCCATGTAACAGGCTCAAGGGGGCAATGTCGCCTCCTCATGTTCCTGTGTAAAAGGCTCGAGGGACTGAATGGCCTCCTCATATTGCTCTGTTTTCTCTCACTTGTCAGTCATGGTGTAGGTTCATGAATCCCCCTCCCTCCCCGTCCCCACCCCCTCACCCTCTCTGGATAATCCTGTCGTTGTCCTTTTTCTCTTCCCTACTCTCCCCTATCCAGGAACAGCTGAAGATTCTTGCCAATGAGATAGTGAAGGTCTCACCGGAGTTTTGCTGCGTGCAGTTCCAGTTCTCCGTGCTTCACAATGTAACCCGGCAGCTCAAGGTCCAGATGGACGTTGGCCACTTCGGCTCTTCACCGCGCAAACCACAATCGAGTGAAGGATGTCATTAAAACAACATGAGATCCACAGATGGGACTGAAGGTGTTTGAAAGAACTACATCATTGCTGGAAGACAGCACCTTCTAATTTTCATTAGTTAATCAAAATTGTACAGTATTTGAAGATTTCCAATTCAATCTCAGAAAATAGAAATATATTCAATCAAAACACGGACTTATAATTACATTGTAATCTTTCAGGTGAAATTCAAAGAAGAGCAGAGGCAGGAGAGTAGCGCAGTGGTTAGCAGTTCGGTTCTGGGTACTACCTGGGCGGAGTATTCAAGTTCTCCTTGTGATTGCGTGGGATCCGCCGGGTGTTCCGGTTTCCTCCCACTGCCAAAGACTTGCAGGTTGATAGGTAAATTGCCCCTAGAGTACGTAGTTGATAGGAGAATTGTGGAAAGGTGGGGATGTGGTAGGGAATGTGGGAATAATGTAGGATTAGTATAAATGGGTGGTTGATGGTCAGCACAGGCTCGGTGGACCGAGGGGCCTGTTTCAGTACTGCATGACTATGTGACTAATATTTTGAACGATGTTGCAACGTCAATGCCTAAGAGCTCTGGGAATGCATGGATATAGAGTTGAATGCAGAGTGGTGGTCTGCACCACGAATCCACATATTACGGAACAAAGAAAATGATTGAAATATTGTACATTACCTATTCCTTGCCGTTGCTGGTGTTCCTGGTAAATGCCAATAACCATTGAAGCTGTGCAAATCTCTGTGTGAGCGACTCTCTGGTTTTAGTTTGTGTCTGACAATGTTATATTGTCACTGTTAAGCACGCACCCGATCAGTGATGTAATTTACTTCGGTCAAATGTCATGAATTATTTGTGTGATGTTATTCTTCTTTCCCTCAACTATTAATAAACTTCGGTTTGTACCTGACAGGCTCACTGAATTAGGAAGGTATTGCATTCAATGGAATATCGTGTCATGTTCAATTGGACCTTGGTGAAGGCAACTTTCTCAGTGAAGATATTAGTGGGAGTCTTAGTGAGTGGAAAATGAAACTGAGGGTGGATTACTAACCGGAGTGGAACACCCCATCTTAGTGACCATGTCTTCTGAGAGTATCTGTCACTGTGGAATTGTACGCAGTGTGAGTCACTAAATGGTGTGGAAAACCTGCCCCCAGTGATCATACATAATTGGTGTATCTGTCCCTGTCGAATTGTAATGAGTACAATTGCCCAATCCATTCCCATTTTGAAGTCATTTCTTTCAGGTGACTAAACTCTCCGTTCCATGGAGCTGTCTTTGTGGTTTATGAATGTAATTGATTGGCAAGGGGAAAAGTATTGCTGATGTTTGATATAAAGGGTATGAATTGAAGTGGCTTGGTGGTGTTCAGTTTCCAAGTTGAAATCCTTCAACAGAAACCGATGTAAACTATTTACTGAAAATTAAATGGCAGGGCAGCTCTGTTACATTTTTCGTATCCTCTGGATAATGATTTTTTCTTACTCTGCGTATAATTTCTGGAAACACTATATTTTACTGTTTATTAATCCTCTTCCCCCAACACGGTCCTGAGGATTTGTGAGTCATGTGTGTCAATTTTAATTTTCTATTGCACAGCCTGAATATTGAGCTCTGTTTCCTGAAAAGTGCACTTTCATTGCTGATTAACGTTTGATGGATCAATTCGTATCGAAGATTCAGAGACTTTAACGCATGTCACCTGCACCAATCCCTGCCCTGAGCTCAGTGAGGTGTATCCCTGTGAGGGGAGACTGAGAAACATACATATTGGGCTTTCATAATGGACATCTGACAGGGGACAAATAATAATATCCTGAGTAAACTGATAATGATGAATTAAATAATGCATTTCTCTCAGTTCTTGTCTTATTCTGGTTGAAATAATAGCATCTGCTTCAGAGCATCAATATCCTTTCATTTTCGCAGTATGGAGGCCTAAACAGCACACTCTACACTATACATTGTATAACCAAGGTTCTATATTATTTTCATATCAGCTCTTTACTTTTTCAATTCAATTCCTCTAGAAATTAAATCCATTGATTTGTTGCATGTTGTCATGGCCTGCTAACCTGTGTTGTTTCTTTAAATGAATTATGAATCTGTCCCGCTGAACTCCTTTTCTCCTCAAGCGATGTGTGTTTGGGAAGATTATATTTCCAACCAAAATTCATAATCCCAGACTTAGCTGTTGTTATGACCGACCACTCCAGTCAAAGCTCCAATCAAAAAATACAATTCTGATTTTGGTGGGAGAAACGCACTTTTAATTCAATCCCGCCCCTCCACAGATCGCCAAACATATTATTTCAGACTTTACAAATTAAATAAATACCGAGACAAATTGTAGCCTTTCTTAATCTTTAGGTTGATAGGTAAATCGGCTATTATAAATTGTCACTAGTATAGGTAGGTGGTAGGGAAATATAGGAACAGGTGGGGATGTTTGGTAGGAATATGGGATTAGTGTAGGATTAGCAGAAATGGGTGGTTGATGTTCGGCACAGACTCGGTGGGCCGAAGGGCCTGTTTCAGTGCTGTATCTCTAATGTAATCTAATTAATCCCCGAACGAGATTGACCACGCCAGGTGTTTTCAAAGCAGCAAATTAACTGCTTAATGAGAAAATTTAAATTCTTAAACATGATGAAGGTATAAACAATATTTAAAATGAAAAAAAAAATAGTTTCCTTGTAAATTTACGCTCCTGTCGGATGTGAAACAGTCCAAGGTTGCATGACGTCCCCACAGCTGTCCGATGAGAATGAAGGTCATTCAACAGGAGAACAGTCAGTAGTCTCTTCCAGAAGTCAAAAGTGATGATGTCCTTCTCCAGCGATGAATTTCTGCAACTAACCACTTGCAAACACTTTTAATGAAACTATTTGGCTTTAGAAATTTCAGGGAAGCGACCTAACCCTAAGACACAGCACTAAGCAATTGGGAAATTGTCATTCAGCAAGATATAGTCATAAACATTCACCTGACCTGGGCTGGGCCAGTTCCGTTGATGATCGCCCTCAACCATCACAGTGCCTAGTCCTGGACAACTTCTCACATAATCAACACAGATCAATTACATTGACCTTTGCATTCCAGTCATCAACAGTGCAAGGATGATGTAATGTAAATTCCATAAAGCACATTAGCAGAAATACAGCGAGTTCTTGGATGGCATCATTGTCACCATATCTATCAATAATACACCTATGGAAACATTATATAAGCACTTCAGAGTTGCTATTCACAAAGCCGTTTGCACAGCCATGCCTCCTAACTACCCATCCATCGACGTTCCATGCCATAATGCAGACAGAGCAGCACTTCCAACGGAATATGAAGCATCTGATGACACTGATACAATGGACCACCTCATGGAGCCTCTCAATGGTGCACGTCACGCTGGATGGGAGGAAATGGCAGCGGGGCTAAATTTCACTCTTTGCAGTGCTGAAGCCTGATTCGCCACCATGTAGCAGCCCAAAAATTACCTGTATGAAATCGCCCATCAGTCACCCCGAACCTAGTTGTTACGGTCATCTTTTCCATGTAGCAATTTCACTATTGGTTAAGAAATAAAAACACCATCAGCTATAATGAGCTGATAAAAAAGCAACACCATTAGCATGCAGAATATGCAGTCCTCAGCCTTTCAAGAATACAGAACGAGAGGAAGCAGTAAAGTGCCTGAAATGTCACAAAGCAGCAGGATATGACAATATTGCACCAGAATTCCTGAAACAATTTGACCACATGCTCGTGTCCAGCTGAATCCGTTCCATACATAAAACATCAGCTCCAATTCACTCCCTAAGGTGTGGCATTTCCCAAGATCATTGCAAATGCAAAAATAAAAACGGAAGAAATCTCACACTGGCGACCACAGATTTTACTACGTTCTCTGTCATTTAAGATGTTGCGCCTTTTACTCTGCAGCACATATCTCCATACATAGAGACCATCCTTAATGTCAACCAAGTTGGTTTCCATAACGAGCGCAGTAAATGTGATCAGGTTCTGGCACTCACCACCTACATGAAATGTGGCTTCGAAAAGAACCTGAAGACAATCATACTGTACCTCACAGCTGCCTGTGATACTGTATGGCACACTGGCCTGCTGGTCAAGCTGTCCATAGTTTTTCCAACTTGGGTCGGGGCAGTCGATGAAGCATTCCTTCCTGACAGACGATTAAGACTCCACATTGGACAAGGGAGAGGTGACTGGAGAAGACTGGCAAACGGAATACCACAAACGCAGTACGAGCCCCAACGCTGGTCAACATACCTAAAAATGGCCTGCCAAAAACCATGTATCGCAATTTCTTCTGCTGATGACATCTTTTCTGCCACTCAAGATAATACTTCTGCACCCTGGACCAGATCCTCAATGAAGACATCGCAAAGTTGGAGGACTGCTGCAGAACATGGCGCCTCACAGTGAATCCCCCCAGAAGCATCTTCAGTGCATTCCCCCTCCACAAACACAGTACGGTAAAGCATTGTGTATATACATGGATGGTCAGAGACTAAAGCATGATCCAAAACCAATATGCTTTGAATTGACTATGAACAGAACTGTGTTCTTCTGGTAGCATCTGAAAATCAAAGAGCAGCAACGATCAAAGCCAGAAACAAACTATTGAGCAAATGTGCTGGATCTGCATGGGGCGCTGCTGCCTCAGCACTCGGCAACTCACCAGCAGAGGGCTGTGTACCTGTCTGGCATAGGTAAAAATGAACACATTCAAATGAAAATTAAATTTGAATACAGCATAGCAGATTGTAAATGAACACTCCATTCAACATGCCTCCCATGGCTTCCTGTACTCACAAACATCACTCATCAGCACATTCGCCAACTGAAGAATACGCACAAGCTGGTTGAAATTATCCATGCTGCACCTCACGTACCACTCTATCATGATATTTTCAATCCAATGACTGCCTTCCATCGTGACACCCCATATGGAGCAAATTTCTTGAGCAAGATCTTCCAGCAGATATCCTTTGGATCATGGAATGGGAAACACGGGAAGTAGCGAACAACTTCCTTGTGACATATGCTATCTGTCAAATGGCATGCTTTCAGCTACCACAGCGAGAGTGGTCCTGCGCAAGTTCAGCACAAGCCAGGGCCCTTGCACACCCAACCTCCCCTGCTCGAGCCTCAGTACCAAGACTTTCTGCCTTTGTGTAAAGACGCAAGCAATGCTGCACATTAGAGAGCGCTGTACCATCGACAGACTAAATGGAGGACTAATAACCTGAAAATCATAACATAAAGAGGCTATTGCTTCACTCTGGGTATTTTCATTTGATAAACGCTAACAAAAATAATCTTGTTGATTGTAAGCTTTGGAGCCAATGTGCATTGGCGGGGGAGGAAATGAATGCCCAACAACACAGCCAGTCTCTAAAATCCTCCACCCCCTCAATGCTGACATCCACATCCCCTGCAATGCGCCCATGTCTGTCACACCATCCAGCCCTACAACCCGTCCTATCTCTGCGACTTTCTCCAACCCTACAACCCACAATATCTCTATAGACGACGTCAGCTCTTGCACACGTCCCTAACCCTACCATCTTCTCGAATCCTTCTAATCCTCCTTATCACAGAAACATCGCCCAGGTCCTCAAATCGTCCATATCTCTGTACCTTCCTCCAGTCTCTATAACTCTCCCTATCTCCACAAACTTCTCCAGCCCCTGCAACTCTCCTTATATCGGGAATATCCTCCGATCCATGCAAACCTCCTTGTGAGAATTCTCATGGAAACCAGACCAGCAGCAATATTTAACTCACGAGCTGTGGAGAACAAGAGAGACAGAGAGAGACAGAGAGTTAAGAGAGAGAGTTGTCAGTGACCAGACTGGGGACTGAATGGGAGAGGCACTCAAAAAAGTGTCGGGAAACATGGAAACAATTAATCATCAAGTCACACAGGAATATTTCCAACATCTTTTATTTTTAACAAGCTTTTCCTTCTGAGCAGATGTGAGGAATAGAGAATGGAACAATTGGAGCTGGAGGAGATACTCTGTCTGCTGTTTCCCCAGCTGTCCTGCCGGGGTCAGTCTGACTCTTGGTTGCCCGTTGCCATGCTCTGAATTCGTGAGTGTGGAACCCGCCCGCGGCAGTCTATTGGCTGTAGATCACTACTTAATTGTAACCCTGCAGCTCTTTTCGGGTCATAAAGCTGTTGTTAATTTTTTGCCCCTCGGTGATCAATATTACATTCATGGAAGGGAATAAATTGGACCCACCCTGAGGCAGCTCTCAGTTGCTTAACTTATTCATTAATTGAATAATTGGTGTAACTGGATATTTCACCATGTTCCCGAACTGCTCCCTGAACTTGGACTGAGTCACTGCATAAATAAATGTATTTGTGCAGCAACTGAAAGACCGCAGCATATATCCATATCTTTGAAACAAATGTTCAGATTCGTTATAATCCCCAGGATCTGATCCTGTAATGACATAATAGAAGAAATGTATAACGTACACCAACCAGAGGAGCATGAAGCTGCCTGAGATGGTGAAAAGTAAGATAACAGATTTTCTTCTACTATCTATCTCTGGGTCACTGCAATTCCCTCCCTTGCTCTGACCCCTCAGTCCCTTACGGACTCGATTGGCCAGTAAAATGTGTCTGACGATCAGATCGTTGAGCAACAGAATTAAAGCGAATGGGAGTAAAGGGGTTAAAACCGTATCAAACCAATCAAGTCCCACCCATGCAGGATCAGTATAATAGCCCGACTTTAAATCACAGAACCATGGCATATTGTCGATTATCCATAAAGGTTCAAATGCAAAATAGAAGGGGACGTTTTTTACACAAAGCAGAATGCAGGTTGTTGCCAGAACCACAGCCGCAGTTTTCTTGGTGCAATATTTTGTTTTGAGCTTCTGGGAACAAATGGCAATAAATCGATCAAAGGTGAAAGTGACCGTGAACCAGACAGAACATTCTGTGGCTGCACGAAACAGGACAGTGGCAACAATACATACAGGGTTGATAACCAGGAAAGATCCCAAGAAACCATTAAAAACGACTCCACATAGTAAGATCCCAGTGATAAGGAAAAGTAGATCCGAGATTGCCATGGCCTCTAAGTATCGATTGGTGCAGGTGGAGAGGCCGCATTTTCCCTGGGAGAGGATCACAATCGCCAGTAAATTACCTGTAAATGAGAGCAAGGAAAAGGGACTGGAAATTACTGATCAAACATTTTCTGCATCTGATAAAGACAGTAAGGCCAGTATATTAGCACCAAAAAACAGGTGCAGTGGAAACGACTCAGATGTTTTTCTTTTTAACTCTTGACACTGATCTAATTATATTTCTGACCCAACAACTTCCGAGTTTAATGCAGTCGGGACATGGGATGGGAGGAAAGCTGGTCCTAGGAGGCGGGTGAGGAATTTAAATATTTTAATGAACCTGGAAGTCTCTGATGCAATCTGTTTTACAGATGTAAGTATGGCCGGCAAGTTTCCCCATTTATAACCCAAGCCACAAAGAAAGACACCCGAGATTGTTAATTAGAACCATCCCCCACTCTGGTATCACACTGGTCATTGGATCACTCATGCACTCGTTGACGTGAAGTATAGACACCCCGCCACACCCAACCTCAGGATTGAATGCACCCCTGGATTGAAGCCCAGCACGTAATCAGACACGACTTGGGACCGGACCTTGCATCGTGTCTCAGATCAAACATTTCCCTCATTCTGTCTGGGACTATGCTCCAGCATTGCAGATCCCTCCCCGGCGTTGAGGATCAGAACCACCCCCCACCACCCCTCTCGATTCTCCTCCCCATTCACTGACCATGCTGCGCAATCGGCGACTCCTCTATGGTTTAGGGGATTGACAGCTCAGCAATGAGAAATCTCAACTCCTGCAGAGTTGGTGGTGGAACACCCCTCAATATTACGCAATGAAACTCTTACGCAGGGGTCAGGCTTTGGACAGCCGTTATCCTGAGTTCTGCGCCAGACTCCTGTCTGCCCAATTGGAAGCCAAGCCCATCAATCGTTTTATTTCACGGCGGGGAAGCCCCACAAGCCTAAAAGAGGCGGTCTGTGGAGTTAGAAATCTCAAACTCTTGTTATTATCTATCTCACACCCTTGTTGATATCGAGGCTTAAGCATTGTCGTGAGAGCAAAATACTGACACAACAGTAAAGCTGATTAAATAGGAAAATGCTGAAAACGTTCATCATGTCAGGCATTATCTGTGAGGAAGCAAACAGTGTTAACCTTTCATGTGATTGGTATTCCTCAGAATTGGAAGAGACTGGAGATAGTCTGTTTACAAGCAATTATGCAGCCATTTAAAAGTGAGATATGGGGGAAAGAAAGAGAAACTGGTAATGTTTTTAATTGTGTGACGGACATGATTGATTCAGGGATAAAGGGATGATATTGCAAGGCAAATGGAACAGCTAAAGAAGGATAGGATGAGTCCAGATGTGGTATGAATTGTAACAACAGAATAAGGCAGTAAGAGGAAAGAATTAAAAATCTATAAAGAAAAGATGGGTCCTATGGCCGGCAAAAGTGACGGGGAGTGGTAGGTGGTGGCGGTGGGCAGATCTCAGCAGGGTGAATCAGCCTGCCAGCTTTCTAACAGAAGGGGATGTTCTTCCCAAAAACACACCCTCCAATTCCAGTGACTCGGGTTCAGCCATCCTCCATACCAGTACAAGCCATCGAGGAAAGTTTGAGTAATGGTTATAATCGGATTCAATTGATCTCAGTGTTGGGTCGGACAGGCAATAAAATGCCTAATCAGAATATTCGGTGCTGTTCCTTAGTGAGATTCAATGGACCACTGTCGGAGGTCGAGAATAGCAAGGTCAGGGCAGGATTCGAAAGCAAAATTAATGTAACAAGCGACTCGAAGCTCAGGGTCATGATTGTGAACTGAAAGGAGAGGTTTCATAAAGGAATCAGTCAATCTGCCTTTGCTCCTTTTTTGAGGTATAGGAAACTCGATTGTGAGCACCGAATCAAGTTGCGATGTTATATGAAGTGCAAGCAAATCGCCTGGAAGAAGTGGTTGAGGCCTTGGACATCGGAAAGGGAGGACGTAAAAGGACAGGTATTACATCTCATGTGCTTGCATGAAAAGGTGCTCTTAGAAAGGAAAGAGGAGTTGGGTGATTCAGGAGTGGACACTGGGTCACAAAGAGCTGGTTGTCCGGGAGGGGAGCAGCATATATGGTTGTTGATGGACTTAGCTGGATGTGGCAGAAATGTTGGAGGATGATGCGTTGAAAGTGGAGTCTGAAGTTTTGGACGTTGATGACAAGGAGAACCTGTCCTGAGTTCTGGAAGGGACAGGGGGGAGTGG
Source organism: Heterodontus francisci (assembly GCF_036365525.1). Taxonomy (NCBI): domain Eukaryota; kingdom Metazoa; phylum Chordata; class Chondrichthyes; order Heterodontiformes; family Heterodontidae; genus Heterodontus; species Heterodontus francisci. Next base: position 37,798,846 of record NC_090398.1, read on the forward strand.
GGAGGGGTGGGGGGGGGGGGGGTTGGGGTGAAGGCAGTAAAGTGCGAAATGGGATGGTCAGAGTCCAGGGCCCTGTTAATCACAGTGGAGAGGTTTCCTTGGCTGAGGAAAAAACAAGACATTTCAGAAGCACTGGTTTGTAAATCAGCATCATTGGAACAGATAGAGCAGAGGTGGAGAAACTGAAAGAATGTAACAGAGGCTTTCCAGGTGAAAAGTATAATCAACGTAGCTGTAGACGATGGTGAGATTACAATAGATATTGGTGGACAGTCAATCCCCTGAAATAGAGGTCGAGAGCTGGAGGAAGGGAAGGACAGTGTCAGAGACTGACGATTTGAAGTCGAGGGATGGATAGAAATCAAAAGCAGAGTTGATGAAATCCTCCCGTTCAAGTAAAAAAAGATAATAGCACCATCCACAGTCATCAAACAGTCAAAAAATATGCATGACAGGACTGGCAGAGGATTGCAGGAAAGAATGGCCCCAGTATCTTCCACAAAATCAGCACATCGAGGACCAGAACCGCTTCCATAGCGACACTATTTGAAGGTGGAATTTGCGAAGGTTCACACTAGAGGTCCACACACCTATAATTTGCAACATGGTTCCAACAGTGGAGCTAGGATCAGGATCCTGTGAGTTTTCCATTCGCAAATTAGAACCAGTGATGAAGTGAGGAAATCGAGCGGGAATGGCGAGAGTTTGAAACAAAAACAAGTCTGTTCCAAATGGGGTCCTTGGAATGTCCCAGCAGGAGATGATGGAGCAAGCTGGCAGAAAACGGCCCCAATGTGTCTGTCAGTCAAGGTACATCCATTGTGCGATTAAGGACAGCTTCAGTTTACTGGATTTGAACCAGAGAGGGACAGCCTGACATGGTCATAAATGTAAATGGACCTCTGCAGAGCAGCTCTGTGGTCGATAAAAAAGAACTCTGTGTTGTTGAGGGATGGTTGGCGCCGAATTGAATGACTATTCAGAGACTGAAGAAGAGAAAAAATGTATCTGCGGGGAGGAACTGAACTGTGAAATAATAGTGAATAATTTCATTGCCAAACATCAGGTTATTTAAGATAGAATTTGGGATCATATGTGCTAAAGTAATCAAAGAGAGGATAAACGTTCTGGTTTGGATGGTTTACAACCGCACATATGAAGAGAAATAAGGAAGAATGATCAGAACCTCAATTATATGTTCATTAGTTATCATCACAATAGACAATAGAGCGATAGAGCTAATGTGATTCTTATATTTCAAACAGAAGATTGAACAATCCGAAGTAAATTGAAGCAGTTAACATTACCTCAGTGGCAGTGAAGAGAATCCGTTAATTGGTCCCTGCTTTGGTGTAGTGGAAGGAGTAGTTTGGTGAGTACATGGTAAGCTATTCTACTCATAATAAATAAGTATGTAATGTTACGGTATGGCAGTGCTGCTCTTCCGAGTAGAATGCACATCCTGCGTTATGCAGGACATCGTGGACGCACCACTTGACCCAGATGAACACAGCTGCTGGAAGCATCACGGGTTGCAGGAGCTTGAACTCGAACTTAGGAACGGTGGGTGGAGTCATTGTTGTGCATCCGCGCGGCGAACGACTACATGGATAGCTTTTTTAGGGAGGTGGTCGCACCCCACTGTAGAATAATGTAGGCAGAAAGGGAATGACTGACCGCCAGACAGTCTAAGAGAACCAGGCAGCTATTGCAAGAGTTCCCCAAGGAGGCTTTCACTCGCTAATCGGTTCTCCATTTTGGATAATGGTGAGGGTGTTGGTTGCTCATAAGAGTGCAGTCAGAGCCCAGTTTGTGGCTCCACAGGTGGGGAGGAAGAGGAGTGGGAGAAAAGTAGTGATTCGTTAGTTAAGGGAACAGAGAAGCGTTTCTGTGGCTGAAAACGTGGCTCCAGGATGGTGTGTTGCCTCCCTGGTGCCACGACCAAGCATGTCATGGAACGGCTGCAGGACATTTTTCTGGGGGAGGGTGAACAGCCAGAAGAGATTTGCTCGTGAGTTTGGGGAGGGTTTAAACTAAATTGTCAGGGGATAGGAATCTGAGAAAGAGCTCAGGTAGGAGGGAAGCAAAACTGATAACTTGTCTGGGGTGTGAGAACCAGGAGCAAATATTAGAAAGGGACACCAAGGTGCACAGAATACTAGGGGAGAACAATAGCACAAGAGTAGTGAATCGTATGTTATTCGGTGGGGTCAGGGTATAGGTAAATGTAATAGAGTCCGAATCATGCTCATTGTGTATGTGTGTGAATGCACAGAGTATGGTTAATAAGACTGGTGAGGCACAGGCACAGATTGCAATGTGGAAATATGATGTTGTGGCGACAACAACGACCAGGCTCAAAGACAAGCATGCAGGGCGGAGGGGTGGGGCGGGGGCGTGGTAAAGTTTTCCTGAATACAAGGTGTTCAGGAATGATAGGAAAAGGGAAAGAGGGGCAGCGGTGGCAGTATTGATTATGGAGTGCATTGCAGTGCTCGAGAGAAAGGATGTCCCAGAGGTGTCGAGGATAGAATCAATTTGGATGGAGCCAAAGACACAATAACGATGCAGCTACATTGTTCGGTATTTTTGCCTTAGGCCACCAGCTGGTGAGAAGGATGATGTGGAAGAAATTTGCAAGGATATTACAGAAAGGTGCAAAAGATCCAGTTTGGTTATAATGGGGAACTTTAATTATCCAAACATGCACTGAGATAATACTAGTGCAAAGGGCAGTGAGGGGCAAGAGTTCCTAGGGTATGTTCAGGAAACATTTCTACAACAGTATTTAGCTAGCCCAATGAGAAAGGGGTCACTGCTAGATCTGGGTTCTTGGGAAATGGTGGACCAAGTGGATCAAGTATCAGTACGAGAGGATTTAAGGGATAGTGATCATTGTGTCATAAGGTTTTTGCTGACTATAGAAACGGGCAAAGTGCAATCCAGGGTAGCAATAATTAACTGGGGGTAGACTGACCTCAATAGGGTAATACTGGAGCTGGGGCCAATACATTGGAGTCAACAGCTGACAGGAAAACCGTAGTTGAACCTTCAAAGAAGAGATAGTTCGGGCACCGTCAAGGTATGTTCCCTCAAAAGGGGAAAATTAAAGCATTCAAATCCAGAACTCCCTGGATCATAAAAGAGATAGAGATGAAGATCAAGACGAACACATTTGCTTATGACAGATGCCAGGTAAATTATACTGTTGAGAACGAGGTTGAATATAGGAGGTCCAGAGTGGAAGTGAAAATGCAAGTGAGAGAAGCAAAGACGGAGCATGTAAAGTCGGTGGCAGCTGGCAGAAAAGGAAATCCCAAAATTTCTTATCGGTATATCAGGAGCACAAGGTTGGGAAAATGAGGAGTTGTGCCGATTAGGGACATAAATGTATTTACACATGGAGTCAGTAGGCATAGCTGAGTAATTAAATTAATACTTTGCGTTGTCTTTACTAAGGAAGAAGATGAAACTGGGGAATGTTTACAGAGGATGTAAGTCAGACACAAGAGTCGTTTACAATTGATAAAGAAGCATTAAATAGGCTGTCTGCATCCAAAGTGCATAGAACACCAGGGCTGGATAAAATGTATCCAACGAAACTGAGGGAATTGAGGGTGGAAATCGCAGAGGCCTGGCCATAATTTGTCAGTCTCCCTTCGACCAGGGGTGGTTCCAGAGGACTGGAGATTTGCAAATGTTACCCTGTGTTCAAAAAAGGTGTAAACATAAGCCCAGCAACTACTGGCCAGTTATTCTCACGTTGGTGGTGCGAAAATGTCGACAAAAAATAATTAGGGACAACAGCAATAGTCACATGGACAAATGTGAGTTACTTAAGGAAAGGCAGCATGCCTTTCCGAAGGGAAAATCATGCTTAACCAACTTTCTAGAAATTTTCGAGGACGGAACAGAGTGTTGATGAAGGCAATGCTGTTGATGTGGTGCACATGGACTTTCAAAAGGCGTTTCATACAGTGCCACACAACAGACTTGTAAGCAAGCATGTAGCTCTTGGAATAAAAAGGGGTAGTAGCAACATGAATACGAAATTGGCCGAGTGCAAGGAAACAAAGTGGTTAAAGGATGTTTTTGTTTCAGGTTGGAGGAATTTTTGTAGTTCAGTTTCCCAGGGATCAGTGTTGGGAACCTTGCTTTTCATGATACATATTAATGACCACAACCTTGGTATGCAGGGCACAATTTCGAAGTTTGCTGATGACGCTAAACTTGGAAGCATTGGGAACTGTGAGTAGCATAGTTCAGTACTACAAAAGGACATAAACATGTTGGTGGAATGGGCTGAGAGGTGGCAGATGAAGTTCAATGCAGAGAAACGTTAAGTGATTCATTTCGGTAGGAAGAACATGGAGAGACAATATAGAATAAAGGGTACAGTTCTAAATGAGAGAAGAATTATTTACAATTTAGTGGTCTGAGACTCCTTGGGGACGAGCGATCATAATATGATAGAATTCTTCATCAAGATGGAGAGTGACGTAGTTGATTCAGTGATAAGGGTCCTGAAGGAAACTGAAAGTATGAGGTGCGAGTAGGTCATGACAGATTGGGAAACGTTACTTGAAGGGATGACGGTGGATCACCAATGGCAAACCTTTAAAGAGTGCACGGATGAACTGCAACAATTGTTTATCCCTGTCTGGCGCAAAAGTAAAGAGGGAAAGGTAGCCAAACCATGGCTTACAAGAGAAATTAGAGAGCATTAGATCCAAGAAAGAGGCATATAAATTTGCCAGGAAAAATAACAGACCGGAGGGTTGGGAGCAGTCTAGCATTCAGCAAAGGTCGACCAAGGGATTGATTAAGAAGGGGAAAATAGAGTATGACAGCAAGTTTGTGGGGAACATAAAAACTGACTGTAAAAGTTGCTATAGGTATGTGCAGAGAAAAAGTTTGGTGAAGGCAAATGTAGGTCCTTTACAGACAGAAACACGGGAATTTATTATGGGGGATAAAGAAATGGCGAACGAACTAAATGCATACTTTGGTTTTGTATTCACAAAGGAGGACATAAATATCATACCAGACATGTTGGGAAACAAGGGGTTAGTTATAGAGAGGAACTGAAAGAAATCAGTATTAGTAGAGAAATCGTGTTGGGGAAATTGATACGATTGAAGAACAATAAATCCCCAAGGACCGATGGCATGCATCCCAGAGTACACAAGGTAGTCGCCCTAGAAATAGAACAAAGAACAAAGAACAGTACAGCACAGGAACAGGCCATTCGGCCCTCCAAGCCTGAGCCGATACTGATGCCTGCCTAAACTAAAACCTTCTGCATTTCCGGGGCCCATACCCCTCTATTCCCTTCCAATTCATGTATTTGTTAAGATGTCCTAAACGTCGCTATCGTATCTGCTTCCACCACATCCGCTGGCAGCATGTTCCAGGCACTCACCACCCTCTGTTTAAAAAACATGCCTCTCACATCCCCTCTAAACTTCGCCCCTCGCATCTTAAACCTATGTCCCCTAGTAACTGACTCTTCCACCCCGGGAAAAAGCTTCTGACTATCCACTCTGTCCATGCCACTCATAACTTTGTAAACCTCTATCATGTCGCCCCTCCACCTCCGTCGTTCCAGTGAAAACAATCCGAGTTTTTCCAACCTCTCCTCATAGCTAATATCCTCCAGACCAGGCAACATCCTGGTAAACCTCCTCTGTACCCTCTCAAAGCCTCCACGTTCTTCTGGTAGTGTGGCGACCAGAATTGCACGCAATATTCTAAGTGTGGCCTAACTCAGGCTCTGTCCATCTGCAACATGACTTCCCAATTTTTATATCCCATGCCCCGACCGATGAATGTAAGCATGCCGTTTTCCTTCTTGACTACATTATCCACCTGCTTTCAGTGACCTGTGGACCTGGACGCCCAGATATCTCTGCCTGTCAATATTCCTAAGGGTTCTGCCATTGACTGTATACCTCCTACCAGCATTACACCTTCCAAAATGCATTACATCACATTTGTCCAGTTTAAACTCCATCTGCCATTTCTCCGCCCAAGTCTCCAACCGATCTATATCCTGCTGTATCTTCTGACAATCCTCATCATTTATCAGCAACTCCACCAACCATTGTGTCGTCCTCAAACTTACTAATCAGACCAGCTGTATTTTCCTCCAAATCATTTATATACTACAAACAGCAAATGTCCCATCACTGATCCCTGTGGAACACCACTAGTCACATCCCCCCATTCAGAAAAACACCCATCCACTGTTACCCTCTGTCTTTTATGACCGAGCCAGTTCTGTATCCATCTTGCCAGCTCACCTCTGATCCCGTGTGACTTCACATTTTTTTTTATTTATTCACGGGATGTGGGCGTCGCTTGCCAAGCCAGCCTTTATTGCCCATCCCTAATGGTCACGCTAGTTTGAACCCTCCCGAGTGACGCTAGCAAAGCTTGCAGCCAGGATATTAGTGCCCTTCCAGTTTAAATGCAACCCGTTCTTCTTGTACAGTTCCCATCTGTCCCTGAAGAGAGCCCAATGGTCCAGATATCTGAAACACTCCCTTCTCCACCAGCTGCTCAGCCATGCGTTTAGCTGCACTATCTTCCGATTTCTATCCTCACTGGCACGTGGCACAGGGAGTAATCGAGAGATTACAACCCCAGAGATCTTTTTTTTAACTGACTACCTAACTCCCTAAACTCCCCCTGCAGGACCTCATCACTCTTCCTGCCTATGTCATTGGTACCGATGTGTACCACAACCTCTGGCTGTTCACTCTCCCCCTTCATAACGCTCCCTGTCCGTTCAGAGACATCCTTGATCCTGGCACCAGGAAGGCAAGATACCATCCTGGAGTCTCTTTCACGTCCACAAAAGCGCCTATCTGTGCCCCTGACTATAGAGTCCCCTATAACTATTGCTCTTCTGCGCTTTGTCCCTCCCTGTAGAACAACAGTGCCAGCCGTGGTGCCACTGCTCTGGCTGCTGCTGTTTTCCTCTGACAGGCTATCCCCCTCAACAGTTTCCAAAACGGTATACTTGTTAGAGAGGGGGATAGCCAAAGGGGCTTCCTACACTGTCTGCCTGCCCCTTCTAGGGGTCAATAGTGGATGCATTGGTCGTCATCTTCCAAGATTCTATAGACTCTGGAACAGTTCCTTCAGACCGGAGGGTAGTTAATGTAGACCCACATTTTAAAAAGGGAGGTGGAGAGAAAGCAGCCGGATGTCGGGAGTGGGATAAATTCTGGAGTCCATTCAAAAATATTTTATGGCAGAGCACTTTGAGAACAGTGGTAGAATCGGGCAGAGTCAGCATGGATTTACGAAAGGGAACTCATGCATGACAAATTTGCAAGAATTCTTTGAAGATGTAACTAATAGAGTTGATGGGGGTGAGCCATTGGATGTGGTTTATTTGGAATTCCAGAAGGCTTTCCACATAGACCCATATAAGAGATTAGCATATAAAAGTAAAGTGCATAGGATTGGGGGTAGTATATTGCGATGGATAGAAAATTGGTTGGCGGACAGGAAAGAAAGAGTAACGATACATGTTCTCTTTTTCTGAATGGCAGGCAGTGACTAGTGGGGTACCGCAGGGATCAGTGTTAGGTTCCCAGCTACTTAAAATGTACATTGTTGATTCACATTATTGGAGCTAAATGTAATATCTCCAAATTTGCCGATGACACAAAACTGGATGGGAGGGAGAGTTGTGTGCAGGATGCAGAGAGGCTTCAGGGTGATTTGGACCAGTTGAGTGAGAGCGCTAACGCATAGCAGATGGAATTATAATGTGGATAAATGTGAGTGTATCCACTTTGGTAGCAAAAACAAGAAGACAGATTATTATCTGAATGGCTATAAACTGAGAGAGAGGAATATGCAGCGAGACCTGCGTTTTCTCGTGCACAAGTCGCTGAAGGTAAGCATGCAGGTGCAACAGCAGGTAAAAAAGGCAAACAGGCAAAAAGGCCTTCATAGCGAGAAAATTCGAGTACAGAAGCACGGATGTCTTGCTGCAGTTATACAGGGCCTTGGTGAGGCCACACCTGGAATATTGTGTGCAGTTTTGGTCTCCTTATCTGAAGAAGGATGTTCTTGCTGCAGAGGGAATGCAGCGAAGGTTTACCAGACTGCTTCCTGGGATGGCGGGACTGACGTATGAGGAGAGATTGAGTCGGTTAGGATTATATTCGCTGGTGTTCAGAAGAGTGAGGGGGGGTCTCATAGAAAACTACGAAATTCTAACAGGACTTAACAGGAAGGATGTTCCCGATGGTGGGGGAGTTCAAAACTAGGGGTCATAGCCTAAGTATACGCGGCAAACCTTTCAGGACTGGGCTTTATTAATAGGTGTATAGAGTGCAAAAGCAAGGAAGTTATGTGAAAATTGTATGAGACACTAGCTCGGCCTCAGCTGAACTATCGCTTCCAATTTTGGGCGCTACACTTGATGAAAGACGTGAAGGCATTGCAGAGAGTACAGGACAGATTCTCGGGAATGGTCCCAAGGATGAAGAATGTCAGTCACAAAGTTAGATTGGAAAAGTTAGGAATGTTTTCATTGGAGAAGAGAAGGCTGAGAGGTGATTTGATAGTGGTATTCAAAATCATGAGGGGTCTGGACAGTGTAGATAGAGAGAAACGGTTCGCACTCGTGAAAGGATGGAGAAGGAAAGGGCACAGATTTAAAGTATTTGGTAAGAGAAGCAAATTGACATGAGGCAAATGACAATTATATGAAAAAGGATTAATGTGCAGGGCCATGGGGAGAGGGCAGGGGAATGGAACTGAGGGAGTTGCTCCTTCAGAGAGCCGTTGCAGATACGATGGGCCGAAAGGTCTTGTTGTGCGCTCGATTGGTTCTGTGATGCTGTGGTAATGGAATTCTTATTGAAAGATTTAGCAGAAAAAAATCAAGAGAAACATAATATGATAACGAGCAGCCTGCACATATTCCAAAAGGCTATACCATATGGTATTATTTGAATAATATCTGAAATCGGAGTGAAGACTAAGGATTTAGACATAACATACATGGATTAGCGAAAGGTCTTCAATAAGATACCACACGTAGACTCATGAATAATCTTATTTCAAGTAGAATTAGAGGACAATCAGTAGAATGGACAGCAAGCTGGCTGCAGAAACAGGAAGCGGTGGGAAGGTTCCTTACTCTGATTGGCACGGGAGCAGTGATAATTTCCAGCAATTTTTTTTATTCATTCATGGGATGTGGGCGACGCTGGCCAGGCCAGCATTTATTGCCCATCCCTAATTGCCCTTGAGAAGGTGATGGTGAGCTGCCTTCTTGAACCGCTGCAGTCCATTTGGGGTAGGTATACCCACAGTGCTGTTAGGAAGGGAGTTCCATGATTTTGACCCAGCGACAGTGAAGGAACGGCGATATAGTTCCAAGTCAGGATGGTGTGTGACTTGGAGGGGAACCTGCAGGTGGTGGTGTTCCCATGCGTTTGCGGCCCTTGTCATTCTAGTTGGTAGAGGTCGCGGGTTTGGAAGGTGCTGTCCAAGGAGCCTTGGTGCATTGCTGCAGTGAATCTTGTAGATGGTACACACTGCTGGCACTGTGCGTCGGTGGTAGAGGGAGTGAGTGTTTGTAGATGGGGTGCCAATCAAGCGGGCAGCATTTTCCATGATGGTGTCGAGCTCATTGAGTGTTGTTGGAGCTGCACCCATCCAGGCAAGTGGAGAGTATCACATCACACTCCTGACTTGTGCCTTGTAGATGGTGGAAAGGCTTTGGGGAGTCAGGAGGTGCGTTACCTGCCTCAGGATTCCTAGCCTCTGACCTGCTCTTGTAGCCACGGTATTTATATGGCTACTCCAGTTCAGTTTCTGGTCAATGGTAACCCCTAGGATCTTGATAGTGGGGAATTCAGCGATGGTAATGCTGTTGAATGTCAAATCGAGATGGTTAGATTCCCTCTTCTTGGAGATGGTCATTGCCTGGCACTTATGTGGCGTGAATGTTACTTGTCACTGATCAGCCCAAGCCTGGATATTGTCCAGGTCTTGCTGCATTTCTACACGGACTGCTTCAGTATCTGAGGAGTCACGAATGGTGCTCAACATTGTGCAATCATCCGTGCACATCCCCACTTCTGACCTGATGACTGAAGGAAGGTCATTGATGAAGCAGCTGAAGATGGTTGGGCCTAGGACACTACCCTGAGGAACACCTGCAGTGCTGTCCTGGAGCTCAGATGATTGACCTCCAAAAATCACAACCATCTTCCTTTCCGCTAGGTATGACTCCAGCCAGATGACGGTTTTCCCCCTGATTCCCATTGACCTCAGTTTTGCGAGGGCTTCTTGACGCCATACTCGGTCAAATGCTGCCTTGATGTCAAGGGCAGTCACTCTCACCTGATCTCTGCAGTTCAGCCCTTTTGTCCATGTTGAACCAAGGCTGTAATGAGGTCAGGAGCTGAGTGGCACTGGCGGAACCCAAACTGGGCGTCACTGAACAGGTTATTGCTCAGCAAGTGCTGCTTGATGGCACGGTTGATGACACCTTCCATCACTTTACTGATGATAGAGAGTTGGCTGATTGGGCGGTAATTGGCTGAGTTGGATTTGTCCTGCTTTTTGTGCACAGGACATACCTGGGCAATTTTCCACATTGCAGGGTAGATGCCAGTGTTGTAGCTGTAGTGGAACAGCTTGGCTAGGGGCGCAGCCAGTTATGGAGCACAGATCTTCAGTACTATTGCTGGAATATTGTCAGGGCCCGTAGCTTTTGCAGTGTCCAGAGCCTTCAGTCATTTTTTGATACAGGCGGAGTGAATTGAATTGACTGAAGTCTGGCATCTGTGATGCTGGGGACTTCAGGAGGAGGCCGAGATGGATCATAAACTCGGCACTTCTGGCTGAAGATTCTTGCAAATTCTTCTGCCTTATCTTTCGCACTGATGTGCTGGGCTCACCCATCATTGAGGATGGGGATATTTGTGGAGCCACCTCCTCCAGTTAGTTGTTAATTGTCCACCACCATTCACGGCTGGATGTGGCAGCACTGCAGAGCTGAGATCCAATCCATTGGTTATGGGATCGCTTGGCTCGATCTATCGCATGCTGCTTAATCAGTTTGGCATACAGATAGTCATGTGTTGTAGCTTCACCAGGTTGACACCTCATTTTGTGGCATGCCTGGTGCAGCTCCTCCATGCCCTCCTGCACTCTTCATTGAACCAGGGTTGATCTCCTGGCTTGATGGTAATGGTAGAGTGGGGGATATGCCGGGCCAAGACGTTACAGACTGTGGTTGAGTACAATTCTGCTGCTGCTGATGGCCCACAGCGCCTCATGGATGCCCTGTTTTGCATTGCTAGACCTGTTCGAAATCTATCCCATTTAGCTCAGTGATAGTGCCACACAACACGATGGACGGTATCCTCAATATGAAGGCAGGACTCCGTCTCCACAAGGACTGTGCGGTGGTCACTCCTTTCAATATTTTCATGGACAGAAGCATCTGCAGCAGGCAGATTGTGAGGACGAGTTCAAGTATGTTGTTCCCTCGTGTTGGTTCCCCCACCACCTGCCTCTTCCCAAGTCTAGCAGCTATGTCCTCTAGGAGTAGGCCTGATCGGTCAGTACTGGTGCTACCGAACCACTCTTGGTGATGGACATTGAAGTCCCCCACCCAGAGTACATTTTGTGCCCGTGCCACCCTCAGTGCTTCCTCCAAGCGGTGTTCAACATGGTGGAGTACTGAGTCATCAGCTGAGGGAGGGCAGTAGGTGGTAATCATTAGGAGGTTACCTTGCCCATGTTTGACCTGATGCCATGAGACTTCATGCGGTCCGTAGTCGATGTTGAGGACTCCCAGGGCAACTCCCTCCCTACTGCATACCACTGTGCCACCACCTCTGCTTGGTCTGTCCTGTCGGTGGGACAGGAAATACCCAGGGATAGTGATTGCAGTGTCTGGGACAATGTCTGTAAGTTATGATTCTGTGAGTATGACTATGTCAGGCTGTTGCTTGACTCGAAACAAGAAATGCTGGAATCACTCAGCAGGTCTGGCAGCATCTGTGGAAAGAGAAGCAGAGTTAACGTTTCGGGTCAGTGACCCTTCATCGGAACTGTTCCGATGAAGGGTCACTGACCCGAAACATTAACTCTGCTTCTCTTTCCACAGTTGCTGCCAGACCTGCTGAGTGATTCCAGCATTTCTTGTTTTTATTTCAGATTTCCAGCATCCGCAGTATTTTGCTTTTATATTATTATGTTGCTTGACTAATCCGTGGGACGTCTCTCCCAACTTTGGTACAAGCCCCAGATGTTAGTAAGGAGGACTTTGCAGCATCGACAGGGCTGAGTTTGACTTTGTCATTTCCAGTGCCAAGGTCGATGCCGGGTGGTCCGTCCGGTTCGATATTGGACAAATGTTAATCACCAATTATATAATCAATTTGGACTTGTGAAGCTGAAGCACAAATGCAAAATGTAAAGACATAGTCATATTGAGAGTGCTGTTAATACAACAGAAGAATGCAACAAATACCTGATGACATTACTGACCTTGGGCAATGCACATTTAAAAGCTGCAATCATACAGGGTTTAGATGAAACCATACCAGGTGTACTGTGTGCAGTTTTCATCCCTGCAACAAAGGAAGGATATACTTGCCTTCGAGAGAGTGCAATGACGTTCACTGGATTGATTTATTTGAGCAGAGGATTGCATGACAAGGAAATGGAGAAAGTCTTCCGGATTCTCTGCAGCTTAAACAATGAGAGGTGATCTCAATGAAACATACAGGATTCTCAGGTTGCTTGACAGGGTAGTTGAGAAGCTGGTTTCCCCTGGCTGGGGCATTGTCTTGGGATAAGTGTTCGGCCATACATAACAGGAAAAGGAGAAACGTCTTCCCTCAGAGGGCTACGAATCTTTTAGAATCCTTTACCCACGGATCTGTGGGTGCTCAGTCGTTGCTTATAGTGAAGACTGAGATCAATAGATACGTGTCTCAGGAGATTATCCCTGATATTGTTGAATGCTGGAGTCGGTTCGAGGTGCTGTCTGGACTTCTGCAGGTTATATTTCTCATGTTTCATTCATATGTAATTCACTTTGAACAATAAATCTAGCATCAGAATCTATACACCGATTTATTCAGGTCATACGTTCCAAAATATGATACTCAGCCGAGCAGTCCGAGGAGCAGTTCGAGATCGCTACACTCGACCAGTACAATTAAACTCAGACAATCTGGCAACATTCAATAAACACAGTGAACTCATATTTCCTCATCACAATTGTACAGGAAGTTTCGTCAGCTAATTCTGAGGACTTATTCACGTGCTGACACTTTCTTTCTGTCTTTGTATTGTTTCTCACACTCCATCTAGTTTTCCTCCTCTTCCTGCCGAATGCTTCTCTCTCCATTTATCCACACTCTTATTCTCACCTTCTCAGTTTTCCCTTCCCGTTCACTTAAATCCTAATATCCTGTGCCTGCATTCTGTGCACCATCCCAGGGTTTAATCATCCTACTCCCAGATTCAGTTTGTTCAAGAATGAATGCTGTGTTAAAAGCTTTATGTTTATCCAAATCACGCAAATCCCAACTGCTAACCTAACACTGTTCACCTCATCGGCAATTCATGGAATAAACAGAATAGAAAGTCTCTTCCAGGCACACAGTAATATCATTGAACCACCTGTAGCCAGTCCTTCAGCTAGAATTTATTCAACTCAAAGGGAGCCAACATTTGAAGACCAAGCGACTATGCAGTGAAGTACTGTACTGTAAATTGCCAGAAATGTGGAAATGTTCATATCCAAGGAAGTAATAGGACTTTCGTGAACTCTTGAAGCAAATTGCGAGATAAAATGAAGTTATTCAAGCAGAGACACAGGCACAATCAAATGATTTCATGAATAAAGCAGTCAAGAGATAGCTGATGCAATCAGATAGCACAGTGCTATACATCTATCCAGATTTAAGTCACTTATCTCGACTGTTGAACTTCTGTAGAAACTTCAAATAACATGCACAAGCAAACAATTTGTGGTTTCCAGAATGTCTGGTCGGTTACGCACATGCCTTAGAAATGATAATCTGAGAAATTGTTTCATCTCAGGATACCGATGTACTGAATTATGAGCCTTAACCATTCGTCACATTCAGATGGGCTCATGTCGGAATTTTAATTGAGTAAAGTTGAGGAGGTGCTGTTTCACCTACCTACTTCTACTAGAATTATGAAGTACCGCGATAGATGGCAGGTTAGTCCAATTCATACAACAACATCACCTCTGCAGCTCATAATCCAAAGACCAAGAGACGGCCTCTTCATTCAAATAAATACAGTGTAAAATGCTGCAAGATCGCATCCATACATTCAACTTTATAATGTCGCCCAGTCTTTGAAAATTCATCCACAGTTAATCAGGAAAGGAGATGTGAAATATTCATTCTTAAACTCAGTTCCATAGCAGGAGTTCTAATAAAGCGTCAGACACACACAGAATGAAATAATATTTAATAACTTATAACCAATAATTTTATTGAAATCCCCGTTAAACTGAGCCGTGTTATTGTGGAGGAACCACATTGCAATGCCCCCTTGTAACACTGAGACCAGGAGTTGTCTCATTATCAATCAGTGAAGCCAAATTCACAACAACGTTCTAGGACAGGTTAGTGCCACAACATGAAACTGTAAACAATCCTGATACTCTGGTTCCTGCTGTTAGCTAAAACAACTTTTTCCAATAAGTTCAGAGCAGAAAATAATGCTGTGACATGACCTTGGTTTGATAAACAAATTTCATCAAAGAAATACTGCAGCTCCAACAAAACTGAAAGAGCAGAGACGGAGGACGTTCCACCATTGAACCACTAGAACAGAAAAGCGGTTCTGTAAAATATACAGTGATAAAAATATACAAAGTGCAAAAACAAAGTTTGCACCGTTTTATAACATTGACTGATGTTTATCCAAACAGCTTACCAGGGATTCCAACAGCTGCAATAATAGGAATATAGATGCATTCTATCTCATAGTATGCTGTACGTCCCATGTCTGTGAGAACAAGCAACCTCTGCTGGTTTTCGAACCAACAGCTCCGACAGGCACTCTGAGGTGATTCATTCTAAAGAGCCCTGATTTATACAGTAGATCAGTCTCCACTAACACGCTTATACCCCTGATCATTGCTATTAGATGCACTCTCCTGAACAACAAACATTATATCAGCAGGTTTAATTCTGATGCAAATAATCTCAAAGTCCAGGACCTCGAGCAGAAATAAAGCTGAAAGCTTCGTTCATTGCATGACTCGTCACACAATGATAAAAGGTTTCATTTACAGTTTTCACATAGTTAACATGATCATGTTCAATCCAGCTGGTTCAATGTTAAATCATATTGATTTCTCCGCAGTGCACACTGACACAAGCACACCTGTCTCTCTCTGTTCTCGCAGTTTCAGAATTTGAATTAGAACATTACAGCGCAGTACAGGCACTTCGGCCCTCGATGTTGCGCCGACCTGTGAAACCATCTGACCTACACTATTCCATTTTCATCCATGTGTCTATCCAATGTCCACTTAAATGCCCTTAAAGTTGGCGAATCTACTACTGCTGCAGGCAGGGCGTTCCACTTCCTTACTACTCTCTGAGTAAAGAAACTACCTCTCACATCTGTCCTATATCTATCACCCCTCAACTTGAAGCTATGTCCCCTCGTGTTTGCCATCACCATCCGAGGAAAAAGACGCTCACTATCCACCCTATCTAACCCTCTGATTATCTTATATGTCTCTATTAAGTCACCTCTCCTCCTCCTTCTCTCCAACGAAAACAACCTCAAGTCCCTCAGCCTTTCCTCGTAAGACCTTCCCTCCATACCAGGCAACATCCTAGTAAATCTCCTCTGCACCCTTTCCATAGCTTCCACATCCTTCCGATAATGCGGTGACCAGAACTGCATGCAATACTCCAGGTGCGGTCTCACCAGAGTTTTGTACAGCTGCAGCATGACCTCGTGGCTCCGAAACTCGACCCCCCTACTAATAAAAGCTAACACACCATATGCCTTCTTAACAGCCCTATTAACCTGGTTAGCAACCTTCAGGGATTTATGCACCTGGACACCAAGATCTCTCTGTTCATCTACACTACCAAGAATCTTCCCATTAGCCCAGTACTCTGCATTCCTGTTACTCCTTCCAAAGTGAATCACCTCACACTTTTCCGCATTAAACTCCATTTGCCATCTCTCAGCCCAGCTCTGCAGCCTATCTATGTCTCTCTGTACCCGACAACATCCTTCGGCACTATCCACAACTCCACCGACCTTAGTGTCATCTGCAAATTTACTAACCCACCCTTCTACACCCTCTTCCAGGTCATTTATGAAAATGACAAACAGCAGTGGCCCCAAAACAGATCCTTGCGGTACACCACGAGTAACTAAACTCCAGGATGAACATTTGCCATCAACCACCACCCTCTGTCTTCTTTCAGCTAGCCAATTTCTGATCCAAAGCTCTAAATCACCTTCAACCCCATACTTCCGTATTTTCTGCAATAGCCTACCGTGGGGAACCTTATCAAACGCCTTACTGAAATCAATATACACCACATCCACTGCTTTACCCTCATCCACCTGTTTGGTCACCTTCTCGAAAAACTCAATAAGGTTTGTGAGGCACGACCTACCCGTCACAAAACCGTGCTGACTATCTCTAATGTACTTATTCTTTTCAAGATGATTATAAATCCTGTCACTTATAACCTTTTCCAACATTTTACCCACAACCGAAGTAAGGCTCACAGGTCTATAATTACCAGGGCTGTCTCTACTCCCCTTCTTGAACAAGGGGACAACATTTGCAATCCTCCAGTCTTCCGGCACTATTCCTGTCGACAATGACGACATAAAGATCAAGGACAAAGGCTCTGCAATCTCCTCCCTAGCTTCCCAGAGAATCCTAGGATAAATCCCATCTGGCCCAGGGGACTTATCTATTTTCACACTTTCCAAAATTGCTAACACCTCCTCCTTGTGAACCTCAATCCCATCTAGCCTCGTAGCTGTATCTCAGTATTCTCAACAACATTTTCTTTCTCGACTGTAAATACTGACGCAAAGTATTCATTTAACACTTCCCCTATCTCCTCTGATTCCACACACAACTTCCCACTACTATCCTTGATTGGCCCTAATCTAACTCTAGTCATTCTTTTATTCCTGATATACCGATAGAAAGCCTTAGGGTTTCCCTGATCCGATCCACCAATGACTTCTCGTGTCCTCTCCTTGCTCTTCTTAGCTCTCCCTTTAGATCCTTCCTGGCTAGCTTGTAGCTCTCAAGCGCCCTAACTGAGCCTTCACGTCTCATCCTAACATAAGCCTTCCTCTTCCTCTTGACAAGCGCTTCAACTTCTTTAGTAAACCACGGCTCCCTCGCACGACAACTTCCTCCCTGCCTCACAGGTACATACTTATCAAGGAAACGCAGTAGCTGCTCCTTGAATAAGCTCCACATTTCGATTGTTCCCATCCCCTGCCGTTTCCTTCCCCATCCTACGCATCCTAAATCTTGCCTAATCGCATCATAATTTCCTTTCCCCCAGTTATAATTCTTGCCCTGCGGTATATACCTGTCCCTGCCCATCGCTAAGTTAAACCTAACCGAATTGTGATCACTATCACCAAAGTGCTCACCTACATCTAAATATAACACCTGGCCGGGTTCATTTCCCAGTACCAAATCCAATGTGGCATCGCCCCTGGTTGGCTTGTCGACATACTGTGTCAGAAAACCCTCCTGCACACACTGGACAAAAACTGACCCATCTAAAGTACTCGAACTATAGTATTTCCAGTCGATATTTGGAAAGTTAAAGTCCCCCATAACAACTACCCTGTTACTCTCGCTCCTGTCGAGAAGCATCTTCGCTATCCTTTCCTCTACATCGCTGGAACTATTCGGAGGGCTATAGAAAACTCCCAACAGGGTGACCTCTCCTCTCCTGTTTCTAACCTCGGCCCATACTACCTCAGTAGACGAGTCCTCAAACGTCCTTTCTGCCGCCGTAATACTCTCCTTGATTAACAATGCCACACCCCCCCCCCCTCTTTTACCATCTTCTCTGTTCTTACTGAAACATCTAAATCCCGGAATCTGCAACATCCATTCCTGCCCCTGCTCTACCCATGTCTCCGAAATGGCCACTACATCGAGATCCCAGGTACCAACCCATGCTGCAAGCTCACCCACCTTATTCCAGATGCTCCTGCCGTTGAAATAGACACACTTTAAACCAGGTTCTTGCTTGCCAGTGCCCTCTTGCGTCCTTGTAACCATATCCCTGACCTCACTACTCTCAACATCCTGTACACTGGCACTACAATTTAGGTTCCCATTCCCCTGCTGAATTAGTTTAAACCCCCCCGAAGAGCACTAGCAAACCTCCCCCCGAGGATATTGGTACCCCTCTGGTTCAGGTGAAGACCATCCTGTTTGCAGAGGTCCCACCTACCCCAGAAAGAGCCCCAATTATCCAGGAAACCAAAACCCTCCCTCCTGCACCATCCATGCAGCCACGTGTTCAACTCCTCTCTCTCCCTATTCCTCGCTTCGCTATCACGTGGCACGGGCAACAACCCAGAGATAACAACTCTGTTTGTTCTCGCTCTAAGCTTCCACCCTAGCTCCCTAAATTTCTGTCTTAAATCCCCATCTCTCTTCCTACCTATGTCCTATGTCGTTGGTGCCTATGTGGACCACGACTTGGGGCTGCTCCCCCTCCCCATTAAGGATCCCAAAAACACGATCCGAGACATCATGAACCCTGGCATCTGGGAGGCAACATACCAACCGTGAGTCTCTCTCATTCCCACAGAACCTCCTATCTGTTCCCCTAACTATGGAGTCCCCAATGACTAATGTTCTGCTCCTCTTCCCCCTTCCCTTCTGAGCAACAGGGACAGACTCTGTGCCAGATATCCGTACCCCATTGCTTACCCCTGGTAAGTCGTCCCCCGCAACAGTATCCAAAACGGTATACCTGTTGTTGAGGGAAACGGCCACAGGGGATCCCTGCACTGCCTGCTGGTTCCCTCTCCTACCCCTGACGGTAACCCATTTACCTACTTCTTTTACCTGAGGTGTGACTACCTCCCCATAACTCCTCTCAATAACCTCCTCTGCCTCCCGAATGATCCGAAGTTCATCCAGCTCCAGCTCCAGTTCCCTAACGCGGTTCTCGAGGAGCTGGAGTTGGGTGCACTTCCCACAGATGCAGTCAGCTGGGACACTCTTGGCGACCCTTACCTCCCACATTCTGCAGGAGGAACATACAACTGCCTTAACCTCCATTCCCACTATTCCAAATTCCCAACAAATCTACTGAAAAACCAAAAAAAACAAAAAGTCAAAACTTGTTATGTTAGCAATCCAACGGACAGAAATTCCTAAATAAAAAGCTCACCTTATCAACACACCAGAGTCCTTTTTTTTTTGGTTAGAGGAGGAGAGTGAGTGGGAGACACTACACGTGTAGTGTCTCGGGTACAGCCACCACACAAATATATACTTTTTCCCTTACCCAGCAGTCCCTGGTCCTCCGAAAACAAAAGGGAATTCACTTTTAAACTTACGCTGAAATTGACTTCACAACTGTAAGCCCGTTCACGCACCTCCGTTGCTATCCAAGCTGCAGTCACCGAAACTAAAAGAAAGAGATTCTAAACCACACAAATATATACCTTTTCCCTTACCCAGCAGTCCCCTGGTCCTCCGAAAACAAAAGGGAATTCACTTTTAAACTTACGCTGAAATTGACTTCACAGCTGTAAGCCCGTTCACGCACCTCCGTTGCTATCCAAGCTGCAGTCACCGAAACTAAAAGAAAGAGATTCTAAACCACACAAATATATACCTTTTCCCTTACCCAGCAGTCCCCTGGTCCTCCGAAAACAAAAGGGAATTCACTTTTAAACTTACACTGAAATTGACTTCACAGCTGGAAGCCCGTTCACGCACCTCCGTTGCTATCCAAGCTGCAGTCACCGAAACTAAAAGAAAGAGATTCTAAACCACACAAATATATACCTTTTTCCTTACCCAGCAGTCCCCTGGTCCTCCGAAAACAAAAGGGAATTCAGTTTTAAACTTACGCTGAAATTGACTTCACAGCTGTAAGCCCGTTCACGCACCTCCGTTGCTATCCAAGCTGCAGTCACCGAAACTAAAAGAAAGAGATTCTAAACCACACAAATATATACCTTTTCCCTTACCCAGCAGTCCCCTGGTCCTCCGAAAACAAAAGGGAATTCACTTTTAAACTTACGCTGAAATTGACTTCACAGCTGTAAGCCCGTTCACGCACCTCCGTTGCTATCCAAGCTGCAGTCACCGAAACTAAAAGAAAGAGATTCTAAACCACACAAATATATACCTTTTCCCTTACCCAGCAGTCCCCTGGTCCTCCGAAAACAAAAGGGAATTCACTTTTAAACTTACGCTGAAATTGACTTCACGGCTGGAAGCCCGTTCACGCACCTCCGTTGCTATCCAAGCTGCAGTCACGGAAACTAAAAGAAAGAGATTCTAAACCACACAAATATATACCTTTTTCCTTACCCAGCAGTCCCCTGGTCCTCCGAAAACAAAAGGGAATTCAGTTTTAAACTTACTCTGAAATTGACTTCACGGCTGTAAGCCCGTTCACGCACCTCCGTTGCTATCCAAGCTGCAGTCACCGAAACTAAAAGAAAGAGATTCTAAACCACACAAATATATACCTTTTTCCTTACCCAGCAGTCCCCTGGTCCTCCGAAAACAAAAGGGAATTTACTTTTAAACTTACGCTGAAATTGACTTCACAGCTGTAAGCCCGTTCACGCACCTTCGTTGCTATCCAAGCTGCAGTTCCCCACTTACAATATGAAGTCTGAGTTTCTGACACTGAGACAGTTAAAGGGTACGTCAGGATTGTCTGGTAATCACCGGAGGTGATATCAGCGGATGGACATTGGAAGTGCCCCATGCATATTCCTTTCACTGCTATTTTACTGCAGATGTTGGCCTGGTTATTCCACATTGTTTAATGGCTCCAGTAGAATTAGAACAGCGCTGCTCCTGATTGCACTGCTCCAGTTCATCCCTGACCCGCTTCCATCAATAGCAGATCATCCTAAACTCCTGTCCATGTCCATCCCTCACGAAGTCCCACGCTCTTACCAGCCTCATTCCCACTGACCCACATTGATCTCATTTCCCGAGCGCATTAAATTTCAAATTCCCATCCGTAAGTTTGAAGAGCTGTATGCATTTGAGGAGCTGTATTAATTTGTAGGGCTGTATTATTTTTTAGTAACTGCATTAGTTTGAAGGATTGCATTAGTTTGAGCTTCAGTATTAATTTGAGGATTGTGTTAGCTTGTGATGCTGCATTAGTTTGACGGTATGCATTAGTCTGAGGGGTTTCATTGGTTAGAAGTGTTTTGTGTATTTGAAGGGCACATTAATTTGAGGGAATCTATTAGTTTTAGGGCTGTATTAGTTTCAGCAGTCAAGTTCGTTTCAGCTACTATATTAGTTTGAGGGACTGTGTTAGTTTGAAGGGCTGGTTTGGTTTTGAAAGCTGCTTTAGCTTGAATTGCTGCATTTGTTTCAGGGGGTGCATTAGTTTGAGGGAACAAATTAGTTTGAGGTGTTGCGTTCGTTGAATGACTGCATTAGTTTGAGGGTCTGTATTAGTTGAGGGGCTGGATTAGCTTGAGTTGCAGCGTTGGTTTGAGGGTCGTTGCTTTATTAAGGAGGTTCATTAGCTTGAGGGTCTTTATTATTTTGAGGGTCTTTATTAGTTTGAAGGTCTTTATTAGTTTGAGGATATGTGTTAGTTTGAGGCTCTTTATTAGTTTGAGTGCCTATATTAGATTGAGGGTCTTTATTAGATTGAGAGTCTTTATTAATTTGAGAGTCTGTATTAGTTTGAGCGTCTGTATTAGTTTGAGGGTCTTCATTAGTTTGAGGGTCTTCATTATTTTGAGGGGCTTCATTATTTTGAGGGGCTGAATTATACTGATGGGCTGTATACATTTGAGGGACATTATTAGCAGGAGGGCCATTTTTAGTTTGAGGGGCTGCATTACTTTGAGGAACTGTATTACTTTGAGGGATTTTATTAGATTGAGGGACTGCATTAGTTTGGGGATCTTTATTATTTTGATGGCTGAATTAGACTGACAGACAGTATTACTTTGAGGGACTTTATTAGTATGAGGGCCATTTTTACTTTGATGGACTGCATTAGTTCGTTGAGGTGTATTAATTTGAGGGGCTGTATCAGTTTGAGGGACTGTATTAGTTTGAGGGACTGCATTATTTTGAGGAAATGTATTAGTTTGGGAGTCTGTGTCAGTTTGAGGTACTATATTAAATTGAGGGACTGCATTAGTTTGATGGTCTATATTAGCTCGAGGGCTGCGTTGATTTAAGAAGCGCAATTAGTTTGAGGGACTGCATTAGATTAAGGGGCTGCGTTGGTTTTAAAGTCTGAATTAGCTGGAAGGGCTGCATTAGCTTGAGGGGTGCATTACTTTGAGGGAGTGAATTAGTTTGAGGGAGTGAATTAGTTGGTGGGGCTACGTTAGTTTCACAGACAGAATTAGTTTGAGCGTCTACATTAGTTTGAGGTTTGTATTAGTTTTAGTGGCTGCACTAGTTTGAGGGGGAGGTTGTTTGAGGGTCTTTATTAGTTTGAGGGGATGAATTTCTTTGAGGGGATGCGTTTCTTTGAGGGGCTTCCTCTGTTTGAAGAAAGTTATTAGTTTCAGTATCTTTATTAGTTTCAGTATCTTTATTAGTTTGAGGGCCTTTATTAGTTTCATGGTCTTTAATATTTTGAGGGTCTGCAATAGATTGATGGACTGCATTTACTTGTGAGACTGCATTAGATTGAGTGTCATTATTCGTTTGAGGGCCCGGATTAAGTTTGAAGGATTGTATTAGTTTGAGGTGCTGTATCAGTTTGAGGAACTGCATTAGTTTTGGGGCTGCATTATTTTGAGGGACAGTATTAGTTTCAGGGGCTGTGTTCTTTTGAGGGACTGCATTATTTTGAGGAACTGTATTCGTTTCAGAGGCTGATTTAGCTTGATGGCATGAATTAATTTGATTGTCTGCAATCGTTTGAGGGTCCACATTAGATTAACCACTGCCTAGTTTGAAGAGCATTAACAGTTTGAGGGACTGTATAAGTTCGAGGGGCTGCATTATTTTGAAGGGCTGCATTATTTAAAGGGCTGTATTATTTTGAGCGGCTGTATTAGTTTGAGAGTCTACATTAGTCAATAAGAAAAAGGAAGCATTTGTAAGGGCTGGAAGGCTGGGAACAGATGAAGCACTTGAGGAAAATAAAGACGGTAGGAAGGAACTTAAGCAAGAAGTTAGGAGGGCTAAAAGAGGTCATGAAAAGTCACTGGCAAACAGGATTAAGGAAAACCACAATCTTTTTATACACATATAAAGAGCAAGAGGCTAACCAGGGAAAGGGTTGGCCCACTCAAGGACAGAGATGGGAATCTATGCGTGGAGCCAGAGGAAATTGGTGAGGTGCTAAATGATTACTTTGCATCCGTATTCACCAAGGAGAAGGACTTTGTGGATGATGAGATTGGGGAAGGGAGTGAAGATAGTCTCAGTCATCTCATTATCAAAAAGGAGGATGTGTTGGGTGTCTTGCAAAGCATTAAGGTAGATACGTCCCCAGGGCCTGATGGGATCTACCCTAGAATACTGAGGGAGGCAAGGGAAGAAATTGCTGGGGCCTTGACAGAAATCTTTGCATCCTCATTGGCTGCAGGTGAGGTCCCAGAGGGCTGGAGAATAGCCAATGTTGTTCCTTTGTTTAAGAAGGGTGGTAAGGATAAATAGGAAATTATAGGCCGGTGAGCCTTACGTCAGTGGTAGGGAAACTATTAGAGAGGATTCTACGGGACAGGATTTACTCCCATTTGGAAACAAACGAACATATTAGCGAGAAACAGCATGGTTTTGTGAAGGGTAGGTCCTGTCTTACTAATTTGATTGAGTATTTTGAGGAAGTGACGAAGATGATTGAAGAGGGAAGGGCGGTGGATGTTGTCTATATGGACTTTAGTAAAGCCTTTGACAAGGTCCCGCATGGCAGACTGGTGCAACAGGTGAAGTCACACGGGATCAGAGGTGAGCTGGCAAGATGGATACAGTACTGGCTCAGTCACAGAAGACAGAGGGTAACAGTGGATGGGTGTTTTTCTGAATGGAGGTATGTGACTAGTGGTGTTCCGCAGGGATCAGTGCTGGGACCTTTACTGTTTGTAGTACATATAAATGATTTGGAGGAAAATGTAGCTGGTGTGATTAGAAAGTTTGCGGATGACACAAAGGTTGGTGGAGTTACGGATAATGATGAGGATTGTCAGAGGATACAGCAGGATATAGGTCGGTTGGAGACTTGGGTGGAGAAATGGCAGATGGAGTTTAATCCGCACATATGTGAGGTAATGCATTTTGGAAGGTCTAATGCAGGTGGGAGGTATACAGTAAATGGCAGAACCCTTGGGAGTATTGACAGGCAGAGAGATCTGGGCGTACAGATCCACAGGTCATTGAAAGTGGCAACGCAGGTGGATAAGTTAGTCAAGAAGGCATACAGCATGCTTGCCTTCATCGGTCGGGGCATAGAGTATAAAAATTGGCAAGTCATGTTGCAGCTGGACAGAACCTTAGTTCGGCCACACTGAGAATATTGCATGCAATTCTGGTCGCCACACTACCAGAAGGACGTGGAGGCTTTCGAGAAGGTACGGAGGAGGTTTACCAGGATGTTGCCTGGTCTGGACGGCATGAGCTATGAGGAGAGGTTGGATAAACTCGGATTGTTTTCACTGGAACGACGGAGGTGGAGGGGCGACATGCTGGAGGTTTACAAAGTTATGAGCGGCATGGACAGAGTGGATAGTCAGAAGCTTTTTCCCAGGGTGGAAGAATCAGTTACTCGGGGACATAGGTTTAAGGTGCGAGGGGCGAAGTTTAGAGTGGAAGCGCGAGGCAAGTTGTTTTACACAGAGGGTGGTGAGTGCCTGGAACGTGCTGCCATGGGAGGTGGTGGAAGCAGATACGATCGCGACGTTTAAGAGACATCTTGACAAATATATGAATAGGAAGGCAATAGAGGGATATAGGCCCCGGAAGTGCAGAAGGTGTTAGTTTAGGCAGGCATCAGTATCAGTGCAGGCTTGGAGGGCCGAATGGCCTGTTCTGTGCTGTACTGTTCTTTGTTCTTTGTTCTTATTAGTTTGAGAGGCTGTATTAATTTCAGAGGCTTCAATAGTTTGAGGGGCGTTATTAGTTTGAGGGGTTGCATTAATTTGAGGGTCTTTAGTTGACTTGGGGCTGCATTTTTGTGGGTCTTCATTAGTTTGAGGAGCTGAATTAGTTTGAGCGGTTGCATTTGTATGACCGGCTTTATTCGTTTGAAGGACTATATTCGTTTGGGAGACACTGTTTTAAATAGGCCCTGTAAATTGTATGGCTCTGTTTAAATGGACTGTTTGCTGTCGAACACTGCTTGAATGGACTGTTTGCTATAGGAGACTCTAGGAAACTGTTTAAATAGACCCTGTAAACTGCATGGCTCTGTTACTTTAAGGGTTCAAGGTTTCTGCAAATATTCAGGAATTCATCAAATACAGGAGACGATAGTGCAGCTGTTGTTTCCCACTGCAGGACAGGCAGCGTTTCCGTCTCCTGGCAGGTCAATAAGTAAACTGCAACTTCCTGTTTTTAGCCAAACCTATTGGATTGGTAACAGTTGAAAATGAAACGAAAAGCTTTCCAGAGGAAAATCTGAGACACCTTTGTTCATGACTGGTCAATAAGGAAATCACTCTTCAGGTCAAAGCATAAACTCCTGTTGTGATTACTTTACATCATGTGCCTTCCAGAAAAAAAAATAAATGTATTTACTGGTCTGCCTTCTGTTAGCCTTCCCTTTAAAAAAAACTTCCCGAGTTTAGCTTCTACAAGTATGCAACAAGCATTAAATCCTTTCCATTTTTGTTGAAATGTAGATGCTCAAGTTTTAACAAAACAAAAAGAATGGAATCTATCGTAACGACAGACACTGTGGAAAAGAGAGACAATGGGAAGAGTGAAGGTTTTCATGTTTTGTCCAGTGGACATGTATGTTAGGTGATTCAGAAAGCATTCACACTGGGAGACCCCCACTTCATCCCCTACATCTGCCTGTCACACGCATCCTTCAAGTGTGTACTTAAGGAAATGTACCGACAAATAGTGGATTCATTGGTGGTCATCTTCCATGATTCTATAGACTCTGGAACAGTTCCTATCGATTGTAGGGTAGCCAATGTAACCCCCTATTTAAAAAAAGGGAAGTAGAGAGAAGGCAGGGAATTGCAGACCAGTCAACCTGACGTCGATAGTGAGGATAATTCTACAGCCCATTATCAAAGATTTTATAGCAGAGGACTTAGAGAACAGTGGTAGAATTGGGCAGACTCAGCATGGTTTTACGAAAGGGAAATCCGGCTTGACAAATCGACTAGGATGTTTTGAGGCTGTAACTAGTAGAGTTGATGAGGGGGAGTCAGTGGATGTGGTTTATTTGGACTTCCAGAAGGCTTTCAACAAAGACCGACATAAGAGATTCGCATGTAAAGTTAAAACGTATGGGTTTGGGGGTAGTGTATTGCGATGCATAGAATATTGGTTGGCGGATAGGAAACAAAGAGTAGGGATAAATGGGTCTTTTTCTGAATCGCAGGCAGTGACTAGTGGGGTACCACAGGGATCAGTGCTAGGACCCCAGATATTCACAATATCCGTGAATGATTTAGATGAGGGAACTAAATGTAATATCTCCACATTTGCAGTTGACACTAATCTGGGTGGGAGGGCGAGTTGTGAGGATGATGCAGAGAGGCTTCAGGGTGATTTGGACAAGTTGAGTGAGTGAGCTAATGCATGGCAGATGCAGGATAAATGTGAGGTTATCCACTTTGGTTGCAAAAACAGGAAGGCAGATTATTATCTGAAAGGCTATAAACTGGGAGAAGGGAATATGCAGCGAGACCTGGGTGTTCTCGTACACCAGTCGCTGATGGTAAGCATGCAGTTGTAACAGGCGGTAAAAAAGGGCAAACAGTATGTTTGCCTTCATAGCGAGAGGATTCCAGTAAAGAAGCACGGATGTCTTGCTACAATTATACAGGGCCTTGGTGAGGCCACACCTGGAATATTGTGCGCAGTTTTGGTCTCCTTATTTGAGGAAAGATGTTCTTGCTATGGAGGGAATGCAGCGAAGGTGTACCAGACTGATTCCTGGGATGGCGGGACTGACGTATGGGGAGAAATTGATTCTGTTCGTATTATATTCACTGGAGTTCAGAAGAGTGAAGGGGGATCTCATAGAAACCTATACAATTCTAAAAGGACTTGACAGGGTAGATGCAGGAAGGATGTTCCCGATGGTGGGAAGGTCTAGAACCTGGGTAATAGTCCAAGGATACGCGGTAACCCTTTCTGGACTGAGATGATGAGAAATTTCTTCATCCAGAGAGTGGTGAGCCTGTGGAATTCGATACCACAGAAAGCAGTTGAGGCCAATTCATCGTATGTTTTTTTTTAAAATGCCAGATATAGCTCTTGGGTCTAAAGGGATCAAAGGGTATGGGACAAAAGCCGGAACAGGTTACTGAGTTTGATGATAAGCCATGACCTTAATGAATGGCGGAGCAGGCCCGAATGGCCGAATGGCCTACTCCTGCTCCAATTTTCTATGTTTCTATGTGTCACTTGGAAAATTGGTCGTCCTCTATTAACAACCTTGAATATTTCATGCTGAACCTAGAGTTCTCACTTACTGTGAAGAATACACAGGAATACAAAATCATACAGCACAGGAGACCAATCAGTGCTGTGAGACAGTGCCAGCTCTTTGAAAGAGCTATCCAATCTCGCACTCCAGCTCTTTATCCCCCGTCGCCCTGCAAATCATTACAGTTCATGCATTTATCCAATGCTACTTTTGAAAGTTTCTATTGAAACTACTTGCACCGTCATTTCAGATAGTGCATTCCCGATCACAGCATCTCGCTATTTGAAATCGTTTATCCTCATCTCCCACTCTGATCCTTCTACTGCCTGTCTTAAATTCGAGTCCCTCGAAGACGTGTATTGAAACAAATCAGAGGCGGCTTGGGTAAATCGGACACGTCTGCAGGATGGAAGATGGTCACATATACAAAGACCTTCTGTATGGTTAGGTAGCCAGTGCCAGACGACCAGTGCGGCGTCCAAACATCCACTTCAAGGGTACTTGCAAGCATGGCATGAAGGTTCCAAATGTGGAGTATCACACTGGCGTGTCACTCGCTGGTGAAAGAGGTAAATGGCGAAAGGTTTGCACTACCACGATCACCAGATGGTACAGCACCCTGGCAAAACGTGCAAATGTCAAAGAAAAACAAAAAAGAAGCTCAAAGTGTCACTTGGCAACTGACATGCGGTACTTGCGACAGAATCTTCCTCTAAAGGATTGGCCTTCACACAGGGGCAGCAAGAGAAGACACTCCACTTAACTGGATTGTTTGTTGCGTGTCGATCATCTTTCATAGATGGGAGGAAGCGAACTAACATCTCCCTCTGGTTATCGACCCTCCTGCAACTGGAAACAGTTTATCCTTATTTACCCTAGTGAAAGCGCTCCTAATTTTAAACACCTCGATTAAATCTCTCCGAAGCCTAAGCACTAGATGGAAAGCAATCCGAGATTCTCCAGTTCCTCCACATTACCGGAAATCCCTCATCCCTGGTACGTTTCTGGCCAATCTCCTCTCACATCTTGCCCGAGACTCTGACATCCTTCCTAAAGTTTGGTGCCCATAATTTGAAACAACAGTGCAGCTGGGACCCATCTATCGAAGTGTAGTGTAATTTTCACATTTTGTGGGCTGTGATTCTGTTTACAAATGCCAGTATTCAGTCTATGCTTATAATTACCGCTATTTACCTCACCTGCCATAATAAATTCTTGTGTACAAATGTCCTCTGTTTCAGACTTTGTGACATTATCAGTATTGAGGGAAAGCTTCACTGTCCAAGGGTCAGCACTGAGGAAGTGCTGCTGTCAGAGGACAAGTACTGAAGGAGGGCTGCACTGTTGGAGGGCCAGGAGTAAGTTGGCACAACATTAACTGGTAGTCAGGAGTGAAGGAGCACTGCTCAGTCGGAGTGTGAATCCTGAGCAATAGGTAAACTGTTGACCGTTTAGTACTGAGGAAGCGATGTACTTTCGGAGGGACAGATCTGAGGGAGGGCTGTATTGTCGGATGCGCAGTACTGAGGGAACCCTGCACTGTCAGACTGTCAGTGCTGGGGAAGCACTGCACTGTTGGAAGGGCCATGTATGGAGGGAATACAGCACTGTTCAGGGTATATTCTGAGGGAGTACTGTCGTGATGGAAGGGCGGCCCTGAGGCAGTTCTACATTGATGGATCTGCAGTATTTTGATGATATCTTATAACGAAGTTGTGTTTGCCTTGCCGTGTGAAACTAAAAGATTCCACAGACCCTACTGCCTTCGCGAGACCCTCTGTCTCGTTGACACTCTTATGTTTCCCCCAATTTCTTCCTTTCCATCAACTACTTCCATCATTTCTTTATATTTATTTCGAGATACAGCACTACAAACAAGGCCTTCAGCCCACCGGGTCTGTGCCGATCATCAACCACCCATTTATTCTAATACTACACTAATCCCATATTCCTACCACATCCCCACCTTCCCCATATTTCCCCACCACCTACCTATACGAGGGGTAATTTACAATGGCCAACTTACCTATCAACCTGCAAGTCTTTGGCATGTGGGAGGAAACCGGAGCATCCGGCGAAATCCAGCATGGTCACAGTGAGAGTCTTGCAAACTCCACACAGGCAGTACCCAGAATTGAAGCCGGGTCGCTGGAGCTGTGAGGCTGCGTTGCGAACCACTGTGCCACTGTGCCGCCCTTTGGAAGGATCAAGTTTGAGCCGGCTGATTATCCCCCTCCTGTTCCTCTGTAACAGGACGAGGAAGATGGATCGCCTCCTCCTGTTGCAATATAACGGGCTCGTGGGGCGAATGGACTCCTCCTGCCCTGTGTAACAGGCTCAAGGGGGCAATGTCGCCTCTTCACGTACCTGTGTAAAAGAGTCGAGGGACTGAATGGCCTCCTTATATTGTTGTGTTTTCTCTGACTTATCATGCATTATGTTGGGCCGTGAATTCCTCCCCACACCACCCCCACTCTCTGTATAACCCTGTCCTTGCCCGCTTTCTCTTCCCTTCTCTCCCGTCTCCAGGAACATTTGAAGTCTCTTGTCAATGCGATAGTGAAGGTCTCGTCAGAGATTTGCTGCCTGCAGTCTCAGTTTTCCATGTTTTACAATGTGACCCGGCGGTTTCAGGTCCAGATGGATGATGGCGGCAATCTGCTTTTCACTGCACCACCACGACTGAGTGAAGGACATCATTAAAACTACATGAGATCCAAAGATGGGACCGATGGTGTTTGAAAGAACAACACCATTGTTGGCAGAATGCAACTTCTAATTTTCATTAGTTAATGAAAATTGTCCAGTATTTGCAGATTTCTAATTCAATCTTAGTAAATAGAAATATTTTCAGTCAAAACACGGACTGAAAATGATATTGTAATTTTTCAGATGAAATTCAAAGAAGAGAATATTGTGAACGATGTTGCAACGTCAATATCCCAGGGCCAATCCCAATAAGGTGTAGATTAAAGACTCTGGGAATGCATGGTTTTCGAGTTGAATGCACAGAGGCTCTGTGTAGCACACATGCACATTTTACGGTACACAGAAAATGATTGAAAAGTTGTACATTACCTTTTCCTTGCCGTTGTTGGTGTTCCTGTTGACTATAAACATCGAGGTTGTGTAAATTTGTGTGTGAGCTAATTTCTTGTTTTAGTCTGTGTTTAACAATGGTACATATCTATCTAATTGTCATAATTTTGCAGACACTGGATCAGTGATGTAATTTACTTCGGTCAAATGTCATGAATTATTTGTGTGACTTTATTGTTCTTTCCTCAACTATTGATAAATTTCCGTTTGTACCTGACATGCTCACTGAATTAGTATGGCATAGCAATAAATAGAATGTCGTGTCATGTTCAAAAGGACCTCAGTGAATGCAACTTTCTGATATTAGTGGGAGTCTTAGAGAATAAGAAATCAAACAGATTGTGGCTCACTAACCGGAGTGGAACACCTGATCTCAGAGGCCTTGAATTACTCAGAGTATCTGTCACTGTAGAATCATACTGAGTGTGCGGCACTAACCAGAGTGGAACACCTGATCTCAGAGGCCTTGAATTACTCAGAGAAACTGTCACTGTAGAATCGTACAGATTGTGAGTCACTAAATATTGTGGAAAATCTGACACCAGTCATCATATATAATTGGGTGTATCTGTCACTGTAGAATTATAATGAGTAAAATTGTCCAATCCGTTCCTATTTTTGAAATCATTTATTTCAGGTGACTGAATTCTCCATGCCACGGAGCTGCCTCTGTGTTTTATGAATGTAATTGATTGCCAAGGGGAAGATTATTGCAGATTTTGATAAGAAGAGTATACATTGAAATGACTGGGTGGTGTTCTGTTTCCAATTGAAGTCCTCCAACATAAACTGATGTTATTTATTTACTGAAAATTAAATGACAGAGCATTTCTAGTATCCTCTGGAGAATGATTTTTTCTTATTCTGCGTATAGTTTCCGTGAGCACTATTTTTGAGTATTAATTAATCATCTTCCCGCAACACGGTCCTGAGGATTTATGAGTCATGAGAGTCAATTTTAATTTTCTATTACACAGCCTGAATATTTACCTCTGTTTCCTGTAAATTCCACTTCGGTTACTGATTAACGTTAGATGGATCAATTCTTATCAAAGATTCATAGACTTTAACACATGTAACCTGCACAAATCACTGCCCTGACCTAAGTGAGGTGTATCCCTGTGAGGAGAGACTGAGAAACAAACATATCGGGCTTTCATAATGGAGATCTGACAAGGGGCAAATAATTATAACATGAGTAAACTGTTAATGATGGATTAAATAATGCTCTCAGTTCTGGTCTCATTCTGTTTGAAATAATAGCATCTGCTCCAGAGCATCAATAGCCTTTTTTTTTGCAATATGGAGACCAGATCTGTGCACCGTATGCTATGCGTTGCATAACCAAGGTTCTATATTAGTTTCATATCAGCTCTTTGCTTCCTCAATTCCATTCCTCCAGAAATTCAATCCGTTGATCTGTTACATTTTGTCCTGGCCTGTTAACCTGTGTTGTTGCTTTAAATCATTTATGAATCTATCCCTCTGAATCCCTTTTCTCCTCAAACGATGCGTGTTTGGGAAGATTACTCTTCCAACCAAAATTCAGCATCCCAGACTTAGCTGTTGCTATGACCGACTGCACCAGTCAAAGCCCTAATCAAAAAATACGATTCTGATTGTTGTGGGGGAAACACACTTTTAATTCAAACCCGCCCCTCCACAGATCGCCTGACATATCATTGTAAACTTTCCAAATTAAAGAAAGACCCAGCCAAATTGTACCATCTATTAATCCCCGAATGAGGCTAACAAAACCACGTGTCTTTAAATCAACAAAGTAACTGTTTAGTTGGAAAAATAACTAAATTCTTAAACACGATGAAGTTATAAACTACATATATAATGGAAAAAATCCTTGCAAATTTATGCTCCGGCTGAATATGAAAAAGTCCAAGGTTGTTTGAAGTTCCCAGCTGTCTGATGGGAAATAAGATCCTTCAACGGGAGAACAGTCCGTAGTCCAATCTCGAAGTCGAAAGTGTTGATTTCCTTCTGCAGCGATGAATATCTACAATTAACATCTTGCAAAAACGTTATAATGAAACAATGTGGCTTTAGAATTTTTCAGGGAAATGACCTAACCCTAAGACACAACCCCAAGTAATGGGGAAATTGTCATTCAGCCAGGTGGAGTCGGAAACATTCACCTGACCTGTACTGGGTCAGTTCCTTTGATGATCACCCTCAACCATCACAGTGCCGAGTCCTGGACAATTTCTCACATAATCAGCAAAGGTCATCGCTCATTTATATTGACCTTTGCATCCCAGGCATCAACAGTGCAAGAATGATGTAATGGAAATTCCATAAAGCACATTGGCAAAAATACAGCGAGTCCTTGGTTGGCATCATTGTAACAATAGCTATCAGTAATATACCTATGGAAGCACTATATAAACACTTCAGTGCTGCCATTCACAAAGCTGCTTGCACAGCCATGCCTCATAGCTACCTAACCATCTATGTTCCATGCCATAATGCAGAAAGCGCAGCACTTCAAAAGGAATAAGAATCATCTGGTGACGCAGATATAATAGACCACCTCATGCAGTTTCTCAATGCTGCACGTCACTCCAGATGGGAGGAAATCACAGCAGGGCGCAATTTCACTCCTTGCAGTGCTGGAGCCTGATTCGCTACCTTGGAGAAGCTCAGAAATTACCTGTATGAAATCGCCCATCAGTCACCCCGAATCAAGTTATTAGTCATCTTTTCCATTTAGCAATTTCACTATTGGTAAAGAAATAAAAACACCATCAGCTATAATGAGCTGAAAAAAAAGCAACACCAGCAACATGCAGTTCTCATTCTTTCAAGAATACAGAACTGGAGAAACCATTAAAGTGCATGAAAAGTCACAAAACAGCAGGATATGACAACATTGCACCAGAATTCCTGAAATAAATTGGTCATATGCTCGTGTCCAGCTGAATCTGTTCTATACAAGAACCATTAGCTTCAATTCACCATCGGATGTGCGGCATTTGTCAAAATCAATGCCATTCCAGAATACGGAAGAAATCTCACACTGGCGGCCAGTTATCCACCAATTTCACTACATTCTGTGTGCCTTAAGATGTTTGCACGTTTTATCCTGCAAAACGCTTCTCCAGCAGCAGAAGCCATTCTTAATGTCTACCAAGTTGGTTGCCATTAGGAGCGCAGCATATGTGATCATGTTCTGGCACTTACCACCTACATGAAAAGCTGCTTCGAAATGAAGCTGAAGACAATCATACTGTAACTCACAGCTGCCTGTGATAAAGTGTGGCACACTGGCCTTCTCGTAAATATGTCCGTGGTTCTTCCAACCTGGGTCGGGACAGTAGATGAAGCATTCCCTCCTGACAGGTGATTTAGACTCCACATTGGACAAGAGAGAAGTGACAGGAGAAGACTGGCAAACGGAATACCACAAGACTCAATACGAGCCCCAACGCTGTTCAACATACCTGCAAAAGGCCTGCCACAATTATATCTCGCACATTCTTCTATGCTGATGATGTCTATTCCGCAAATCAAGCTAAATACGTCTGCATCCTGAACTGGATACTTAACAAAGACATGACAAAGTTGATGTTCTGCTGCGGAACATGATGCATCACGTGAATCCCCCTAAACCCATATTCAGTACATTCCACATCCACAAAGCCAGTACAGTAAACCAATTGCATATATATCCGGATGGTTTAGAGACTAAAGTATGATCCAAAACCAATACGCTTGGAAGTGACTCTGAAAAGGACTATGTTCTTTCGGCAGCATATGAAAAAAAAGCAGCAAATGGTCAAAACCAGAAACAAACTTGAAAGTTGATAAATCACCACGGCCAGAAGAAATGTACCCTAGGCTGTTAAAAGAAGCAAGAGAGGAAATAGCAGAATGTCTGACCATAATTTTCCGGTCCTCACTGGATACAGGTGTGTTGCCAAAGGATTGGAGAACTGCTAACGTTGTACCTCTGTTTAAAAAGGGGGCGAAGGATAAATCGAATAATTACAGCCCAGTCAGTCTAACCTCAGTAGTGGGCAAATTATTGGAATCTATTCTGAGAAACAGGATAAACTGTCACTTGGAAAGGCACAGGGTAATCAAGGATAGTCAGCATGGATTTATTAAGGGAAGATCTTGTTTGACTAACTTGATGGATTTTTTGAAGAAGTAACAAGGAAGATAGATGAGGGTAGTGCAGTTATTGTGGTCAACATGGATTTTAGCAAGGCTTTTGAAAAGGTCCCACATGGCAGTCAGGGTAAAGAAAGTAAAATCCCATCGGATCCATGGAAATGCAGCAAGGTGGATACATGGCGGCACAGTGACGCAGTGGTTAACACTGCAGCCTCACAGCTCAAGCGACCCGGGTTCAATTCTGGGTACTGCCTGTGCACAGTTTGTAAGTTCTCTCTGTGACCGCGTGGGTTTTCGCTGGGTGCCCTTGTTTCCTCCCATAGCCAAAGACTTGCAGGTTGATAGGTAAATTGGCAATTATAAATTGCCCCCAGTATAGTTAGGTGGTAAGGGAATTGTGGGGATGTGGTAGGAATATGGGATTAATGTAGGATTAGTATAAATGGGTGGTTGATGGCACAGACTCGGTGGGCTGAAGGGCCTGTTTCAGTGCTGTATCTCTAAATAAAAATAAATAAAATAAACTATTGAGAAAGCCTGTTGAATCTACATGGGGAGCTGCTGCCTAAGCACTCTACAACTCAACAGCAGAGTATTGTTTACCTGTCTGGCATAGGTAATCACACACAAATTCAAATGATCATTAAATTTGAATGCAGCAATGCGCATTATAAATGAACACACCATTCAACACGCCTTGCATGGCTTTCTGTTCTTACAAACATCATTCGCCCATACACTCACCGACTGAAGAATACGCACAAGCTGGTTGAAATCATCCGTGCTGCACCTCACTTACCACTCCATAATGACATTTTCCATCCACCGACTGCCCACCTTCCATCGCGATGCCCTATAAGGAGAAAGCTTCATGAGCAAGATCTTCCAGCAGATATCCTTTGGATCATGGAAGGGGAAACACAGGAAGTTACTAATAAGTTTCTTGTGACAAACCCTATCTGTCAAGTGCCTGCTTTTAAGTACCATGGCGAGAGTGGTCCTTGCGAAACAGGGTCAGCACAAGCCAGGGCCCTTGCACACCCAACCTCCCCTACTGAGGCCTCAGTACCAATACTTTCTGCTTTTATGTAAAAACGCGAGAAGTGCTGTACATTATCGAGATCTGTACCATCTACAGACTAAATGCCGGATTATTGACATCAAAATCAGAACATGAAGAGGCTATTGCTTGACTCATTGTATTTGCATTCGTTAAATACTGACGACATTATCTTGTTGCTTGCAAACATTGAAGCCAATGTGCGTTGATGTGGAGGAAATGAATGTTGAAGGTGGTGGATGGGTTTCAAATCAAGTTGGCTGTTTATACACGATGTTGTAGAGCTTTTCGAGTATTGTCGGTGATGTACTCATCCAGGAACGTGGAGAATATTCAATCACACTCCTGACTTGTGCCTGGTAGATGGTGGACGAGCTTTGGCTGATAGGAGCTGAGTTACTCGACGCAGAATTCCCAGCCTCTGACCTGCTCTTATAGTTTATGTGGCTGGTACAGTTCCATCTCTTCAATGGTAACCCAGGTTATAGATAGTGGGGGGTTCAGCGATGGTCATGCCATTGAAAGTCAAGGGGTGCTTGTTGGATTCTCACTTGTTTGAGATGGTCATTGCCCTGCACTTATGTGGTGCAAATGTAACCTGTCCCTTTCCAGCCCATGCCTGAATGATGTTCAGGTCTTACTGCAGATGGACACAAACTGCTTCAGTATCTGAGGAATCGCAAATAGAGCTGAACGTTGTGCAATCTTCAGGGAGCATCCCCACTTCCGACCTAATGATGGAGGGAAGATCATCTATGAATCAGCTGGAAATGGTTGTCACAGGACGCTATCCTGAGGAAATCCTGCAGTAATGCCCTGGGACTGAGATGATTTATCTCCAAACTTGATGAACCGAACACTTTCCCCCCTATCCTCCCATTTTCCACCATCCATATGCTTCAGCTCATCCAACTCTTTATTACCCAATATCCTAACTCACATCAGGTCCAATTCATCCATCTCTTCATTGTTCGCTGCCCAACATTAGATTCTGGTCCGAAAGCATCTCCATTTTGAATACTCATCTTTGTGTTAGAATATCTCCACGGCCTTGCCACTCACCCTAATCTCCGCAAGCACTACACCACACCCAGTCGGGGGAGCGGTGGGGTAGTGGTATTGTCAATGGACTAGTAACCCAGAGACCTAGCGTATTGCTCAGGGGACATGGGTTCAAATCCCACCACAGCAGAAGGTGGAATTTGAATTCAATTAATAAGTCTGGAATTTAAAAAAAGCTAGTCTAATGATGGCCATGAATCCATTGTCGATTGTTGTAAAACCCCATCTGATTCACTAATGTCCTTCAGCGAAGGCAATCTGCTGTCCTTACCTGGTCTGGCCTACATGTGACTCCAGAGGCACAGCAATGTGGTTTACTCTTACATGCCCTCTGAAATGGCCTAGCAAGTTCCTCGGTTGCACCTAGCCGCTAGTAATGTGGGTGTACCTACCCCAAATGGACTGCAGCAGTTCAAGAAGGCAGCTCACCACCACTTTCTCAAGGGCAATTAGAGATGGGCAATATATGCTGCCCTGGC
This sequence comes from Heterodontus francisci, assembly GCF_036365525.1. Lineage (NCBI taxonomy): Eukaryota > Metazoa > Chordata > Chondrichthyes > Heterodontiformes > Heterodontidae > Heterodontus > Heterodontus francisci. The sequence continues at coordinate 37,836,546 of NC_090398.1, forward strand.
CAGCGATGCCCACATCCCATGAATGAATAAAATGTCTCTAAAATCCTCCACTCCCTCAGTACTAACCTCCACAACACCTGCAATGCCCACATGTATGTAACATCCTCATAGCCCCACAAGCCATCCTAGCTCTGCGACCTGCTCCAACCCTTCAACCCACCATATCTCTATGAAATGCTTCATATATCTAACTCTTTCGCCTTCTCGAATCCTTCCAATCCTTCCTATCAAAGAAACCTCGCCCAGCTCTTAAAATCGTCCATATTTCTGCAATGTCCTCCAGCACCTATAAGTCAGCCTATCTCCACCCATGCAACTTTCGTTATATCTGGAATCTCCCCCTATCCCGAAACTCTCCTAGATCTCTGTGATTCTCTAATTGCAATATCTTGAGAATCCTCAATGAACCCCCACGAGCACCACTATCTGACTCACGGGGTGGGGTGAACAAGAGAGAAAGAAAGCGAGAGAGAGAGAGATGTCAGTGAACAGACTGGGAACTGGATGGAAGATGCATTCAAAAATGTATTGCCAAACAGAGAACAATTAATGATCAACTCACACTGGAATATTTCCAACACCTTTTATTATTAAGAAGCTTGTCCTTCTAAGCATATGTGAGGAACTGAGAATGCAACCAGTGGATCTGGAGGAGAGGCTCTGTCCGCTGTTTCCCCGGCTGCGCTGCTGGAATCGGTTTGACTCTAGGTTGCCCTTCGCCAAGCTCTGAACTCGTGTGCGTGTGGAAGCCACACCCGGTAATCTATATATTGTCGATTCCAACTTGACTATCACCCAGCTGTGCCTTGTCATGTGTGATCAGCCGTCATTGTATTCCAGTAATAAATCTGTCAGTCGCATTTTTCCCCTGGGTGATCAATATTACATTCATGAAAGGAAATAAATGGGACCCGCTCCTGGGTTGCTCTCAGTTGCTACTTTATTCATTAATTGAATAATCCATGCAACTGGATATTTCACCGTGCTCCTGAGCTGCTCCCTGAACTTGGACTGAATCACCGCATAAATAAATGTATTTGTGCAGCAACTTAAAAACCATGGCATATATCCAATTATTTGAAACATATGTTCAGAATCGTTATAATCCACGGGATCTGATCCTTCAATGATATAATAGAAGAAATGTATAACGTACACCAACCAGAGGAGCATGAAGCTGCCAGATACGGTGAAAAGTAACATAACATATTTTCTTCTGCTATCCATCTCTGGGTCACTGCAATTCTCGCCCTTGCTCTGACCCCTCAGTCCCTTACAGACTCGGCTGGCCACTAAAATGTGCCTGACTGTCAGAGCGTTGAGCGTCAGAATTAAAGCAAAGGCGAGCAAAGGGGTAAAAAACCGTGTCAAACTAGTCAAGTCCCACCCATCCAGGATCATTATAACAGTTTGCCTTTAACGCACAAGAACCATGGCATATTGTCCACTATCCATAAAGGTTCATATGTAAAGTATAAGGCGACGTTTTCGATACAAAGTAGAATGCCAGTTGTTGCTAGAACCACAGCTTCAGTTTTCTCGGTGCAATATATATATATTTGTTTTCAGCTTCTGGCAACAAATGGCTACAAATCGATAAAAGGTGAAAGTGACAGTGAACCAGGCAGAAAATTCTGTGGCCGCACAAAACAGGACAGCGACAACAATACATACAGGGGTGATGACCAGGAAGGATCCCAGGAAATCATAAAAAGCAACTCACCACAGTAAGATCCCAGTGATAATGAACAATAGATCCGTCATTGCTATGGCATCCAGGTGTCGAGTGGTGCAGGTGTAGTGGCCGTAATTTCCTTGGGAGAGGTCCACAGTCGCCAATAAATTAGCTGTGAGAGAGAGGAGGGAAAAAAAGACTGGAAATTACTGATCAACTATTTTCTGCATCTGACAGAGACAGAAAGGCCAGGATATTTGCACCACAAACAGGTGCGATGGAAGCGAGTAAGAGTATTTTTAAAATATTAACACGAATCCCAATGTTGTTCTGACCCGCCAACGTCCTGTTTTAATAGCGTCGAGACAGGGGACGGAATGATAACTGCTGCCAGGAGTAGGGTTTTCAATCTGAGTATTTTAATGATCCTGGACATCTTGATTTAATCTGTTTTACAGATGCAAGTCTGGGCGCCATTTTCCCCCGTTTATAACTCCAGCCACAGCTGGGAAGTATACAGTAAATGGCATAACCCTTAGGAGTATTGATGGGCAGAGAGATCTGGGCGTACAGGTCCACAGGTCACTGAAAGTGCAAACGCAGGTGGATAAGGTAGTCAAGAAGACATATGGCATGCTTGCCTTCATCGGCCTGGGCACAGAGTATAAAAATTGGCAAGTCATGCTGCAGCTGTGCAGAACTTTACTTAGGCCACACTTAGAATATTGCATGCAATTTTTGTCGCCACACTACCAGAAGGACGTGGAGGCTTTGGAGAAGGTACAGGAGAGGTTTACCAGGATGTTGCTTGTTCTGGAGGGCATTAGCTATGAGGAGAGGTTGGATAAACTCGGATTGTTTTCACTGGAATGACGGAGGTGGAGTGGTGACATGATAGAGGTTTACAAAGGTATGAGCGGCATGGAAAGAGTGGATGGTCAGAAGCTTTTTTACCATTGTGGAAGAGTCAGTTACCAGGGGACATAGGTTTAAGGTGATAGGGGCAAAGTTTAGAGGGGATGTGCGAGGCAAGTTCTTCACACAGAGGATGGTGAGTGGCTGGAACTTGCTGCCGGTGGAGGTGGTGGCAGCAGGTACGATAGTGATGTTTAAGAGGCATCCTGACAAATACATGAATACGATGGGAATCGAGGGATACGGTCCACGGAAATGCAGAAGGTTCTAGTTTAGGCAGGCATCAGGATTGGCGCAGACTTGGAGGGACGAATGGCCTGTTCGTGTGCTGTACTGTTCTTTGTTCACATAGAAAGACACACGAGGTCAGCAATCCGCGCCAACCCCGTCTCTGGGGTCATGCTGGTCCCACTGTCGTGGATCACGCACAGCAATGGTTAACGTGAACGGTAGAAACCACTCCTCACCGCCCCCCCCCCCCCCCCCACCAACCCCCTCGCCCCCCGCCCCAGCAGAAACCACAGGATTTAGCGCTCTCCGGGATTGGAAACTAGCACAAAAACAGACCCTGCTACCCAGAACCGGATCTTCCATCGTGTTTTGGATCAAACACTTCCCTCACCCGATCTGAGACCATGCTCCAGCATTGTAGGCCCCTCCCCGGTGTTGAGGAACAGAAACCCCCTCCCCCGTCATCCTCCCCATTCGCAAAACATCCTGCACAATAGGCAAATGTCTCTGGGCTAGGGGATTGACCGCTCAGCGATTAGAAATCTCATTTCCTGCACGGTAGGTGGGTGGACACGCCCTAATATCACACAATGAACCCCCTATCGTGTGGGAAGGATCCCGACAGCCGACCCCGAGAGCTGCTCCAGACTCATCCCTGCCCAACTGGAATCCAAGTCCATCAATCGGCCTACTTCACGGTGGGAACTCGCACAAGCATAAAAGAGGCGGTCTGTGGACTTAGAAATCTGAAACTCCTGTTACTACCTATCTCACACCCCTGTTGATATCCAGGATTCAGCATTGTCACGAAAACAACACATTTGAACAGCAGTAAAGCTGATTAATTCGAAAAATGCAGAAAATATTCAGCACGTCAGGCAGTGTCTGTGGGGAAAGAAGAAGTGTTAGCCTTGCCTGTGATCTGTTTTCCTCAGAACCGGAAGAGACTGGAGATTATCTGTTTGCAAGCAATTATACAGCTATTAAAAGTGCGGAATGGGGGAAGAAAGATAAATGGGAAAGGTCTGTCATTGGGTGGAGAACAGGAGTGATTCAGTGATAAAAGGATGATTGTGCAAGGCAAATGATCAACTAAAATAACAGAGGATGGGTCCTGATGTGGTGTGAATTTTAATAACAGAATATCAGCACAAGAGGAGAGAATTAAACATCTATAAAGAAAAGATTGCTCCAGTTGACCTGAAAAGTGGCAGGTAATTCGGGAGGGGGCGAGTAGACCCCAGCGATGTGGATCAGCCTGCCAGCTTTTTAACAAAAGGGGACGTCCTTCCCAAGCAAAAGCCCCACCAACCCTGCAGTTCTAGTGACTTGGGTGCAGCCATCGCCCACATCAGCTCAAGCCATCAGAGAAAGTTTGAGCAATGGTTATAACCGAATGTAATTAATATCAGCGTTGGGGACAACAAGCAATAACATGTCTCATCAGATTATCAGGTGCTGTTCGTCGATGAGGTTCAGTGGACTATTATAGGAGGTCGAGAATAGCAAGGTCGGAGTGGGATGTAAAATTAACGTGACAAGCGATTGGAAGCTCACGGTCATGTTTGTGAACTGAACCGAGAGGTTTAGCAAAGTAATCATTCAATCTACGTTTGCTTCTTTTCTGATGTCCAAGAGAACCAGTCAGGTATTGCAGGAGTCCCCCAAGGATGTTTTCACTCATTAATCGGTTTTCCATTTTGGATAATAGCGAAGGTGATTGGTCCTCAGAGGAGTGCAGTCAGAGCCAAGTTTATGGAACCACAGGTGGCACAGCTGCCCAGGAGGGGATGAAGCGGAATGGAAGAGAAGTAGTGGTTCGATGATTAAGGGGAACAGACAGGCATTTCTGCGGTAGTAAATGTGACTCCAGGCTGGTGTGTAGCCTCCCTGGTGCCAGGATCAGGGATGTCATGGATTGGCTGCAGGACATTCTTTTGGGGGAGGGTGAACAGCCATAGGACGCGATCCACATCGGTACCAATGACATATAGCAGAAGGGGGATGAGGTCCTGAAAGCAGATTTTAGATAGCAAGGAAGGAGATTAAAATCAGGACATCAAAAGCAGTAATATCAGGCTTACTCCCAGTCCCATGTGTAAGTGAGCATTGGATTAGGAGAATTGAGCGATTGAGCACGTTGCTGGAGAACTGATTTAGGAGGGTAAGCCTGGTGAGGTACAGGCGCAGATTGTTAAGTGGAAACATGATGTCGTGGCTATAACAGAGACCTGGCTGAAAGAAGGACAGCACTAGGTGTTAAATTTGATAGATACAAGGTGTTTAGGAAAAGCAGGAAAGGGAAAAGAGGGGCAGCGGTGGCAGCATAGATTATGGAGAGTACTGCAGTGCTCGAGAAAAGGATGTCCCAGAGGGGTCGAGGACAGAATCAATTTGACTGGAGCTAAAGGAACATTAAAGGTGTAGTTACATTGCTCGGTGTTGTCTATCGGGCAGCAGTTGGTGAGAAGGATCAAGGAGAATAAATTTGGAAGGAAATTACAGAAAGGTGCAAAAATTATAGGGTGGTTATAATGGGGCATTATAATTATCCAAACATAGAATGGGATAATAGCAGTGCAAAGGGCTGCGAGGGGCAAGAGTTCCTGGAGTGTGTTCAGGAAATTTTTCGAGCACAGTGTTTTGCTAGTCCAACGAGAAGGGAGGCACTGCTAGACATGGTTCTTGGGAAAAGTGGCCAAGTGGATCAAGTATCAGGAGGAGAGGGGATAGTGACCATTGTGTCATAAGTTTCAGTCCGACTATGGAAAAAGAACAGCGAGCAGTCCAGGGTAGGAATAGTTAACTGAGGGAAGGCTAACATCAATAGCTTAAGAATGGAGCTGGGGCCAATAAACTTGAGTTAAAAGCTGGCAGGAAAACGGGCAGACGAACAACGGGCAACCTTCAAAGAAGAAATAGTTCAGGCACAGTCAAGGTATGTTCCCTCAAAGGGAAAAGGGAAAGAAAACAGATGCAGAACTCCCTGGATCACAAAAAAGGTAGAGATTAAGATAAAGAAGGACACATGCGCTTATGACAGATGCCAGGTCAAGAATATTATTGAGAACCAGGCTGAATATTGAAGTTTCAGGGTGGAATTGAAACAGAAAATAAGGGAAGCAAAGAGGGAATATGGAATGAGACTGGCAGCTGGCATTACAGGAAATCCCAAAGTTTTCTATAGGTGTATAATGCTAAAAGGGTGGTAAAAGGTGGAGCGAGGCCATAAGGGACCATAAAATGGATTTACACATGGAGTCAGAGGGCATAGCTGAGGTAGTAAATGCATTCGTCTTGACCAAGGAAGAAGATGCAACCCGGGCAATGTTGACAGAGGAGGTAAGTCAGACACTGGATGGGTTTAAAACTGATTTAAAAAGAAGTATTAGACAGACTGTCTGTACCTAAAGGGCATAAAGCACCAGGGCCGGATGAGATGCATCCTCTTATATTGAGGGAAATGAGGGTGGAAATCGCAGAGGCTGGACCATAATTTGTCAGCCTACCTTTGACTCAGAGGTGGTTCCAGAGGACTGGAGAATTGCAAACGTTGCACCCGTGTTCAAAAAGGGTGTGAACATAAGCCCAGCAACCATCAACTGGTCATTCTCACATTGGTGCTGAGAAAACTTCCAGAAAAAAATAGGCACAATAGCAATAGTCACATGGACAAATGTGAGTTAATGAGTTAAAGCCAGCATGCATTTCTTAAGGGAAAATCATGTTTAACTAACTTGCTGGAGTTGTTTGGGGAGGGGGGGGGTGGTGGTGACAGATGGTTGATGAAGGCAATGTTGTGGTGTTCATGAACTTTCAAAGGCGTTTGATACAGTGCGACACAACAGACTAGTGAGCAACATACAGCTCTTGGAATAAACGAGACGGTAGAAACATGGATACAAAATTAGCCCAGTGACAGGAAACAAAGAGTCATGGTGAATGTATGTTTTTAGGGCTAGAGAAAGGTTTGTAATTGAGTTTCCCAGGGGTCAGTGTTGGGACCGTTGCCTTTCATGACATATATTAATGATCTAGACCTAGGTGTACAGGGCACAATTTCAAAGGTTGCAGATGATACGAAACTTAGAAGCATTGTGAACTGTGAGGAGGATAGGGCAGAACTTGAAAAGGACATAGACAAGTTGGTGGAATGGACAGACAGGTGGCAGATGAAGTTCAATGCAGAGAAATGTGAAGTGATTCATTTTGGTCGGAAGATCATGGAGTGACAATATAGAATGAAGGGTGTAATTCTAAAATGGGTACAGGAGCAAATGGACCTAGATACATAAGTGCATAAATCATTGAAGGTGGCTGGACAGGTTGAGAGAGCGATTCATAAAGCATACAGTATCCTGGGCTTTATTAACAGGGGCATAGAGCACAAGTGCAAGGCTATATTATAATTGTATAAGGCCTCAACTGGAGCATTGCGTCCAATTCTGGGCGCCACACATGGAGAAAGACGTGAGGGCATTTGGAATAGTACGGGAAAGAGTCATAAGAATGGTCTCACGGATGACGAATTTCCGTTATAAAGTTAGATTGGAGAAGTTAGGACTGTTTTCCTTGGAGGAGAGAAGGCTGAGAGATGATTTCATACAGGCAGTCAAAATTGTGAGAGGTCTGGACAGAGTAGATAGAGAGAAACGGTTCCCATTCGTGAAAAGGATCGAGAATGTGTGGGCACAGATTTTAAGTATGTGGTAAGAGAAGCAAATTCACATGAGAAAAATAAAAGCAAAATACTGCGGATGCTGGAAATCTGAAATAAAAATAAGAAACGCTGGAAATAATGCTCAACTGTTGCCAGATTGCATGAGCTTGATTGTACTGGTCGAGTTCATTTATCCTATCTGGCCCTCGGACTGCTCAGCTCAATATTACTATTTGAAACGTACTGCCGGAATAAATGTACTGATGCTGAGTATTTCCAGCAACACATGAGGATTTTTTTTTCATGCAGCGAGAGGTTATGGTCTGGAATGCCCTGCATGAGAGAGTGGTGGAGACAGATTCAATTAGAGCATTCAAAAGGGAATTAGACAGTTATATGACAAGGACGAATGTGCAGGGTTATGGGGAGACGGCCGTAAAATGGAACTGAGGGAGTTGCTCTGGTGCAGCACGATGGACCAAATGGTCTCCTTCAGCGCTGTAACCATTCTGTGATTTTGTGATAATGGAAATCTTATTGAAAGATGTAAAGAAAAAAAATAAATAAAGGCACACATAATATAATAACGAGCATTCAGCACATATTCCAAAAGGACAAGCCATATTATATCATTTGAATAAGATCTGAACTCGGAGTGTAAACTAAGGAATTGGACAAAATAAAATTGGATTATTGGAAATTCTTCAATAAGATACCACACGCAGACTCATGAATAATTTTAGTGCAAATAGAGATCGACCATTGACATGCTGTTCTCCCTTCGTCAGATACAGAAGAAATGCCGCGAACAACAAAATCCCCTTTACATTGCTTTCATTGATCTCACAAAGGTCTTTGACCTCGTCAGCAGACGTGGTCTCTTCAGACTACTAGAAAAGATTGGATGTCCACCAAAGCAGCTAGGTATCATCACTTCATTGCATGACAATATGAAAGGCACAATACAGCACAGCGGCACCGCTTCACATGCCTTTCATATCCTGAGTGGCGTGAATCAGGGCTGTGTTCACGCACTCACACTGTTCGGGATTTTCTTCTCCCTGCTGCTCTCCCATGCGTTCAAGTCTTCAGAAGAAGGAATTTTCCTCCACACAAGATCAGGGGACAGGTTGTTCAACCTTGCCCGTCTAAGAGCGAAGACCAACGTTCGGAAAGTCATCAGGGAACTCCACTTTGCTGGCGATGCTGCTTTAACATCTTACACTGAAGAGTGCCTGCAGACTCTCATCGACAGGTCTGCGGCTGCCTGCAACGAATTTGGCCTAACCATCAGCCTCAAGAAAACGAACATCATGGGACAGGATGTCAGAAATGCTCCATCCAAAATATCGGCGACCACGCTCTGGAAGTGGTTCAAGAGTTCACCTACCTAGGCTCAACTATCACCAGTAACCTGTCTCTAGATGCATAAATCAACAAGCACATGGGAAAGGCTTCCACTGCTTTGTCCAGACTGGCCAAGAGAGTGTGGGAAAATGGCACACTGACACGAAACACAAAAGTCCGAGTGTATCAAGCCCGTGTCCTTAGTACCTTGCTCTATGGCAGCGAGGCCTGGACAACGTATGTCAGCCAAGAGCGCCATCACAATTCATTCCATCTTCGCTGCCTCCGGAGAATACTTGGAATCAGGTGGTAGGACCGTATCTTCAACACAGAAGTCCTCGAGGGGGCTAACATCCCCAGCCTACATACCCTACTGAGTCAACGGCGCTTGAGATGGCTTGGCCATGTGAGCCGCATGGAAGATGGCAGGATCCCCAAAGAGACATTTTACAGCGAGCTCGCCACTGTATTCAGACCTACCGGCCGTCCATGTCTCCGCTTTAAAGACGTCTGCAAACATGACATGAAGTCCTGTGACATTGATCACAAGTCGGAGGAGTCAGTTGCCAGCGATCGCCAGAGCTGGCGGGCAGCCATATCGGCGGGGCTAAAGTGTGGCGAGTCGAAGAGACTTAATAGTTGGCAGGAAAAAAGACAGAAGCGCAAGGGGAGAACCAAATGGGTAACAGCCCCGACAAACAAATTTTTCTGCAGCACCTGAGGAAGAGTCTGTCACTCTGGAATTGGCCTTTATAGCCACTCCAGGCGCTGCTGCACAAACCACTGACCACCTCCAGAAGCTTATCCATTGTCTCTCGAGATGAGGAGGGCAAAGAAGAAAGAAGAATTAGGGGATAAGTAGCAGAATGAACAGCAAGCTGGCTGCAGAAGGAGGACACGGGGGGAAGGTGCATTACTCTGATTGGCAGGGGAGCAGTGATATTTCCCAGTAATTGACATTGGGAGCCTTGATAATTACCAAATACATAATCGACAGGGAATTGTGAAGCAGAAGCACAAATTCAAAGTGTAAAGACACATCCACATTGAGAGTACAGTTAATACAGAGGAAGAATGCACCTGATGACATTAAGGACCTTCCATATTTGGACATTTAAATGCTTCAATCGTTCAAGGTTTTGATGAAACCACACCAGGTGCACTGTGTACAGTTTTGATCTCTGTTCCCAAGGAAGGATATACTTACCTTACAGGGAGTACACCGACGTTCACTCGACTGATTCCTTTGAGAAGAGGATTGTCTAACAAGAAGATTGAGAAAGTCTGCCCGTATTCTCTGCAATTTAAAAGACTGAAACGTAATCTCAATCATCTATCCAGATTTATTCAACAGTTCAACTCCTGTAGAATCTTCAAATAACATTTGCAAGCGAACATTTCTGTGATATGCAGAATGTCTGATCGGTCACTCACATCCCTTGAAAATGATAATTCGAAGAAAAGTTTCACTCAGGATACCGATGTGCCAAATTATGAGCCTTCACTATTTTCGATATTTCGGGTTCAGGTCGGAATGATCAATTGAGTAAACGGGAGGAGGTGCTACTTCACGTACCAACACTATTTCTACCATAATTATGAAGTGCAGCAATAGTTGGCGGGTTTGTCCAATTCATACAACAGCAACATCATCGCTGCAGCTTATAATCTAAAGATAAATAGAGGGGCTCATCATTCCAATAGATACGTGTAAAATGTGTAAAATGATACAAGATCACATCCGTACATTCAATTTTCCAGTCCAGCCCAGTCTTTGTGAATTCATCTACAGTGAAACAGGAACTGAGGTGTGAAGGATTCAGCCTCAGACTCAGTTCCATAGCCAGAGTTCTGAAGTAGCGTCAGACACACACAGAATGAAATGATATTTAATAAGTTAGAACCAAAAATTACATTGAAATACTGGTTAAACTGAGCCATGTTATTGTGGAGGAAGTACACTGCAGTAACTTCTTGCAACACTGAAACCAAGAGTTGTCTAATTATCAATCACAAAAATCACATTCATAACAACGCTCTAGGACAGGTTAGTTCCACAACATGAAACAGTAAACAATCCTGATTGTCCTATCCCTGCTCTTAGCTAAAACAGTTTCCAATAATATTGCGAGCAACAAATAAAGCTGTGACATTACCCTGGTTGGATAAGCCAACATCATTGCAGAAAAAATGAACTCCAGCAAGATTGAAACAGCAGAGACGGAGGACGTTCCATCAGCGAGCCGCTGGAAGAGAACAGAGGCTGCATAAAATATGCAGTGAGAAAAATATACCAAGTAGAAAAACAAAGTCAACCACGTTTTCCACCATTGACAAATGATATAACAGATTACCAGGAATTCCAACAGCTGCAAGAACAGTAATATTGATGCATTCTATCTGATAATGTACTGGACGTCCGATGTCTGTGAGAACCAGCAACATCTGCTGGTGTGCAACCACCAGCCCTGGCAGGCAATCTGAGCTGATGCATTCTAATGTGCCTTGATTTATCCAGTAGATCAGTCTCCACTGACACGGTTATACCGCTGATCATTGCTATTAGATACACTCCCCTGAACAACAAACATAATATCAGCTGGTTTAACTCGTCACACAATAATAAATGGCTTAATTTGCAGTTTTCATGTAGTTATCTCGAACATGTTCAATCCAGTTGGTTCAATGTTAAATCTTATCGATTTCTCGGCATTGTACATTTTTCCATGGACACAAGCAGACCTGTCACACTTTGTTCTTGCAGTTTCCCACTTAAAATATGAAGTTTGAGTTTCTAACACTGAGACAGTTAAAGGGTACGTTCCGGATTGTCTGGTAATCACTGCAGGTGATATCAGGGCATGGATATTGAAAGTGCCCTCTTCATATTCCTTTCATTGCCATTTTACTAAAGATGGTGGTCTAGTTATTCCACATTGTTCAATGGCTCCAGTAAAATTAGAACTGAGACGCTACTGATTGCATTTCTCCAGTTCACTCCTGACCAGCTTCCATTAATGCCAGCTGATCCTAAACTCTGCTGTCCATGTTCAGCCCTCACCATGACCCATTCTATTATTACTCTCACTCCCACTGACCCACATTGGACCTCAGTTCCCAAGCGCATTCAATTTAAAATTCACATCCATAAATTTGAAGGGCTGTATTTATTTGAGGGGCTGTATTAATTTGAGGATTGTATTAGCTTGAGTTGCTGCATTAGTTTGACGAACTGCAGTAGTCTGAGGTGTTGCATTGGTTTGAGGTGATGTGGGTATTTCAGGCACATAGTTTGAGGGAATGTATTAGTTTTAGAGGCTGTAAAGCCCCTGGGAAGGACAGCATTACCCCTGAAATAATCAAGAGTGCCAGGCCTGCTACACTCTCAGCACTACATGAACTGCTATGCCTGTGCTGGGAGGAGGGAGCTGTACCTCAGGACATGCTCGATGCCAATATCATCACCCTCTATAAAAACAAAGGTGACCGCGGTGACTGCAACAACTACCGTAGAATCTCCCTGCTCAGCATAGTGGGGAAAGTCTTTGCTCGAGTCGCTCTGAACAGGCTCCACAAGCTGGCCGAGCGCGTCTACCCTGAGGCACAGTGTGGCTTTCGTGCAGAGAGATCGACCGTTGACATGCTGCTCTCCCTTGGTCAGGTACAGGAGAAAGGTCGCGAACAACAGATGCCCCTCTACATTGCTTTCATTGATCTCACCAAAGCTTTTGACCTCGTCAGCAGACGTGGTCTCTTCAGACTACTAGAAAAGATTGGATGTCCACCAAAGCTACTAAGTATCATCACCTCATTCCATGACAATATGAAAGGCACAATTCAACATGGTGGCTCCTCATCAGACCCCTTTTCGATCCTGAGTGACGTGAAACAGAGCCGTGTTCTCGCACCCACACTGTTTGGGATTTTCTTCTCCCTGCTGCTTTGATATGCGTTCAAGTCTTCAGAAGAAGGAATTTTCCTCCACACAAGATCAGGGGAGAGGTTGTTCAACCTTGCCCGTCGAAGAGCGAAGTCCAAAGTACGTAAAGTCCTCATCAGGGAACTCCTTTTTGCTGACGATGCTGCTCTAACATCTCACACTGAAGAGTGCCTGAAGAGTCCCATCGACAGGCTTGCGGCTGCCTGCAATGAATTTGGCCTAACTATCAACCTCAAGAAAACGAACATCATGGGGCAGGACGTCAGAAAATGCTCCATCCATCAATATTGGCGACCACGCTCTGGAAGTGGTTCAAGAGTTCACCTACCTGGGTTCGACTATCACCAATAACCTGTCTCCAGATGCAGAAATCAACAAGCGCATGGGAAAGGCTTCCACTGCTATGTCCAGACTGGCCAAGAGAGTGTGGGAAAATGGCGCACTGACACGGAATACAGAAGTCCGAGCGTATCAAGCCTGTGTCCTCAGTAACTTGCTCTTTGGCAGCGAGGCCTGGACAACGTATGTCAGCCAAGAGCGACGTCTCAATTCATTCCATCTTCACTGCCTCCGGAGAATACTTGGCATCAGGTGGCAGGACCGTATCTCCAACACAGAAGTCCTCGAGGCGGCCAACATCCCCATCTTATACACACTACTGAGTCAGCGGCGCTTGGAAGGGCTTGGCCATGTGAGCCGCATGGAAGATTGCAGTATCCCCAAAGACACATTGTACAGCGATGTTAATGATACAGTCACAGTGAGATCTGTCTGCTCGATGCCGGGATCAGCCATACAGACATAGTGGGGTCTGTCGCCACTCCCCCGGCGTCAGTGATACAGACACCGTGGGGCAGTCTGTTTGATCCCGGGTTCAGTGATGCAGACACAGTGAAGTCAATCTGCTCTCCCCGGACACAGTGATGCAGAGAGTATGGTGTCAGTTTGTTCTGCCCAGGGTCAGTGATACAGACAAAGTGGGGTCTGTCTGCTGTCCCCGAGGTCTGTGATACAGACACAGAGGTGTCAGTCTGCGATCCCCGAGGTCTGTGATACAGGCACAATGAGGTCAGTTTGCTCTCCTCCGGGATCAGTAACACAGATACATTGGGGTCAGTCCGCTTTCCTGCGGGGACAGTGATAAAGACACTGTGGGGTCAGTCTGCTCTCCCTGGGGTCAGTGATACAGACACAGTGGGGTCAATCTGCACTCCCCGGGGTCAATGATAGACAGTGTTGTCAGATTGCCGTACCCCTGGGATCAGGGAAAGAGGCACAGTGGGATAAATCTGCTCTCCACAGTGTCAGTGATACACAGTGGGACAAGTCTGCTGCCCCTTCGGTCAGTGATACAGAGACAGTGGGTTCAGTCTGCTTTCCCCGTTGTCAGTGATACAGAGGCAATGGAACCTGTCTGTTCTCCCCGGTGTCAGTGATACAGAGGCAATGGAATCTGTCTGCTCTCCCCAAAGTCACTGATACAGACACAATGGGGTCAGTCTGCGCCCTCCCGGAATCATTGATACAGACACAGTGGGGTCAGTCTGCTCGATTCCCTGGGGTCAGTGATATATATACAGTGGTGTCAGTCTGGTCTCCCCCGGGGACAGTGATACACAGTGGGGTCAGTATGCTGTCGCCTTGGTTCAGTGCTACAGACACATTGTGTTCAGTCTGCTCTCCACGGGCACCGTGATGCAGACCCAGTGGGATCAGTCGCCTCTTCTCCAGGGTCAATGATGCGGACACAGTGGTATCTGTCTGTTCGATCCCAACGTCAGTGATACAGACACAGTTTGGTTAACCTGCTGTCCCCGTGGTCAATGATACAGACACAGTAGGATCAGTCTATTCTCCCCGGGGTCAGAGATGCAGCCACAGCGGGGGCAGTCTGTTCTCACCGCGGTCAATAATGCAGACACAGTTGGGTCAGTCTGCTCTCCTCCATCGTCAGTGATAAAGATACAGTGGGGTCAGTCTGCTCCCCGTGGGGTTCTCTGATACAGTCACTGTGGGGTCAGTCTTCTCTCCTGTGGCGTTAGCGATAAAGATACAGTGGGGGCAGTCTGCTGGACGCTTGCGTCACTGATACAGACACAATGGTTTCCGTCTTTGATCCCCAGGGTCAGTGATACAGAAACAGTGGAGTTATTCAGCTCTCTTCAGGGATCAGTGATGCCGACACAGTGTGGTCAGTCTGCTCTCCCGTCGGGTGAGTGATACAGACACAGTGCAGTCAGCGTGCTCTTCCCCGGCGTCAGTCATACAGACACAGTGATGTCAGTCTGCTCTCCGGAGTCAGTGATGCAGACTTAGTGGGGTCTGTCTGCTCGCCCCCGGAGTCAGTGATAAAGAAACAGTGGGGTCAGTCTGCTCGATCCCGTGGTCAGTGATAAAGAAACAGTGGGTTCAGTCTGCTTGATCCCGGGGTCAGTGATACAGACACAGTGGGGTCAGTCTGCTGTCCCCGGCGGCAGTGATACATACACAGTGATGTCAGCCTGCTCTCCCCTGGAGGCATTGATACAGACACAGTGGAATAAGTCTGCTCGATCCCAGGGTCAGTGAAACAGACAAAGTGGGGTCAGTCTGCTCTATCTAGGGTCAGTGATACAGACACAGTGGGGTCAATCTGCTCTCCCGGGGTCAGTGATACGGAAACCTTGCGGTCAGTCTACTCTCTCCCCCGGGGCCAGTGATGCAGACACAATGAGGCCAGTATGCTGTCCCCTGGGGTCAGTGATACAGACACAGCGGGGGGCATTCTGCTCTCCCTGGTGTTAATGATAAAGACGCATTGAGATCTGTCTGCTCGATGCCGGGGTCAGTCATACAGACACAGTGGGGTCTGTCACCTCACCACCGGCGTCATTAATACAGACACAGTGGGGCAGTCTGTTCGATCCCGGGTTCAGTGATGCAGACACAGTGAGGTCAATCTGCTCTCCCCGGATACAGTGATGCAGAGAGTATGGCGTCAGTCTGTTTTCCCCAGGGTCAGTGATACAGACACAGTGGGGTCAGTCTGCGGTCCCCGAGAACTGTGAAACAGACACAATGGGGCAGTCTGCGGTCCCCTAGGTCTGTGGAATAGTCACATTGAGGTCAGTTAGCTCTCCTCCGGGATCAGTAACACAGATACATTGGGGTCAGTCTGCCTTCCCGCGGGGACAGTGATAAAGACACAGTGGGGTCAGTCTGCTCTCCCTGGGGTCAGTGATACAGACACAGTGGAGTCATTCTGCACTCCCCGGGGTCAGTGATAAACAGTGTTGTCAGATTGCCATACGTCTGGGATCAGGGAAAGAGGCACAGTGGGATAAATCTGCACTCCACAGTGTCTGTACAGTGGGGCCAGTCTGGTGTCCCCTTCGTCAGTGATACAGAGCCAGTGGGGTCAGTCTGCTCTCCCCTGTGTCAGTGATACTGAGGCAATGGAATCTGTCTGTTCCCCCGGGGGTCACTGCTACAGACACAATGGGGTCAGTCTGCTTTTATCAGCACAGTGATGCAGGCAGAGTGGGATCAATCTGCTTTCCATGGGTCAGTGATGCAAACACGATGGGGACAGTCTGCTCTCCCCGTGCCCTAAGATAGAGACACAGTTGGGTCAGACTTCACTCATTCGGAGTCAGTGACACAGACATATTGCAGTCACTCTGCTCTCCCGCGACATAACCGGACTTGTCCAGTGAGCAACAGCATGTTCTGTTTCAACCCACAAATACCAACCAGAGTAGGAAAGATGGAGTTGGTAGACATACATAAATGAAAGACAGAAACGATAAGTGTGATACAAAGTTTTAAAGATGACTTAATAATTTACCCCCAGGAATATGAATATTCTATTCAAACATTGCCCACATGCTTGAGTAAAGAGAGTCAGCAGCTAGAATCCATTGCTGCAGTGTACTACAATGTGCAACAACAGTCGAAGAAGCTACAAGATGAGGTTGATGCGATAATCGATTCTACTTGGTGGGAGGACTTTTGGAACTGGGGGTCAAATGTGCAGATAGACTGCTGGTTTAGAATTATCTCCCATGTCCTGATAGTGGTTTTGGGTATCATGGTGAAATATGTAACGTTTTTAATTTGAAAACTTAAGGGAGACCTGCACTGTTGGATCGTCAGTACGTCTGGAGTGGTCCGCTGTCGGACGGTCACTACTGAGGGAGTGCTGCACTCTCGGAGGGTCAGTACTGAGGGAGTTCTGCACTGTCGCAGGGTCTGCACTGTCACAGGGTCTTTACTGAGGGAGTGCTGCACTGTCAGAAGGTCAATAATGAGTGAGTGCTGCACATTCAGAGGGTCAACTTGCACAAATAATGGGAGCCTGGTACAGGAGCTTGAACAATGATGTGGAAAGCTTCGGCGCCATCAACACATACAACGCTGAGTTTAAACACAAGAGCTTCCACGATCTTCTACCCAACACCCTGAAGACTTTGAGAAAGGACTCCAGAGTGTAATCGAGTCATTTACAGCACAGAAGGAGGCCATTCAGCCCATTGATTCCATGGTAGCTCGCCTTGGAGCAATACAGTCAGTCCCACTCCCCTGCTCTATCCCCGTAGACTTGCAAGTTTATTTCATCAAGTGGCCTTCCAATTTCCTTGTTTGTCTCCAATTCTACCACCCTCATAGGCAGCACGTTCCAGGTCATTTTTGCATGCGATGTAAAATAATCGTCCTCACCTTCCCCTTGCCTCCTTTACCCCTAATCTTCAATCTGTGCCCCCTAGTCCTTGCACCATCAGTTAATGGGAACAGATTTTACTTGTCTAACTTATCAAATCTTGACATAATCTTGTACACCTTTATCAAATCTCCCCTCAATTGCCGTTACACCAAGGAGAACAAGCGCAGCTTCTCCAATGTAACCTTATAACTAATATCCCCCATCCCTGGAACCATTGTGGTAAATCCCTTCTGCAGCCTCTCAAGGACCCTCACATCCTTCCTAAAGTGTTTGTTGGAATATAGGTATAATAGGCTTGATTATGTATAATTTGGAAATTGTTAGTGTATTATTCCCTTAGAGTTAAAGATTGAATAAATAGTTATAGAGCTCACTGAAGTTCCCCTTTAAAATAGTAGAGTTCAACATGTCAAGGTCTCTGTTAGAATAGAATTGCTGTTACCGGGGGTCTCTGTTAAAATATAACTGCTGTTGCCAGGGACATTGGAGATAAACACACACAGTGGAAAAAGAGCTAGCAATTAAGTTTAATTGGTTTATGGGGTTGTCGTTCAGACAAAGGGGCTCTGAGGTTGTTTTGGAGTGCCATGGAAAGGATAATTCATAATAAATGGAATGTACTCACAGCAACAAGAGAGGTCAAGTAAACACAATTATGAACATTTTGACCAGATAAAAGCTCACATATTGCAAATTCCAAAGATCTGGATTTTAAAGGGAACAACAGAAAGGTCACATCGAATGCAAAAGTCACATGGCACCTTAGGAATAGTATAAAATACAAGGTACTAAAGCAAACACATAGGGATGTTGAATCCTCAGCAACACACCTCATCCCATGCCTTATTCGGGGATTTAAGGTGCAAGTTTCCTTTAAATTTTGATGGATATCCTGGATAGTCGAAGATAATTTTGCTGTAACATCAGTAAAGTTAAACTTTTGGATTCGACGTTAGAAATAAGAATATGTGTTGCATCTCTTGGTAATGTTTGATATTGTGATATACCTACACACTTACAGTTTATTGCATGTTAAATAATTTAATAAATATATAAAAGTTAATAAATCATCTCATGTAGTATTCTGTGCAACTACAAGAACTCCCTCTCTGTCTCGTTACGTGGAGAGAAACGCATTGAAGAGAGTTTCCCAGACCCTCACAATATCGGGGATATTTATGACTCATCCATAAAAATATCAAAAATAGGCTATCCGAAAGGTAGTAAAATTCTTTGTTGGTTTTCCTTCTTTAAGGCAAATCTAACATAATTTTTGGACCCAAATAAGCGTCTGAGAATTTGTCTGGTTTGAACTTAATTAAAGGAGATTCGTCGAGATGTGCTCCTGATTTGATTTTGTCCCTACAAGGGGTGAAAGTCATCAATCACTTCAGTGTGGTGACCAGAACTGGGCGCAATACTCCAACTGGAGCCGAACTAGAGCTTTATAAAGGTTCAGCATAACGTACCTGTTTTTAAACTCAATGTCTTTATCTATGAAGCCCAGGATTCCTTACGTTTTGCTAACGACTCTCTCAAAGTATATTGGGGGATGAACAAGTATCATTTGGGGTGATGGAACAAAGAGATGGGATTTGGGAAATCTGCCTCCACTTCCCACAAGGAGACGGTGTCCAAGAGGTGGGAACAAGCACTTTCTTTGTTGCAACCACGTCATACGTGTCGCACTCTGAATCTTCTTGCTCGATGAGATGCTGTCAGGATAGCTGGCATGAGCCTGTACATGTGCTTTAGTCTCAACTACAGTATTGTGCCTAGTTCTGGCAACCATACTTTACTAAAGACATGAAGCCTTTAGAAAGGGCGAAAGAAGAGATTGTCCTGAATGGGAGCAGTGATGAATGACTTTAGTGAATGTGGAAAGATTGGAGAAACTGCGATTATTCTCATTTGAACATGGAATGTTAGGAGGGAAATTGACCAGAACATGAACAAGGATGAGGGCTTCAGTTTATGTGCAGGGACTGGAGAAGCTGTGATTGTTATGCTTAGAAAAGAGGAGATAAAGGGAGAGATTGAACAGAATGGTCCCAGGGATGAGGGACTTCATACCCCATGAAGTTTCAAGGCATCAAGGAAACCTCCTGCCTTGTCTGGATTGGAAGATGCAATCATCTTTGGTCATAAGAATACCTATCAGCAACTGTGCACAATTTCTAATTGCTCTGGTTTAATGTGGGCAATACTTGTATTTGAGAGGATGGGATGAATCTTATAACAATCTCCCAGAGATGGTGAGATTGAGAGATTGGATTAAATGTCAGCAATAGTGCAACGCACATTACATGACGTAGTGAAAAACTCTGCTCCGTTAAAGTTTAATAAATCATACTTGTGGTGCAGTGTGACAATTGCTGATAGTTTTTTTTAACGATAGGGATTGTTTTGCTTGCAGGACTTTCGACTGTACTTTCATTTATTGGCTGATGTACAGAATATAAGAGCTGAGAGGTTATGCTATAACAGCATAAAACAATAGTTAAACCACAGCTAGAGTACTGTGTACAGTTCTGGTCAGCACATTACATGAAGGATGTGATTGCAGGAGAGAGATACAGAGACGATTTACAGAGGCTGTTGTCAGGAATAGGTAACTTTAGTTGTGAGTAAAGATTGGACGAGCGGGGTTGCTTTTTTTTGGAACAGAGGAGGCTGAGGGGATACTTAATTGAAGTGTATAAAATGATGATGGGCCCATATAGTGTGGATCGGACGGAAATATTTCCCTGAGCAAAGTGGTCAATAACCAGGGAGCATAGATTTAAAGTAATTGGTAGAAGGGTTACAGAGAACATAGAACATAGAAAATAGGAGCAGGAGTCGGCCATTCGGCCCTTGGGGCCTGCTCCGCCATTCAAAAAAGATCATAGCTGATCGTCTAATTTCGTAGCCTGTTCCCGCTTTCTCCCCATATCTCTTGATCCCTATGGCATTAAGAAATATATCTATTTCCTTCCTAAATATATTTAATGACTTGGCCCCCACTACATTTGCGGTAGAGAATTCCACAGCTTCACCACCCTCTGAGTGAAGAAATTTCTCCTCATCGTGGTTCTAAAGGGCACGCCCCGTATCCTGAGAATGTGACCCCTGTTCCGGGACTCCACAACCAACAGAAGCATCCTCCCTGCATCTAGCCTGTCTAGTCCTGTTGGAATTTTATAAGCTTCTATGAGATCTCCTCTCATTCTTCTGAACTCGAGTGAATATAAGCCTAGTTGATCCAATCTCTCTTTATTCGTCAATCCTGCCATCCACGGAACGTCCCGAGGAAATTTTCTCTGCACTCCCTCCATGGCAAGAGCACCCTTCCTCAGATAAGGAGACCGAAAGTGCCCACAATACTCCAGATGTGGTCCCACCCAGTCCCTGTATAACTGCAGTAAGCCATCCTTGCTCCTGTATTCAAATCGCCTTGCAATGAAGGCTAACATACCATTCGCCTTCCGAATTGTTTGCTGCACCTGAATGCTTGCTTTCAGTGACTGGTGCACAAGGACACGCAGGTCTCATTGCACCTCCCGCTTTCCCAATCTATCACCATTCAGATAATAATCTACCTTTCTGTTTTTACAACCAAAGTGGATAACCTTACATTTATCCACGTAATACTGCATCTGCCATGCATTTGCCCACTCACCCAACTTGTCCAAATCACATTGCAGCCTCTTTGCATCCTGCTCACAGCTCACATTCCTCCCTAGCTTTGGGTTGTATGCAAAGTTGGAAATGTTACATTTTGCTCCCTCACCCAAGTCATATATATATATATTGGGCGGCGCAGTGGTCAGCACTGCAGCCTCACAGCTCCAGCGACCCAGGTTCAATTCTGGGTACTGCCTGTGTGGAGTTTGCAAGTTCTCCCTGTGTCCGCGTCGGTTTCCTCCGGGTGCTCCGGTTTCCTCCCACATGCCAAAGACTTGCAGGTTGATAGGTAAATTGGCCATTATAAATTGCCCCTAGTATAGGTCGGTGGTAGGGAAATATAGGGACAGGTGGGGATGTGGTAGGAATATGGAATTAATGTGGGATTAGTATAAATGGGTGGTTGATGGTCGGCACAGACTCGGTGGGCCGAAGTGCCTGTTTCAGTGCTGTATCTCTAAAAATATATATATATATTTCTATAATATATATATATTTCTATATAGGTCTATAAATATCATGAATAGCTGGGATCCAAGCACTGATCCCTGCGTTACCCCACTGGTCACTGCCTGCCACTCAGAAAAAAAAACGTTTATTCCTACTCACTGTTTCCTGTATGTCCACCAATTCTCAATCCATGCCAGTCAATTACCCCCAATCCCATGTGCTTTAATTTTGCACACTAACCTCTTATCTTGCACCTTATCGAAGGCCTTCTGAAAATCCGAATACACCTCGTGGATAGCACGTTTGCAGAGGTGGTCACACCGCAGATAATGGCAGCACAGGCAGAAAAGGGATGGGTTACCAACAGGCAGAATAGTAGACGCAGGCAGATCGTACCGGAGTCTCCTGTGGCCATTCCCCTCTCAAACAGATATATCAATTTGGATGCTGTTGGGGGGATGGCCTCCCATGGGAAACCAGCAACAGCCAGGTCAGTGGCACCAAAGATGGCTCTGCTGCAAAGCAGGGAAGAAAAAGGAGTGGAAGAGCTATAGTGATAGGCGATTCAACCGTAAGGCGTGCAGATAGGCGTTTCTGTAGTCGCCAACTGACTCCAGGATGATATGTTGCCTCCCTGATGCTCGGTTCAAGATGTCATGGAGTGGCTGCAGGACATTCTGAAGGGGGAGGAGGAGCAGCCAGAGATCGTGTTACACATTGATACCAACGACACAGGTAATAAAAAGTATGAGGTCCTGCAGCAAGTATTTAGGGACCTAGGTAGCAGATTGAAAAGCAGGAATTCTAAGGTTGCAATCTCTGGATTAATCCCGGTGCCACATGCTAGTGAGTTTAGAAAAAGCAGGATAGAGAAGATCAATGCGTGGCTGAGGAGATGGTGCAGGATGGAGGGCTTTAGTTTCCCCTGGACCACTGGGTCTGTTTCTGGCAAACGTGGACGGGTTGCACCTGAACCGGAATAGGATAAGCATCCTTGCTGGGTGGCTTGATAGTGCTGTTGAATGGGGGTTGGGAGGAGGGGGATATAAACTAATTTGGTGGGGCGATGGGATACAGAGTGGAGGTACAGTAGGGGGTAATATAGAACAGAAATTGACTCTGTTTGGCAGGCAGAGCAAATATAGACCTGGTTATGCACAAGTGAAAAATGTAAGGTTGGATTGCATCTATTTCAACGCAAGGTGTCTTACTAGTAAGGCAGATGAATTGAAGGCACAAGGGATTATGATATTACTGATATCAACAAATTTTCGCGTCATCTGCGAACTTACTGATCATACCTCCTATATTCACGTCTAAATCATTCATGTACACGATAAACAGCAAAGGTCCAAGCACCGATCCCTGTAGTACAGCACCGGTCACAGGCTTCCAATCGCTAAAACAGCCCTCGACCATTACCCTCTGCCTCCTGCCACTCAGTCTATTTTGGATCAAATTTGTCAAATTGCCCTGAATCCCATGATTAGCACATGGGATTATAATATTATTTCTGTCACAGAAACGTGGTTGAAAGAGGGACAGGATTGGCTGCTCAATATTCCAGTGTATATAATCTTCAGGCGGGACAGGGGAGGGGATATTAGAGGAATCAGCATTGCACTGTTGATCAAGGAGTCAATTACTGCAATAAGGAGGGGTGATATCTTAGAAGGTTCCTCAAATAAGGCCATTTAGTTAGAACTTTAAAACAAAAAGGAGACACTCACTGCGCTGGGAGTGCACTACAGGCCTCCAAACCGTCAAGAAGAGATCGAGGAGCAGATATGTAGGCAACTTTCTGAGAGGTGTAAAAATAATAGGGTAATAAATTAGGGGATTTCAACTTCCCCAATATTAACTGGGGTAGTCTTAGTGCAAAAGGATTAAAGGGGACATAACTCTTAAAATACATACAGGAGAGCTTTATGGGCCAGTATGTAGAAAGTCCTACAAGAGAAGGGGCAGTACTGGACCTAATCCTAAGGAATGAAGTTGGTCAATTGGTAGAAGGATCAGTGGGGGAGCATTTCGGGTATATTGACCTTAAAGTAAACACTTTAAGATTTATGGTAGTTATTGAAAAGGACAAAGATGGACCAGAAATAAAGGAAGTGAATTGGGGGAAGATCGATTTCAATATGACAAAACAGAATCTGGCCAAAGTGGACAGGGAGCAGCTACTTGTAGGAAAGTCTACATCACATTCAAAGAGTCATTCAAAAAGGAAATTGTAAGAGTTCAGAGCCAACCCGTTAAGGTGAAGGATAGGACTAACAGGCCCAGGGAAGGTTGGATGTCAAGGGATATCGAGGATTGGATCAGGAAAGAAAAGGAGGCATATGGCAGATCCCAAGCGCTGAAAACAGCAGAGGCATCAGAGGAGTATAGAAAGTGTAGGGTGGCACTTGAAAAAGTAATTAGGAGAGCGAAGAGGGGACATGAAAAAACATCGATGGGGAAGATAATGGAAAATCCTAAGGCATTTTATAAGTATATTCAGGGTACGAGGATAACCAGGGAAAGAGTGGGGTCCATGAGGGACCAATTTGGCAATCTTTGTGTCGAGCCGGAGGAAATAGGTGAGGTCTTAAATGATTACTTTTCATCGGTGTTCACTGGGGAGAAGGACGATGTAGGTGTAGAGATCAGGGAGGGGTATTGTGATATACTTGAACATATTAGCATTGAAAAGGAGGAAGTATTAGCTGTTTTAGCGGGCTTAAAAGTGGATAAAACCTCAGGCCCTGATGGGATGTATCCCAGGCTGTTATGTGAGGCAAGGGAGCCGATAGCAGGGGCTTTGACACAAATTTTCAAATCCTCCCTGGCCATAGGAGAGGTACCAGAGGACTAGAGCATAGCGAATGTGGTACTATTATTCAAGAAGGGTATCAGGGATAAACCAAGTAATTACTGGCCGGTGAGTCTAACATCAGTGCTTGGGCAACTGTTGGAAAACATTCTGAGGGACAGGATTAATCTCCACTCGGAGACGCAGGGATTAATCAGGGATAGTCAGCATGGCTTCGTCAGGGGAGATCATTTCTAACTAACTTGATTGAATTTTTCGAAGAGGTGACTAGATGTGTAGATGACGGTAAAGCAGTAGAATACACGGATTTCAGTAAAGCTGTTTGTAAGGTCCGCATCGGAGATTGGTTAAGAAGGTAAGAGCCCATGGGATTCAGGTCAATTTGGCAAATTGGATCCAAAATTGGCTTCGTGGCAGGATGCAGACGGAATTGGTCGAGGGCTGCTTTAGCGATTGGAAGCCTGTGACCAGTGGTGTACCACAGGGATCTGTGCAGTGACCCTTGCTGTTTGTCGTGTACATTAATGATTTAAACGTGAATATAGGAGGTATGATCAGTAAGTTTGCAGATGACACGAAAATTGGTGGTTTTGTAAATAGTGAGGAGGACAGCCTTAAATTGCATGGAGATATTGAAGAGCTGGTAAGATGGGCAGAGCAGTAGCAAATAGAATTTAATCTTGAAAAGTGTGAGGTAATGTATTTTGGGAGGACTAACAAGGCAATGGAATATACAATGGATGGTAGGACACTCGGAAGCACAGAAGGTCAGAGGGACCTTGATGTACTTGTCCAATGTTCACTGAACGTAGCAGCAGAGGTAGATAAGGTTGTTAGGAAGGCATATGGGATACTTGCCTTTATTAACTGAGGCACAGAATATCACAGCAGGGAGGTTATGATGGAGCTGTATAAAACGCTAGTTAGCCCACAGCTGGAGTATTGTGTACAGTTCTGGTCGCCACACTATAGGAAGGATGTGATTGCACTGGAGAGGGTGCAAAGGAGATTCACCAGGATGTTGCCTGGGCTGGAACATCTCAGCTATGAAGAGAGACTAAAAAGCCTAAGGTTGTTTTCCATGGAGCAGAGAATGCTGAGGGGGGCCATGATTGAGGTGTATAAGATAATGAGGGGCATTAATAGGTTAGATAGGAAGAAACTTTTTCCCTTAGCAGAGGGGTCAATTACCAGGGGGCATAGATTTAAGGTAAGGCGTAGGAGGTTTAGGGGGATTTGAGGAAACACTTTTTCACCCAGAGGCTGGTTGGAATCTGGAACGCACTGCTTGAACAGGTGGTGGTTGCAGGAACCCTCAAAGCATTTAAGAGGTATTTAGATGAGCACTTGAAATGCCATAGCATACAAGGCTACGGGCCAAGTGCAGGAATATGGGATTAGAATAGTTGGGTGCTAGATGGCTGGCACAGACACGATGGGCCGAAGAGCCTGTTTCTGTGCTGCATAACCCTACGACTCTATGACCACATCCATTAGTTCTTCATTATCTATTCTACTAGTTGCACACTCAAGAAACTCCAGCAGGATTGTTAAGCATAATTTCCCTTTCGTAAACCCATGCTCACTTTGTCCAATCCCGTTCAGGCTTTCCAGCTGTTCTGCTATCGCATCCTTTATATTAGACTCTAGCACTTTCCCTTCTACTGATGTAAGGTTAACAGGTCTGTAATTCCCTGTTTTTACTCTCCCTCCTTTTTTAAATAATGTGGTTACATTTGCTCCAATCTGTAGGATATGCTCCAGATGCTATGGAATTTCAGAAGATGACCACCAATCCATCCATTATTTCCAGGGCCACTTCCTTTAGTTCCTTTAGTACTCTGGGATGTAGATTATCAGGCCCCATTAAGTTCCCTAGCACTATCTTTTTTTTAAACTGATACTGATTTCCTTAATTTCCTCCCTTTCATTAGATGCTTAGCTCCTAACATTTCTGGCAGGTTATTTGTGTCCTACTTTATGAAGACATAACCAAAGTATGTGTTTAATTGTTCTGCCTTTTCTTTGTTCCCCGTTATAATTTCCCCCGTTTCTGACTGGAAGGGACCTACATTTGCCTTCACTAATCTACTACTCTTCATTTATTTATAGAAGCTTTTATAGTCAGTTTTTATATTCCCTGCAAGTTTACTCTCAGACTCCATTTTCCTCTACTTAATCAATCTCTTTGCCCTCCTTTGCTGAATTCTAAACTGCTCCCAATACACAGTCTTGCTGCTTTTTCTGGCAATTTTATATGCCTCCTCCTTAGATCTAATACTATCCCTAATTTATTTTGTAAGCCACAGTTGAGACACCTTTCCGGTTTTATTTTTGTGCCAGACAGGAATGAATAATTGTTGTAATTCATACTCACGATCTTTAAATATTATCCATTGTCTATCCACTGGTCACCCTTTTAGTAAAGTTCCCCAATCTACCAGAGCCAACTTGTGCCTGATGCCTTCGTCGTTTCCTTTATGTAGATTCAGGGCCCTCATTTCGGATTCAACTACTTCCCTCTCCATCTTAATGAAAAATTATATCATATTATGTTCACTCTTCCCCAAGGGACCCTTCACAACTAGATTGTTAATCCTTTCTCATTGTACAATACCAGTCTACGACAGCCTGCTCTGTAGTTGGTTCCTCAATGTCTAAAAAAAGTCATATACACACTCCAGGAAATCCTCCTCCACAGTATTATTTCTAATTTGGTTTGACCAATCTATATGTAGATGAAAGTCACCCATGATTACAATAGCAAGCTTATTGCATGCGGCTCTAATTTCCAGTTTAATGCCATCCCTTACATCTTCACTACTGTTTGAGGACTTATAGACAACCCCCACGAAAGTTTTCTCCCCCTTGGTATTTCTTAGTTCCACCCATACAGATTCCACATTATGATTTTCTGAGCCAATATCCTTCCTCACTATTGCATTGATTTCCTCCTTTATTAACAAAGCTAACCCACCTCCTTGACCTTTTTGCCTTTCCTTCCTAAATATTGAATACCGCTGGACGTTCAGTTCCCATCCTTAGTCATCCTGCAAGCACGTCTTCATAATGGCAACTACATCATAAATATTTATATCTATTTGCACTGTTAATTCATCTACCTTGTTAGGAATGCTCTGCCAATTAAGACACAATGCCTTATAGACTTGTCTTTTTGATATTGTTAGTCATCTTAGCTTTATTATACATTATAGTCCCACTTGTTTCTCGCCCTTGTTTTCTCTGCCTCCCACGTTTGCTTCTTACCTTTCTGTCTTCCATTTCTACCCTTGTTTCGCCCTCCTCTGTCTCCCTGCTCAGATTCCCATCCCCATGCATTTCGATTTAAACCCTCCCCATCAGCAGTAGCAAACACTACCCCCCCCCCCCCACCAAACCCCGCCACTCCCCACCCCCCAAGAGAAAATTGGTCCCATTCCTGCCTAGATGCAACCCGTCCAGTTTGTACTGGTCCCACCTTCCCCAGCACCTGACCCAAGAATCTGAATCTCTCCCCACTACACCATTTCTCCAGCCACGTATGCATCTGATATTTCCTTCTACTTATGCTCTCGCCAGCATGTGGCACTGGTAGTTATCCTGAGATTTCTATCTTTGAGGTGTTAGTTTTTAATTTTGTCCTAACTCCCTATTTTCAGATTGTAGGACCTCATCCTTTTTTAACCTATGTCGTTTGTACTGATATGTTCCACGATAACTGGTTGCTCGCCCTCCCCCCTCAGAATGATAACATTCTATTATCTTTCCTAATTACGTGCTGCGCCTGCAGACTAACCTTTTGCAATTCATGCAGTAGGACACCCAGATCCCTCTGAGATGGGGTGAGGGAAAGCGAGAGACGGAGTGAGCTGTAGGGAGAGAGAGAGAGAGAGAGAGAGAGAGAGCGAGCGAGAGAGAGAGAGAGAGACGGGGAGAGGGAGAGATAGGGTGGGGGAGAGAGAGAGATAGGGAGTGACAGAGAGACAGTGGAAAAGGGAGGATGAACAATGTTGTAGGCGAAACTTTACCTGCATTTGAATTCAAAATATTTTATTAAAAGATGAAAGCGACTGGATACTGAAAAAAAAACAGACCGCACACAGCAACCCTGAGACACTTTAAAAATGACAGAAGCGGAGGCAATTTAAATCCACATTGATGTCAGCGTAAATCCCCAAAAATCATCTCAGTAACAATCCTCATTATCTGCCTAGTCCTGTATTGGGAGTTTAGTGCAAAGATTTTAAGGGTGAGAATTGGATCAGTATTTGATATTTTCAATCTTCAGTGAATGAGCTAAAGGTTTTAAAATAACCAATAAAGGTTGAAAACATTGCTGTCCTGGGATGAACACATCAAAGGACAGGAAGAATGGGAAAAGGCTCCTGTTTTAGGATTAGCATACTAATGGTCAGGAAGAATGGGAAAGGTGTCCTGTCCGGCAATGAACATATCAATGGACATGAGGAAGGGAAATGTCGCTTGTCCTGGGATTAACATACCAATGGACAGGAAAAATAAGAAAGGTCTCCTGTCCTGGGATGAACATACCAATGGACAAGAAGAATGGGAAAGCTTTCCTGTCCAGGGATGAACATGTCAAAGGACAGGAAGAATGGGACAGGACTCTTATCATGGGATTAACATATGAATGGACAGGAAGAATGGAAATGGTCTCCTGCCCTGGAATGAATATATCAATGGTCAGGAAAAATGGGAACGGTCTCCTGTCTTGTGATTAACATATCGAAGGACAGACCCCCCTAGGGACCAGATTGAGAGACAGCTCCACATGTCAGAGTCTCAAGGGGCAGAGGTTGCAAGCAACTCGCTGGATAGGTACATCCCAGTTCCAATCTCAAAACCCACCTTTCACTCTCACACACTCTCTCTCTCTCTCTCTCTCTCTCTCGTGTGTGTGTGTGTGTGTGTGTGTGTGTGTGTGTGTGTGTGTGTGTGTGTGTGTGTGTGTGTGTGTGTGTGTGTGTGTGTGTTCCCTCAGTCTAACTCTGGATTATAGCTGTGATTTTATTGTATTTGAACATTGCTGATTGTGTAACTGACAGAGGAAACCCCGGGATCGTGCCGTGCTTTTTTGTTTACAATGTCCTTGTTTTGTATATTAATGCAATGTTTTTCCCTTTCTTTCCCCTGAGAACTTTCTTTAATTTGAAATCTGAGTCGTGAAAATGGAAAGACGGAAAGTTTGGGACGAGGAATCGTTGGACAGGAGCTTCGTCCAGAGGAGACCGTCTGTGGCCTTGTCCCCAGGCTGCACCCAATGGGCCCACGTGAGTTGTGTCTGTTTATTAGTCGGAGGATTAATTTCCTCTCTGTGGCCCTGGGTTTTTGGTGCTTCGGGTTAAGTAGCTCCTGTTGGATTGGGGCCCTGAGGGTTCAACTAGTTTAACGCCTGGGGTTCAAGGCAGCCCGGCCTTTGCAATGTGACACCAGGTGCAGCCCCCATTCGCTGCTCCCAAAGTGCCTGACAAACAGGCCGCCCCATCACAAGAGTATATTAAACATCATCAATGTGAAGCTGTCGTACGACTTGTTATAATTCTAGAATAATGCTGGTGTTTTGGGCAATGCTATGAAGCTGACAGTTTCATAAGATGCACGGTGCCCATTTTAAATGTTTTACTGTAGTTCTGAGGTTAGCCTTCTCTCTGT
Organism: Heterodontus francisci; assembly: GCF_036365525.1. Classification (NCBI taxonomy): domain Eukaryota; kingdom Metazoa; phylum Chordata; class Chondrichthyes; order Heterodontiformes; family Heterodontidae; genus Heterodontus; species Heterodontus francisci. The sequence continues at coordinate 37,866,620 of NC_090398.1, forward strand.
CTCCACATTCTTTCCCTGTGTCTCTATCTCCCCCATGTTTTCTCTTCTGCTTCTCTGTTTCACACTCACATTCTCTATTTAAACCTTTTCTAGATAAAATCACACAACACACAGCAATGTGATTTGCCGTTATTTGAAATGGTGAGACAGAATCAGCAGCTTGTTCCCAGTATAAAGAGGGAGTTTAACCCTTGCTGGTCACTGAGGGGCTGTCCCTAGAAAGGGAATACACCCGGTTTGGAAGGGCAGGGGGTTTGCAGCAGGTGCGAGGATGGGGACGGAGGGAGTCCCATTTGCCACTTGCTCCTTCCAGCCCTGTCTGTGAGGTTTGGTGTGAGCTGTGGAGGAAATTGATCAGTTTGACTGGGGCTGTTCTTAATATCCAGTTTTAGTGCAGAAGCTGTGAGTAGGGCCAGCATTGTTATATTATCAAACTGCAGCAATGTTCCTCTCTGATAGGGTGAGGGGATGGTGTGGGGAGTGTATTTAAGAGACACAGGATTTGGAGCTTTCCAGGGTGTAGTTACTGCCCAGCTCCCAGCCTATAGAGTCAATCCTCTCAGTCACACCCTTCCACAAGTTCTGATTTACAAAAAATAAATCCTGTGACTGTAATGTTGAAAAATAAATGTTGCCTGAAGGAATTCAAAGAGGGAAGAGTTTAGCCCTTGCTGGGGACTGAGGTGAAATCTGGTTATTATCGCATTGCTACTTGTGGGATCTTGCTGTGCATCAAGTGCCCTGCAGCATTTCCTACATGCCAACAATGAGTACACTTTAAAATTCAACTTCCTCACGGTCTGTGTGTGGATTTCTCTGTGTTTTCTATCCACCTTCCTCTGCTTATATCTTCCCTGCACGTTCTCTATTTTAACCATTAATCAAAAGGTGCCACGATGTTACATTTGGTTATTTTAAATGGCGACAGAAACACTTCAGAGGACGTTTCAATCAAGATTAAATCCGAGATCGGGAAAAAAAAGTAGATGTGGATGGTGTGTGGGGTTGGTTGCGGGGGGTGGAGCAGGAGGAAGACAGAGAGAGGGTTTTTGAGATTTTCAAACTGCAGGAATGTTCCTCGTTCTGGGATCCCTCAACTAACATCAATAAAAAGATGATCTGTCTACTATCACATTGCTGCCTGTGGGATCTTGCTGCGCACAGATTGCTTGCAGAATTCCCTGAATTGTAACAGTGACAACATTTTAGAAGTGAATTCATTGTGTGTAAAGTTATTCTGAATACATGGAATTAAAGTACTGAGCTTGAAGCCGGCATAATTACTGAATAATTCTGGTGTTTTGGGCAGTTATGTGAATTTGAGGTTTAAATGACCTCACAGCAGAATGAGGGAAAAATGTGGGGAGTCAGAGGGGGAGAGGGAAGCGGTCGGTTTGTATCACACAACTGCTGTGGGATCTTTCTGTGCACAAATGGCCTGCAGTGTTTCCAACATTGCAATAGTGATGAGCATTTTAACAATCAGTTCATTGATTGACAAATACTCCCGATTAATTTCGATGCATTTCCCTGAGATTCTCAGTTTATATTTCTCTCTCTGTCTCTCTCCAGCTTTCTTTCCCTGTGTCTCTATTTAAACCTTTAATCGTTAAAACACACACTGCAAAGTGATTTGTTGCTGTTTAAAATGGTGAAACAGAAATATTTCATATATCATTTCAATCAAGATTACATGTGAGATAGAAGGGAAAAAACAGGGAGATATGGACACAGAGAGAGAGAGAGAGAGAAACACAGGGGCGAAAAAAATAGGAGCAGAGAGACAGACAGAGACAGGGAGAGAGGTACAGAGACAGACAGACACACACAAATAGAGGTGGAAGTTGCTGTCTCAATCTTTAAGTCGCTGGTTTATAACTATGACTTGTTTGTATTTGGGTATTGCGGAGAGAGTTTTTGTGCAACTGAGGAGAATTCCTGGTCTCTTGCCGTGCTACTTTGTTTAAAAATGTTTTTGCCTTTTAATCAGTTTGACTAGCACCTGTGCTTGCTGCCGAGGTTTGATGCAGAGTCTGTGAGTGGGGTCAGCACTGTTATATATTATTAACATCACTAAAAACAGATTATCTGCAGACAATCATTGCTGCCCGTGGGATCTTGCTGTGCGCACCTTGCGTGCAGAATTTCCAGCTTTGTTACCGTGGCTACATTTTATAAGTGAATTAATGGTGTGCAAAGCTGTCTTGAAGACCTTGAATTAAAGTCCTGAGCTTGAATCCGGTATAATTCCGGAATAATGCTTGTGCTTTGGGCAGTGCCATGAATTTGAGAGTTAAATGAAATGTGCAGCAGCTATTTGAATTGAGAGTGAGGTTCTGAGAGTGGATTTCCCTGTCTGTCTCTCTCTCCATCTTTCTTTCTGAATGAGAATAGCAGGAGGGAGAGAGACGCAGGAGAGTGAGAGAAACATGGAGAGAATCAAAGGGGGACAGGGGGATAACCGGCTGTTATCCCACTGCTGCTTGTTGGATCATGCTGTGCACAAATGGTTTACAGCATTTCCAACAATGCAAAAGTGAGGACCACTTTAAGAATGAATTCGTTGGTTGTCAAATGTTTTTGTAAATCAGCAATTAAATGGCTAAAATGTGAAGGTTTGTAAAGGCTTGTTATCATTCCGGAATAATGGTGGTGTTTTAGGCTGTTGGCTGAATTTGATAGTGAAATGTAACACTGCGGGGCCATTTGAATTCAGATGTTCAGGGATCGGAATGTGGATCCCTCTCTCGAGCCTTCTACCTTTCTAAAGGAGAGGGGATGGGGGTCACCAGTGTTTGTGGGTGTTTACAATGAGGCAGAACCAGATGTGGAGGAACACACAGATAAATGGAGGGAGAGTGAGAAAGATAGAGAGAGAAAGAGACAGCTGGAAGTAACAGGGTAAACACAGAGGGAGACACACAGGCTCGGGGGTGGGGGTGGGGGTGGGTGTGGGGTGTGTGGTGGGGGATCTGCAGTGTTTTGTCACTACCCAGCTCCCAGCCACTGCATAGAATCCCCCCCAAACCCTGCAAGCCACATCTCCCACTCTTGGGGTTGTCTTGATTTTTAGTTAAATTAAATGCTGGAGAACTGATTAAAGTTGGCACATTCATCTCGCTTTAAAGAGAGAACTTCACACTTTCTGGGAACAGAATGGAGCTGATTGCTGCAAATGTCTCTCTGTAAATTGCAGCAATGTTGTCACAATGTGGCTTTGGTGTGAAAAGTTTGCAGGTCATCAGGAAGAAACTCCTTGTAATGCCTCAGGTATGAGGCCTTGTCCAATCTACATCTTCTCATTTGTTATTTCTTGCCCCACCCACACCTCACTTGTTTATAACTTGTGACATTTCTAGTATTTGTCAGTTCCAAAGAAGGGTCACTGACCCGAAATGTTAACTCTGCTTCTCTTTCCACAGATGCTGCCAGACCTGCTGAGTGTTTTTTTTTTAATTTTTATTCATTCACGGGATGTGGGCATCTCTGGCCAGGCCAGCATTTGTTGTCCATCCCTAATTCCCCTTGAGAAGGTGGTGGTGAGCTGCCTTCTTGAACCGCTGCAGTCCATGTGGGGTAGGTATACCCACAGTGCTGTTGGGAAGGGAGTTGCATGATTTTGACCCAGCGACAGTGAAGGACGGCGATGTAGTTCCAAGTCAGGGTGGTGTGTGACTTGGAGGGGAACTTGCAGGTGGTGGTGTTCCCATGTATTTGCTGCCCTTGTCCTTCTAGTTGGTAGAGGTCATGGGTTTGGAAGGTGCTGCCGAAGGACCTTGGCACATTGCTGCAGTGCATCTTGTAGATGGTACACACTGCTGCCACTGTGCGTCGGTAATGTAGGGAGTGGATGTTTGTAGATGGGGTGCCAATCAAGCGGGCCACTTTATCCTGGATGGTGTCGTGCTTCTTGAGTGTTGTTGGAGCTGCACCCATCCAGGCAAGTGGAGAGTATTCCATCACACTCCTGACTTGTGCCTTGTAGATTGTGGAAAGGCTTTGGGGAGTCAGGAGGTGAGGTACTCGCCTCAGAATTCCTAGCCGCTGACCTGCTCTTGTAGCCACGGTATTTATATGGCTACTCCAGTTCAGCTTTCGGTCAATGGTAGCCCCAAGGATGTCGATAGTGGGGGATTCAGCGATGGGGATGCCTTTGAATGTCAAGGGGAGATGGTTAGATTCTCTTTTGTTGGAGATGGTCATTGCCTGGCACTTGTGTGGCACGAATGTTACTTGCCACTTATCAGCCCAAGCCTGAATGTTGTCCAGGTCTTGCTGCATTTCTACACAGACTGCTTCAGTATCTGAGGAATTGCGAATGGTGCTCAACATTGTGCAATCCTCAGTGAACATCCCCACTTGTGACCTTATGAATGAAGGATGGTCTTTGATGAAGCAGCTGAAGATGGTTGGGCCTAGGACACTACCCTGAGGTACACCTGCATTGATGTCCTGGAGCTCAGATGATTGACCTCCAAAAAACCACAACCATCTTCCTTTGCGTTAGGTATGACTCCAGCCAGTGGAGGGTTTCCCCCCTTATTCCCATTGACCTCAGTTTTGCTATGTCTCCTTGATGCCATACTCTGTCAAATGTTGCCTTGATGTAAAGGGCAGTCACACTCTCTAGAGTTCAGCTCTTTTGTCCATGTTTGAACCAAGGCTGTAATGAGGTCAGGAGCTGAGTGGCCCTGGTGGAACTCAAACTGAGCATCACTGAGCAGGTTGTAGCTAAGCAAGTGCCGCCTGATGGCACTGTTGATGACACCTTCCATCACTTTACTGATGATTGAGAGTTGGCTAATGGGGCGGAATTTGGCCGGGTTGGAGTTGTCCTGCTTTTTGTGTACAGGACATACCTGGGCAATTTTCCACATTGCAGGGTAGATACCAGTGTTGCAGCTGTACTGGAACAGCTTGAGTCGGGGCGCTGCATGTTCTGGAGCACAGATCTTCAGTACTATTGCCGGAATATTGTCAGGGCCCATTGCTTTTGCAGCATCCAGTGCCTTCAGTGATTTCTTGATATCACGTGGAGTGAATCGAATTGGCTGAAGTTTGGCATCTGTGATGCTGGGGACTTCAGGAGGACGCCGAGATGGATCATCAACTCGGCACTTCTGGCTGAAGATTGTTGCAAATGCTTCAGCCTTATCTTTCACACTGATGTCCTGTGCTCCCCCATCATTGAGGATGGGGATCTTTGTGGAGCCACCTCCTCCAGCTAGTTGTTTAATTGTCCACCACCATTCACGGCTGGATGTGGCAGGACTGCAGAGCTTAGATCTGATCCGTTGGTTATGGGATCACTTAGCTCTGTCTATCGCATGCTGCTTACGCAGTTTGGCATGCAAGTAGTCCTGAGTTGACACCTCATTTTGAGGTATGCCTGGTGCTGCTCCTGGCATGCCCTCCTGCACTGTTCATTGAACCAGGGTTGTCTCCTGGCTTGATGGTAATGGTAGCGTGGGGGATATGCCGGTCCATGAGGTTACAGATTGTGGTTGACGACAATTCTGCTGCTGCTGATGGCCCACAGTGCCTCATGGATGCCCAGTTTTGCATTGCTAGATCCGTTCGAAATCTATTGCATTCAGCACTGTTATAGTGCCACACAACACGATGGACGGTATCCTCAAAGTGAAGGCTGGACTTCGTCTCCACAAGGACTGTGCGGTCGTCATGCCTACCAATACTGTCATGGACAGATGCATTCGCGGCAGGCAGACTGGTGAGGACGAGGTCGAGTATGTTCATCCCTCGTGTTGGTTCCCCCACCACCTGCCGCAGACCCAGTCTAGCAGCCATGTCGTTGAGGACTCTGCCAGCTCGGTCAGTAGTGGTGCTACTGAGCCTCTCATGGTGATGAACATTGAAGTCCTCCACCCAGAGTACATATTGTGCCCTTGCCACCCTCAGTGCTTCCTCCAAGTGGTGTTCAACATGGAAGAGTAATGAGTCATCAGCCGAGGGAGGGCGGGAGGTGGTAATCAGTGGGAGGTTACCTTGCCCATATTTAACCTGATACCATGAGACTTCATGAGGTCCGGAGTCGATGTTGAGGACTCCCAGGCAACTCCCTCCCTACTGTATACCACTGTGCCATCACCTCTGCTGGGTCTGTCTTGCCAGTTGGACAGGATGTACCCGGGGATGGTGATTGCAGTGTCTAGGACATTGTCTGTTAGGTATGATTCTGTGAGTATGACTATGTCAGGCTGTTGCTTGACCGGTCTGTGGGACAGCTCTCCCAACCTTGGCACAAGCCCCCAGATGTTAGTAAGGAGGACTTTGCAGGGCCGCAGGGCTGGGTTTGCTGTTATCATTTCCGGTGCCAAGGTCGATGCCGGGTGGTCCGTCCGGTTTCATTCCTTTTTATAGACTTCGTAGCGGTTAGGGACAACTGAGTGGCTTGCTCGGCCATTTCAGAGGGCATGTAAGAGTTAACCACATTGCTGTGGGTCCAGCATTTCTTGTTTTTATTTCTGATTTCCAGCATCCGCAGTATTTTGCTTTTATTATAACAGATTCCTGGGCTCTTGCTGTGTTTGTTTTGTGTTCAAAAATGCTTTGCTTTGTTTTAATCAATTCTGTTTCTCTTATTCCCAAGGAGAATCTTTTCAGAAGTTGCAGCTTTGATGATGCAGAGGGAGAAGCTTTCGGCACGAGGAATTCACAGAAAAGAGCTTTAACCAGAGAGGAAAAAAATAATAAATATATATATGTGTGTTATTGTCGAATTTATTGTTAGATACAGAGAGCAGACCTTTTGTTTTCGGGGCTGATATAAAAACACCGTGCTGGAAATGCTCAGTGTTTCCAGCATGGTTTTTATTTCAGATTTCCAGCTTCCATAGTATTTTTATTGAGTATTTGGGGGGGATGGTGGTGGAGGGCGGGAGCTTTGCACCACAAAGATGGGGGGGAGGGATGGAGGGGTCTCTGAAGCAAATAGTTTGGGAAGGGCTGCTCCAGAACAGTCAATGTAATCACATAGATATCCCCGTCTCCATCTCTTGCTGCAATTTGTTGTCCGCCCCTTCCCTCCATGTTCATAGCTCTGTTTCTTCACATCTTTAAATCCCTATCTCTGCCTCTCTCTACAGTCTCACAAGTTTCCATTTTCATTCTCTTTCTGCAACTCTCGGCATCTTTATCTTTCTCTCAGTCAATTTCTCTCTCACCTGGTTCCACATCTCCTTTCCTGCAAGTATTTCCTCCACATCACCCACCCCACTCTCCGAGACACCCCTCTCTATTCTGAATTTACATTTTACTTGGCATCTCCTCCCTCGACATCTTTCTGCCTCTGCATCGCTCTCGTTGTCTGGGATCTCTCCCAATATCTATATCATTGCTGCATTCTCTCTCGAGACCTCCAGCTCTCTCCTTGTGCATTTATCCATCGATATCCATCTCTGTCTCGCTCTCTGCCCTTCTTGGTATTTCAGCCCTCTGCTCTTAGCTTCTCTCAGTGGTTTCTGACTTCCTGCCTCTCTTTCATTCTCCTTCTTCCTCTTCATTTGGCTCTCCCTCACTCAGTTCTGTCATAATCCCTGGATCTCTGTTTTCAGTATCTCTCTTCCTATATCTGGGGGTGGATTTGAACTCTCTACCATGGTATTGTACAGGGTGAGTGTGAACCAGGATCCTTCTATCCATCTCTTCCACGTTTCTTCCCAATTGAGGTAAAAATAGGGGAGATATTTTGATCGATTCACAACCACCACCGCCACGCAAACCCGGATTACACTATTGGCACCAAGTCCAGGTCCAACCCAGTGTTTCTTTGCCTCTCTGTGTATCTGCTCCCAAACTGTCTCTGCCTGTCTGCTTGTGGCTCAATGCGGGAATGGACAGATCTGCCATGATTAATCATTGGTGGGACACGCTCAAAGGGCTGAAATACCTACTCTTGTCCATGTGCCAACAGCGTGTGTGTGTGTGTGTGTGTGTGTGTGTGTGTGTGTGTGTGTGTGTGTGTGTGTGTGTGTGTGTGTGTGTGTGTGTGTCTGTGAGAGAGAGAGAGAGAGTGTGCGCCTCAGTCTGATTTCCTGATGCTGAGGGAGGTGAAGAGAAGAACAGGTGAAACACCTTTCTGCAGGGAGTGGTGTGTTTGGGGCTGGGATCTTGCTCTGACTTAACGCTCAGAATGCCAGTTCGCATTTGCGGGTCCTTGCTCTATGCCCGGCCCTGTGTTTGGACGGACACGAGTAAAGGTGCCGGGGTTCTGGGAGCCAATTGATAGAATTCCAGTAGCTTATCCAGACTGGAATTAAATGAATTGAAGACTATCGGGAAACGGAGTCACTCCCAGGAAAATGATGGAAATTGAAATTACACAGGGGTGTTCACTGGGACAGGAGGGGGCTGTTCACTAGGGAGTTGATACAGAGTGGGAATTGGAGGGTATCATTTACAGGGCAGGAGGGGTATTTATAAAATGAGGGGTGTCTACAATGGGGGCAGAGGTATAATTAGCGGGCGATATTCACAGAGGGAATTAGGTAATGTTAAAAATGAGGGGGCTTCTCCAGGTTTAAAATGGGAGAGAGGGGGATTCTCCAGGTATAAATGGGAAGTTGTCTTCTCCAGATTTAAAATGAGAAGGGGGTCTTCTCCAAGTTTAAAGTGGGAGGGGTTCTTCTCCAAGTTTAAAATCGGCGAGAGTCTTTACCACGTTTCACGTGGGAGAGGGGTGATTCTGCAGGTTTAAAATGGGATTGTGGGAGTTTACTTCAGGTTTAAAATGGGAGAGGGATTCCCCATGTTGAAAATAGGAGGGGGGATTCCCCATGTTTCAAACGGGAGTGGGAATCTCCAGGTTTAAAATGGGAGGAGGAATTCTCCAGGTATGGAATGGGAGGGCGGACTTTCCAGTTATGGAATAGGAGGACGGATTCTCCAGTTATAGAATAGTGGAGGGATACTCCATATGTAAAATGGGAGTCGGAATTCTCCAGGTATACAATGGGAGGGTGCGATTCCCCAGGTATAAAATGGGAAGGTGGGATTCTCCAGGTATAAAATGGGAGGGTGGGATTCTCCAGGTATGAAATTGGGGGGTGGGATTCTCCAGGTATAAATGGAAGGGTGTATTCTACAGGTTGAAAATTGAATGGCGGGGGAGCCTACTCACATGAGAAATTTGATAGGGGGTATGTTCACAGGTTAAAGGAGGGGGGAGAGTAATTTAAAGGGGTTCTGTTCGAAGGGGTAATTAGTTGGGTGGCTGTTCACACAGAAGTGGTTTTTGTGGGCAGAGAATTAGCAGGGGGAAATTGGCGGTAAGAGGATTTGTGGGGTGGTGGCATTTGCGCGGGGTATTTGCATGCAGTGAGACATGCCTTCCAGCAGACGGAGATGGTGAGCGGAGGACAGTAACTGCAGTGAGGCAGGGACATCAGCAGATGGAGATGGTGTGAGAGGGGCAATAGGTGCAGTAAGACAGGGATACCAGCAGATGGCTATGGTGAGAGGGGGGCAGTAACTGCAGTGAGACAGAGAGACCACCAGATGGGGACGGTGAGAGGTGGCAAAGGAACTCCACCTCAATAGGTCAGATTCTCAACAAAATATAATCTCAGAATCAGATTTAAAATCATTTCAGTTCTCAGTGCTGTGAATATAAAACGGACTTTCTGTCCTGCGAGGACTGTAGTGAATGGAATATGAAATGGGATTTAGTTCCAGTGCTCAGCTCTTTCTATGATTTCACTAATTTAACGATGAGATTGAGAGGGTATTTCACAGCCTTCTTGAGCTCCTGTCTGAATTTAGTCTGGGACACAGCGTAAATACACGTGTTGGTGCAGGAACTGAGAACCTGCAGCATTATTGCTGTGTGATCTGTGATATAGTAAGGGTCAGTGAAGGAGTAATTATACTGAATATCTGCAATTCGCTTATAAGTTTTAAATACAACCAGTGTCATCCATAACAGTATAAAACAGCCGGATATACTGAAGAGTAAAATAATTGATTTTGTCCGATTCTCCATCTCTGGGTCCTTGTGTTTCTCTCCATTGCTGTGACCCTGGAATCCCCTGCGGACTTTACTGGAGAATAAAATCCGTCTGACCGTCAGAACATTGAACAGCAAAATCAGAAAGACAGGGACACAAGGGGTTAAAATGTAAGTAAACAAATCAAATGCTCCCCAAATGGGGGAAGTATAGAAACTTGGTTTATAAATACAAAACATCGGAACATTATCAATAATGTAATATTCTTGATATGTAAAGTACCAAGGGACAGACACTAAACAGCCCAGCACACTCACTGTTGTGACAACCACAGTCGCAGTTTTCTCGGTGCAATATTTTGTTTTCAGCTTCACACAACAAATGGCCACAAATCGATCAAAGGTGAAAGTGACTGTGAGCCAGACTGAAACAACTGTGGCTGCACAAATCAGAACAATAATGAGAGAACACACGGGTGTAATGCTTAGGAATGAAGATGGGAAATACATTAAACCAATATAGTACAATATGGAATCAGTGATAACGACCAGGAGATCAGACACTGCCATTCCCACCAGGTAGACGGTGATACATTTGGAGAGACCGCAAGCTCCTCGGGACAGGATCACAATCGCCACCAAGTTAGCTGGAAGAGAGAGAAAGGGATGCAGAGAAAATACTGATCAGACCTGGAGGCAAAGCAGCAGTTTGACAGGATCTGGGCTGAAATTTCCAGCTTTGTTGCTGCATCGAACAGTGAAAACTGATTCATTGACCTGGGCAGTGCTTTGTCACAGTGTAACGTTTGAAAAACAGTTATTAATAATGAATTTGGGAAATTGATGCAGAAAGTGAATAAAGTCAGCACTGGATTGACTGTAAGTAATGAATGAGGATGCAGTACTGGTGGGCAATTGAAAAGGCGTTTCACAGAGATGGATTCCAATGGGTGAAATGGGAATTTGTCTCCAAACTGTTGGTCGGGAAGTTTGGGGACAGCGGGATGTGCAGATGGTTTTTTGCTGTCGGTTCAGAGAACCGACAGGGGCTGGTACAAAATGGGAACAGGCTGAGAGCTGCTCCGGTGAGTTTGAGGGTTGGGATTTGTTTGGAAGGGGCAGCTGGAGGTGAAGCCAGTGAGTGTGATTGGGAGGGAAATAAGGAAAAGGACATGTTGGAGCTGGAGGAGAGACAGGAGAAGATAGTTTGGCAAAGTGGATAAACTGAAGCAATGGATGAGGAGACAGAGGATTCAATACAGTGAGAGGAGAGGCTGAGATTCACAGGGAGAGAATGCAGCAGAGTGTTAGAGGAAATCTAATCTATAGGTCCCAGTGACCCAACTCAATTGATACACTGAAACAATGATACCGATGGTTATTGGTATTGGAGAACAGTGCATTATTTATACAATATATTCAACACATTTAGTTTCTGCAGGCAATTAAATAGAAATTTAAATTTATTTTTGATATAAGCCAAACTCTTTATTAAATTAATCTGTCACTTAGATCATAAAGTGCCATATTTAAATAATGTATTACCATCAGTGAAGAACTGATCTTATTATGTTTATTCAGTCAGTAAGTCAGGAATAGGACATTTCTGCAATACAAAATGAGGACCTGACAGAAATAAACATCGAGGATCAAGTCAAAAAGTGCAAGGAACAGAATCTGCCAACAGACAACGACAACTCACATATTCTCTCACTAATTAATCTGGATATTCCAGCACTTGACGTCATGTGAATTATTCACACTACTGCTTCTTTCTCTGTCTCTTTCCTTCTGCTTAGCTCTTTTCCTCGGTTTCATTCTCCCTGATCCTTTTCTCCTTCCTTCTCTCATTCGCACCCCATATCTCTCTGGGGAACTGACACCCTGCAAACTGTAACCTAATGCTGCTTTTCTCAAACCATTAATTCCTAACATTCTGCACCTGTGTTCTGTTCACCAGCCACGTGTTTAATGATTCTATTCTCGGAGTCAGTTTGTTCAATGGTGAATCCTCTGTGAATAATCTAATGTGTCAACAGGACAGCCAAGTCTCCACCTGTTCAACTACACTCTTCCTCTTCACTTCATCGTCAATGCATGGAATAAACAGGATCGAAAGCTTCTTACAGAAAAACCTCACAATCATTGAAATTCCTTCCCCTGGAGTTATAAAGTACACCATTAGAATATGGATTTTTTTAATTAATAAAACACAAACATCGGCGCTGTCACTGATAATCTACAGATAAATGGAAAACCCTTTGTTTCCAACTGATAGAGTGTAAACCAATAAAACATCACATCAGTACTTTCTGTTTTACAATGAATTCCAGTGACAGTGAAGGCTCCACAGTGAAGCCGAGAAGGAGATGTGAAAGAGGCAGCAGCAAACTCAATTCAGTAACCAGACCTCTGAAGCAGCATCAGACACACACAGAATGAAATAATATTTTAGAACAGTGATAACTAATAAATTCATTGAAATCCCAGTTAAATTGCACAATATTATTGGGGAGGGATGACATTATGCTGTCCCCTTGTAACCCTGAGACCGTGAGATGTCTCATCATCAATCAGCGAAAAAAAACAGTCATAAAAATATTCCAGGACGGGCTAATTGCACATCGTGAAGCTGTGGAAATCTCCAGGTGGTCTGATTCTTGATCCTAGCTGACATACCTGATTCAAATACATTCAATACACAGAATAATCCAGCAACAATGATAGGGTTAGTTAAATTCAATACAATTGAATACAGCTCCTGCAAGACTGAAAGAGTAGATAATGAGGAGATTCCATCAGTAAATGTGTAAATGTAAATCAGTAGGGTGGCACAGTGGTGCAGTGGTTAGCACCGCAGCCTCACAGCTCCAGGGACCTGGGTTCGATTCCGGGTACTGCCTGTGTGGAGTTTGCAAGTTCTCCCTGTGTCTGCGTGGGTTTTCTCCGGGTGCTCTGGTTTCCTCCCACAAGCTAAAAGACTTGCAGGTTGATAGGTAAATTGGCCATTCTATATTGTCACTAGTGTAGGTAGGTGGTAGGGAAATATAGGGACAGGTGGGGATGTTTGGTAGGAATATGGGATTAGTGGAGGATTAGTATAAATGGGTGGTTGATGTTCGGCACAGACTCGGTGGGCCGAAGGGCCTGTTTCAGTGCTGTATCTCTAAACTAATCTAATCTAAATTGCTGGAAAAGAACAGGCGGTTGTGTGACACCACAGTGAGAAATAATAATGAGTGCAGCAGCACAGTTGATATCGATTTACACCATTAAGAGCTGAAATACTGGCTTACCAGGAACTCCAATTGCTGCAGGTGCACGATAATACACGTCTTCTATCTGATAGATTAGTGGATAGCTGCTTTCTGTGAGAAGAACAGACTTCTGTTCATCTGGAACCAACTGCTTCAGCAGGCATTTTGAGCTGAGCCATTCCTGTGGGTCCTGATTTATACAGGGGATATACCCCTGATCATTGCTTTTAGTTACACCCACCTGAACAAACACATCACATCAGCAGCTTTGACTCTAGTGCACAATGTGGTGGATAAAACACAGTCACTTCAAAGTCAATTACATTTTTTTTCCAGTAAGACCTCTCTCGGGATAAATCCTGAAATCTGTACTCTTACTGGATGGATGCTACAATTATGAACACAGGACATAGAACATAGAACAGTACAGCACAGTACAGGCCCTTCGGCCCACGATGTTGTGTCGAACCTTTAACCAACTCTAAGATCAAATTACCTACATACCCTTCATTCTACTAGCATCCATGTACCTATCCAAGAGTCGCTTAAATGTCCCTAATGTATCTGCTTCTACTACCACCGCTGGCACTGCATTCCATGCACCCACCACTCTCTGTGTAAAAGAACCTATCTCTGACATCTTCCCTAAACCTTCCTCCAATCACCTTAACATTATGCCCCCTGGTGATAGCCCTTTCCGCCCTGGGAAAATGTCTCTGGCTATCCACTCTATCTATGCCTCTCATCATCTTGTACATCTCTATCAGGTCACCTCTCATCCTTCTTCGCTCCAATGAGAAAAGCCCGAGCTCCCTCAACTTTTCTTCATAAGACATGCCCTCCAGTCCAGGCAGCATCCTGGTAAATCTCCTCCGCACCTTCTCTAAAGCATCCACATCCTTCCTATAATGAGGCGACCAGAACTGAACACAATATTCCAAGTGTGGTCTAACTAGGGCTTCATAGAGCTGAAGCACAACCTCGCAGCTCTTAAACTCAATCCCCCTGTTAATGAAAGACAACACACCATACGCCTTCTTAATAACCCTACCAACTTCGGTGGCAACTTTGAGCGATCTATGGACATGGACCCCAAGATCCCTCTGTTCCTCCTCACTACCAAGAATCCTGTCTTTAAGCCTGTATTCTGCATTCAAATCCGACCATCCAAAATGAATCACTTCACACTTTTCCAGGTTGAACTCCATCTGCCACTTCTCAGCCCAGCTCTGCATCCTGTCAATGTCCAGTTGCAACCTACAACAGCCTTCCACACTATCCGCAACTCCAGTAACCTTCGTGTCATCGGCAAACTTGCTAACCCAGCCTTCGACTTCCTTATCCAAGACATTTATAAAAATCACAAAGAGCAGAGTTCCCAGAGCAGATCCCTGGGGAACACCACTGGTCACCGAGCTCCAGGCTGAATACTTTCCATCTACTACCACCATGGGCAGCCAATTTTGTATGCAGCCAGCCACATTTTCCTGTATCCCATGCCTCCTCACTTTCTGAATGAGCCTACCATGGGGAACGTTATGAAACGCCTTGCTAAAATCCATATACACCACATCCACTGCTCTTCCTTCATCAATGTGCTTTGTCACATCCTCAAATAATTCTATAAGGCTTGTGAGGCATGACCTGCTCCTTACAAAGCCATGCTGACTACCTCTAATCAAACTATGCTTTTCCAAATAATCATAAATCCTGTCTCTCAGAATCCTCTCCAATAGTCTGCCCACTACCGACGCAAGACTGACTAGTCTGTAATTCCCAGGGTTATCCCTATTCCCTTTCTTGAACAAGGGAATAACATTTGACACACTCCAATCATCTGGTACTACTCCAGTGGACAGTGAGGACGCAAAGATCATCGCCAAAGGCGCAGCAATCTCTTCCCTTGCTTCCCGTAATAACCTTGGGTATATCCCGTCTGGCCCGGGGACTTACCTATCCTCATATCATTCAAAATTTACAGCACATCCTCCTTCTTAACATCTACCTGGTCGAGCATATCAGCCTGTTTCACGCTGTCCTCACAAACGTCCAGGTCCCTCTCACTCGTGAATACTGAAGCAAAGTATTCATCAAGGACCTCCCCTACCTTCTCCGACTCCAGGCACAAGTTCCCTCCATTATCCCTGATCGGCCCCACCCTCACTCTTGTTTCTCACATAACTGTAGAAAGCCTTGGGATTTTCCTTAATCCTACCCGCCAAGACTTTTTCATGTCCCCTTCTAGCTCTCCTAAGTCCATTCTTCAGATCCTTCCTGGCTACCTTGTAACCCTCTAGAGCCCTGTCTGATCCTTGCTTCCTCAACCTTAAGTAAGCTTCCTTCTTCCTCTTGACTAGCTGTTCCACATCTCTTGTCATCCAAGGTTCCTTCACCCTACCATCCCTTCCTTGCCTCATCAGGACAAACCTATCCAGCAGTCGCAGCAAGTGCTCCCTAAACAACCTCCACATTTCTGTCGTGCATTTCCTTGAGAAAATGTGTTCCCACTTTAAGCTCCGCAGTTCCTGCCTAATAGCATTGTAATTCCCCCTCCCCCAATTAAATATTTTCCCACCCCGTCTGCTCCTATCCCTCTCCATGACTATAGTAAAGGTCAGGGAGTTGTGATCACTATCATAGTGGAGTGGATTCATTTACATTTTCCAAACCATTGTGCTGACCTTGTTCACTCTTGGCATTTCTATTATAAATGTAACTGATGACATAAAAACAAGAAATGCTGGAAGCACTCAGCAGGTCTGGCAGCATCTGTGGAAATAGAAGCAGGGTTAACGTTTCGGGGCAGTAACCCTTCTTCGGAACTGACAAATATTAAAAATGTCACAGGTTATAAGCAAGTGAGGTGGGGGTGGTGCAAGAGATAACAAAGGAGAAGGTGCAGATTGGACAAGGCCATATAGCTGACCAAAAGGTCATGGAGCAAAGGTCATGGAGTGTTCCAGTGAACATCAATGCAAGCTCGAGGAACAGCATCTCATCGACCAATTAGGCACACTACCACCTGCCGGGCTCAACATTGAGTTCAATAATTTCAGAGCATGACAGCCCCCCATTTTACTTTCATTTTTAGCTGCTTTTTTCTTCTTTTTTCCTTTTTTACATTTTTTACAACCTTTTTATGCATTTATTTCATTTCATCTTAGTTTGTTCAGTTTGCTTACCCACTGTTTTTTTCATGTTTGCACTTACTGCTGTTCAATAGGGCGGCGCAGTGGCGCAGTGGTTAGCACCGCAGCCTCGCAGCTCCAAGGACCCGGGTTCGATTCCGGGTACTGCCTGTGTGGAGTTTGCAAGTTCTCCCTGTGTCTGCGTGGGTTTTCTCCGGGTGCTCCTGTTTCCTCCCACAAGCCAAAAGACTTGCAGGTTGATAGATAAATTGGCCATTATTAATTGTCACTAGTATAGGTAGGTGGTAGGGAAATATAGGAACAGGTGGGGATGTTTGGTAGTAATATGGGACTAGTCTAGGATTAGTATAAATGGGTGGTTGATGTTCACCACAGACTCGGTGGGAAGAAGGGCCTATTTCAGTGCTGTATCTCTAATCTAATCTAATATTCAGTCCGTTAACACCTATTCTGTACTAACACTTTGTCTTTCAACATCCCATTAACTTATTGTTTGCCTTTGCTCCATGACCTCTTGGTCAGCTGCGTGGCCTTCTCCTTTTTTATCTCTTGCCCCACCCCCACCTCACTTGCTTATAACCTGTGACAATTTTAATATTTATCAGTTCCGAAGAAGGGTCACTGACCCAAAACGTTAACTCTATTTCTCTTTCCACAGATGTTGCCAGGCCTGCTGAGTGGTTCCAGCATTTCTTGTTTTTATTTCAGATTTGCAGCTTCCGCAGTATTTTGCTTTTATATAACTGATCTGACAGCCGTGTACACTGAATGCAGGGACAAAGTCAATCCCGTTTCACTCTGTTTCTGCCTTTTTCCATTTAAATCTGAACTTTTAGTGTCTGATTTGTGACCACGTTCAGGGTTGCAGCCTAGAAACTACTGTGGGTGATATTAGGGTGCAGGTACTGTACACGTCTATTGGGAGACAGTCATAGGGTGATAATATCACTGAGCTAGCAATCCAGAGGTCCAATGTAAGACCTGGGGACAAGGGTTCAAATCCTACAATGGCATCTGTTGCAATTTAAATTAAATTAATGAACAAAAATCGGCAATTGACAGCTGGTCTCTGTAATGGAGTCATGAGACTGTCATACATGGCTGTAAAAACCCATTTGATTCGCTGTTCCTTTTTAGGGAAGGAAATCTGCCGTCCTTACCTGTTCTGGCCGACATATGGCTACAGACCCAGAGCAATGTGGCTGACTATTAACTGCCCTCTGAAACGGCCCAGTAGGCTGTCATGGGCAGCAGATGCTGACCTTGCTAGTGTAGGGCAAATAACATGAAGGAATAAAATAAAACCTTTTCTCTGCTATTTCACTGCAGATCTTTCCCTATTTAATGGCTCCAGTAAATTAGAACTGTGCCAACTCAAGACTCCTTTGCTCCAGTGCACTGTTGACCCGACACCCAAATTCCACCTCTCCTCACTATCAACTGCTGCAAATCCCTGCTTCCATGTCCAACCCTCACCAAGTCCATCTCAGCCAACATCTTCAGCCGAACTGATCTGCCTTGGCTCCCAGTCCTCTAAGTACTTCAGTTAATAATTCTTATCATTGGATTAACATTCGTACATGTCCTCTTCACTCCTCATCGCCATTCACTGCTCCAAACTTGCAGCAAACCCATCTGACTTCTCCTCATATCTCTGATATTGATATCTTTCGATGGGACTGCCCCCGCCTTGTTGCAATATTACTGATCTGATTGTAACCAGACATCGCCAGCAATGGCCGTTCTTCCCACACCAGCACAATTACCTCTGAAGCCCCGGAACTTCCCATTCTTGCTCTCTACTGTTCCTCATCTACATACTGCCCGCTGATACCATCATCTACAGATATGGGGTGAGCTTCCACATGTGTGCTGACAACACCCAATTCCAGCTCTCCATCATCTCTGTCGACCCTCCACTGCGTTATCAGCCTCCAACAGCCTCCCATGAGCTGCAATTTCCTCCAGTTAAACATTGCGCAGAGCGAAGCCTCCACATTTGGCGCCACCACAAACTCTACAATCTTGTCACTGATTCCATCGCCATTGCAAGCTGTTCTATCAGGCTTAATATAATGTTATGTAAAATGTGCTCCCTCTTCATCCCTGATGCGAGCTTCTGACCTGATGTTGTCTCCATCAGAAGTGACGCCTCCTTCCACCTCCATAACATCTCCGGCCTCTGCCCCTGCTTCATCCCTTCAGGCACTGAAAACGCTCAATCACTCATATGTATAAGATTAGTAGGTTACTATAAGCTATTAACCAGAGTACTAATTGTAAAATCTAGCTATAATAATTTAAAAATTGACGTATTATTATGAACTAACGTTTAGCTTTATTAGAACCCTTCATTGTAGCATGGTAAAATGGGAAATCTTAGCAAATATAGCACAGTATAGACAAGATGTCAAGGTAGAGGAATTCTGGGAGATTATGTCAAGTTTTCAATCGTTTACTTGCTGCAAAAGGGTGAGAACCTGAGAGCAGATAGCGAAAACAGCTTCTGTGTCGATTTGTCTTGTAATGATATAAATAATCTCGAAATGTAAAAGCATTGAGATAAAGTAGTCAACACAATGGCATACTAATTGTACAAGTTCGAAATGTTAACAACCATCACAGCATTATTCTTGGTTGGTTCAGAAATAAATTCTTTAATCCAAGACTAATCACTGATTGGGAGAGGGCAGGATTAACTAGAAAGCTGCCACGAGAAAACAAGTCATGTCTTTGATGCTATATGGCAGAGATGTTTCGAACACCAACGTGACAAGAGAGAGACACTGACCAATAACTTTACGAGCAAAAACTGCAAGAGAAAGAGTTCTGTGCTCTGCTGCCCAGCCTACAATACAGGTAGGAGAACTAGGGGTCACTATTTAAAAATAAAGGATCGCCCATTTAAGACAGAAATGAGGAGAATCTTTTCCTCTCAGGTGGTCATGAGTCTTTGGAATTCCCTTCCTCAAAAGATGGTGGAAGCAGAGTCTTTGAATATTGTTTAAGGCAGAGGTGGATAGATTTTTGATAAGCAAAGGGGTGGAAGGTTATCGGGGATAGGTAGAAATGTGGAGTAATCAGTTCAGCCATGAACGTATTGACTGGTGGAGCAGGCTCGAAGGGCTGAGTTGGCCTACCCCTGTTCCTAATTCGTATGTTCTTTCTAGTATCTGTGTTAGACTGTTAATTACTGCCTGAGCTTGTGACTATGGTTTATCTGAAAACTGAACAAACGTGTCTTTACCTTTATCTCAATAAAGTCAATTCACGGAAAGCTTTGTGTTGGGAAGTCTGTTCCCATCTTAGAAGGGGATATAAACCACCCCTATCTCATCGAATTTCTTCCTCAAAAGGTGGTGGGTGACAACCCAAATGGGACTTGGCACATTGTGAATGCTTTTTGAGAGAAAATAAGCATCTCGAGTTTGTGACACTGGCCAACACGTGTCTTGGGTGCGAAAACCCTTTTGGCAAATGTGGAGAAATTAACGGAACCACCAGTGATCAAAGGCACTTATTCAAAAATATACAAAGAGAATAAATGAATGCATGTTGTTAAAGATCTTAAATGAGTCTTCGAGGAGAAATACAAGGACACAGTAAAGATAAGATCAGTCAAGATAAGGTCTGCCAGAATGAGTTTTTCAAATGGGATTTTTTTTCAAATAAGTTACATAAAGTGACACATCTGAGAATGTTTTGCACTGTCCGCTTTGGAGATAAACTAAGAAATTAACCCCGCTGCAGCCGCTGTTTTCATTTAATTAACTACATAAATTTTGCATTGGTCAGAGTAAAATTTATATATTGGACATTATTTGACTTTCAATTTCTAAATTAAAAATTAAAATTGGGCAAATTAACACATTGGGCTTTGGGGTAGAGCTACAATGGATTCTTTTTACTTCTTTTTTCAAGAAACAGAGGACAATAGTTTCCAGGGTCACATCGGAACTGATGCCAAAGCAAAAGATGCAGCAGCTTTAAGAATTACAGAACTTATCTGCAGACATCAAATGTCATAGAACTGTCACAATTTTGTTTAAAGGCTTTCCCTTCTCAAAATCCTTGGTCATTTGTAATCTTCCCAGACAAAGTGCTTTTAAGGAGAGATAGTTGCAAGCATTCCTGTCTGCAATGTAAAGCTCCATGCCAAAACACCAAGCCTGCGTAGAAGAAATAGGAATACATTAGCGTATTTAAATTCATATGAGTAATTATTTCAAGCACATATAGGAGAATTTATTTGAACCATGAGATCCACAAAAACCATGGGATGCCAGAGAGGAGCAGTGGGAAAGGAGCGGATTTAAAAAACACCAGACATTGGTGAATCAGAGATTAGTAGCGGCAGAGGAATGGATTTAAAACGCACCAAAACTTGATCAATAAGAGACGAGTAGCGGGAAAGGAGCGGATTTAAAATGCACCAAATCCTGGTGACGGTGCAAGGAGCAACACACGCGTTGCAGGTCTTAAAGTTCCACGCACTATAAGTTAGGCCTTATCAGTAACCTTGTCAAAAGTGCCCAGCCATTTGTTCACCATGCAGGCTTGATGCTGAAATAGGATGAATCAGAAACATCCTGCATGACTATCAATACCTGGATCAGAACATTTCTCGCTGTATATCACACAAACCTAGAAACAGGCCGAAGGCCCTGAAACATGTCCAGCCTACCTCAGAATACCCAGGAAGAGTAATGCATCCCAACAAATTGAGCAACAGGTGAAGCTAGCTGTTTCACACTGCTGCTATGCAGTGGTGTTCTCCACAACAGGATGATTCCGTCAAGCCAAAAAAGACGTCCTACCTATCACACAAATGATTAATGTGGTATATGGATTTCAATGTCAATGTGATGCTAGGTAAATAGGCCTTGCATCACATAGACTGGCGGATCATATCAAAGAACATGTCTCTTCTGCTGTTCGCAATGGGGAAGGTACAGGCCATATCCAAACAGCCCATTCTTGGAAAACTCAAAACACAGTGTCCAACATTAGATGTGGGTCCGTGATTAGACAACAATTACACTGAGAACCAAATTAAGAAGGTCAGTAGGGTTCGCAGTGTGGTGCGATTGCGTGTACTGGAAGCTACATATATTAGTACACAGGACCCTGTTCTTTTCAGGCAGAGATTACATATACACACATTACAACTGTTTCAGCGAAACAAATAAGAGACAGCCATTCGCTGGTTCATTCCTCAGGGCAATGCCTTGAAAAATCAGAGTCAACCTGCCTTGTTAAATTTCAAACAAACTTGGCATTAACTGTCAGTCGCAACAAACTGATTCATTCGCCATGGCAATGACTCGACCAGTCATACTGCACTTGCCAACTAATCAGCAATCTCTTTTCATACAGCATAAATTAGTTGCTTTCCCTTGCATTGGTAATCTTCCGATTTGTCCAGATGAGTGCAAGATGAAAGGCTTCAACAAAATGTATTTATTTTCAGTAAAACGCAAATAATACAGTTGTTATAATAGGGATCTTTAATTATCTGAATATAGACTGGGATACTTGTAATGTAAAGGTCGGAGAGGAACTGTTCCTAGAGTGTTTTCAGGAAAAAGCAGTATGTTTCCAGTCCAAAGAGAAAGGAGGCTCTGGTGGACCTTGTTCTTGGGTATGTGGTTGGGACAAGTTGATCAGGTGACAGTAGGAGCATATTTAGGGGACAGTGATCAATAGTATCATAAGATTTAGGTTGGTTATGGGAAGCGACAAAGAGCAATTTGGAATAACAACAGTTAAGTGAGGGAAAGCCAACTTAAATGAGGTAAGAATGGAACTGGGTTGAATAAACTGGAATCAAAGTTTGCCAGGAAAAACAGTAGCAGAGCAATGGTTTACTTTCATACTAATATGTGAACCTACAAACTTATGAATTAGAGCAGGGGTAGGCCACTCGGCCCTTCTAGCCTGCTCCGCCATTCAATATGTTCGTTGCCAAACTGATCATTCCACATTTCCATCTATTCCCGATAACCTTCCACCCCCTTGCTTACCAGGAATCTATTGACATCTTTCTTAAAATCATTTAAAAGACTCTGCACATCGCCTTTTGAGGAAGATAATTCAAAAGACTTAGCACCTTCTAAGAGAAAACAATCCTCTCATCTCATCATCAGAAATGGGCGACCCCTTATTTTTAATCAGTGACTCCTAGTTCTAGATCTCCCATAAGGGGAAACATCCTTCCAACATCCACCCTGTCAAGACCCCTGAGGATGTTATATGCTTCAATCAGATTGCCTCTTACTCTTCTAACTACCAGCTGATACAAACCTAGCCTATCCAACCTTTCCTCATAACACAGCCCGCCCATTCCAGGTATTAGTCTCGTAAACATTCTCTGTACTGCCTCCAACGCATTTACATCCTTCCTTAAATAAGGAGACCACTGCTGTACACAGTACTCTAGATGTGGTCAAAATGCCCTGTATATCTGAAGCATAACCTCCCTATCTCTGTATTCAATTCCCCTTGCAATAAACGATAACATTCTATTTGCTTTCCTAATTACATGCTGAAACTGCATACTAATCTCGACGATTCATGCATTAGGACACCCAGATCACTCTGCATCTCAGAGCTCTGCAATCTCTCACCAATTGGATAATAAGCTTCTTTTTTATTCTTCCTGCCAAAGTGGGCAATTTCCCATTTTCCCACATTATCTTCCTTTTGCCAGGTCTTTGCCCATTCAATTAACCAATCTATATCCCTTTGTAGCCTCCTTATGTCCTCTTCACAAATTACTTTCCTACCTATCTTTGAGTCATCAGCAAATTTAGCACCCATACCTTCGGTCCCTTCATCGTAGTCATTTGTATAAATTGTAAAAAGTTGAGGCCCCAGCACAGATCCCCGTGGCACACCACTTGTTAAATCTTACCAACCAGAATATGACCCAATTATGTCTATCTTTGTTTCCTGTTAGCTAAGCAATCTTCTATCCATGCCAATATGTTACCCCCAAAACCATGACCTTTTATTTTCTGCAATAGCCTTTGATGTGGCAACTCATCAAATGCCTTCTGGAAATCTAAGTACAATATATTCACTGGTTCCTCTTTGTCCATAGCACATGTAACTCCCTCAAAGAACTCCATTGAATTGTTTAAACATGATTTCCCTTTCACAAAACCATGTTGACTCTGTCCGATTACCTTGAATTTTTCTAAATGCCCTGCTTTTAATAATAGTTCAGATCATCGGCCATCTCCTTCGTTTCCATTATGAATTCCCCAGACTCATTTTTTATAGAACCAATGCTTAGTTTGTTAACTCTTTTCAAACAAATATCAATAGAAACTCTTACTATCTGTCCTTATATTTCTAGCTAGTTTTCTCTTGTATTCTAATTTTGCTTTCCTTATCAATCCTTTCTACATTCTTTGGTGTTCAATATATTCTGTCCAATATTGTGACCTGCTTCCCATCTTTTCACAATTATTGGCTTTTTTTCTTTAAGTTTGATACGATCTTTAACTGTTTTACTTAACCACGGATAGCGGGCCCCGCCCTTGGAATTATTCTTTCCCGTTGAAATGTATCTATTATGTGTGTATTCTGAAATATACCCTTAAATGTCAGTTTCTGCATATCGATTGACCTATCCCTTAACCTGATTTGCCAGTACACTTTAACTAGTTCTGTTTTCATGCCCTCATAATTACCCTTATTTAAGTTTAAAATACCAGTCTTGGACTCACTTTTCTCTCCCTCAAACTGAATGTAAAATTCAATCATATTATGAGTTCCACTACCCAGAGGGGCCTTAACTATGAGGTCATTAATTAATCCTATCGAAGATAAGACAGTTCAGGCTCAGTAAAACTACATTCCCTCGAAGGGGAAAAATAGGGCAAGCAAATCCAGAGCCCTCTCAATGACAAACGAGATAAGAATGAAGATGAAGAAGAAAGAAGTGAGCTTATGACAGACTGCAAGTATATAGTACAATGGGGAACAAGGCTGCTTATGTAAGGTGCAGAGGAGAAGTGAAAAACCATTTCACAGAAGCGAAAAGAGAATATGAAAAGAGTCAGGCAGCTAACATAAAAGGGAATCCCAAAGTCTTCTATAGGCATATAAATAGTAAAAGGATGGTAACAGGTGAGTAAAGTTGATTAGGGAAAAAAAGGGGGATGTACACATGGAGGCACAAGAAAAAGCTAAGGTATTAAATTAATACTTTGGACTGTATTTTCCAAGGAAAAAAATGCTACCCAAATCACAGTATAAGAGGTGGTTATTAATACACTAGAATGATCTACAATTGATATGGAAGAGGTATTAGATAGATTGTCCATACTTAAATTTGATAAAGCACCAGGCCGGATGAGATGCATCTAAGGTTACTGACAGAAGTGAGAGTGGAAATTATGAAGGCACTGGTCATAATTTACCAGTCTTCCTTACACTCAGGGATGGTACCAGAGGACTGGAGAATTGAAAATATTACACCTTTGTTCAGAAAAATATTTAAAGATATGCCCAGCTATTACAGTCCAGTCAGTTTAAATTGGGTGGCGGGGAAACTTCTAGAAAGAATAATTTCGGGCAAAATTAATCGTCACATGAACAAATGAAGGTTAATTTATGAAAACCAACATTTATACGTTTACAAAAAAAATCATGTTTAAATAAGTTGTTAGAGTTATTTGAAGGGGTAAACGAGAGGGTTGATAAGGGCAATGCTGTTGATGTGTTGCACATGGACTTCAAAAAGGCATTTGATACGATGCCAAAAAACAGACTTGTGAGCAAAGTTATAGCTCATGGAATAAAAGGGATGGGAGCAACAAGGATACAAAATTAGCTGATTGACAGGAAACAGCATGTAGTGATACTGGATATTCTTCGTGTTGGAGGAAGTTTTGTCGTGGAGTTGCCCAAGGATCAGTTTTGGGAAATTTGCTCTTCCTGATATATATTAATGATTTAGATTTTGGTGTACAGGGCACAATTTTACAGTTTGCAGAGGATAAGAAACGTGGAATCATTGTAAACATTGAGGTGGATAATGTAGAACTTCAAATGTTCATAGAGAGGTGGGTGGAATGGGTGGACAGCTTGCAGATGAAGTTAAATGCTGAGGAATGTGAAGTGATTCATTTTGGTAGGAAAAATATGGAAAAACTGTGTAACATAAAGGGCACAACTCTAAAGTGGGTGGAGGAGCAATGGGACCTGGGGATATAAATGCATAATCACTGAACGTGGTAGAACAGGGTCAGGGAGCAGTCGATAAAGCAAAAAGTATTCTTGGCTTTATAATTGGGGGGCTGTAGTAAAAGAGCAAGGAGTTTATGTTGAAATAAAAACAGAAAGTTCCTGGAAAATTCAGCAAATCTGGCAGCATGTGTGCAGCAAGCAACAGAGTTAAAGTTTCAGGTTGGTAGCATTCCATTAGAACTGGTGAAAGTTAGAAAGATAGTAGTTATTGAACAAGTGAGAATGCGGAACGGGAAGAGAAGAACATAAGATAAATTATGCGACCACAGGAGAGATTAAATGACAAAGACGGCATGGAACAAAGTCAAAGGCAGTGCTAATAGTTGTGTTCAAATCCAAAAGCATTAGTCTAAAAAGAATACTAAAGGCAGAATAATGAACAGTTCTGTCCAAAAAGTAAAATGGTGAAAATAAAAACACGTTTAAAACAGCCGCATGATTAAAAACAAAGTAAAATAAAATAAAATAAACTGTCATGTTCTAAAATTGTTGAACTCAATGTTGAGCCCAGAATGCTGAAGAGCGCCTAATCAGAAGATGAGGTGCTTGTGTTGAGGTTCACTGGATCACTGCAGCAGGCCCAGGACAGAAATGTTGGCCTGGGAGCAGGATGGTGAATTGCAATAGCAAGTAACCAGAAGCTCGGCGTCATGCTTACAGACGGAGTGGAGATATTCCACAAAATGGTCACGCAATCTTCGTTTTACCTCCACCATGTAGATGCAACTGCACTCCGAGAGGTGAATACCGTATACTAAATTGAAAGAAGTATAAGTAAATCGTTGCTTCACGTGAGACAAGGGTCCAGAATCTTGGTAATGGAAACTACGAAGGTATGAGGTGCGTGTTGGCAATGACGGATTGGGACAGGATGTTTAAAGGGCTGACAGTGGACAGGCAATGGCAAACATTTAAAGAGCACATTGATGAACTGCAACAATTTTTTGTCCCAGTCTGGCGCAATATTAAAACGGGAAAGGTAGCCAAACCATGGCTTACAAGGGAAATTAGAAATAGCATTAGATCCAAGGAAGAGGCATATAAATTTGCCAGTTAAAAAAAACAGACCTGAGAATTGGGAACAGTTTAGTATTCAGCAAATAAGGACCAAGGGATTGATTAAGAAGGGGAAAATAAGGTACGAGAGCAAGTTTGCGGGGAACATAAAAAGGAACTGTAAAGTTTCTACAGGGATGTGAAGAGAAAAAGTTTGGTGAAAACAAATGTGGGTCCTTTACAGTCAGAAACGGGAATTTATTATGGGGAATAAAGAAATGGCTGACCTACTAAATGCATACTTTGGTACTGTGTTCACAAAGGAGGACACAAATAACATACCAGAAATGTTGGGGAACACAGGGTTTAGTGAGAGAGACGAACTGAAATAAATCAGTATTAGTAGAGAAATGGTGTTGGGGAAATTGATGGGCTTGAAGATGATAAATCCCCTGGGCCTGTTGGCATGCATCCCAGAGTATTTAAGGAAGTGGCCCTAGAAATAGTGGATGCATTGGTGGTCATCTTTCAAGATTCTATAGGCTCTGCAGCAGTTCCTACAGATTGGAGGGTAGCAAATGCAACCCCACTATTTAAAAAGGGAGGTAAAGAGAAAGCAGGGAATTATAGACCAGTCAGCCTGACGTCGGTAGTGGGGAAAATTCTAGAGTCCATTATCAAAGATTTTATAGCAGAGTACTGGAGAACAGTGGTAGAATCGGACAGAGTCAGCATAGATTGACGAAAGGGAAACCATGCTTGACAAATTTACTGGACTTCTTCGAGGATGTAACCAGTAGAGTTAATGAGGGGGACACAGTGGGTGTGGTATATTTGGACTTTCACAAGACTTTTGACTAAGTCCCACATAAGAGATTAGCATGTAAAATTATAGCACATGGAATTGGGGGTAGTGTATTGCGATGGATATAAAATTGGTTGGCGGACAGGAAACAAAGAGTAGGGATAAATCGGTCTTTTTCCAAATGGCAGGCAGTGACTAGTGGGGTACCGCAAGGTTCGGTGCTAGGACCCCAGCTATTCACAATATACATTAATGGTTTAGATGAGGGAACTAAATGTAATATCTCCAAATTTACCGATGACACAAAACTGGGTGGGAGGGTGAGTTGGGAGGAGGATGCAGAGAGGCTTCAGGGTGATTTGGACACGTTGAGTGAGTGGGCTAATGCATGGCAGATGCAGTATAATGTGAATATATGTGAGGTGGCCCACTTTGGTAGCAAAAGCAGGAAGGCATATTATTATCTTAACGGCTACAAACTGAGAGAGGGGAATATGCAGCGAGAACTGGGTGTTCTCGTACACGAGTCACTGAAGGCAAGCATGCAGGTACAACAGGCGGTAAAAACGGAAAATGGTATGTTGGCCTTCATTGTGAGAGGGTTCGAGTACAGGAACAGGGATGTCTTGCTGCAATTATACAGGGCCTTGTTGAGGCCACACCTGGAAGATTGTGTGCAGGTTTGGTCTCCTTATCTGAGGAAGGATGTTCTTGCTATTGAGGGAGTGCAGCGAAGGTTTACCAGACTGATTCCAGGGATGGCGGGACTGACATGTGTAGATGGATTGAGTCGGTTAGGATTATATTTGCTGGAGTTCATAAGATTGAGGAGGGATCTCATAGAAGCATCTAAAGCTCTAACAGGACGTGACCGGGTAGATTCAGGAAGTATGTTCCCGATGGTGGGTGAGTCCAGAACAAGGGGTCATAGTCTAAGGATATGGGGTAAACCTTTCAGACTGAGAAGAGGAGAAATGTCGTCACCCAGAGAGTGGTGAGCCTGTAGAATTCGCAACCACAGAAAACAGTTGGGGCCAAAAAATTGAATGTTTTCAAAAAGGAGTTAGACATATCTCTTGGGTCTAAAGGGATCAAAGGGTATGAGGTGAAAGCCGGAACTGGTTACTGAGTTGAATGATCAGCCATGATCATAATGAATGGCGGAGCAGGCTCGAAGGCATAATTGTCCTAGTCCTGCTCCTATTTTCTATCTTTCTAAGAAAGGAGTGTTTGAGACCCTGGATGGTGAGGAGATTGAATAGCTTTACCCCTGCTACGATTGCGTGGGACGATGCCGTGGGAAGGGGATGAGTTCGTGGGCGTGATAGAGGAGAGGATCAAGGAGCCCCCGAGGGAATGATCCCTTCGGAATGGTGATGGGGAGGAGAGGGGAAGACGTGTTTGGCGGTGGCATCATATTGGAGGTGGTGGGAATGAGAGACGATGATACTTTGAATGTGCAGGCTGGTGGCATGCAAAATGAGCACAAGGACAACCCTATTGCTGCGCTGGAAGTGCGAGAAATGGGTCATACATGGTCGTGGGCCCTGTCAGCAACAGCGGGGGTGAATCCTCGGTTGGGGATAATGGAAGACTTATCAGAAGCACTGTTGTGGAAAGTTGCATCATCAAAATGGATGCATCTGACATAGCGAAAATGGGATAATGGAATGAAGTCTTAACAAGGGGCAATGTGTAGAAATTTAGTCGAGGTCGCTGTGGAAGCCAATGGGCTTATATTGGATGTTAGTGGCCAAGTGATCCCCAGCGCTGGAGAGAGAGAAGTCGAGGAAGGGAAGGGATGTGTCGGAGAGGGACCATGTGAAGGTTCGAGAAATATTGAAATTGGAAGCAAAGTTGATGATGTTTTCCATTTCGGGACGGGAGCAGGAAACATCACTGATACAGTCATCAATGTACTGGAAACAGAGATGGAGTAGGGGCCGAGCAGTAATGGAACAAGGAATCTTCGACAGATACCACAAAAAGACCATCGTAACAGGGATCCATTTGTGTACCCAGAGCAACATCTTTTATTTGGTTATGTTGAAATTGTATTAGGCACTAGTGCAGCCTCAGTTGGAGTGCTGTGTCGAGTTCTGAGCGCCACATTTAAGGATAGGTGACTTGGATGAGGAATTTCAGTTCTGAAGATAGATTGGAGAAGTGAGACTGTTTTCCTTGGAGAACAGAAGGTGGAGATGTAATTTGCTAGAGGTATTCAAAATCATGAGGGGTCCAGACAGAGTAGATAGAGATAAACTGTTCCCACTCGTGAAAGGATCGAGAACAAAAAGGCACAGATTTAAGCCATTTGGCAAAAGAAGCAATGGCGACATGAGGGAAATTTGGTCAAGCAGTGAATCGGTACGGTCTAGAAATCACTGCCTGAGATCATGCTGGAGGCAGTTTCAATCGAGGCATTCAAGAGGGAATTAAATAGTTACCCGAAAAGAAATAATCTGCAAGGTTATGGGAAGAAGGCAGGGGAACGGCACGAAGTGAATTGCTCACCCAGAGTGCCGGTACAGGCATGCTGGGCCGAATCGCCTCCTTCTCCGATGTAACAATTCTGTGATAATGTATAAAAGAGCAGTTTGACAGGATCTGAGGAGAAATTTAAAGCTTTGTTGCTGCATCGAACGGAGAAAACTGATTAATTGACCTGAACAGTGCTTTGCCACTGGGAATTATTTGAAACATAATTATTAATAATGAATTGAGAAGTCGATACAGAAAGTTAATATGGAACTGGAGGGGAGACAGGATACGAAGGTTTGGGAAAGTGGATAAACTAACGCAATGGTTGAGGAGACAGGATTCAATACAGTGAAAGTCGAGGATGAGATTCACAGGGAGAGACTGCAATAGAGCGTGAGATGAAATCTAATCGATAGATCCCAGTAACACAACTCAATTAATATATTCAAACATCACTCTCTGTAATCATAGATGACGGAGAACAGTACATTGGTTATAAAACATGTTCAATATATTTACTTTACACATTCAATTAATTTTAAATAGCAAATCATTCATAAAATCAGTCTGGGTCTTTATTAAGTTTAACTTTCACAGAGATTTTAAAGCACAGATTTAAATAATGATTCACCATCAGTGTAGAACTGATTCGATTCTGTCATTTAATCAGTCAGTAAGTAAATAAAATGAACTTTCTCCAAAATGGAGTGAGGACCTGCGAGTGATAAGCACAGAGTAGGCGAGACCAACAATAAACCTCACCCAATCTGACAACATCCTAATAAAAACTTCAACTCACACTTTCTCTCACTAATTGTTCTCGTCATTCCAAAAGGTTTACCCTCGTGAGTTATTCATATCGCTGCTTTCCTCTCTCTCTTTCTCTTTCCTTCTGGTTATCTATTTCTGCTTTGCTATCCCTTCTCCTTCTCTCCTTCCTTCTCCCTGTCCCCATCTCTATCCCCCCGGATCACACACGCCCTGCAAACTGTTTCTCAATGCTCCTTTCTCGCATCCTATTTAAGCTTAGAACCCCGCGACTGTATGCTCTTCACCAGCTCCATGTGCAATGGGATAGACATATTTTTGGTCGCTCAGGGAATCAAGGGAATCAAGGGAAGTGGAGAGCGGGCGGGATATTGGAATTGAATCCGAGAGCAGCCATGATCATTTTTGAATGCCGGAGCTGTTCGTTTTTTCAATGATTCTATTCTCAGAGTCACTTTGCTCAATGATGAAACATCTGTGAATAATTTAAGGTGTCTAAAGAGCCCCTATATCTCCACCTGTTCACCTACGTGCTTCACTTCATTTACAATGCATGTAATGAACAGCATCGAAAGATTCTTCCAGAAAAAAACTTCACAATCATTGAAATTCCTTCTCCTGGAATTATAAAGTACTCCGTTATAATGTGGGATTGTTTAATTAATAAAGCACCAACATCAGCGCTGCAGCTGATAATCTACAGATAAATGGAAAGACTCTTGATTCCAACTGATAGAGTGTAAGCCAATAAAACATCACATTCATACTTTCTATTTTACAATGTGGTCCAGTGACAGTGAAAGCTCCGCAAGTGAAGCAGCGAAGGAGATGTGCAAGAGTCAGCAGCATACTCAGTTCAGTAGCCAGACCTCTGAAGCAGCGACAGACACACATAGTATAAAATAATATTTTATAACAAAGATAACCAATAAATACATTGAAATCCTAGTTAAATTGAAGCATGTTATTGAAGAGGGGGGCCATTGTTATGTCCCTTTGTAACACTGAGAACACGAGCTGTCTTATTATCAGTCACTGAAAACACAGTCATAAAAATATTGTAGGACAGGTTTGATCCACAACATGAAACTGTTTACAGCTCCTGATAATCTGATTCCTGCTCTGAGCCGAGATACTTGATTCGAATGCATTCATTACACAGAATAATCCAGGAACAATGCAAGAGATTGACATACAAATGGCATTACAAACATAATGTAGCTCCTACAAGACTGAAAGAGCTAAATGTTAGGAGGTGCCATCAATGAACCTTTGGAAGAGGCAGCTGTGCAAAACGCATAGTGAGAAATAATACCAAGTGCAGCAACGCAGTTAACATCGATTTACACCATTAACAACAGATATACAGGCTTACCAGGAACTCCAATTGCAGCAACTACAGGATAATAAATGGATTGGATCAGAAGGAATACTGGATATCCCATTTCTATGGGAAGCAGAGACTTCTGTTTGCCTGGAACCCACAGCTCCAGCAGACACTCAGAGCCTATCCATTCCAACAGGTGCAGATTTAAGCAGGGGTTAAGTCTCCACTGACACGGTTATCTCCCTGATCATTGCTATTAGTTACACTCACCTGAACAAACATATTACATCAGCAGCTTTGAATGCTCTGGAGAGGTTTCAGCGGAGTGTTACTAAATTGATACCTGGAATGAGCTGGTTGTCTTATGAGGAAAGGTTGGACAGACTGGTCTTGTTTTCACTGGAATTTAGAAGTGTGAGGAGAGAATTGGTTAAATAATATGAGATAATGAATGGTCTTGACAAGGTGGATGTGGAAGGCATGTTTCCTCTTTTTTTCGTGGGGGGGGGGGGGGGTCCAGAATGAGGGGGGGGCACTGTTTTAATATTAGGTGTCGCCGTTTTTTCACATAGATGAGGAGACATTTTCCCTCGCAGAGGATTGGGCGACTTTGGAATTCTCTGCTTCAGAAGCTGGTGGAGGCGGGGTCATTTAATATTTTAAGGCAGAGGTAGATGGATTCTTGTTAGGCAAGGGAATCAAAGATTGTCGGAGGTAGATGGGAGTGTGGAATTCGAGACAAAAACAGATCAACCATGATCTTATTTAATGGCGGAGAAGACTGGAGGGGTCGAATGGCCTACTTTTGCTCCTAATTCGTATGTCCATATGTTCGTATTTTTACCTGTTTCTTTTACATTGGGTAATGTCTCCATTAAAATTAGAACTGTGCCATCTCCTGACTCCATTCCTCCAGTTCAATTATGACCAGCCATGTGTCAATGTCAACTGCTCTAAAACTCTGCTGCTAATGACCAGTCCTTACCATGTCCCGGTCGCCCATCACCCTCACCTTCACTGACCTGCAATGGCTCCCATTTCCCTATCATCTTACAATTAATATTCATATCACTGAGTTAAAATCACTCCGTGTCCACACCCCTCCCCATCTCTGGCCCCTCCTCCAAACCTGCAGCAAACCTATCCATGTTCTCTCCATACCTCTGACATTGGCCTCTTTCACTGCGACTGACATTGCTTGGTTCCATTCGCACTCATCTGATTGCGGCCAGCTCATCTCCAGCAATGGCTTCTCTTCCCACACCAGCACATTTACTTCTGGAGTTCCTGAACTTCCCATTCTTTCTCCCACCTCTTTCTTATCTACATGTTGTCCACTGGAAACACCATCTACAGCCATATTGTCAGATCCACATGTATACGAACAACA
The DNA here is from genome assembly GCF_036365525.1 of Heterodontus francisci. Lineage (NCBI taxonomy): Eukaryota > Metazoa > Chordata > Chondrichthyes > Heterodontiformes > Heterodontidae > Heterodontus > Heterodontus francisci. Next base: position 37,900,015 of record NC_090398.1, read on the forward strand.
CCCGGATCCTGATATCCACCAACTCTCTCGACCCTCCACTGCCTCTGTATTATCAGACTGTAACAGTCTGTTTTCCATGAGCTGCAATTAACCATGGGGAAGAATGAAGCCTCCATCTTTGGGCACACTACAACCTTCAGACCTTTGTCACTGATGCCATCCCCCTCCTAACTGTTGTCTCAGACTGAATATGATGTGATATAAACTATGATTCCGAGGACCATTGCATTTTTTCCGATCTAAAAATTGACTTGGATCCTGGAATACAGAGTAGAAATTGAAAATTTGCCTATGATAGCAAACCTGGGGGAGCTGCATACAATGAGGATGATGCACAAACACATGTAACAGGAAATAGATAGACAAGCAAAATGGACAGAGAGGTGGCAGATGAAATTTAATACAGACTCGTGTGAGGTGATGCATTAGAAGAGGGGATATAGAGAGGCAATGTAGAATTGGTCAAATTGTAGATAAAATCACCCCCTAACCTTCTAAATTCCAGGGACACTGACCAATTAAACAGTCCCAAGCCAAGCAAATTGTTGGGTTTCACACAGAGTAATTTTCCCTCTGCACTGTACCATCACACACTTCCAGGGGCGGGACAGAATGGGGTTAGATACAGAGTAAAGACAGGAGCCTATTATACTATAAATAGAGAAATAGGCTTGTGCAGTACAAACTGATACTGGATGAAATGTAGCATAAGCGGACACGCACACAGACACAGATACACACCAAGACAGACGGACATACACACACACAGTTACAAACACATATACATATAGACACACGCACACAGACACCCACAAACACGCAAACGTACAGACACTGACACACTCACACATACACACACAGGCGCACATACATACACACCAACATACCTGCACACATCCACAGACACACATGCCAACACACATACATACACACACAGACACAGACAGACACACACACAGACATACCTACATGCATCCAGAGACAGACATGCAGACACACATACATACACACACAGACACAGACAGATACACACACACAGACACAAGCACAGACATACACGGTGATTGCACAATCCACACGTCAGTAAAAATTAACAAACAGAATCTCCATAATAAATCCCCATGTTCTGCCCCATCCTGTGTTGAGGGTTTCATGTTCCTGTCTGTTCCGTTTAACCAGACTCTCTCTATCCTCCTGAAGTCTGGTATTGTTACCTTCACTGCTTATTACTTTGCAGATGACACAAAATTTGACAAAAAATTGAGTTTTGCCCTGTAAACACAAGTCTAAGTCATTGGTATATGTCAAAAAGAGCAGTGGCACTAATATGAACCTCCACTGTAAACCTCCCTCCAGTCTGAAACATCCATTACTCTGTCAGCCAATGCCGTATCCACTCAGCCACTGCCCCTGTAATCCATGGTGCACCAATATTGCTAACTGGTCGATTAGGAGTCACCATTAAGTCCTCCCCATGAGGACACTTGTCCCAGACCTCTCTGTTTGTACTTTTGCATCAAAATTCCCCGGACAGGTATACCATGAATTAGGTACAGAGTAATGCTCCTTCTAAACTGTCCCACCCAACACTACCAGGGCAGTAACATTGAGGGGCAGATAAAGAGTGAATCTCGTTCCACATGGTCAAAAACAAATGGAGAAACAGAAAGAGATAAACAGAGAGATACAGACCAACGGGGTGACTAAGAGTGATAGACGGATATTTAACATTGGACAGAAGAGCAGGAGGCAATTTCACCCCTCATCCCTGATTCAGCATTCAATGAGATCAGGGCTGATATATGATCTAACTCATATCATATATTTGCGCCTTTGCTCCTTATCACTTAATAAAGTTGGTTAACAAAAATCTGTCAAACTCAGATTTAAAAATTAACAATTAAGCCTGCGTGAATTGCCGTTTGAAGAAGAGAGTTCCAAAACTGCAAAACAAATCCAAAGGAAAGTTGAATAGGTTGGGCTTATTTTCTTTGGAACAGAGGAGTCTGAGGGGAGATTGAGTTGAGGTGTATAATATTATTAGGGGCCTAGAGAGAGTGGATAGGAAGGACATATTTCCCCTAGCACAGAGGTCCATAAACAGAGACATAGATTTCAAAATTTCCACAACCATTATCATGAGGGTACGATGGCTCCCACATTGGCATAGTGTGCTGCCTGTTTAAATGGAGAGTATTCATCTAAATTGCTCCCTCTTCCGATTCTTCTCTCTTCATACCTTTCTCTTATATGTTTGTGCACAGAGCAGTGAAGGATGACATCAAATTAAAATATCTTACATTCTCCTTTTCAATCCACGTCAGCAATCTCTCTCTCTCCAACATTGTCCCTCTCTACAGCCCTCTCTCTACCTGAATATCTAACCCTCTCTCCTTCTGACTGTCCCCTAGTGTCAGAGATAGCAGGAGGGAGAGACAGTGAGAGAATGTTGCAGGAACTGTACCCCTTTCCTAAGCTGTGATGAACCTGCTCTGGGAGTGTTTGATAGGCTACATTAATTGGCCGTGTACAATCCTATATCAGGCTGTGAAGAAGCATAGCATGTTCAGTGCACAACGTGTCACTCCTACCTGCTACTTGGAAGAGAGAATGACTCAAGGTGGCGTTTGACCGAGTGTGGCATCGAGGAGCCCGAGTAAAAATCAAATAAGTGGGAATCAGGGAGAAAATTCCCCGTGGTTGGAGTCAGACTGAGCACAAAGGAAGATGTCTGTGGTTGTTGGAAGTCATTCATCTCTGCTCCAGGGCATCACTGTACGAGAGCCTGAAGGTAGTGTCCTAGGCCCAACTATCTTCAGCTGCTCTTCAATGTCCTGCTCTACATCATTATGTCTGAAGTGGGGATGTTTACTGAGGATTGTACAGTGTTCAGTTTTACATTTACACCTCCTCAGATAATGAAATCCCAACAGGAAATATTGGAAATAGTGAACAGGTCAGGCAGCATCTGTTGAGAGGGACAGAGTTAGTGCTTCAAGTCGATGGTTTCCAAATTTCCAACATCCACACTATTTTGCCTCGGATAATGAAGAGGTGCAGTGGTGCATGCACCAAGACCCGAACAACATTCAGGCTTGGGCCGACCGGTCGGCAAGTAACATTCACATCACACAAGTGCCAGGCAATGACCATCTGCAACAAGAGAGAATGCAACCAGCTCCCCATGGCATTGAAAGCATTATCCCATCGTTGAATCCCCAGCATCAGCATCCTGGGGAAACATTGACATCAAACTTAACTGAACGAATCCCATCAATAGTTTTTTTTTCATCCAGCGGCTGGTGGGGGTCCGGAACTCAATGACTGAAAAGATGGTAGAGGCAGAAACCCTCATCACATATGAAACAAACTCTTGGATATACACTTGCAGGAATAACTTCTTCATGTTTAAGATAGGTAAGGAATAACTCTCCTCCTCTGCACTGCCCCATCGAGTACTCTCAGGGGAGGTGCAGCACGGGTTAGGTACAGAGTAAAGCTCTGCGTAAAATGTCCCTGAAGTGTCGGATTAACCCTGATCCCTCACTGTTCCTGACTCAGCCTCAAGTTTCAACTCCCTCAGTCACTGAGACGCTCCTGTATCACTTGCCTTAATATAACGGCACAACATTTACAGACGGGCAGCACAGTGGCACAGTGGTTAGCACCACAGCCTCACAGCAGCGCGCGTTCGATTCTGGTTACTGCCTTTGCAGAGTTTGCAAGCTCTCCCTGTGACCGCGTGAGTTTCTGCTAGGTGCTCCGGTTTCCTCCCACAGCCAAAGACTTGCAGGTTGATAGGTAAATTGGCCATTGTAAATTGCCCCTAGTGTCGATAGATGGTCGGAGAATAGTGGCGATATAGTAGGGAATAACGGATTAATGTAGGATTAGTATAAATGGGTGTTTGTTGGTCGGCACAGACTCGGTGGGCCAAAGGGCCTGTTTCAGTGCTGTATCTCTAAATAAATAAAAATAAATAAATAACCAGATGCCGGGTTTGGGAGCCGGACAGGGACACGTGATTAGGACGACTGCTCGTGTGGAGAATAAGCATCAGTATTCCCTCAGAGAATCAGAACAGACCAGTGAAAATCAAAAAAAGACGTCTATATTGTATTTGCGAGCCTCGCTTTCTGGAATGTTTCAGTGTTTGGTGCAAATATTCACCCAGTGAAATGTTGCCCCTGTGGGTGGACAGTTATTTGAATAGACATTCAAACATTTGATTGAAACAATGATGTGTACCGTGTGTAACAGCATTTGCATCCTCCCATCATAATATACTTTCTGCCAATTCCAGATGATTACCACTCGTTGCTTAAAAAAGTTCTTTCTCACATCCCCCCTCTCTCTTTCACAAAACCTTCAATCTATTCTCAACGAGGAGAAGAACTAAAGATTTACAATGAAGGGTGGGAGGTGGTCGTCACTCAACAATCCTTAAAATATAACAAGGCCAAGAAGAGATGGGACAGTTCTGGACATGGCTTTAGGGAGTGAAGCTGGGCAGGTGAAAGGGGTATCAGTGGGGGTGCATTTCAGGGACAGTGATATAGATTTAGATATAGAGTGCTTATGGAAAGAACAAGGTGGAATGGGAGTAAAAGTTCTCAATCTGGGAAAGGCCAATTTTCCGAAGCTGAGATGGGATTTAGCAAAGTGGAGTGGAAACAGCGAATTGAAGGTAAATCAGTGTCAGAGCAGTGACAGTGAGCGATGGTTTAGGACAAATATGTTCCCACAACGATAAATGGTGAGAATCCAAAATCTAGTGTCCCTCCAAGGAGCAAACTGGGCAGTATAAGGCACAAAAAGGATGCTTATATCAGATACTGAGAGTTCAATACCACAGAAAGATGAGAAGAGTGTAAAAAGGTCATTGATGAAATTAACCAGCAAATTAGGAAAGCAAAGAGATGGTCGGAAGAAATATATGCAAGTTTAATCAAGAAAACCCCAAAAATGTTCGAAAAATGCATAAAAAAGCATGAACAAACTTTGGATAGAGTATTAGGGACCAAAAAGGCAACGTGTGTATGGAGGTGGGAGATGTGATTGCTTCTTAGTGACTATGTTGTGTCTGTGTTCATCAAAGAGAGAGCTTAAGGACATGAAACAACAAGTCACGGTAAATGGTTATTTTTTTTCACACGGGAGAATGGTAAACAGTGGTGTTCCCCCATGGTCAGTGCTGGGACTACTGCAGCTTTTGGTTATATAAATAATGACTTGGATATTGGAATACAGAACAAAACTTCACAATTCACCCATGACACCAAACTTGGAGGAGATGTAAACAGTGAGGCTGACACCAATCAACTGCAACAGGACATATAGAGGTGAATGTATAGACAAGTGGCAGATGGAATTTAATACAGAGAAACGTGAGTTGATGCATTGTGGCAGAAGGGACAGGGAGATACAATAACATTATATTATTAAAAATAGGAGCAGGAGTAGACCATTCAGCCCCTCGAACCTGCTCCGCCATTCAATACCACCATGGATGATCGGCTACCTGAACGCCACCTTCCCGACTGCTCCCCAGATCCCTTGATTCCCTGAGTGACCAAAACTCTGTCTATCCCAGCTTTAAATACACTCAAGGAATGAGAATCTGCAGCCCTCTGGGGTAGAGAATTCCAAAGATTCACAACCTTTTGAGTGAAGAAGCTTCTCATATCAATCTGAAATGGTTGACCTCTTATCCTCAGACTCTGCCCCTGTGTTCTAGATTCCCCAGCCAGCGGAAACAACCTCTCAGTGTCAGAACAGACCAGCGAGACTCAGCAAACGAAACTTGTCTTGCATTTGTGAGCCTCGCTTTCTGTAATGTTTTAATGTTTGGTCAGAATGTTGACCCGGTGAAATTTTGCTCCTGTGGGATGACAGTTATCTGAGTAGAGATTATAACATTTTATTGCAACATGAAGGTACCACGCATACTGATTGCAACAACATTTTCAGTGTCCCATCATATAATATACTTTGCTGGGTGTGGGATCAGGTTTTGTTATTTTTAAACGCCGATGTAAACTCGAACTCCCCTCGACACTAATAGCAGTGTTTTTAATAATCCCCGGGGGGAAAGTAAAACTTCAGACCGTCAAGCAGTAATCAAAGCCAAATTTGCTCAATTATTAGGGATTAATCAATTACAGTATACAAAGCATACAGAATATGTCACTAAATAGCGGGATATAGGTTTCTTACCAGCCTGCATAAGCAAGTGAAACCTCTGTAGTTGTGGAGTCACCAAATGCAACCGACATGAAATGGCAAACAGATGGATGTGGAGTTTTACAAAGGGTCTGAGAGAGAAGAGAGGAACAGACCCAGACATACAGAAGAACACACAGACATACACATAGACACACACACAGACATAAAGAAACACAGCGAAACACACTCACAGAAACATGCACACACAGAAACACGCACACACACAGGAACACACACAAACACAGGAACACGCATACACACAGAGGAACACACACATAGAGGAACATACATACATACACAAACGCACAGAAACACACACACACAGAAACACACACACAGACCGAGTGACCAAGAGACAGAGAGTGACAGAAAAATGTTTCAATTTCGAAAAGGCATTCGATGAGGTATTAATATCTGTTTGTAATTTGATGCTTCCAACTACGCTGCCAACAATGCTGCCTATTTCTGTGTCATTGACAAACTTGGGTACGTAGCATGTAGCATGACACCACTGTGTCTGTATCACTGACCCAAGAGGACAACAGAATGGCCCCACTGTGTCTGTATCACTGACTCCTGGGGAGAGCAGACTGACACATTGGTGTCTTTGTCGCTGACGCCGGGGAAAGGAGACTGACCCCACTGTCTCTGTATCACTGATCCCAGGGGAGAGAAAACTGACCCCACTGTGACTGTATCACTGACAACGGGATCGGGCAGACTGATCACACTGTATCTGTACCACTGACGCTGGTTGAGTGCAGGCTGACCCCACTGTGTCTGCATCATTGTACCCCAGGGGAGAGCAGAATGCCCCCAATGTGTCTGTATCACTGACCACGGGATCGGGTAGGGTGACCCCACTGTGCCTGCATCACTTTTGCAAAGGAGGGGGAGCAGACTAATCCCACTCTGTCTGCATCACTCTGCCCGAGGAGATCAGATTGGCCTCACAATGTCTGCATCACTGAACCAAGGGGACAGCAGACTGACTCCTTTGTGCATCACTGACCCTCTGGGGAGCAGACTGACCCCACTGTGTCTGTTTCACTGACTCCGCGGAGAAAGCAATATGACAACAAACTCCATCACTGACTACTGTGGAGAGCAGACTGATCCCACTATGTCTGTATCACTGACCTCGTGGTGAGAACAGACTGATCCCAGTCTGCTGTATCATTGGCCCTCGGGAGTGCAGATTAACACCACCGTGTTTGTATTACCGACCCCGGAATCTAGCAGATTAATCCCACCGTGACTGTTTCACTGAATCCAGGGAGAGCAGACTGACACCACTGTGTCTTTGTCACTGACCCCTCGGCAGACTGACACCACAGTGCATTTTTCACCTTTCCCAGGGTAGAGCAGACTGATCCCACTTTCTCTGTATCACTGATCCAGGGGAGGGCTGTCTCACCCCAGTACGTCTGTATCACGGAATCAAGTGGAAAGCAGACTGACCCCAATGTGTCTGCAATGTGTCTGTGCCACGGATCCAAGATGAGAGCAGACTGATACCACTGTGTCTGTATCATTGACCCCAGGGGACAGGAGACTCACGCCACTGTGTCTGTATCACGGACCCGGGGGGAGAGCAGACTGACACCACTGTGACTGTCTCAGAGACCCTGGAGGAGTGCAGACTGACACTAGTTTGTCTGCATCACTGAATGCTGGGAGAGCAGACTGACCCCACCGTGTCTGTATTACCGATCCTGAGGGTGGGCAGACTGATTCTACTGTGCCTGTATCACTGACACCAGGGAACAGGAGACCTACCCCACTGTTCCTGTATTACTGACCCCGGAGGAGAGAAGACTGACACTACTGAGTCTGTGTCACTGAATTCCGGGAGAGCAGACTTACCCCACTGTGTCTGTATCACTAACCCCGGGAGACAGCAGACTGACCCCACAGTGTCTGTATTACCGATCCTGTGGGTGAGCAGACTGATACTACTATGTCTGTATCACTGACCCCAGGGGACAGGAGACTTGCCTCACTGTGTCTGTATCACTGACCCCCAGGGGACAGGAGACTTACCCCACTGACACGGGGGGACAGCAGACTGACACCACTGTGACTGTCTCAGAGAACACGGAGGAGAACAGACTGACACTACTATGTCTGTATCATCGAATGCTGGGAGAGCAGACTGACCCCACTGCATCACTGACCCCGGGGGATAGAAGACCCACCCAACTCTGTCTGTATGCTTGACGCCGGGGGACAGTCATCAGACCACACTGTGTGGGCCTCACTATACCCGGGTAAGAAGTCTGACCCCACTGCGTCTGCATCACTGGCCCCGGGTGGACAGCAGACTGACAGCACTGTATCTGTACCAATGGCACCGTGGGAGAGCAGAATTACACTATTGTGTCTGTACCACGGACCAAGGGGAAAGCAACCTGACACCACTGTGTCAGTACCACCTTTTCCAGGGTTGAGCAGACTGACCCCACTTTCTCTGCATCACTGATCCAGGGGAGGGAAGACTGACCCTACTGTGTCTGTATCAGAGTCCCCGGAGAAGAGCAGACTGACACCAAACTGTCTTTGACAATGACCAAAGGGAAGAGAGGAGAATGGCCCCAATGTGTCTGGAGCACGGACCCGGGGTTGAGAGAAGCCTGATCCCACACTGTCACTTTCACTGACCCCGGAGGTGAGCAGACTAACACCACTATGGCTGTATCACTGACACCGGGGGAGAGCAGACTGACATCACTGTGACTGTATCAGTGACCCCCGATGAGAGCAGAGTGACACCACTGTTTCTGTATCGCTGAACGTGGGGGGAGCAGACTGACCACACTGTGCCTTTATCACTGACCCCGGGGGATAGAAGACTCACCCAACTGTGTCGGTATCACTGATGTGGGGGGAGAGTCGACATACTCTACTGTGTCTGTGTGACTGATCCCGGGATCGAGCAGACTGATCCAACTGTGTCTGTACCACTGACACAAGGCGATGTCAGACCGACCAAACTGTCTGTAGCACTGACTCAGAGGAGAGCAAACGGACACCACGGTGTCTGTAGCACTGAACGCGGGGCAGAGCAGACTGACCCACTATACCACTGACTCAGGGCGATAGAAGACTCACACAACTGTGTCTGCATCACTGACTCCGGGGAGAGCACATTGACCACACATTGTCTGTTTCACTGCCCCCTGGATCGAGCAGACAGACCCCACTGTGTCTGCCTCACCTACTCTGTGGGAGAGCAGAATGACCCCACTGTGTCAGCATCACTCTGCCCGGGGCATGGAGTCCGACTCCACAGTGTCTGCATTAGTGACCCGGGGAAGAGCAGATTGACTCTACTATTTCTGTCTCACTGGCGCCAGGGGACAGCAGACTGAGCCCCTGTGGCTGGATCACTGACGCCGGAGGACAGCAGACTGAACCCCCTGTGTCTGTATTACAAATCCCATGGGTGAGCAGTCTGACACCACTGTTTTTCTATCACTGATGCCGAGGGACAGCAGACTGACCCCACTTTGTCTGTAGTACAGATCCCGTGGTTGAACAGACAGATACCACTGCGTTTGTATCACTGACCCCGGGGGATAGATGACTCACCCAACTGTGTCTTTATCACTGACGCCCGGGGAGAGCCGACTTACCCCTCTGTATCTCTATGACTGACCCCGGGATCTAGCAGACTGATTGCACTGTCTGTATCGCTATCCCAGGGAGATCAGACTGACCCAACAGTGCCTGGATAACTGCCCCCAGAGAAGAGCAGATTGCTCACAATATGTCTGTTTTACTGACCCCAGGGACAGCAGATTGAACCCACTGTGTCTGTATCTCTGATCCCGGGGGAGAGCAGACTGACCCCACTGTGACTGTATCAGTGACCCCCAATGAGCGCAGACTGACACCACTTCTTCTGTATCGCCGAACGCAGGGGAGAGCAGACTGACCACACTGTGTCTTCATCACTGACCCCGGGGGATAGAAGACTCACCCAACTGTGTCGGTATCACTGACGCGGTGGGACAGCCGACGGACCCTACTTTGTCTGTATGACTGACCCCAGAATCGAGCAGACTGATCCCACTATGGCTGTATAACTGACCACAGGGAGAGCAGACTGACCAACAGTGTCTGGATCACTGACCTCGGAGAAGAGCAGATTGCTCTCATTGTGTCTGTTTTACTGACCCTAGAGAGAGCAGACTGCCCCCATTGTGACTGGATCACTGACCCAGCGGGAGCGCACACTGACCCCACTGTGTCTGTATCACTGACCCCGGGAGAGCAGACGGAACCGATTGCATCTGCATCACTTAACCCGCGGGAGAGCAGAATGACCCCAGTGTATCTGTATTACTGACCCTCGGGAGATCAGATTGACCTCACTACGTCTGGATCACTGACTCCAAGAGAGAGCAGAGTGACCCCACTGTGTCTGTATCACTGACTCTGAGGGAGAGCAGACTGATCCCTCTGTGTCTGTAGCACTGAACCCGGGAGGAGCAAATTGACGACACTGTGTCTGTCTCACTGACCCCGGGATCGAGCAGACAGATCCCACTGTGACTGCCTCATTGACCCTGCGGGAGAGCAGACTGACACCACTGTACCTGCATCACTGTGCCCGGGGAGAGCAGACTGACCCCACGCTGTCTGCATCACTGACCCCGGGGGTGAGCAGACTGAACCGATTGTGTCTGTGTTAATGACCCCAGGGAAGAGAGCAGCCTGAGCCACTTTGCCTGTATCACTGAAGTCGGGGGAGAGCAGATTGATCCGACAGTGACTGTTTTACAGATCCCCTGGGTGTGCAGACTGACACTAATGTGCCTGTATCACTGACCCAAGAGGATAATAGAATGGTCCCACTGTGTCTGTACCACTGATCACGGACGGTAGAAGACTCACACAACTGTGTCTGTATCACTGACCCCGGGGGAGAGCAGACTGACACCACTGTGTCGGCATCACTGACCTCGTGGGAGAGCAGACTGTCTCCATTGTATTGTATAACTGATGCCAGGGGGGAGTAGACTGACCCCACTGTGCCTTTATGATGGACCCTGTGACGAGCTGACTGATCCCACTGTGTCTGTATCACTGACACTGGGGACAGCAATGGAGAGTGACATCCTGGAGAGCCAACTGAAACCACACTGTCTGCATCAATGTGCCCGGGGAGAGTAGAATGACCCAACTGTGTCTGTATCGCTGACCCAGGAGAGATCAGATTGTCATCACTGCGAGAGATTAGATTAGAGATACAGCACTGAAACAGGCCCTTCGGCCCACCGAGTCTGTGCCGAACATCAACCACCCATTTATACTAATCCCATATTCCTACAAAACATCCCCACCTGTCCCTATATTTCCCTACCACCTACCTATACTAGTGACAATCTATAATGGAGAATTTACCTATCAACCTGCAAGTCTTTTGGCTTGTGGGAGGAAACCGGAGCACCCGGATAAAACCCACGCAGACACAGGGAGAACTTGCAAACTCCACACAGGCAGTACCCGGGTGCCTGGAGCTGTGAGGCTGCGGTGCTAACCACTGCGCCACTGTGCCGCCCGTCTGGATCACTGACACCGCGGGAGAGCAGACTGAGCCCAGTGTGCCTGTATCACTGAACCCGGGGGAGAGCAGACTGACCCCACTGTGTCAGTATCACTGACCCCGAGGTGAGCAGTTTGACCAAACTGTGTCTGTATGATTGACGTAGAGATCGAGCAGACAGATCCCACTGTGTCTGCCTCATTGACCTTTCGGGGTAGCAGACTGACCGAACTGTGTCTGCATCACTGTGCCCGGTGAGAGCAGACAGAACCCACTGTCTCTGCATCACTGTCCATGGGGAACAGCAGACTGACCCCAGTATGCCTGCATCATTGAATCAAGGGGACAGCAGACAGACCGCACAGTGCCTGTCTCACTGACCCCGGTGGAGAGCTTACTGACCGCACAGTGTATCACTGACCCTGGGTGAGAGCACACTGTACCCACTGTGTCGGTTTCAATGACCGCGGGGAGAGCAGACTGATCTCATTGTGCCTGCATCAGTGTTTGCGGAGAAGAGCAGACTGACACCACAGCGTCTTTGTCAATGACCGAACAGAAGAGCGGAGACTGATCCCACAGTGTCTGCAGCACAGAACCGGGGGTCAGAGAAGACTGATTCTACTGTGTCTGTATCACTGACCACGGGGGAGAGCAGAATGACCCCACTGTGACTGCATCACAGACCATGGGTAGAACAGACTGACACCATTATGTCTGTGTCAATGACACTAGGGAAGAGGGCAGAATGACCTCACTGTGTCTGTATCACTGACCACAGGGAGAGCAGACTAAACCACTGTATCTCCTTCACTTACCCCGTGGGAGAGCAGAATGACCCCCCGTGTCTGTTTCACTGACCCCGGGGCGATCAGATTGACCTCACTACGTCTGGATCACTGACCCCAAGGGGAGCAGTTTGACGGCACTGAGTCTGTATCGCTGACCCCAGGATCGAGCAGACAGATCCCATTGTGTCCGCATCATTGTCCCTGCGGGAGAGCAGCATGATACCACTGTGCCTGCATCATTGTAGCCGGGGAGATCAAACTGACACCACTGTGTCTGCATGACTGACCCCGGGGGACAGCAGACTGACCCCAATGCGCTTGTGTCAATGACCCCAGGGAGGAAGGCAGACTGACCCCACTGTGTCTTCTGTACTGATCCCGTGGGTGTACAAACTGGCACCACTGTGTCTGTGTCACTGACCCAAGAGGACAGCAGGCTGACACCGTTCTGTCTGTATCACTGACACAAGGCGATATCAGACTGACCAATCTGTGTCTGTATCTCTGACACCTGGAGAGAGCAGACTGATCCCACTGTGTCTGTATCCGTGACCCGGAGGAGAGAAGAGTGACACCACAGTGTCAATGCGAGAAGTATAACAGGTAAGGCAGATGAACTTAGAGCTTGGATTAGTACTTGGAAATATGATGTTGCTATTATAGAGACTTGGTTGAGGGAAGGGCAGGATTGGCAGCTAACTGTTCCAGGCTTTAGAAGCTTCAGGCGGGATAGAGTGGGATGCAAAAGGGGTGGGGGAGTTGCATTACTGGTTAAGGAGAATATCACAGCTGTACTGCGGGAGGACACCTCAGAGAGGTCATGCAGCGAGGCAATATGGGTGGAGCTCAGGAACAGGAAGGGTGCCGTCACGATGTTGGGGGTTTACTACAGGCCTCCCAACAGCCAGAGGGAGGTAGAGGAGCAGATATGTAGACAGATTTTGGAAAGATGTAAAGGGAACAGGGTTGTGGTGCTGGGTGATTGTAACTTCCCCTATATTGATAGGGACTCACTTAGTGCTAGGGGCTTGGATGGGGCAGAATGTGTATGGTGCATCCAGGAGGTCTTCTTGAAACAGTCTGTAGATAGTCCAACTAGGGATGTGGCCATTCTGGACCTGGTATTGGGGACTGTTTTCGGTCAGGTGGTCGACGTTTCAGTGCGGGAGCATTTCGGGAGCACTGACCATAATTCGGTAAGTTTTAAGGTACTTGTGGATAAGGATAAGAGTAGTCCTCGAGTGAAGGTGCTAAATTGGGGAAAGGCTAATTATAACAATATTAGGCAGGAACTGAAGAATTTAGATTGGGGGCGGCTGTTTGAGGGCAAATCAACATCTGACATGTGGGAGTCTTTCAAAATTCAGCTGAATAGAATCCAGGACCAGCATGTTCCTGTGAGGAAGAAAGACAAGTTTGGCAAGTTTCGGTAAGCTTGGATAACACGGGATATTGTGAGCCGAGTCAAAATGAAAAAGGAAGCATTTGAAAGGAGCGGAAGGCTTGGACCAGACAAAGCACTTGAGGAAAATAAAGACAGTAGCAAGGAACTTAAGCAAGGAGTTAGGAGGGCTATAATGGGTCATGAAAAGTCATTGGCAAACAGGATTAAAGAGAATCCCAAGGCTTTTTATACATATATAAAGAGCAAGAGGGTAACCAGGGAAAGGGTTGGCCCACTCAAGGACAGAGATGGGAATCTATGTGTGGAGCCAGAGGAAGTGGGCGAGGTGCTCAATTAGTACGTTGCATCAGTATTCGCCAAAGAGAAGGACTTGGTGGATAATGACCCTCGGGAAGGGAGTGCAGAAAGTCTCAGTCATCTCATTATCAAAAAAGAGGAGGTGTTGGATGACTTTCAAAGCATTAAGGTAGATAGGTCCCCAGGGCCTGATGGGATCTACCCTAGAATACTGAGGGAGGCAAGGTAAGAAATGGCTGGGGCCTTGACAGAAATCTTTGCATCCTCATTGGCTACAGGTGATGTCCCAGAGGACCGGAAAGTAGCCAATGTTGTTACTTTGTTTAAGAAGGGTGGCAAGGATAATCCAGGAATTTATAGGCCGGTGAGCCTTCCGTCAGTGGTAGGGAAACTATTAGAGAGTATTATTCGGGACAGGATTTACTCCCATTTGGAAACAAACGAGCTTATTAGCGAGAGACAACGTGGTTTTGTGAAGGGGAGGTCGTGTCTCACTAATTTGATTGAGTTTTTAGAGGAAGTGACGAAGATAATTGATAAAGGATGGGCAGTGGATGTTATCTATATGGACTTGAGTAAAGCATTTGACAAGGACCCGCATGGCAGACTGGTACAAAAGGTGAAGTCACACGGGATCAAAGGTGAGCTGGCAAGATGGATACAGAACTGGCTGTCATAGAAGGCAGAGGGTATCAGTGGATGGGTGTTTTTGTGAATGGAGGGATGTGACGAGTGGTGTTCCGCAGGGATCAGTGCTGGGACCGTTGCTGTTTGTAGTATATATAAATGATTTGGAGGAAAATGTAGCGGGTCTGTTTAGTAAGTTTACGGACGCCACAAAGGTTGGTGGAGTTGCGGATAATGATGAGGATTGTCAGAGGATATGGCAGGATATAGATCGGTTGGAGACTTGGGTGGAAAATGGCAGATGGAGTTTAATCCGGACAAATGTGAGGTAATGCATTCTGGAAGGTCTAATGCAGGTGGAAGGTATGCAGTAAATGGCAGAACCCTTAGGAGTATTGACAGGCAGAGAGATCTGGGCGTACATGTCCACAGGCCGCTGAAAGTGGCAACGCAGGTGGATAAGGTAGTCAAGAAGGCATACGGCATGCTTGCCTTCAACGGTCGGGGCATAGATTATAAAAATTGGCATGTTATGTTGCAGCTGTACAGAACCTTAGTTAAACCGCACTTAGAATATTGCGTGCAATTCTGGTCGGCACACTGCCTCACTTACCCTGTTGGAGAGCAGACAGATCCCAATGTGTCTGCATCACTGGCGCCTGTGGACAGCAGACTGACCCCACTGTGTCTGTATTACAGATCCTGTGGGTGAGCAGACTGACAACACTGTGTCTGAATCACTGAGCCAAGGGGACAGTGCACTGACCCCACTCTGTCTGTATCACTGACCATGGGGAAAGGAAAGTAAACGGATTGTATCTGTATTACTTTCCCCGAGATAGAACCGACTGACCCCACTGTGTCTGTATCACTGACTCCGGAGGAGAGCAGACTGAGCCCACTTTGTCGGTATCACTGACCCCAGGGGAGCAGTTTGACGACACTGCGTCTGCATCACTGAGCCCAGGATCGAGCAGATCCCAATGTGTCTGCCTCATTGTACCTGCAGGAGAGCAGACTGATACCACTGAGTCTGCATCACTGACCCAAGAGGACAGCAGGCTGACACCATTCTCTCTGTATCACTGACACAAGGCGATATCAGACTGACCCCATGTTTCTGTCTCACTGACCCCGGGATCGAGCAGACTGACCCACTGTGTCTGTATCATTGAACGCGGGGGAGAGCAAACAGACCCCCATGTGTCTGTGTCAATGACCAAAGGGAACAGGACAGACTGACCCCACTGTGTCTGTGTCACTGACGCTGGAGGACAGCAGACTGACCCCACTGTGTCTGTTTTACAGATCCCGTGGGTGTGCAAACTGGCACAACTGTGTCTGTATCACTGACCTAAGAGGACAGCAGCTGACACCATTCTGTCCGAATCACTGACACAAGGTGACATCACACTGACCAAACTGTACCTGTATTACTGATCCCAGGAGAGGGCAGACTGACCCACTGTATCTGTATCACTGACCCGGAGGAGAGCAGACTGACCCACTGTGTCTGTAGCACTAACCCAGGGCGATACAAGACTCAAACAACTGCTTCTGTTTCACTGACCCCGGGGAGAGCACATTGACCAACAGTGTCTGTTTCACTGCCCCCTGGATGGAGCACACAGATCCCACTGTGTCTGCCTCACTTAACCTGTGGGAGAGCAGACTGACCCCACTGTGTCTGCATCACTCTGCCCGGGGAGTGGAATCTGACCCCACAGTGTCTGTATTAGTGACCCGGGGAAGATCAGACTGACCCCAGTGTGTCTGTATTACAGATCCGGTGGGTGAGCAGACTGACAACACTGTGTCTGAATCACTGACCCAAGGGGACAGCAGACTGACCCCACTGTTTCTGTCTCACTGGCGCCAGTGGACAGCAGACTGACCCCACTGTGTCTGTATTACAGATCCCGTGGGTGAGCTGACTGACAACACTGTGTCTGAATCACTCACCCAAGGGGACAGCAGACTGACCCCACTCTGTCTGCATTACAGATTCCATGGGTGAGCAGAATGACGCCACTGAGTCTTTAACACTGACTCAAGGGACAGGAGTTTGACCCCACTGGAGTGCTGACTTGGGTTGCATACGAGTGCTACAGTGGAAGTTTGGTAACTGAGGAAGTTTGGTAAGGAGGGAGCGAGGAGCTCCTTTATTTCCTACCTGTCCTCAGAGTGAGGGGAACCGAGAGCTTCCAAAGAGCACAACTGACTGGGAGAAGAATCAGAGGACGGAATTCCAGACCGGTGGGTATAAAAGAACTTACCTCTGGTCAAAAAAAAAACCTGAATGTGACGTCACAGGAAAGCTGTGACCTGATTGGCGAGTAGAGATTTTATTTACTGAATTTGAAAAAACAACATTGATAATTGATTAAAACCCTAATTAACTAACTAGAAAGTAGAGTAACTAAACCGAAGGGAGGAGATTACAGGATTTACTTAGCATTTAATATTTATAGTAGGAATCTGGAACTAGGGAACATATAGTTAATTATAACAATTTCGTAAGGATTTGCGAAGTATTTATTTATTTTACATTAATTTATTAGTGCTAGAAATGTCAGTTACAGGGGTGAGGTGCTTCACCTGTGAGATGTGGGAGGTCCGTGACGCTTCCAACGTTCTGCAGGAAGTGTACCCAGTTGCAGCTCCTCACAGACCGCATGGATCGGTTGGAGCAGCAACTGGATGCACTTACGAGCATGAAGGTGGCAGAAAGTGTCATAGACAGGAGTTTTAGAGAAGTGGTTACAACCAAGGTGCAGGCAGATAGATGGGTCACCGCGAGAAGGGGCAGGCAGTCAGTACAGGAATCCCCGGTGGCTATCCCCCTCTCTAACAAGTATACCGTTTTCTATACTGTTGGGGGGGATGACCTATCAGGGGAAAACAGCAGCAGCCAGAGCAGTGGCACCACGGCTGGCCCTGTTGTTCAGCAGGGAGGGACAAAGCACAGAAGAGCAATAGTTATAGGGGACTCTATAGTCAGGGGCACAATTGGCGATTCTGTGGACGTGAAAGAGACTCCAGGATGGTATGTTGCCTCCCTGGTGCCAGGGTCTAGGATGTCTCTGAACGAACAGGGGGCATTCTGAAGGGGGAGGGTGAACAGCCAGAGGTTGTGGTACACATCGGTAGCAACGACATAGGGAGGAAGAGTGACGAGGTCCTGCAGGGGGAGTTTAGGGAGTTGGGTATTAAGTTACAAGACAGGACATCTAGGGTTGGATTCTCGGGATTACTCCCTGTGACACGTGCCAGTGAGGCTAGAAACAGGAGGATAGTGCAGCTAAACACGTGGCTGAGCAGCTGGTTTAGAAGGGAAGTTTCAGATATCTGGACCATTGGGATCTCTTCAGGGGCAGATGGGACCTGTACAAGAAGGACGGGTTGCATCTAAAATGGAGGAGCACAAATATCCTGGCGCCGAGGTTTGCTAGCGTCACTCAGGAGGGTTTAAACTAGTGTGGCAGGAGGGTAGGAACCAGAGCAGTAGGACAGCAAGTGAAATAAATGAGGAGGAACTAGTAAATAAGGCCAGTAAGAGTGAGAGGAAGAGCAGGCAGGGAGATGCTGCGGAGCACAGCGGGACTGGTGGTCTGAAGTGCATTTGTTTCAATGCGAGAATTATAACAGGTAAGGCAGATGAACGTAGAGCTTGGATTAGTACTTGGAACTATGATGTTGTTGCTATTATAGAGACTTGTTTGAGGGAAGGACAGGATTGGCAGCTAAATGTTCCAGGATTTCGAAGCTTCAGGAGGGATAGAGGGGGATGTAAAAGGGGTGGGGGTGTTGCAGTACTTGTTAAGGGGAATACCACAGCTGTACTGCAGGAGGACACCTCGGAGGGTTCGTGCAGCGAGGCAATATGGGTGGAGCTCAAGAATCGGAAGGGTGCCGTCACGATGTTGGGGGTTTACTACAGGCCTCCCAACACCCAGTGGGAGGTAGTGGAGCAGATATGTAGACAGAATTTGGAAAGATGTAAAGGTAACAGGGTTGCAGTGGTGGGTGATTCTAACGTCCTCCAAATTGACTGGGACTCACTTAGTGCTCGGGGCTTGGATGGGGCAGAAGTTCTGAGGAGCATCCAGGAGGGATTCTTGAAACAATATGTCGATATTCCAACTAGGGGTGGGCCCGTACTGGACCACGCATTGGGGAATGAGCCCGGCCAGGTGTTCGAAGTTTCAGTCGGGGTGCATTTCGGGAACAGTGATTATAATTCGTTAAGTTTTAAGGTTCTTGTGGATAAGGATAAGAGTAGTCATCGGGTGAAGGTGCTAAATTGGGGAAAGGCAAATTATAACAATATTAGGCAGGAGCTGAAGAATTTAGATTGGGGGCGGCTGTTTGAGAGTAAATCAACATCTGACTTGTGGGAGTCTTTCTAACGTCAAATGATTAGAATTGGGGGCAGCACGGTGGCGCAGTGGTTAGCACCACAACCTCATAGCTCCAGTGACCCGGGTGCAATTCTGGGTAATGCCTGTGTGGAGTTTGCAAGTTCTCCCTGTGTCTGCGTGGGTTTCCTCCAGTTAGTTGTTTAATTGTCCACCACCATTCACGGCTGTCTTTCATTTCTACCCTTGTTTCGCCCTCCTCTGTCTCCCTGCTCAGATTCCCATCCCCATGCATTTCGATTTCAAGGGGCAGAGGTTGCAAGCAACTCGCTGGATAGGTGCATCCCAGTTCCAATCTCACCTTTCACTCTCTCTCTCTCTCTCTTTCTCTCTCTCTCTCTCTCTCTCTCTCTCTCTCTTTCTCTCTCTCTCTCTCTCTCTCTCTCTCTCTCTCTCTCTCTCTCTCTCTCTCTCTCATTGCCCATTTTAAATGTTTTACTGTAGTTCTGAGGTTAGCCTTCTCTCTGTCTCCACATTCTTTCCCTGTGTCTCTATCTCCCCCATGTTTTCTCTTCTGCTTCTCTGTTTCACACTCACATTCTCTATTTAAACCTTTCCTAGATAAAATCACACAACACACAGCAATGTGATTTGCCGTTATTTGAAATGGTGAGACAGAATCAGCAGCTTGTTCCCAGTATAAAGAAGGAGTTTAACCCTTGCTGGGCACTGAGGGGATGTCCCTAGAAAGGGAATACACCCGGTTTGGAAGGGCAGGGGGTTTGCAGCAGGTGCGAGGATGGGGACGGAGAGAGTCCCATTTGCCACTTGCTCCTTCCAGCCCTGTCTGTGAGGTTTGGTGTGAGCTGTGGAGGAAATTGATCAGTTTGACTGGGGCTGTTCTTAATGCCCAGCTTTAGTGCAGAAGCTGTGAGTAGGTCCAACATTGTTATATTATCAAACTGCAGCAATGTTCCTCTCTGATCGGGTGAGGGGATGGTGTGGGGAGTGTATTTAAGAGACACAGGATTTGGAGCTTTCCAGGGTGTAGTTACTGCCCTTGCTCCCAGCCTATAGAGTCAATCCTCTCAGTCACACCCTTCCACAAGTTCTGATTTACAAAAAATAAATCCTGTGACTGTAATGTTGAAAAATAAATGTTGCCTGAAGGAATTCAAAGAGGGAAGAGTTTAGCCCTTGCTGGGGACTGAGGTGAAATCTGGTTATTATCGCATTGCTACTTGTGGGATCTTGCTGTGCATCAAGTGCCCTGCAGCATTTCCTACATGCCAACAATGAGTACACTTTAAAATTCAACTTCCTCACGGTCTGTGTGTGGATTTCTCTGTGTTTTCTATCCACCTTCCTCTGCTTATATCTTCCCTGCACGTTCTCTATTTTAACCATTAATCAAAAGATGCCACGATATTACATTTGGTTATTTTAAATGGCGACAGAAACACTTCAGAGGACGTTTCAATCAAGATTAAATCCGAGATCGGGAAAAAAAGTAGATGTGGATGGTGTGTGGGGTTGGTTGCGGGGGGTGGAGCAGGAGGAAGACAGAGAGAGGGTTTTTGAGATTTTCAAACTGCAGGAATGTTCCTCTTTCTGGGATCCCTCAACTAACATCAATAAAAAGATTATCTGTCTAGTATCACATTGCTGCCTGTGGGATCTTGCTGCGCACAGATTGCTTGCAGAATTCCCTGAATTGTAACAGTGACGACATTTTAGAAGTGAATTCATTGTGTGTAAAGTTATTCTGAATACATGGAATTAAAGTACTGAGCTTGAAGCCGGCATAATTACTGAATAATTCTGGTGTTTTGGGCAGTTATGTGAATTTGAGGTTTAAATGACCTCACAGCAGAATGAGGGAAAAATGTGGGGTGTCAGAGGGGGAGAGGGAAGCGGTCGGTTTGTATCACACAACTGCTGTGGGATCTTTCTGTGCACAAATGGCCTGCAGTGTTTCCAACATTGCAATAGTGATGAGCATTTTAACAATCAGTTCATTGATTGACAAATACTCCCGATTAATTTCGATGCATTTCCCTGAGATTCTCAGTTTATATTTCCCTCTCTGTCTCTCTCCAGCTTTCTTTCCCTGTGTCTCTATTTAAACCTTTAATCGTTAAAAACACACACTGCAAAGCGATGTGTTGCTGTTTAAAATGGTGAGACAGAAATATTTCATATATCATTTCAATCAAGATTACATGTGAGATAGAAGGGAAAAAACAGGGAGATATGGACAGAGAGAGAGAGAGAAACACAGGGGCGAAAAAAATAGGAACAGAGAGACAGACAGAGACAGGGAGAGAGGTACAGAGACAGACAGACACACACAAATAGAGGTGGAAGTTGCTGTCTCAATCTTTAAGTCGCTGGTTTATAACTATGACTTGTTTGTATTTGGGTATTGCGGAGAGAGTTTTTGTGCAACTGAGGAGAATTCCTGGTCTCTTGCCGTGCTACTTTGTTTAAAAATGTTTTTGCATTTTAATCAGTTTGACTAGCACCTTTGCTTGCTGCCGAGGTTTGATGCAGAGTCTGTGAGTGGGGTCAGCCCTGTTATATATTATTAACATCACTAAAAACAGATTATCTGCAGACAATCATTGCTGCCCGTGGGATCTTGCTGTGCGCACCTTGCGTGCAGAATTTCCAGCCTTGTTACAGTGGCTACATTTTATAAGTGAATTAATGGTGTGCAAAGCTGTCTTGAAGACCTTGAATTAAAGTCCTGAGCTTGAATCCGGTATAATTCCGGAATAATGCTTGTGCTTTGGGCAGTGCCATGAATTTGAGAGTTAAATGAAATGTGCAGCAGCTATTTGAATTGAGAGTGAGGTTCTGAGAGTGGATTTCCCTGTCTGTCTCTCTCTCCATCTTTCTTTCTGAATGAGAATAGCAGGAGGGAGAGAGACGCAGGAGAGTGAGAGAAACATGGAGAGAATCAAAGGGGGACAGGGGGATAACCGGCTGTTATCCCACTGCTGCTTGTTGGATCATGCTGTGCACAAATGGTTTACAGCATTTCCAACAATGCAAAAGTGAGGACCACTTTAAGAATGAATTCGTTGGTTGTCAAATGTTTTTGTAAATCAGCAATTAAATGGCTAAAATGTGAAGGTTTGTAAAGGCTTGTTATCATTCCGGAATAATGGTGGTGTTTTAGGCTGTTGGCTGAATTTGATAGTGAAATGTAACACTGCGGGGCCATTTGAATTCAGATGTTCAGGGATCGGAATGTGGATTCCTCTCTCGAGCCTTCTACATTTCTAAAGGAGAGGGGATGGGGGTCACCAGTGTTTGTGGATTTTTACAATGAGGCAGAAACAGACGTGGAGGAACACACAGATAAATGGAGGGAGAGTGAGAAAGATGGAGAGAGAAAGAGACAGCTGGAAGTAACAGGGTAAACACAGAGGGAGACACACAGGCTCGGGGGTGGGGGTGGGGGTGGGTGTGGGGTGTGTGGTGGGGGATCAGCAGTGTTTTGTCACTACCGAGCTCCCAGCCACTGCAGAGAATCCCCCCAAACCCTGCAAGCCACATCTCCCACTCTTGGGGTTGTCTTGATTTTTAGTTAAATTAAATGCTGGAGAACTGATTAAAGTTGGCACATTCATCTCGCTTTAAAGAGAGAATTTCACACTTTCTGGGAACAGAATGGAGCTGATTGCTGCAAATGTCTCTCTGTAAATTGCAGCAATGTTGTCACAATGTGGCTTTGGTGTGAAAAGTTTGCAGGTCATCAGGAAGAAACTCCTTGTAATGCCTCAGGTATGAGGCCTTGTCCAATCTACATCTTCTCCTTTGTTATTTCTTGCCCCACGCACACCTCACTTGTTTATAACTTGTGACATTTCTAGTATTTGTCAGTTCTGAAGAAGGGTCACTGACCCGAAATGTTAACTCTGCTTCTCTTTCCACAGATGCTGCCAGTTTTGCTGAGTGTTTTCTTTTATTTTTATTCATTCACGGGATGTGGGCATCTCTGGCCAGGCCAGCATTTGTTGTCCATCCCTAATTCCCCTTGAGAAGGTGGTGGTGAGCTGCCTTCTTGAACCGCTGCAGTCCATGTGGGGTAGGTACACCCACAGTGCTGTTGGGAAGGGAGTTGCATGATTTTGACCCAGCGACAGTGAAGGAACGCGATGTAGTTCCAAGTCAGGGTGGTGTGTGACTTGGAGGGGAACTTGCAGGTGGTGGTGTTCCCATGTATTTGCTGCCCTTGTCCTTCTAGTTGGTAGAGGTCATGGGTTTGGAAGGTGCTGCCGAAGGAGCCTTGGCACATTGCTGCAGTGCATCTTGTAGATGGTACACACTGCTGCCACTGTGCGTCGGTTGTGTAGGGAGTGGATGTTTGTAGATGGGGTGCCAATCAAGCGGGCCACTTTATCCTGGATGGTGTCGAGCTTCTTGAGTGTTGTTGGAGCTGCACCCATCCAGGCAAGTGGAGAGTATTCCATCACACTCCTGACTTGTGCCTTGTAGATTGTGGAAAGGCTTTGGGGAGTCAGGAGGTGAGTTACTCGCCTCAGGATTCCTAGCCGCTGACCTGCTCTTGTAGCCACGGTATTTATATGGCTACTCCAGTTCAGCTTTCGGTCAATGGTAGCCCCAAGGATGTTGATAGTGGGGGATTCAGCGATGGGAATGCCCTTGAATGTCAAGGGGAGATGGTTAGATTCTCTTTTGTTGGAGATGGTCATTGCCTGGCACTTGTGTGGCACGAATGTTACTTGCCACTTATCAGCCCAAGCCTGAATATTGTCCAGGTCTTGCTGCATTTCTACACAGACTGCTTCAGTATCTGAGGAGTTGCGAATGGTGCTCAACATTGTGCAATCCTCAGTGAACATCCCCACTTATGACCTTATGATTGAAGGATGGTCTTTGATGAAGCAGCTGAAGATGGTCGGGCCTAGGACACTACCCTGAGGTACACCTGCATTGATGTCCTGGAGCTCAGATGATTGACCTCCAAAAAACCACAACCATCTTCCTTTGCGCTAGGTATGACTCCAGCCAGTGGAGGGTTTCCCCCCTTATTCCCATTGACCTCAGATTTGCTAGGGTCCTTGATGCCATACTCTGTCAAATGCTGCCTTGATGTCAAGGGCAGTCACTCTCTCCAGAGTTCAGCTCTTTTGTCCATGTTTGAACCAAGGCTGTAATGAGATCAGGAGCTGAGTGGCCCTGGCGGAACTCAAACTGAGCATCACTGAGCAGGTTGTAGCTAAGGGAGTGCCGCCTGATGGCACTGTTGATGACACCTTCCATCACTTTACTGATGATTGAGAGTAGGCTAATGGGGCGGAAGTTGGCCGGGTTGGATTTGTCCTGCTTTTTGTGTACAGGACATACCTGGGCAATTTTCCACATTGCAGGGTAGATACCAGTGTTGCAGCTGTACTGGAACAGCTTGACACGGGGCGCTGCATGTTCTGGAGCACAGATCTTCAGTATTATTGCCGGAATATTGTCAGGGCCCATTGCTTTTGCAGCATCCAGTGCCTTCAGTGATTTCTTGATATCACGTGGAGTGAATCGAATTGGCTGTAGTTTGGCATCTGTGATGCTGGGGACTTATGGAGGACGCCGAGATAGATCATCAACTCGGCACTTCTGGCTGAAGATTGTTGCAGATGCTTCAGCCTTATCTTTCACACTGATGTCCTGGGCTCCCCCATCATTGAGGATGGGGATCTTTGTGGAGCCACCTCCTCCAGCTAGTTGTTTAATTGTCCACCACCATTCACGGCTGGATGTGGCAGGACTGCAGAGCTTAGATCTGATCCGTTGGTTATGGGATCACTTAGCTCTGTCTATCGCATGCTGCTTACGCAGTTTGGCATGCAAGTAGTCCTGAGTTGACACCTCATTTTGAGGTATGCCTGGTGCTGCTCCTGGCATGCCCTCCTGCACTGTTCATTGAACCAGGGTTGGTCTCCTGGCTTGATGGTAATGGTTGCGTGGGGGATATGCCGGTCCATGAGGTTACAGATTGTGGTTGACTACAATTCTGCTGCTGCTGATGGCCCACAGTGCCTCATGGATGCCCAGTTTTGCATTGCTAGATCCGTTCGAAATCTATTGCATTCAGCACTGTTATAGTGCCACACAACACGATGGACGGTATCCTCAAAGTGAAGGCTGGACTTCGTCACCACAAGGACTGTGCGGTCGTCACGCCTACCAATACTGTCATGGACAGATGCATCCGCGGCAGGCAGACTGGTGAGGACGAGGTCGAGTATGTTCATCCCTCGTGTTGGTTCCCCCACCACCTGCCGCAGACCCAGTCTAGCAGCCATGTCGTTTAGGACTCTGCCAGCTCGGTCAGTAGTGGTGCTACTGAGCCTCTCATGGTGATGAACATTGAAGTCCTCCACCCAGAGTACATTTTGTGCCCTTGCCACCCTCAGTGCTTCCTCCAAGTGGTGTTCAACGTGGAAGAGTAATGAGTCATCAGCCGAGGGAGGGCGGTAGGTGGTAATCAGTGGGAGGTTACCTTGCCCATATATAACCTGATATCATGAGACTTCATGAGGTCCGGAGTCGATGTTGAGGACTCCCAGGCAACTCCCTCCCTACTGCATACCACTGTGCCGTCACCTCTGCTGGGTCTGTCTTGCCAGTTGGACAGGATGTACCCGGGGATGGTGATTGCAGTGTCTAGGACATTGTCTGTTAGGTATGATTCCGTGAGTATGATTATGTCAGGCTGTTGCTTGACCGGTCTGTGGGACAGCTCTCCCAACCTTGGCACAAGCCCCCAGATGTTAGGAAGGAGGACTTTGCAGGGCCGACAGGGCTGGGTTTGCTGTTATCATTTCCGGTGCCGAGGTCGATGCCGGGTGGTCCGTCCGGTTTCATTCCTTTTTATAGACTTCGTAGCGGTTAGGTACAACTGAGTGGCTTGCTCGGCCATTTCAGAGGGCATGTAAGAGTTAACCACATTGCTGTGGGTCCAGAATTTCTTGTTTTTATTTCCGATTTCCAGCATCCGCAGTATTTTGCTTTTATTATAACAGATTCCTGGGCTCTTGCTGTGTTTGTTTTGTGTTCAAAAATGCTTTGCTTTGTTTTAATCAATTTTGTTTCTCTTATTCCCAAGGAGAATCTTTTCAGAAGTTGCAGCTTTGATGATGCAGAGGGAGAATCTTTCGGCACGAGGAATTCACAGAAAAGAGCTTTAACCAGAGAGGAAAAAAATAATAAATATATATATGTGTGTTATTGTCGAATTCATTGTTAGATACAGAAAGCAGACCTTTTGTTTTCGGGGCTGATATAAAAACACTGTGCTGGAAATGCTCAGTGTTTCCAGCATGGTTTTTAGTTCAGATTTCCAGCTTCCATAGTATTTTGATTGAGTATTTGGGGGGGATGGTGGTGGAGGGCGGGGGCTTTGCACCACAAAGATGGGGGGGAGGGATGGAGGGGTCTCTGAAGCAAATAGTTTGGGAAGGGCTGCTCCAGAACAGTCAATGTAATCCCATAGATATCCCCGTCTCCATCTCTTGCTGCAATTTGTTGTCCGCCCCTTCCCTCCATGTTCATAGCTCTGTTTCCACACATCTTTAAATCCCTATCTCTGCCTCTCTCTGCAGTCTCAGAAGTTTCCATTTTCATTCTCTTTCTGCAACTCTCGGCATCTTTATCTGTCTCTCAGTCAATTTCTCTCTCACCTGGTTCCACATCTCCTTTCCTGCAAGTATTTCCTCCACATCTCCCACCCCACTCTCTGAGACACTCCTCTCTATTCTGAATTTACATTTTACTTGGCATCTCCTCCTTCGACATCTTTCTGCCTCTGCATCGCTCTCGTTGTCTGGGATCTCTCCCAATATCTATATCATTGCTGCATTCTCTCTCGAGACCTCCAGCTTTCTCCATGTGCATTTATCCATCGATATCCATCTCTGTCTCGCTCTCTGCCCTTCTTGGTATTTCAGCCCTCTGCTCTTAGCTTCTCTCAGTGGTTTCTGACTTCCTGCCTCTCTTTCATTCTCCTTCTTCCTCTTCATTTGGCTCTCCCTCACTCAGTTCTGTCATAATCCCTGGATCTCTGTTTTCAGTATCTCTCTTCCTATATCTGGGGGTGGATTTGAACTCTCTACCATGGTATTGTACAGGGTGAGTGTGAACCAGGATCCTGCTTTCCATCTCTTCCACGTTTCTTCCCAATTGAGGTAAAAACAGGGGAGATATTTTGATCGATTCAAAACCACCACCGCCCCGCAAACCCGGATTACACTATTGGCACCAAGTCCAGGTCCAACCCAGTATTTCTTTGCCTCTCTGTGTATCTGCTCCCAAACTGTCTCTGCCTGTCTGCTTGTGGCTCAATGGAATGGACAGATCTGCCATGATTAATCATTGGTGGGACACGCTCAAAGGGCTGAAATACCTACTCTTGTCCATGTGCCAACAGCGTGTGTGTGTGTGTGTGTGTGTGTTTCTGTGAGAGAGAGAGAGAGAGAGTGTGCGCCTCAGTCTGATTTCCTGATGGTGAGGGAGGTGAAGAGAAGAACAGGTGAAACACCTTTCTGCAGGGAGTGGTGTGTTTGGGGCTGGGATCGTGCTCTGACTTAAAGCTCAGAATACCAGTTCGCATTTGCGGGTCCTTGCTCTATGCCCGGCCCTGTGTTTGGATGGACACGAGTAAAGGTGCCGGGGTTCTGGGAGCCAATTGATAGAATTCCAGTAGCTTATCCAGACTGGAATTAAATGAATTGAAGACTATCGGGAAACGGAGTCACTCCCAGGAAAATGATGGAGGTTGAAATTACACAGGGGGTGTTCACTGGGACAGGAGGGGGCTGTTCACTCGGGAGTTGATACAGAGTGGGAATTGGAGGGTATCATTTACAGGGCAGGAGGGGTATTTATAAAATGAGGAGTGTCTACAATGGGGGAAGAGGTATAATTAGCGGGCGATATTCACAGAGGGAATTAGGTAATGTTAAAAATGAGGGGTTTTCTCCAGGTTTAAAATGGGAGAATGGTCTCCCCAGGTTTAAAATTGGATGGGAGCCTTCTCCAAGTTTAAAATGGGAGAGAGGGGGATTCTCCAGGTATAAATGGGAAGTTGTCTTCTCCAGATTTAAAATGAGAAGCGGGTCTTCTCCAAGTTTAAAGTGGGAGGGGTTCTTCTCCAAGTTTAAAATGGGCGAGGGTCTTTACCACGTTTAACGTGGGAGAGGGGTGATTCTGCTGGTTCAAAATTGGGTTGTGGGAGTTTACTACAGTTTTAAAATGGGAGATGGATTCCCCATGTTTAAAATAGGAAGGGGGATTCCCCAGGTTTCAAACGGGAGTGGGAATCTCCAGGTTTAAAATGGGAGGAGGAATTCTCCAGATATGGAAAGGGAGGGCGGACTTTCCAGTTATGGAATAGGAGGACGGATTCTCCAGTTATAGAATAGGGGTGCGATACTCGATATGTAAAGTGGGAGGCGGAATTCTCCAGGTATACAATTGGAGGGTGCGATTCTCCAGGTATAAAATGGGAGGGTGGGATTCTCCAGGTATAAAATTGGAGGGTGGGATTCTCCAGGTATAAATGGAAGGGTGTATTCTACAGGTTGAAAATTGAATGGCGGGGGAGCCTACTCACATGAGAAATTTGATAGGGGGTATGTTCACGGGTTCAAGGATGGTGGAGAGTAATTTAAAGGGGTTCTGTTCTAAGGGGTAATTAGTTGGGTGGCTGTTAACACAGAAGTGGTTTTTGTGGGCATAGAATTAGCAGGGGGAAATTGGCGGTCAGAGGATTTGTGGGGTGGTGGCATTTGCGCGGGGTATTTGCGTGCAGTGAGACATGCCTTCCAGCAGACGGAGATGGTGAGCGGGGGACAGTAACTGCAGTGAGGCAGGGATATCAGCAGATGGAGATGGTGTGAGAGGGGCAATAGGTGCATTGAGACAGGGATACCAGCAGATGGATATGGTGAGAGGGGGGCAGTAACTGCAGTGAGACAGAGAGACCACCAGATGGGGACGGTGAGAGGTGGCAAAGGAACTCCACCTCAATAGGTCAGATTCTCAACAAAATATAATCTCAGAATCAGATTTAAAATCATTTCATTTCTCAGTGCTGTGAATATAAAACGGACTTTCTGTCCTGCGAGGACTGTAGTGAATGGAATATGAAATGGGATTTAGTTCCAGTGCTCAGCTCTTTCTATGATTTCACTAATTTAACGATGAGATTGAGAGGGTATTTCACAGCCTTCTTGAGCTCCTGTCTGAATTTAGTCTGGGACACAGCGTAAATACACGTGTTGGTGCAGGAACTGAGAACCTGCAGCATTATAGCTGTGTGATCTGTGATATAGTAAGGGTCAGTGAAGGAGTAATTATACTGAATATCTGCAATTCGCTTATAAGTTTTAAATACAACCAGTGTCATCCATAACAGTATAAAACAGCCGGATATACTGAAGAGTAAAATAATTGATTTTGTCCGATTCTCCATCTCTGGGTCCTTGTGTTTCTCTCCATTGCTGTGACCCTGGAATCCCCTGCGGACTTTACTGGAGAATAAAATCCGTCTGACCGTCAGAACATTGAACAGCAAAATCAGAAAGACAGGGACACAAGGGGTTAAAATGTAAGTAAACAAATCAAATGCTCCCCAAATGGGGGAAGTATAGAAACTTGGTTTATAAATACAAAACATCGGAACATTATCAATAATGTAATATTCTTGATATGTAAAGTACCAAGGGACAGACACTAAACAGCCCAGCACACTCACTGTTGTGACAACCACAGTCGCAGTTTTCTCGGTGCAATATTTTGTTTTCAGCTTCACACAACAAATGGCCACAAATCGATCAAAGGTGAAAGTGACTGTGAGCCAGACTGAAACAACTGTGGCTGTTCAAATCAGAACAATAATGAGAGAACACACGGGTGTAATGCTTAGGAATGAAGATGGGAAATACATTAAACCAATATAGTACAATATGGAATCAGTGATAACGACCAGGAGATCAGACACTGCCATTCCCACCAGGTAGACGGTGATACATTTGGAGAGACCGCAAGCTCCTCGGGACAGGATCACAATCGCCACCAAGTTAGCTGGAAGAGAGAGAAAGGGATACAGACACAGTGCTACCAGACTGCTCTCACCTGGGGTCAGTGATGCAGACACAGTGGGGTAAATCAGCTCTCCCCCGGGATCAGTGATAAGGACACAGTGGGGTCAGTCTGCTCTCCCCAATGGTCAGTCATATAGACACAGTGGGGTCAGTTCGCGGTCCCCAGGGTCAGCGATAAAGACACAGTGGGTCAGTCTGCTCTCCCTCAAGCCCAGTGATACTGACACAGTGGAGTCACTCTGCTCTGCCCGGGGTCAGTGATACTCTCCCAGTTGGG
This sequence comes from Heterodontus francisci, assembly GCF_036365525.1. Lineage (NCBI taxonomy): Eukaryota > Metazoa > Chordata > Chondrichthyes > Heterodontiformes > Heterodontidae > Heterodontus > Heterodontus francisci. Next base: position 37,930,675 of record NC_090398.1, read on the forward strand.
TCAGCATGCTCGCCCCCACGGTCAGTGATACTGACACAGTGGCGTCAGTCTGCTCTCTCCCCTGGAGTCATTGATACGGACACAGTGGCGTCAGTCTGATCTCTCCCGGGGTCAGTGAAAAAGGCACAGTGGATCAGTCTGCTTTCCCCCGGTGTCAGTAATGCACACAGAGTGGGGTCAGTCTGCTCTCCCCGGGGTCAGCGATACAGACACAGAGGTATCAGGCTGTTCTCCCCAGGGTCAGTAATACACAGTGAGGTCAGTAATACACAGTGGGGTCAGTCTGCTCGCTCATCTGGGGTCAGTGATACTCTCACAGTGATTTCATTCTGCTCTCCCTGGAGTCAATGTTACAGACACAGTGGGGACAGTCTGTTCACTCCCCTGGGGTCAGCGATACAGACACAGAGGGATCAGTCCACTTCCCCTTTTGTCAGTGATGCACACACAGTGGGGTCAGTCTGCTCTCCTCTGGGGTTGGTAATGAAGACACAGTGGGGTCAGTCTTCAATTCCCGGGGTCAGTGATACAGACAAAGTAGGATCAGTCTGCTCGATACCGGGTTCTGAGATACAGACAGAGTAGTGGCAATCTGCTCTACCCAGGGTTAGTGGTACAGATACAGTGGAGCCAGTGTGCTCGCCCTAGGTGTCAGTGATACAGTCATAGTTGGGTCAGACTGCAGTCCACTTGGGTCAGTGATACAAAGTGTCCAGTCTGCTCTCAAACGCTGCCAGTGATACAGACACAGTGGGTTCAGTCTGCTCTCCCCTTGTTTCAGTCTAACAGACGCAGAAGGGTCAGTCTGCTCTCCCCAGGATCAGTCATAAAAAGACAATGCTGTTAGTCTGCTCTGACCCGGGGTCAGGGATATAGACAGTGTGGGGTCATTCTGCAGTGAACTTGCATCAGTGTTATCGGCACAGTGGTGTCAGTCTGCTCTTCCCCATGGTCAGTGATACAGGCACAGTGGGATCATTATGCAGTCCATTTGAGTCATTGATACAGGAACAGTGGGATCAGTCTGTTTTCCCGGGGTCAAAGATAAAGACACAGTGGTGACCGTCTGTTCTCCCCATTGTCAGTACTACAGTCACAAACTGGTCAGTCAGCTCTTTCCTGGTGTCAGTACGACAGACACGTTGTGGTCAGTCTGCTCTCCTGCGGGGTCAGCGATACAGAAACAGTGTGGTCAGTCTGCTCTCCCTTGTGTCAGAAATAGTGGCACAGCGGCATCAGCCTGCGCGATCCTGGTGTCAGTGATGCATACACGGTGGGGTCAGACTGCTCTCACCTGGTATCAGTGACACAGACACAGAGGTGTCAGGCTGCTCTCCCCAGGGTCAGTAATGCACACACAGTGGGGTCAGTCTGCTCTCCCCGGGGTCAGTGATACAGACACAGAGGTGTCAGGCTGCGCTCCCCTGGGGTCAGTGTTACACACATAGTGGGGTCAGTCTGTTCTGTCCACTCGGGTGAATGTTACAGTCACAGTGCCACAGTCTGATCTCCCAGGGGTCAGTAAAACACAGTAGGTCAGTCTGTTGTCCCCTTGGTACAGTGAAACATACATAGTGGAGTCAGACTACTCTCCCCCGGGGTCAATGCTATAGACATGGTGGGGCCAGCCTGCTGTCCCCTTGGTACAGTAATACATACACGGTGTGGTCAGACTGTTCTCCGCCGGGGCAGTGATACAGACATGGTGGGGCCAGCCGTTTGTCCCCTTGAGTAAGTAATTGACACACAATGGGTTCTGTCCGCTCTCACCCGCTGTCAATGATGCATACACAGAGGGGTCAGAAAGGCAGGCACAGTGGGGTCAGTCTGCTGACGACCCAGGGTTAGGGAAACAGACACAGTGGGGTAAGAATGCTCTCCCCTGGAGTCTGTGATACACAACTGGGTCAGTCTGTTTTCCCTGGCATCTGCCATTAAAACACAGTGGGATCAATCTGCTCTCCCCCGGGGTCAGTGATACAGATAGGTTGGGGTCATTCTGCTCTCCCCCAGGTCAGTGGTACAGACACCGTGGGATCAGTCTGGAATCCCTGGAGTCAGTGATACCGACAAAGTAGGATCAGCCTGCCTGATAACGGGTTCAGGGATACAAACAGAATGGTGGCAATCTGCTCTACCCAGGATCAGTGACAGAGACATAGTGGGGCCAGACTGCAGTCCACTTGGGTCCGTCATACAGACATTGTGGGTTCAGTCTGCTCTCCAACGCTGCCAGTGATACAGACACAGTGTGGTCAGTCTGCTCTCCCCCGGAGACAGCTATGCACGGTGTGGTCAGCCTTCTCTCCCTTTGTTTCAGTCTTACAGACACAGTGGGTTCAGTCTGTTCTCACCCGGGGTCAGTGATACAGACAAATGTGCATCAGACTGCTCGATACCGGGTTGCGAGATACAGACAGAGTGGTGGAAGTCTGCTCTTCCTGGGGTCAGTGATACAGATACAGTGGAGTCAGACAGCTCTCCCCCGGGGTCATTCATACAGGCACAGTGGGATCAGTCTGCAATCCCCGGGGTCAGTGGAACAGACACAGTACAGTCAGTCTGCTCCCCTCCCCCTCCGGGGTCATTGGTGCAGACACAATGTGTTCAGAATGCTCTCCCCTGTCTCAGTAATACAGGCACAGTGTGGTCAGTCTGCTTCTCCCTCCCACTCCGTGGTCACCGATACAGAAATAGAGGTTCACTGATATTGGTGCAGTTCGGAGCTGGGGAAGACTGCATCGATAATGAGAGGTCATTTGTGGAAGACAATTCCTAAACTGTTACCACCCGTTGTGTGTAGAACTGTTTCTTGATTTCAGAGAAGTAAGGGTTTTTGACTAATGTATGGTTTTTAGACCGTGCCCCTCGTCCGAGTCTCCCCTATGCAATGTGAAGTGTTTCTCTCCATCTACCACTTAGTTCCATTATTATCTTGTGAACTGTGATCAATTAAAATCTTAACCTTCTAAATTCCAAGGATGCAGATGTAAGCTTCGTCCACACTGTCACATCAAATGCTGCCAAACCGAGTCGAACCTGGAGTATCTGGCTACAGAATAAATCACTGTCTTCTCTGTTCGAACAAACACTCCCAGGGCAGGTACAGTGTGGGGTTAGATACAGAGTAAAGCTGCCTCTATATATGCCTCTCGTTCTCCTCCTCCATCCAGATGGAAAGAGTAACAGTGAGAAAGATAGGGATAGATATGAAGAGAGATTATCAGAGAGAGGGAACGGAAGCATTGGGGAGAGACACCAGAGAGAAAGAGGAACAGATTGGGATAAAGAGTGTTGGTCAATGTTCCTGCAAATCTGTATGTAGCAGCCTCGAAGGTACATGCAGCTCCTATTCCACAATAAATAACACACATCTTCGAAGTTTCTTCAAACTTTTCAAGGGACTGCTCATAAAAAAAAACAAAAAAACGAAATAAATCGGCGGACTCAACAAGTACATTTTCACGGGAACGTTGGAGCCAGCTGTGGAATATAGATTTCTTACCAGCTTGCATCAGGAGGTTCACCCTCTGCAGTTGTGGTGACACCAAAAGCAGGCAACTTAAAATAGCAAACTGATGTATGTGGAGGTCTGCACACACACACACCACACACGCATACACTCGCACACAGAAACAGAGACAGAGAGCGAAAGAAGAATATTTGGATTTGCAAAAGGCATTTGATGAGGTCAATCTTAGGTTTGAAAATGAACAATTCTGCATCAATGGGCGTTTTCAGAAGACACTTCCAAACGAATACCCCCTGTGCAGGTCAGGCAGCATCTGTGGAGAGACAAAAACAGAGTTAGTTGTTCAGTTCGATGGTCTCCAGAACCACAGTATTTTGCCTCAGATAATGAAGCAACCCAAAGCCGCATGCACCAAGACACGGACAACGTTCAGGCTTGGGCCGACCTGCAGCAAGTAACATTCACGTCACACAAGTGCCAGGCAATGACAATCTGCAAGAAGAGAGAATCAAACCACCTCCCCTTGGCATTCAAAGCATTATCCCATCGCTGAATCCCCCAGCATCAACATCCTGGGGGATTGGTATGGTGACATTGGCATCAAACTTAATTGAACGAATGACATCAACAGTGTTTATCACTCAGCGGCTGGTGGGGGTCTGAAATTCACTGATTGAAAGGATGGTAGAGGCAGAAACCTTCATCATATTTAAAACAACTCTTGGATAAGCACTTGAAGGAATAACTTCTCCATGTTTAAAATGGCTAAGGCATAACTCTCTTCGTCTGCACTGCCCCATCAAACACTCTCAGAGAAGGTACAGCACGGATTAGATATCGAGTAAAGCTCCTTTTAAACTGTCCCTGGGATGTCAGATTAAACCGGATCTCTCACTTTCCACGGGTCAGTCTCAAGACTCACCTGCCTCAGTCACTGAGATGCTCCTGTATCACCTGCCTTAACGTAACCTGATGCCGGATTTGGGAGCAGGACAGGGCACACGGGATTAGGACCACTGCACATGTGGATGAGAAGCACCAGTAATCCCTCAGAGAATCAGAACAGACCAGCAAGACACAGAAAAATAAACTTGTGTTGAATTTGTGAGCCTCGCTTTCTGGAATCTTCAGTGTTTGGTGAGAATCTTGACCCAGTGAAATGGTACCCCTGTGGGAGGACAGTTCTTTGAATAGACATTAAAATATTTGACTGAAACAGTGACATAAAATGTGTACCGAATGGAACAACATTTACATCCTCCCATCACAATATACTTTGCTGCCAGTTCCAGTTCATTGCCACTCGCTGTGTAAAAAAAAAATTATTATTAACTTTCGCCCCTCTCTCTTGCATAAAACCTTCAATCTATTCCCAACGAGGAGAAGAATTAAAGATTTACAATGGAAGGCAGAGGATGGTAGTCACTTGCCAACGTTTAAAATGTAACAAAGCCAACATGATATGAGAGTCCTGGATTTAGTTTCAGGGAATGAAGCTGGGCAGGTGGAAGAGGTATCAGTGGGGGAACATTTCAGTGACAGCGATCAGCATTTAGATTTAGAGTAGTTATGGAAAGAATATGATAGACTCAGTCGGGTAAAGGGAAATTTTCTGAAGCTGAAATGGGATTTAGCAAAGTGGACTGGAAACTGTGACTTGAAGGTAAATCAGTGTCAGAGCAGTGACAGTGAGTGAAGCTTCAGAACAAACATATTCCCACAAAGACAAAGGGTGAGGCTCCAAAATCTACCGCCCGCTGGACGTCAAGGAGCAAACCGGGCAGGATAAGGTACAAAAGGGAAGCTTATATCAGATACTGATAGCTCAGTAACACGGGAAATGAGAGAAGTGCAGAAAGTTCAGGGGTGAAATTAAACATTCCCAAGCCAAGCGTAGTGTTGTGTTTGACAGTCAATTTCCCTCTGCACTGTTCCATCACACACGCCCAGGGGCGGGACAGAATGGGGTTAGATACAGAGTAAAGACACGGGCCTATTGCATTATAAACAGAGAAATGGTCTTGTGCCATCCAAACAGACTGGGTGAAACGTAACATAATCAGAAATGCTCACACACAGACATAGGCACACACGCAGGCACACACACACACAGACAGACACACAGACAAACAGAAGGAAACATTTTAACTGCTCAGTATTTCAGTATTCAGTGAGATCAGGGCTGATCTGTGACCGAGCTAACATCATGAAACCTGCCTCTGCCCCTTATCTCTTAATAACCTTGATTACAAAAATCTATCAATTCCTTATTTAAAAATTAAGCATTAAACCGGAATGAATTGCTGTTTGCAGAAGACAGTTCCAAAATGCCAAGTAAATCCGAAGGAATGATTGGACATCAGATTTGTTTTCTTTGGAACAGAGGAAGATGAGAGGAGATTGAGTTGAGATGTATAAAATCATGAGGAACCGAGATAGAGTGGTTAGGAAGGAACTATTTCCCTTAGCACAAAGGTCCAGGAGTGGGGAAATAGATTTCAAAATGTCCACAATCAATATCATGAGGCTGTCATGGCTCCCGCAGTGGAATATCTTTCTGGATGCTTAAATGAAGGATATTCGTGCTGGATCCTCACAAGTGTCCGCCTGGGCCCCAACTGTGTCGATATGTCTCCCTCCCTCGATGTTTCTCTCTCCAAATCTATCTCTTATATGTTTGTGCACACAGCAGTGAAGGATTGCATCAAATTAATATATCTTACATTCACCCTTTTCAATCCGCCCCAACAATCTCTCTCTCTCCAACCTCTCTCTCTGCCTGTATATCGAACCCTCTCTCCCTCTCTCTCTCCTAGTGTCAGAGATAGCACGAGGGAGAGACAGGAAGAGGAAGCAAGAGAGAGAATGGTGAAGGATCCGTACTCTGTACCCAAGCTGTGCTAAACCTGCTCTTGGAGAGTTTGATGTGCTGCATCGGCCATGTACAGTCCTGTATCAGGCCATGAAGAAGTAAAGCATGCTGAAGAGTAAAACGCGTAGGATAAGGCACAAAAAGGAAGCTTATGTCAGATACTGAGAGCTCAATATCACAGAAAGCTGAGGGAAGGGTAGAAAGTTCAGGGGTGAAATTAAACAGCAAATTAGGAAATCAAAGAGAGGGACAGAAAAAATATAATCAAGTTGAAGCAAGGAAACCCCAAAGATGCTTTATAAATGCATGAAGAGCAAGAGAACAACTAAGGATAGAGCATTAGGCTAACTGGACTGCTCGTCAAAAGAGCCAGCAGAGACTGAATGGGCCCAATAGCCTCCAACAGTACTGAACTATTCTATGATGCAATGATCCTCTTCTGTTCACTATTGTTTACAGCAACATGCACTTGCTCTGGTACAATTTGTGATTTAAAAAAACCCTTGTTCTCCACAAATCCCCTCAGCCTTTTTACACTGCTCTCTCCAGATGGAATTGGCTACAAGGCAGCAAGAAACAAACAGGAAACACGGATTTCAGGAGAGAAAGGTTTCAACTGATGTTCTTGTCGGTTATGTCTGTGTCATGGAAGAGGTCTTCGCAGATCCAAAAGAAAAAAAACAACTTCATATCAGTCACAGAATTCGAGTAAAATAAAGACAAGACAGATGAACGCTTTCTATTGGTAATAAAAAGCGAAATGGTCGAACAATGTCCTTAGACCTGGCCTATATTTCACTACATTCACACACTTAGATAGATAGATTTAGAGAAACGAATCTAAATAAAATAAAGATATATATTTGTCTGGTTTGGAGATGTAATCATTTTTGCTCATTAGAATACCTTCAGTCTTGTTACTAGATATCAGCAGCTGTGTCCAATTTCTAATTGCTCTGGTTTGGTGTGGGTAATATTTATGTTTGAAAGGATGGGATGAATCATATAACAATATCCCAGAGATGAAGTGGGATTGAGGGACTGGAGTAAATGTCAGCAATAGTGCAATGGACTTTACACAACATAGTAACAAACTATGTTGTGTTAAAGTTTAATAATTCACACTTGTGTTGCACTGTCACAATTTCTGATGGCATTATTAAAAATAGGGATTGTTTTTCATGCAGGATTTTCGATTGTACAAATTTAATTTTGGCCCTTGAATTCTCTGCCTATCACTTTTCTTATTACCCTTTGAGAGAGAGTGAGACAGAAAGAGAGGGGGTGAGGGAGAGACTGAGAGATTGGGTGAGGGAGTGAGAGAGAGTAACAGGGTAAGGGAGATAGATAGAGAGAGAGAGATAGAGAGACAGGGTGAGGGAGAGAGGGACAGGCTGGGGGAGAGAGAGACAGTGTGAGGGAGAGAGAGAGACAGAGAGAGAGAGAGAGAGCGTGCAAGAGAGACATGGTGAGAATTAGAAAGAGATAGAGACACGGGGTGAGGGAGAAAGAAAGAGCGAGGGAGAGACATGGTGATGGGGAGTGAGAAACAGAGTGAAGGAGAGGGAGAGATGAATAGGGAGAGCTTGAGAGAAAGAGAGAAAGAGAGCGACAGGCTGAGGGAAAGATAGAGACAGGGTGAGGGAGGAAGAGAGAGGGAGAGACATGTTTAGGGAGAGAGAGAAAGAGAGACACAAGTGAGTGAGTGAGAGAGAGGGAGAGAGAATTAGAAAAGGAGAGGGAAAGAGACAGGGTGAGGGAGAGGACAGAGAGACTGGGTGAGAATTAGAAAGAGAGAGAGACACGGGTTGAAAGAGTCAGAGAGAGGAAGACAGACACAAGTGAGGGAGAGAGAGAGAGACAGAGAATTAGAAAGAGAGAGATATAAAGTGAGGGAGAGAGAGAATGAGAGAGAGAGCATGATGAGGGAGAGAACAGACGGGTGACGAAGAGGGAGCGAGTGAAACAGGGTGAGGGAGGGATAGAGAGAAAGAGACAGGGTGAGGGAGTGAGTGAGAAACAGGGTGAGGCAGAGAGAGTGTGAAATAGGGTGAGGGAGACAGAGAGAGAGAAGGCTGAGGGGGGACATGATTGAGGTATACAAAATTACGAGGGGCATTGAGAGGTTTGATAGGCAAAGAGTTTTCCCTGAGCGAAGTGGTCAATAACCAGGGGGCATAGATTTAAGGTAAGGGGAAAGAGGCTGACAGGGGATTTGAGAAAAAAAATTCACTCAGAGTGTGATTGGTATCGGGAACACACTGCCTGAAGAAGGTGGTCGAGGCAGGAACCCTCACAACATTTAAGAAGTATTTAGATGAGCACTTGAAACGTCATTGCATTCAAGGCTACGGGCCAAGTGCCGGAAAATGGTATTAGAATAGTTAAGTGCTTGATGGCCGGCACAGACACGATCGGCCAAAGGGCCTGTTTCTTTGCTATACAACTCTATGACTAATATTTCCAACCTTGCAGACGACACAAAGCTGTGTTTGGAAGGTGGGGGGAGGGAATGGGATGCGGGTTTGAGGAGGATGCAATGAGGATCCAATGTGATTTGGACAAGTTGGGTGAGTGGGAGAATGCATGGCAGATGCAGTGTAATGTGGATAAATGTGAGGTTATCCACTTTGGTTGGAAAACAGAAAGGAAGATTATAATCTGGAAAGGGGGAGGTGCAACGAGACCTGGGTGTCCTTGTACACTAGTCGCTGAAAGCAAGCATTCAGGTGCAGCGAGCAGTTAGGAAAGCGAATGGTATGTTGGCATTCATGGCAACAGGATTTGAGTACAGAAGCAAGGATGTCTTTCTGCAGTCATACAGGGCCTTGGTGAGGCCACATCTGGAATAGTGTGTGCTGTTTTGGCCTCCTTATCTGAGGAAGGATGTTCTTGCCATGGAGAGAGTGCAAAGAAGATTTACTATCCTGATTCCTGGGATGGCAGGATTCACGTATGAGGAGATATTAGGTCGACTCGGCCGACATTCACTAGAGTTTTGAAGAATGAGGATGTCATAGAATTCTAACAGGACTAGACAGGCTAGATGTAGTGAGGATCTTCCCAATGGTGGGGGAGTCCAGAACCAGGGGTCACAGTCTGAGGATACGGGGTGTGCCATTTAGAACCGAGATGAGGAGAAATTTCTTCACTCAGAGGGTGGTGAACTTGAGGAATTCTCTGCCGCAGAAGGCAATGGAGGCCAATCATTAAATATATTCAAGAAGGAGATATATATCTTTCTTAATGCCAAAGGCATCAAGGGATATGGGGGGAAAGCGGGAACAGGGTACTGAATTAAACGATCAGCCATGATCTTTTTTGAATGGCGGAGCAGGCTCGAAGGGCCAAATGGCCTACTCCTGCTCCTATTTTCTAGCTTCTATGAGACAGGAAGACTGAGAGACAAAGGGAGAGATAGAGGGAGAAACAGAGACAGGGAGAGATAGAGATGGAGAGAAGTGGTTCTGAGACTCTGATACAGACACATGCACATACAAACACTCACACACAGACTTTGCAATCCACACTGATGTCAGTAGAAATGGCCAACAGAACCTCAGTTAAATCCCATGATCTGCTCAGTCCTGAGAGAGACAGAGCGAGAGACAGGGAGTTCCAGAGAGAGACAGGGGAAGAGGGAATATGAAACAGATTGCAGGAGAAAGTTTGTGTTTATATGTATTCATAAGAATTTATTTCTTTTTTATTTCCAAAGTATACTTTATTCATAAAAATCTTTAAGAATTACATTCCAAAGCAGTTGCAAACAGTACCCAGTCAACAATACAAAGAGTGCAAAGGAGATCAGTTTCCTTCAATACAGGAGTGAGTTGCCTCACAACCCTTCCATTTCATTTTACTTGTCATGTACATTTTGCAGCAAGCTAATATGTTCTGAATACAGTTCTAGGGGTTTTCCATGGATCCAGCCCCTCAGTTCACCTTGGATGGGGGACCTTACACAGTGGTCTTTCCCCATTGAGCCTTTGCCGTGGCTGCCCCAAGCTTTAGTGCGTCCCTCAGCATGGAGTCCTAGACCTCAGAATGTGTCAGTCTGCAACATTCGGTAGTGAACAACTCTATACCCATATCATTGAAAGGGACTGGACACTGAAACATCTGTCAGCACACAACACCCTGAGGGACTTTGGAAGCGAGGGAAGGGGATACACTTTATAATCAACACTGACGTAAGTAAAAAGCCCCAAACACCACCTCACTAACAATCCCCATTATCTCTCCAATGCAGTCCTGGGGGTTTAGAGTGAGTGTTTTCGGTCTGAGTCATAGAGTCATAGAGTTGCACAGGATAGAAACAAGTCCTTCGGCCCACCATGTCTATGCTGACCATAATGCCTATCCATACTAATCCCACCTGCCTGCATTAATTCCATATCCCTCTATGCCTTGCTCATTCAAGTACTTGTACAGATGCCTCTTAAATGTTGCTACTGCTCCTGCCTCCACCACCTCCTCTGGCAGCTTATTCCAGGTACCCAATATTTTTATGTGAAAAATGTACCCCTTTGATCCACTTCAAACCTCCTCCCTCTCACCTTACATTTCTGCCCTCTACTTTTAGTCACCCCTACCATGGGAAACAGACTCTGGCTATCTACCCTATCTATGCCTCTCATAATGTTATATACCTCTATCATGTCCCCTCTCAGCCTCCTTCTCTCCAGGGAAAACAAACCCAGCCTATCCAATCTCTCTTTATAACTCAAGCCCTCCAAACCAGGCAACATCCTTGTGAAACTTTTCAGCACTCTCTCTGGCTTAATCACATGTTTCCTGTAGTGCTGCCACCAGAACTACACACAGTACTTCAAATGCGGACTAACCAATGTTATGTACAACTGTAACATGACGTCCCAAGTCTTGTACTCAATGCCTCGGCCGATGAAGCCAAGCATGCCATACGCCTTCTTCACCACCCTGTCTACCTGTGTTGCTACTTTCAGAGAACTTTGTACTTGCACCCCAAGGTCTCTCTGCTCAACAACACTCCCTAGGGGCCTGCCATTCACTGTCTTTGTCCTGCCCTGGTTTAACGGTCCAAAATGCATCACTTCATGCTTGTCTGCGTTAAATTCCATTGGTCTATCCCTTGCCTACTTTCCCAGTTGATCTATATACTGTGGTAACCTTAGGCAACCTTCTTCACTGTCCACTATGCCACGAATTTTGGTGTCATCTGCAAACTTACTAATCATGCCCCCTACATTCTCAACCAAGTCATCAATGTGTATGACAAATAACAAAGGGCCCAGCACCGATTCCTGTGGTACACCACCGGTCACTGTCCTCCAATCTGAAAAACAACCCTCCACTACCACCCTCTGCCTCCTATCACCAACCCAATTTTGTATTTAATTGGCCAGCTCACCCTGGATACCATGTGTTCGAACCTGCTGGACCAGCCCACCATGCGGCACCTTGTCAAAGGCCTTGCTAAATCCATGTAGACAACGTCCACCGCCCTGCCCTCGTCAATCCTCTTAGTCACCACCTCAAAAATCTCAATCAAATTCGTGAGACATGATTTACCACGCACAAAGCCATGCTCACTATCCCTAATCAGACCTTGCCTTTCCAAATGCAGATAAATCCTGTCTCTCAGAATCGCTTCCAATAACTTAACCACCACTGATGTAAGGCACGCCGACCTGTAGTCCCCTGTCTTATCCCTGGTGCCCTTCTTAAATTAAGGTACAACATTAGCTTTCCTCCAGCCTTCCAGTATCACACCCGTGGGTAACGATGATACAAAAATCTCTGCCAGGGCCCCAGCAATCTCCTCCTTTGCTTCACATAGCATCCCAGGATAACACCTGGTCAGACCCTGGGGATTCATCCACCTTAATGTGCTTCAAAACCTCCAACACATCCTCCTTTGTAATGTCGATATGCTCCAAGATATCACTGTTCCCTCCCTTGAACTCATTAGCTTCCATGACTTTCTCCATGATAAATACAGATGAGAAGTATTCATTTAGGACCTCGTCCATTTCCCGTAGCTCTGCAAATAGATTACCAGACTGATCCTTAAGGGGACCTACTCTCTCCCTAGCTACCGTTTTACTCTTAATATAATGACAGAATCGTTTAGGATTCTCCTTTATCTTATCTTCCAGGGAAATCTCATTGCCCCTTATCACCCTCCTAATTTCTTACTTAAGTGCCCTCCTACATCCCTTATACTCCTCGAGGGATTCGCTTGATCGCAGCTGCTTATACCTGACATCTCCCTCCTTCTTTGTCCTGACAAGACCCTCAATATCCCTCGTCAACCAAGGTTCCCTAAACTTGCCAGCCTTGCCCTTCAACCAAACAGGGACATGCCGGCCCTGAACACTTCCTATCTCACCTTTAAAAGCCTCCCACTTGCCAGACGTCCCTTTTCCTCTAACCAGCCTCTCCCATTCAACTATGGAGAGTTCCTGTCTGATGCCATCGCAATTAGCCTTCCCCCAATTTAAGACTTCAACTTGAGGACCAGTCCTCTCCTATTCCATAACCATCTTGAAGCTAACAGAGTTATGGTCACTGGTCGCAAAGTGCTCCCCCACTGGCACATCAACCACCTGCCCATCCTCATTTTCTAAGAGGAGATCGAGTGTAGCCCCTTCTGTGGTAGGGAAATCCCCATATTGCTTCTGTTGGATCAGTGTTTGATATTTTCAAACTGCAGTGACATTCCCAACAAGGGCAAGAGCGAAAGGTTCAAAATTAACCAAGAAATGGCTGAAACCATTGCTGTCCTGGGATTAACATGTCAATGGTCTGGAAGATTCAGGAAGGTGTCCTGTCCTGGGATTAGCATATCCTGATTACCTGTCCTGGGGTTAGGGCGGCAGAGTGGCGCAGTGGTTAGCGTCACAGCTCCAGGGACCCGGGTTCAATTCTGGGTACTGCCTGTGTGGAGTTTGCAAGTTCTCCCTGTGTCTGCGTGGGCTTTCGCCGGGTGCTCCAGTTTCCTCCCACAGCCAAAGATTTTCAAGGTAGGTGGTAGGGAATATGGGATTACTGCAGGGTTAGTATAAACGGGTGGTTGTTGGTCAGCACAGACTCGGTGGGCCGAAGGGCCTATTTCAGTGCTGTATCAATAAATAAAATAAATATTAATGAAAAGGCCTCCGAGGTGGGAGATTGAGAGACAGCGCAACATGTCAAAGGCTCAAGGAGTGGAGTTTGCAAAGAGCTCACTCAGGATGTAACTCACAAAACTCACCTTTCACTTTCTCTCCCGAGAGCGTAGAAAAATTCCCCAGTTTGTGTGTGTCTCTCAGAGGGAGAGAAACTGGCAAGTGGTACAAAGAATACACCTCCAAAAACCGAACAGGCCACCACCCAAACCAGTGGCAAGAGGAAGCTACCGTCTGAGACAAACTACAGCAGTTCCTCTTCACTGGACGAGGAAGTGCTGGAATGACGGCACCTGTAAAAGCAGCTACAGAACTCAAATAAGTTGGAAGATAAAGGCGTGCAGGCACTGAAAGCTGTGATGGGCCCAGCGCGCCCAACCCAAAGCGCTGAACCTAGCGACACGCACAGCGCATCCCAGCTCCGGGACACCGAGAGCAACGTCACATCTGTGCCATTCCAGCTCCATCTGTGCATGCGCATGTTTTTTTTAATTCATTCATGGGATGTGGGTGACGCCCATCTCTAATTGCCCTTGAGAAGGTGGTTGTGAGCTGCCTTCTTGAACCGCTGCAGTCCATTTGGGGTAGGTATATCCACACTGCTGTTAGAAAGGGAGTTCCAGGATTTTGACCCAGCGACAGTGAAGGAACGACGATATATTTCCAAGTCAGGATGGTGTGTGACTAGTCTGTACGACAGCTCTCACAACTTTGGCACAAGCTCCCAGATGTTAGTAAGGAGGACTTTGCAGGTTCGACAGAGCTGGGTTTGCCTTTGTTGTTTCCGGTGCTTAGGTCGATGCCGGGTGGTCCGTCCGGTTTCATTCCTTTTTATTAACTTCCTTTTTATAACTTCGTAGCAATTAGGTACAACTAAGTGGCTTGCTTGGCCATTTCAGAGGGCATGGAAGAGTTAACCACATTGCTGTGGGACTGGAGTCACATGTAGGCCAGACCAGATAAGGACAGCAGATTTCCTTCCCTTAAGGACATTAGTGAACCAGATGGGTTTTTACAGCAATCGACAATGGTTTCATCATTAGACCAGCTTTTAATTCCAGATTTATTAATTACATTCAAATTCCAACCTTCTGCTGTGGTGGGATTCGGACCCATGTCCCCAGGGAAATACCCCGGATCTCTGGGTTACTAGTCCAGTGATCAAACCACTACGCCTACCATATTTTGGAATGAGGAATCCTTGTGTGTGTGTGCGTGTGTGTGTGTCTCTGTAAGTCTGTGTGTGTGAGTGTGTGTGTGTGTGCTCCCTCTGTCGCAATCTGCTTTATAACTGTGATTTGATTGTATTTTAATATTGATGATTGTCTGTGTAATGGAGAGGGGAAACCCTGGGCTCTTGCTGTGCTGTTTTGTTTAAAAATGTCTTTGCTTTGTATTTTAATGCTATTTATTCTCCTTCTTCGCCTTAAGGAATTTTCATTCTGGCAACTGCATTGTGAAGATGGAAAGGGGGAAAGTTTGGAACGAGGAGTCCTTGGACAGGAGCTTCCTCCAGAGGGGATGGACTGAGGCCTTGTTCACAGGCTGCACCCAAAGGGCCCACGTGAGTTGCGTCTGTTCATTAGCCCGAGATTTACTTTCCTCTCTGTTGCCCCGGGTTAACTAGTTCCTGTTGGATTGGGGCCCTGGAATTTTAAGCAGGTTGAAAGCCTGGGGTTAAAGCAGCAGCCCCAGGAGGGAGTCCCATGTGCCACTTGAATTGCAATTTGAAGAGGGCGTTTCACCCTTGAGGGGCACTGAAATCTGGCTATTGTTAGGTTGCAGCTTGTGGGATCTTGCTGTGCATCTGGTGTCCTGCAGCATTTCCTACATCATCACAATGAGGACGCTTTAAAATTCAGCTTCCTGAGGGTCAGAGTGTGGATTTCTCTGTGTTTTCTCTCCATCTTCCTCTGCTTTCCTCTGTCCCGCACTCTCCATTTTAACCATTAATCAATAGGTGCCACAGTGTGACGTGTGGTTATTTAGACCGGTGACAGAACCCCTTCAGAGGACTTATCAATCCAGATGCAATCCGAGATTGAGAGAAAAAAAAACAGATGTGAATGTGGTTGGGGGATCAGGAGAAAGATTGGGAGAGGAGTGTTTGAGATTTTCAAATGGCAGGAATGTTCCTCTCTCTGGGCACTCTAAACTTTCATCACTAAAAACAGATATATGCATATTATCATATTGCTGCCCGTGGGATCTTGCTCTGCTCAAAGTGCCTGCAACTTTCCTGCATTGAAACAGTGTGTCCCACTTTAAGAAATAATTCATTGAGTGTCAACTGCTCCCGAGGGCCTATAATTAGAAGAGCTAAACGTGAAACTGTATAAAGGCTTGTTATAAGTTTAAAGATGGAGTTTAGCATTTTCTGAGGACTGTGAGGGGATATCTGGCTAGTCTCACACTGTGGGATCCTGCTGTGCATACATTCCTGCATCAATCCGACATTACAACATCGAGGCTGAAACAGATGGAGAGAAAAGAGGGAGAGTGAGAAACAGCTGGAGGTGGCCAGTTAATCAGAGAGATAGAGATAGATAGAGAGAGAGAGAGACAGGCAGAGATTGGGTGAGGGAGGGAAGGCAGTGAAAGACAGAGAGGGAGATAGAGAAAGAAATCCGCTCTCAAAACCTTGGTAAACTGAATTTTGAAGTTTCACCTTTGCTGGGATCTTCCTGTGCACTGCTTGCCTGCAGCATTCTCTGCATTGTAACAGCGATTGCGTTTTAGAAGTCAATTCATTGTGTGTAAAGCTCTCCTGAAGGCCTGGAATTAAAGTCCTGTGCTTGAAGCCGGTATAATTCCAGAACGTTGCTGGTGTCTTGAATTTGAGGGTGAAATGAAATGTGCAGCAGCCATTTGAATTGAGAGTGAGGTTCCGAGAGTGTGTTTTTTTCTCTCTCTCTCCATCTTTCTCGCTGAATGAGAGTAGCAGTAGGGAGAGATTCCGGAGAGTGTGGGAAACATGGAACGAATCAAAGGGAGAGAGGGTGGCTGTTATCACACTGTTGCTTTGGGATCTTGCTGTGCACAAATGGCAAGCAGTGTTTTCAACTCAGCAATAGTGGAAAGCACTTTAACAATCAATTCACTGTGTGTCAAATGCTCCCAATTCATTGAACTGAAGTTCTGAGTTTCGATTTCTCCCTCTGTCTCTCTCCAACTTTCATTCCCTCTCTGTATTGAAACCTTTAATAGTTGAAAACACACACAGCAGTGTGATTTGTTGTTATAAATGGTGAGACAGAAGTATTTCATAGCTATTTTCAGTCAAGATTACATATGAGATAGAGGGGAAAAACAGATAGGGACAGAGAACTTGAGAGAGAGTGACAGAGAGAGAGAAAAAGAGGGAGACTGAGAAACAACTCCAAGTGGCAGGTTAAACAGAGACAGACAGAGTGAGAGAGAGGCGGATTATGGGTGAAGGAGGGAAGGCCGAGAAAGACAGAGAAACAGAGAGAAAGAGATCAACACTCAAAACCTTGGTAAAGTGAACTTTGAAGTGTCACCATTGCTGTGATCTTGCTGTACTCAACTTGCAGAGTTCGCTGCATTGTATCAATGACTGCATTTTAGAAGTGAATTCATTGTGTAAAGCTCTCCCAAAAGCCTCGAATTACAGTCCTTAAACAGAAGCCTGGATAATTCCCGAACAATGGTGATGTTTTCGGCTGTGAGCTGAATTTGACAGTAAAATGTAACACCTGGGTGAGGGGGGTGGGGGGAGGGTGTATTTGAATACAGAATTTCAGGGATGGTAATGTTGATTTGTCTCTATCCTTTCTGCGGGAGAGGGGATGGGGATCATCAGTGTTTGTGTGTTTTTACAATGAGGCAGAAACAGATATAGAGAGACACAAAGAAATTGCAATAGATAGATAGATAAATAGATAGAAAGATAGATAGATTGATAGATAGATAGATAGAGAGAGAGAGAGAGAGAGAGAGAGAGACAGAGAGAGAGAGAGAGAGAGAGAGAGAGAGAGAGAGAGAGAGAGAGACAGAGAGAGAGACAGAGAGAGACAGAGAAAAATAGCTGGAAATGACAGGGGAAGCACAGAGACAGACACACTGGCTCTGGAGGGTCTGCAGTGTTTAGTCACTGCCCAGCTCACAGCCCCTGTAGAGAAGCTCCCAGCTTCCCCCACAAACCCATCTCCCACCCTCGAGGGTGTCTTAATTTTCAGTGAAATAAAATGCTGGTCCAGTGATTCAGTGTGGTCACATTCACCTCAGTTTAAAAAGAGAATTTCACAGTGTCTGGGCACAGAATGGAGCTGATTGCTGCAAATATCTTTCTGTAAATTGCAGCGATGTTTTCCATAATGGGGTTTGGAGTGAACATTTTGCAGGCTGTTTGGAAGCAGCTCTTTGTCATTTCTGTGCTCAGAGCTGGCTCTGTTACCTGGATTAACAGGACAATAGGCAGGTATTCAGCTCCAAAAGCCCTGCCTCACATTTCAATCAGTTCCCATTCTCTGGCTTTCTGTCAGGGGATGTATCTGTAAGATGGGGAGTCACTGAGAGATTGTTCTATGTCAGCGAGTGAAGGAAAGAGCCCTGGGCTCCTGCTGTGTTGTATTTCTGTTCAAAAATGCTTTGCTTTGTTTGAATCAATTTTATTTCTCTGTTCCCAAGGAGACAATTTTTGTAAGCTGCAGGTTTGATGATGCAGAGGGAGAATCTTTTGGCAGGTGGAATTCTCAGAAAAGAGCTTTAACCAGAGAGGAAAATAATGATAAACATATTTGTGTCATTGTCAACTCCATTTCTATACAGAGAAAAGAAGACTGCGTGTTTCCACGGCTGATAGAAGAACAAAGTGCTGGAAATGCTCATTATTTCCAGCACGGTTTTTATTTAAGATTTCCCGCATCCGCAGTATTTTGACTTTGTGTTTTCGGGGGTCTGTGGGTTGTTCACCACAACGGAGGGGTCTGGAGGGAGCTCTGAAGAAAATAGTTTGGGAAGCTCCAGTACAGTCAATGTCAACCCGTAGATTTCCCTCTCTTCATCTCTGGCTGCATTTCCCTCTCTCAGTTTCACATCTCCTTTCCTGCAAGATTATCTCTGCATCGCCCATCCCCTCTCCATGACACCCCTCTCTATTCTGAATCTACATCTTACTTCATAACTCTGCCCCTCGGCAGCTTGCAGTCTCTGCATCTCTCTTGATGTCTGAGATCTTTCTCAATACCTGTTTCTGACTCCCTGCCTCTCTTTCACTCCCGATCGTCCTCTTCGTTTGTCTCTCTCTCTCCCCATCACTCAGTTTTGTCCTAATCCCTGAATCTCTACTTTCTATGTCCCTGTCCCTCTGTCTGGGACTGGATTTGAACTCGCTGCCTTGGTGTTGTACACTGTGATTGTGAACCAGGATCCTGCTTTCCATCACTCCCGGATTTTTCTCCCATTGAGGTAAAGACAGGGGAGAGATGCTGAACGGGCATGCGATTCACAACCACCTCCCCCCTCCCCCCCCCCACCCCACCAAGTCCAAGTCCAGTCCACTGTTACTTTGCATATGTGTATCTGCTCCGCGACTGTCTCTTCCTGTCTTCTTGTGGTTCTGTGGGGGAAGTGACAGATATGCCATGATCTAACATGGGTGGGACAGGTTCAAAGGGCTGAATAGCCTCCTCCTGTCCCTGTACCAGTTAGTGTGTGTGTGTTTGTACGTATCTCCCTGTGTTTGATTCCCTGAAGCCGATGGGAAGAACAGGTGAAACAATTTTCTGCAGGGAGGGATGTGTCTGGGGCTGGGATCTTGCTGTTCGTTAAAGGCTCAGAATGCCAGTTTTCCATTGTGGGTCGTAGCTTTGTGCCTGGCCCTGTGTTTGGCCGGACATGAGTTAAAGGTGCCAGGGGTCTGGGAGCCATTTGATAGAATTCCAATGGCTTATCCAGACCAGGAATTAAAGTGAATTAAAGGTTTTCGAGAGACAGAGCCACACCCAGGAAAGTGACGGAAGTTGGAATTATACAGGGGCGGGGAGTGTTGACTGGGATGGGAGTTACAAATGGGGGCGGGTGGGGGAAGGCTGTTCATGGGGGAGATGATACAGGGTGGGAATGTTTAGGGGGGCTTTTTCAGGACAGGGAGGGTATTTAGAAAGGGGGAGTGTTTACAGTGGGGGCAGGGATATAATTAGAGGGCGATATTCACAGAGGCAATTAGTTATGTTATAAATGGGTGGGTGGAAGGATTCTCCAAGTTTTACATGGGAAGGCATGGGGGAGTATTCTCCAGTCTGTTCCTGGGGCGTTTAGATGTGAGACTGTTCACTGGGAGTTTGAGGGCTAATTACATGGGGGCCTGTTCACAGGAGTGGTATTACATTGGGGTCTGTTCACAGGGGGTATTTAGATGGGTGTCTGTTCCGGGGGATGGGATTTAGATGGATGTTTGTTCCGCGGGGGGGGGGGATATTTTGTTAGGTGTATGTGACAGGGTGGGGGGTGCAATTTAGATGGGAGTCTTTTCACAGGATGAGTATTTCGATGTGAGCCTGTTCCGGGGGGGGGGGGGATTTAGATGGGGGTCTGTTCCACGGGGGAGGGGATATTTCGATTGGAGTCTTTTCCCGAGGGGGGGGGGGGTGGGTGGTGATTTAGATGGGAGTCTGTTCACAAGAGGAGTATTGAGATGGGAGCCTGTTCCCGGGGAGCATTTTGATGGGTGTCTGTTCACAGGAGGATTATTTAGATGGGAGTCTGTTCCCGGGAGGCATTTAGATGGGAGTCTGTTCACAGCAGGAGTATTTCGATGGGAGTCTGCTCATGGAGGCATTTAGATGGGAGTCTGTTCACAGCAGGGTATTAAGATGGGAGTCTGTTCGTGGGGGGGGGACATTTAGATGGGAGTCTTTTCACAGGACGAGTATTTAGATGGGTGTCTGTTCCCGGGGGCATTTAGATCGGAGTCTGTTCACAAGAGGAGTATTTAGATAGGAGTCTGTTCCCGGGGGGCATTTAGATGGGTGTCTGTTCACTGGAGGAGTAATTAGATGGGAGTCTTTTCACGGGAGGCATTTAGATGGGAGTCTGTTCACACCAGAATTATTTAGATGGGAGTCTGTTCCCAGGGGGCTATTAGATGGGAGTCTGTTCATAGGTGGAGTATTTAAATGGGAGTCTGTTCACAGCAGGAGTATTTGGATGGCAGTCTGTTCACAGGAGGAGTATTTAGATCGGAGTCTGTTCACAGGAGGAGTATTTAGGTGGCAGTCTGTTCGGGGGGGCATTTAAATGGGAGTCTGTTCACAGGAGGAGTATATAGATCGGAGTCTGTTCACAGGATGAGTATTTTGATGGCAGTCTATTCAGGGGGCATTTAAATGGGAGTCTGTTCACAGGAGGAGTCTTTAGATGGGAGTCTGTTCACAGTAGGTTATTTAAATGGCAGTCTGTGCCGGGGTGGGGCATTTAGATGGGAGTCTGTTTCCAGGGGGTATGTAGTTGGGAGCCTGTTCTGGGGGGTATAAGACGGATTTAAAATGGGCGGGGAGGTGGGGGGGTTTCTCCAGGTTTAAAATGGGAGGCGGGGTGAATACTGTAGTCGGTTCCTAGGCCTTAGAAGTGGGAATCTTCAGTGCGAGGCTCGGGGCTAATTACATGGGGGCCTGTTCACAGGAAGGATATTAGATCAGGCTTCTTTCAATGTAGTATACTGTATTCGCTGCTCACAATGTGGTCTCCTCTATAATTTGGAGACCAAGCACAGACCGGGTGACCGCTTTGCGGAGCACCTCCGCTCAGTCCGCAAGCAGGACCCTGTGCTTCCAGTTGCTTGCCATTTCAACACACACCCCTGCTCTCATGCTAACATCATGCAGTGTTCCAGTGAACATCAACGCAAGCTCGAGGAACAGCATCTCATCTACCGATTAGGCACACTACAGCCTGCCGAACTGAACATTGATTTCAATAATTCAGAGCATGACAGCCCCCCATTTTACTTTAATTTTTAGTTCTTTTTTTCTTTTTTCTTCTTTACTTTTTTCCATGTTTTTACAACCTTTTGCTGCATTTATTTCATTTCATCTTAGTTTGTTCAGTTTTCTTACCCACTGTTTTTTTTTTAATGTTTGCATTTGCTGCTGTTCAATATTCAGTCTGTTAATACCTTTTCTGTATTAATGCTTTGTGTTTTAACACACCATTAACATATTGTTTGCCTTTGCTCCATGACCTTTTGGTCAGCTATGTGACCTTGTCCTTTGTTATCTCTTGCCCCACATCCACCTGTGACATTTTTAATATTTGTCAGATCCGAAGAAGTGTCACTGACCCGAAACGTTAACTCTGCTTCTCTTTCCACAGATGCTGCCAGACCTGCTGAGTGGTTCCAGCACTTCTTGTTTTTATTTCAGATTTCCAGCATCCGCAGTATTTTGCCTTTATATTAGATCGGGGCTTGCTCACAGGAAGGGTATTAGATGGAGTCTGTAGACGTGCGGTATTTATAGTGGGGTGGGCTGTTCTCGGGGTGAAATTTCCAGGGGTGGGGATAATTTGCGGGGAGGATGTTTGGTGTCTGTGTGTGTTGTGGGGGGTGGGGGGGCGCGATAATTTGCGAACCGACAAAACTGTGTTGGATGGATTTGAATATCAGCAAAAAAAATACAGAACAGAGCACTTTACAAATGGTGATAAACTGGAAACAGTGGAGGTGCAAAGAGACTTGTGTGGGTGGGGTGGGGTCCATGTCCATTTGAGTGCAACATAGATTGACCAGAATGATAACTGGACTCCAAGGGTTAAATTACAAGGCAATATTACACAACCTGGGAATGTGGGCCCTGGAATTGAGGTGGATCAGGGATGATTTGATCAAAGTTGTCAAGACATTACGGGGAACTGATGGGGTAGGTTGGGAAAACTATTTCCGCAGGTTGGGGAGTCTATGACGTGTGAGCATAGTCTAAAATATAGAGGCAGACCTTTCAGCAGTGAAAGGCGATATTAGTTTGGAAAAGTCTTCCGTACACGTTCATTGATGCAAAATCATGTGTCTCTGCGTGTGTCACTGTGTCTGTGTGTGTGTGTGTCTGTGTGTGTGTGCGCATCCGTGCGGGTGTGCGTCCGCGTGTGTCTCTGTGCATGTGCATGTGTGTATGTGTCTTGGTGTGTGTTTCTGTGCTTGTGTGTCGGTGTGTGTGTGTGTGTGTATGCATGTGTCTGTGTCTGTGGCCCTGTGTGCTTCCGTGTGTGTGTTTGTCTGAATGCATGTGCAATTATTTCTGTGTGTGTGTGTGTGCCACTTTGCTTATGCTACGTTTCACCCAGTCTCAGTTTGAACTGTACGAGACCATGTCTTTGTTTGTAATGCAATAGGACCTGTCTTTACTCTGGATTTAAGCCCATATTGCCCCTGTCTGGGGAGTGTGTGATGGAACAGTGCAGAGGGAAATTTACTCTTTGTCTAACCCCACACTGTGCTTGGCTTGGGAGTGTTCAATGGGACAGTGCAGATGGAGCTTTACTCTGTATCCCTGGAATTTAGGTTAAAGGGTGATTTGATGAATGTTTTCAACATAATAAGGCAAGCTGATAGGGAGACAGAGAGTAACTATTTCCAATGGCTGCGGAATCCAGCACCTGGGGGCATCGTCTAGAAAAATAAACGTAGTCTAAAAAACTTTCAGAAGTGAAATGGAGAAACACTTCAACACACCAGGCGTGGTATCAGTTGGAACTCTCTTCCACCAGCAGAAATTGATGTTGAGTCACTTGTTATTTTTTAAATCTGAGTTTGATAGATTTTTGTGAACGAAATGTAAGAAGAGATAATGGGCCGAGATAGGTACATGGAGTTAGATCACAGATCAGCCAAGATCTAATTGAATGACAGAACAGGGTTGAGGGGCCAAATGGCCACCTCCTCTTCCTCTGTCCAATGACAAATATCCTGCTATCATTCTCTGTGTCTCCGTCTGTGTCTCCCTCTTTGTTTCTCTTTCTGTGTGTTGGTCTCTCTCTCTCTCACCCTCTCTCAGAACATCTGTGGAAATCCACAAACATCAGTCAGCCATTTTAGGTTTGTTCACGGTGGCCATTTTATGTTGCCAGTGCACTGGGAAATTTATTTCAGTGACTGGTTCCTCAATGATTTTATGTTAGTGCTTAAAATGTGACAGAGACACAACCATGGAGACACTGAGACACAGAGTACGAGACAGGAGTGAATCGTACTGTTGCACTGAGGTAAGATTTCACTGGGTCAACATCCTCACAAAATACAGAAGCATTCCACAATGCAAGGCTCACAAATTCAACACAAGTTTCATTTCTTTGGTTCTCGTCTGTCTGTTCTGATTCTCTGAGACCCAGGGATCCCTCCAGGGATAGGTTAAACGGAACTTTACTCTGTCTCTAACGCATGCTGTACCTTCTCTGAGTGTATTCGATAGGACAGGGTTGACACGGAGAAGTAATTCCTTCAAGTGCATATCCAAGTGTTTGTTTTTAAATGTGATGACGTTTTCTATCTCTACCAGGCTGTGAGTTCCATCTCCCACCAGCCGCTGGGTGAAAAGATAATACTCAGGGGCAGGTTAGACATGGAGAAATTATTCCTTGAATTGCATATCGAACCACATCTCTCTCTGCCACTGTCTCTTCCTCTCTCTCTGTCTCTTCCTCTCTCTCAGTCTGTCTCTCTTTCTGTCTCTCTCACACCATCTCTCTCTCTCTCTTCATTTCTCCCTCCCTCTCTGTCTTCTTGGACAGCAATACTTTCAGCCATTTCATGGTTAATTCCGAACCTGTAATTCATGCCCTTGCTGGGAATGTCAGTGTAGTTTGGAAATATCAAACACACATCCAATACTCACCACTAAAACTCTCACACTGAAGCCCCAACACTGGACTGGACAGAACGTGGGGATTATTATTGAGGTTCTGTCAAAGTCCCCTCACACCCTGCCTCCCTTTTCTCCTACTTGTAAAGTGTATCAGTTTTTAGTTTTTTTTCACCAGCATTATATGTAAAGTAAATGTAAACAAGTGGCTTCGCATCAATAGCCATTAGTGGAAGAGAGTTACAAACTGATACCACACCTGATGTGTTGAAGTGTTTCTTCATTTCACTCCTGAAAGGTTTATTGAATATGTTTAGATTTTTAGACTATGCCCCCCATTTGTTGGACTCCACAGCCAGTGCGAATAGTTACTCTCTGTCTACCCTGTCAGTTTTCCTTACTATCTTGAACGCTTCAATCAAATCACCCCTTAACCTTATAAATTCAAGCTCCATCTATACTGTGCCGTTAAACCACTCCCAAGCTAAGCACAGTGTGGTGTTAGATACAGAGTAAATTTCCCTCTGCACTGTTGCCTTCCACACTCCTGGGGCAGCGGAAGCACGGGTTTAGATACAAAGTACAGACAGGGCCTCTTGAATATAAACTGAGAAATGGTCTTGTGTAGTCCAAACTGAAACCAGGTGAAATGCACCATAAACAGAGACCCGGCAGAGTGCAACAAACCGAGACTTTGTCTAGTGCAGTAATAATGGTTGCAGGGTCTAGTGCTTTATGAACAGAGGCAGGATCTAGTACAGTAATAACTGAAATAGATTGTTGGTGTTAAACAGATGAAGACAAGGTCGCTAATCGTGGGGCTAATAGATTGAGGGATGAAGGGATGGAGTGTAATATATCCAGTCAGCTGATAACACAAATTGAGGTGAGACAGTCAGTTGTGAGGAGGACACAGAGAGGGTATGGAGTACGCAGTATGGTCTTCTTCAGTTAGTGCGCAATAAAGTGGCTGATGGAATATACTGTGGAGAAAAGTCGGGTATTCACTATGGCTGAAAGAAAATGCCATTGACATTGAAATGATTGTGTTTTATCCACCACATTGTTTACATCAGAGTCAAAGCTCCTGATGTAATGTGTTTGTTCAGGTGAGTGTAACTAATAGCAATGATCATGGGGTATATCCGTGTCAGTGAAGACATATCCCCTGTATAAATTAGCACCCATTGGAATGTATCAGCTCGGAGTGACTGTTGGAGCTGTGGATTCCAGGATAACAGAATTCTCTGCTTCTCACAGAAATGGGATATCCGGTAATCGCTCAGATCATATCCCTTTATTATCCTATCCTTGCAGCAATTGGAGTTCCTGGTAAGCCTGTATCTCAGTTTTTAATGGTGTAAATCCTTGTTAAGTGTGCTGCTGTACTCGGTATTATTTCTCACTGTGTGTTTTACATAGCCACAAGTTATTTTCCAGCAATTTACTGATGACATGTCCTCATTGTCTATTCTTTCAGTCTTGGAGGATCTTTAATTGCAATCGAAAAAAGATGTGCATACAAAAC
The DNA here is from genome assembly GCF_036365525.1 of Heterodontus francisci. Classification (NCBI taxonomy): domain Eukaryota; kingdom Metazoa; phylum Chordata; class Chondrichthyes; order Heterodontiformes; family Heterodontidae; genus Heterodontus; species Heterodontus francisci. The sequence goes on from NC_090398.1 coordinate 37,956,512, forward strand.
ATTGTAAAAGTACAGGGACTAATGGCAATTTTAAGTCTCATGGTTTTCAAATGAAAGCACTGTACAGTGAGCAAGACTTAACGCGGCTTTATCCTCCAGCTGAAAGAAAACATCCCTCCGACTATCAGCTATGTTGTATATATTAAGCTGTACATAGCCTTGCTAAAGTCATTTGTTTCAGTCTTTCAGTCATTATGACTTTAATGATATTGGTTTAAGTAACCTTGGCATAGCTACTGGCTTATTCTGTGCATTGTATGCATTTGAATCAAATGTCTCGGTTAAGATCCAGAATCAGACCATCAGGAGATTTTTATAGTTTCATGAGGTGCGACTAACCGATCCTAGAACGTTTTTATGAATGTTTTTCTTTCAGTGACTGATAACGACACAGCTCATGGACTCTGTGTTACAAGGGGACAGAACAATGTCCTCCCTCACCAATAATATGGTTCAATTCAACTGGGATTTCAATGTAGTTATTGCTTATCACTGTTATAAAATGCTATTTCATTCTATGTGTGTCTGACGCTGCTTCAGAGGTCTGGCTACTGAACTGAGTTTGCTGATGACTCTTTCACATCTACTCCTCTGCTTCAATGTGGAGCATTCACTGTCACTGAACTACATTGTAAAATAGAAAGTATTGATCTGATGTTTTATTGATTGACACTAAATCAGTTGGAATCAGGAGTCCTTCATTTATCTGTAGATTATCAGCTGCAGTGCAGATGTAGGTGTTTAATGAATTAAATGATCCCACATTATAACAGTTTACTTCATAATTTCAGGAGAAGGAATTTCATTGAGTGTGAGGTTTGTCTGGAAGAAGTTTTCGATGCTATTTATTCCTTGTATTGTAAATGAATTGAAGAGTGTAGGTGAACAGGTAGAGACTTGGGTGCTCTGTAGACAAATTAAATTATTCACTGAGGTTTCACCATTGAACAAACTGACTCTGAGAATAGAATCATTGAACACGGGGCTGGTGAACAGAAAACAGGCGCAGAATGTTAGGACAAAATTGTATGTGAAAAGCAGCATTAAGTAACAGTTTACAGCGTGTGCGTACTCCAGAGATGTAGGGAGGGCGACTGAGAGAAGGAAGGAGAAAAGGAGCAGCGAGAATGAAACCGAGGGAAAGAGATAACCATACGGAAAGAGAAAGAGAAGGAAGCAGAGGTGTGTTAATAATTCACTGACATAAAGTGCTGGAACATCCAGAACAATTAGAAAGAGAAACTGTGAGTTGAAGTTGTCTGTTGTCAGATTGTGTTAATTTTACTGTTGGACTTGATCCTCTGCGTTTATTTCTGTCAGGTCTTTACTTTTTTTTGTGGAAAGTTCCTATTCCTTACTTACTGACTGAATAAACAGAATAAAATCAGTTCTTCACTGATGGTAATTCATTGTTTAAATACAGCACTTTAAAATCTCCATGACTGCTGAATTCAATAAAGAGTAAAGCTGAGATAAGAAATATATTTAAATTTAGATTTAACTGACCATACAAGCTAACTGCATTGACTATATTGTATAAACAATGAAATGTTCTCCAACATCAATAACCACAGGTATTATCGTTTGAATATATTAATTGAGTTGTTCTGCTGGGATCTACAGATTAGATTTCCTCGAACACTCTGCTGCAGTCTCTCCCTGTGAATCTCAGCCTCTCCTCTCACTGTATTGAATCCTCTGTCTCCTAATCCGTTGCTTCAGTTTATCCACTTCCCCAAACCATCTGCTCCTGTCTCTCCTCCAGTTACAACATGTCATTTTCCTTCTCTCCCTCCCAATCTCACTCACTTGCACCACCTCCAGCTGCCTCTTCCTAATAAATCCCAACCCTCAAACTCACTGCCGCAGTTCTCAGCATTTTCCCATTTTGTACCAGCCCCTGTCGGCTCTCTGAACCCACAGCAACAAACCATATGTTCATTCCATTGTCCCCAAACCTTCCCGACCAACAATCTGGAGACAATTCCCATTTAACCCATTAGATTCAAATTCGGTGAAACACCTTCTCATTTCCCCACCAGTATTGCATTCTCACTCAATAATTCCAGCAGATCCGGTGCTGACTTTATTCACTTTCTGTATCAATTTCCCAATTCATTATTAATAAGCGTGTTTCAAACATTTGACTGTGGCGAAGCAGTGCCCAAGTCAATGAATCAGTTTTCACTGTTCGATGCAGCAAAACAGATGGAAATGTCAGCCCCAGATCCTGTCAAGTTGTTGCTTTGTCTCCAGACCTGATCAGTAATTTTTCTTTTTCCTTTTCTCTCTCTTCCAGTTAACTTGGTGGCGATTGTGATCCTGTCCCGAGGAAAGTGCGGTCTCTCCAAATGTATCACTGTCTACCTGGTGGGAATGGCAGCGGCTGATCTCCTGGTTGTTATCTCTGGTCCCATACTGATTTACATTGTTTTGATTTATCTTCCAGTTTCATTCCTGAACATTACTCCCGTGTGTTCTGTCATTGTTGTTCTGTTTTCTGCATCTATATTTATTTCTGTCTGGCTCACAGTCACTTTCACCATTGACCGATTTGTGGCCATTTGTTGTGAGAAGCTGAAAACAAAATATTGCACCAAGAAAACGGCGGCTGTGATTGTAGGAACAGTGAGTGTGCTGGGCTGTTTGGAGAATGTCCCAATTTACTTCATACTTAAACCAAGGTACATTATTGATAATGTTCCCATGGATTGTATTTATAAATCGAGCTTCTTTACTTCGCCCGCATGGGAGGCATTTGAATGGTTTCATTACATTTTAACCCCTTTTATCCCAGTCTTTCTGATTTTGCTGCTCAATGTTCTGACGGTCAGACGTATTTTATTCTCGAGTAAAGTCCGCAGGCGATTCCGGGACCACAGCAATGGAGAGAATCAGAAAGACCCAGAGATGGAGAATCGGAGAAAATCAATTATTTTACTCTTCAGTATATCCAGCAGTTTTGTGCTGTTATGGATGACCAAGGTTGTTTATACCATTTATAGGCGAATTGAAGATAGTCCCTATCATTATTCCTACACTGACCCTCACTTTATCGCAAATCACACATCACTCATACTGCAGGCTCTCAGTTCCTGCACTAACACGTGTATTTACGCTGTGACCCAGACTAAATTCAGGGAGGAGCTGAAGAATGCCGTGAAATACCCTTTCAATCTCATTGTTAAATCATTGAAAACATAGAAAGAACTGAAGGGTTTCGAACACTGGAACTAAATCCCACTTTATATTCCATTCTCTACATTCCCACAGGACAGAGAGTACATTTTATATACACAGCACTGACACATGAAACGATTTTAAATCTGATTCTGAGATTAGATTTCACTGAGAATCTGACCTATTGAGCTAGGAGATACTCTGCCCACTCTCATCATCTCTATCTGCTGTAGTCCCTGTCTCACTGCAGTTACTGCCCTCTCTCACAATCGCCATCTTCTCGTGTCCCTGTCTAACTGCATTTAATATCCCCTTCATCATCTCCATCTGCTGGTGTCCCTGTCTCACTGCAGTTACTGTCTGCCACTCGCCATCTTCACCTGCTGGTTGCCGTGCTTCACTGTAGTTACTGCCCCCTCTCACCATCTCCATCTGCTGGTTTCCCTGTCTCATTGGCGTTTCTGACCTTCTCCCACCATCTCCACTTGCTGGTGTCCTTGCCTCATTGCAGTTACTGCCCCCTCTCACCTTCTCGATCTGCTTGTGTACATGTCTCACTGCAGTTGCTGCCGTGCTCACCATCTCCATTTACTGGTGTCCCTGTCTTACTGTGGTTACTGCCCCTCTCTTCCATCTCCATCTGCTAGTTTCCCTGTCTCAAAGTACTTACTGCCGCTTCTTGCCACCATCATCTGCTGGTAACCCTGTCTCACTGCAATTGCTGCCCCGCCCCCACCATCTCCATCTGCTGGTGTCCCTTTCTCACTGCAGTTACTGACGCTCTCCAACCTTCTCCACCTGGTGGTGTCACTGCAGTTAATTCCCCCTTTCACCATCTCATCTGCTGGTGTCCCTGTCTCACTGCAGTTACATCGCCTCTCTTCATTTCCATCTGCAGGTGTCCCAGTCTCACTGTGGTTACTGCCCCTCTCTTCCATCTCCATCTGCTGGTGTCCCTGTCTCACTGCAGTTACTGCCCCTCGCTTCCATCTCCATCTGTTAGTGGTCCTGACTCACTGTAGATACTGCCCCTTCTTAACATCGCCATCTGCTGGTGCCCCTGTCTCACTGCAGTTACGGCCCCCTCACTAAATCCATCTGCTAATGTCCGTGTCTCACTACAATTATTGCCCCACTCCCCATCTCCATCTGCTAGTAACCTTGTCTCACTGCAGCTACTGCCCCTTCCTACCATCTCCATCTGCTGCTGTCCCTGTCTCACTGCAGTTACAGCTCCCCTCTCAACATCTCCATCTGCTGGTGTCTCTGTCTCACTGCAGTTACTGCTCCCTCGCACCAGCTCCATCTGCTGGTATACCTGTCTCACTGTGGTTACTGCCCCTCTCGTCCAACTCCATCAAATAGTATCCCTGCCTCACTGTAGTTACTCTCCGTCTCTTCCATTTCCATCTGCTGGTGTCCCTCTATCATTGGAGTTACTGTCCCTCTCTTCCATTTCCATCTGCTGGTGTCCCTGTGTCACTGCAGTTACTGTCCCCCTCTCACCATCTCCATCTGCTGCTGTCCCTGTCTCACTGCAGTTACTGGCCCCATCAATATCTTTGTCTGCTCGTTTCCTTGTCTCACTGCAGTTACTGCTCCTCTCACCATCTCCATCTGCTGGTGTCCCTGTCTCACTGTACTTACTGCCCTTCTCTCCATCTCCATCTGCTGGTGTCCATGTCTCTTTACACTTACTGCCCCTCTTACCAACTCCATCTGCTGTTTTTCCCTGTCTCACCTGCAGTTACTGCCCCCCTTTCACCATCTCCATCTGCTGGTGTCGCTGTCTCACTGCAGGTACTGCCCCTCTCAACATCTCCATCAACTGGTGTCGCTGTCGCACTGCAGTCACCGTCCCCTCTCACCATTTCATGTGCTGGTATGCCTGCCTCACTGCAGTTACTCTCCCCGTTTCACCATCTCCATTTGCTTGCATCCATGTCCCACTGTAGCTTTGTATATTGTCCCCAGTCTGGCTATTTCTTGTCTCTAAAAGCATTGAGGTTAGTCAGATATTGGTAAACCACTTCATTCTGCTGCAAAGACCTTCAAGATTGCAAAGCACAGTCTGAGTCACACCCTATTCCATCAACCAAAATCTTCAACTTCATTCAAGCACCCCTATATAGGAACGTAGGAAGATAGGAACGGCAGTAGCCCATTCATTCCCTCGAGCTTGCCCCGCCATTCAATAAGATCATGGCTAAACCACGGCCTAACTCCATATACCTGCCTTTGGTCCCTTTCCCTCAATATCTTTGCTTAACAAAAATTCAGCTATGTCAGATTTAAACATAACAACTGTTGTAGCTTCAGCTGCTGTTTGTGGGAGAGCGTTCCAAACCTCTACCACCCTTTGAGTGAAGACGTGCTTCTAACATCTCTCCTGAACAGTCTGGTTCTAACTTCTAAACTATGCCCCCTGGTTTTTGAATCTCCAACCAGTGGAACTAGTTCATCTTTATCTAGCCTGTCTTTTCCTGTTAATATTTCGATGGCTTCGATCAGAGCTCCCCTGAAGTTTCTATTTCTATATGCTGTCTCTGCACAGATAACTGACAGTTCCACAATGCAGGAATGTCCGAACGGAAACAGCTTCTGAAACATTTCCCATTACAATTGTTCACACTTTTCATGGTGAGAAACGACATTTACCTGACAGAATCCAAGCTCCGAATTGAATCAGTAATATATGGAAAATACCGCAGAAATGTGACTTGCTCCTTTAAACAGTGAGACTGAAATATTCCACGGTACAATTCAACCAAGAAGGATTCAGAGAAAAGTTAGGATTAGTTTTGAAAAAGAAAGAGAGTGAGTGAAAAGGGTGGGGGGGGGAGGGATGACTTCGTGAGGTAGAGAGGCGGGAGACAGAGACAGACACTGTCAGTTCCTGTCTGTGTAAGTTACTGTGGGTAGAACCTCAGGTCTCTCTGCTCCTGCACACATTTTAACATTGCACCATTTAATTTAGATTGCTTCTCCCACAGTCTTCCTTCCAAATTCCATCACTTCACATTTCTCAGCATTGAAGTTAATCTGCCATGTGTCTGTCCAATTCACCAGACTGCCAATAGCCTCCTGAATTCTGCTACTAATCTCTTACTCCTTTACTACATTTTCAAAGTTTTGTGTGATTTGCAAACTTTAAAGTTCTGTCATGCAAACCCAAGTCAGGTCATTAATATACATCAAAAAGAGCAGTGGTCCAAATATGAACCTCTGAGGGACACCACTCTGTACCTCCCTCCAGTCTGAAACAACTGTTCACCACCACTCTCCGTGTTCTTTCTCTTACTAAATGTCATAACCCCTCTGTCACTATCCCTTTCATCACAGGTGCAACAATTTTGCTAAATAGTCATAAATGAGATGACTGATGCAGACATTGTGGTTAAGGAGGAGGAGAGTGAAATATTGGACGGTATGAACATAGTATAATGATAACTGCAATCTAAAGGTTAAGCTAAGAGGGATGTGAATCTCTTTTGAATGGCTTTAATTTTAAGGCCGAGCTAATGACTGAAAAAAGCAGGATTTCAAATCCCATAATAACTGTTGGGAATTTGAATTCTGTTTTTTTCCCCTTACAAAATTCATAAATCTGAAAAATTAAAAAAAAAAAACCTCTGGGATGGAATGATTCACTCCCGTCTGTTATTACAAAGCCCGTGTGTGTCTCAGTTTTTTTCTGTATTCATTATTGATTGAAGATGATGAGTTGGAATGTCACATACCCAAGTTTGCCAATGACACACAAATCGGCAGCATTGTAAGCAGTGCAGCTGGAAGCATACATTTACAAAGAGGTATTAATATCTTAAGTGAATGGGCAAAACTGCAGTGGATGGATTTCAATGTCAGCAAAAAAGAACAGAACAGAGTACTTTACAAATGCTGAAACGCTAGAAACACTGGAGGTGCAAAGTGACTTTGGGGGTTCCATGTCCATTTGAGTGCAATGTAGATTTACAAGAATGATAACTTGACTCCAAGGGTTAAATTTCAATGTGCTATTACACAAGGTAGGGATGTGTTCCCTGGAATTTAGGTGGATCAGGGCTGATTTGATCAAAGTTGTTGAGATATTCAGGGCAGCTGATGGGGTAGCTTGGGTCAAACTATTTCGGCATGTTGGGGAGTCTGGGACTAGCGGGTATAGTCTAAAAATTAGAGGCAGACATTTCAGGAACGAAGTTAGGAACCACCTCTACACACAAAAGGCAGTATCAGTTTGGAAATGTCTTCTGTAAACGCACATTGATGCTAAATCAATTGTTCATTTTTAAATCAAAGATTGACCTCATCAATTCCTTTTGGAAATTGGAGGTGACTATGGCTCATCCAGTGCTGAACGTTCAGACAAGTGGACTGACCACACAGCGGTAATGGAAGACCCAAGAGATGTGGTGGTGAAGTAGCGTTGGGTGTCACCCATATTCATATGGAATCAAAGTCATTTTTTATTAATGTCGCAGAGGAGGGGAATGGCGATGAAAAATAGAAGTGCATCAAGGATGGATCCTTTTGATAGATGCAGATGTAAGAAGAGAAACCAGGGGATTCTCTGGATGCAAGCGATTAGATGAATGGAACCAGATGAAGGTTGTCCCACACAGTTGTACAATGGAGGAGTTGTGTTGGAGGAGTATGGGGTGGTCAACTGTATCAAAGGCCGCAAGCAGGTCAAGAAGGAGTAGGAGGGATAAGTTGGAAGGTCAGCAGATTGGTGAGGTTTGGTGTCATGGACAAGATGAGCTCCGAAAGAGCATGAGTAGAGATAGAAGAGAAACTAGACAGAGATGTGAATTCAGATCTAGCATGGGGGCGGTGCGGTGGGGGGGTGTTTAAATCTTGGGGAAGCATAGCTTGGTGGGAAAAAGAAGGGAGGGAAGCACCAGAGACAGGTGAACTACTGATAATATTACTGGCAATGTAGCCCATGAGCCTGTTTGAGTGAGAGTGGAGGGACAGAAGGAAACGCTGTCAGGCGATGGTTGGCAGTGGAAAAAGGAAGCTGTGGTTATCTTTGCATTCCATGATAATTATGTTTCGTCAGAGGCAAGTAAGGCACAATAGTGTTTGATGTGATTCAGCCAGATCTTGTGATGAATGGCTAAACCAGTTGAGAGCCACATCCATTCAACACTGCAATACTTGAATTTATAAGTGCATAATTTGCAAGCGTGTGGGAGGTACATCAGCTAGGTAAGGGGTAAGTCTCTTACTGTGGTCAAGGCCATCAAAAGCAGAGGAGAGGGTGCAACCCTCGATTGTTATAAAAGTATTGTGGCGAACGTAGGAACAAAGGCCAGACATTTGGGAGCTTGAAAGTTCAGTCGCAAGTGGCTCGGGGGAGAGCTTTTTCTGAAGACGGACACAGAACCAAGAGTGTTTACAATGGGGATGTGAGTGGTAAGTGATACACAGAAGTGATCAGAGATGGCCTTGTCTGAGATGGAGACAACGGGAATAGAGAGACTATGTAAGGTGACAATGTTTGAGTGGATGGCCATGAATATGGGGAGAGGTGAAGGGAGGAGAGGTGGGCAGTGAATTCAAAGGAGGGAGGGCATGATGGGATACGATGGAGGTTGAAATCACAGAGGATAAGATGTTGCTCAGTGCAAAGGCTGAAGGTAGGCAGAAGTGAGGAAATCTGGAATGACAAACATGGCGTGTGGCTTGGATTGGTAGTAGAGAACAATGATTTTAAAGGTGGGGTGGAAGAAGGTGAGGTGCTGAAAAGAGGTAAAGGTGCCAGAGGTTTAGGGGGTACAGACGAAGTTGAGGTTTGGTGATAAGGGGCACAGTAGGAATGCTTCTGTTCAAAATCAGCTCTGCAGTCATCCTTTGTTTAAATTTATCATCATGTCATATACATTTATCAGCACATTCAATAATAATGAAATGAAAATAAGATCTCACAAACTCTCCCAAGCACAACAGGGCTCTTTTCTCTTTCAGAAATTACCGTTTTAAATAGATCTGAAGGACTTAATTGTCAACTTTCAAATAGAGGATAGGCATTTATTTTGATAACTTCATGATTTTAACTTAGATACATTATTAGAATTAGAATTAGAATTAGAACATTACAGCGCAGTACAGGCCCTTCGGCCCTCGATGTTGCGCCGACCTGTGAAACCATCTGACCTACACGATTCCATTTTCATCCATATGTCTATCCAATGACCACTAAAATGCCTTTAAAGTTGGCGAGTCTACCACTGCTGCAGGCAGGGCGTTCCACGCCCCTACTACTCTCTGAGTAAAGAAACTACCTCTGATATCTGTCCGATATCTATCACCCCTCAACTAAAAGCTAAGCGCCCTCGTGCTTGCCATCACCATCCGAGGAAAAAGACTCCCACTATCCACCCTATCTAACCCTCTGATTATCTTACATGTCTCTATTAAGTCACCTCTCCTCCTCCTTCTCTCCAACGAAATCAACCTCAAGTCCCTCAGCCTTTCCTCGTAAGACCTTCCCTCCATACCAGGCAACATCCTAGTAAATCTCCTCTGCACCCTTTCCAAAGCTTCCACATCCTTCCTTTAATGCGGTGACCAGAACTGCACGCAATACTCCAGGTTCGGCCTCACCAGAGTTTTGTACAGCTGCAGCATGACCTCGTGGCTCCGAAACTCGATCCCCCTACTAATAAAAGCTAACACACCATATGCCTTCTTAACAGCCCTATTAACCTGGGTAGCAACCTTCAGGGATTTATGCAGCTGGACACCAAGATCTCTCTGTTCATCCACACTACCAAGAATCTTCCCATTAGCCCAGTACTCTGCATTCCTGTTACTCCTTCCAAAGTGAATCACCTCGCACTTTTCTGCATTAAACTCCATTTGCCATCTCTCAGCCCGGCTCTGCAGCCTATCTATGTCCCTCTGTACCCTACATCATCCTTCGGCACTATCCACAACTCCACCGACCTTCGAGTCATCCGCCAATTTACTAACCCACCCTTCTACACCCTCTTCCAGGTCATTTATAAAAATGACAAACAGCAGTGGCCCCAAAACCGATCATTTTCAGACAATGCATATTGAAATTGCTTAACTTTTTCATTGGTACCAGCCCAGGAAGCCACAGGTTTTCATCAAACCTTTGTAGGTGAATGATTTCTCGTATTTTTTTAAACATATTGCATAATAGGTAGTATCAACTTAAACATGTTTCATACGCACATAACCGTACATGATTAAAATCATTAACTACTCATTTGGTAGTGCAGAACATGAGTATTACTGAAACCAGAGACATTTTGTCGGGGCTTTTCGTCTTGCACTCGGCTGGACGGTTCGCAGGAGTGCTCGTGTTGGGGAAAGTGACAGGTTTGTGCTGTGTGGGAGGAGAGTGATTGGTTGGCAAGTGTACTCTGATTGGCAATGCCTCTGCCGGTGAAGGCCTGCTTGACGGCCGATCGGCACTGTCTTGTCGTTCAGTGTGGATGTGTTGCTTTCCCTTGCGTTAGTGTTCTTGTGGGTTGTCCTGATGTGTGAGGGATGGGGGGCTTCAACGGGATGTCTCTGTTTTCAGCAATAATCAAAATCTTCAACGTTAAGTGGCTCTACTCAAGCGTAATTAACATAAAACACAACAAATCTTTCATGATTTTGTTTTTAAAAGCTGGTGATGCTTGACATGTACAGAAGATAAAGTAGTTTTGACAAGCGTAACAATCATTGGATCAAACAAAGAAAATGATCATATTGATTTTTACAATTACAAATTCCATACGATGTCCATAGAACAAAGTCTCAGAGGCTAAAATAGAAAAATATTTTGGTGTCAAAGTATACTTTTAAATCATTCTAATCAGCAAGTCGAGACGGTTGAGGTAAAGACCCTGCCACCAGCTTCCTGCTTGACTATTACAAAGTGTAACTGTCAGCTTTTCCTCTGCTGCGTTGTGGCTTCAATGGAAAATTCAATTCTCAAGTCAATCCTCATAAAAAATTTTCGAAGGCTCACTCTCTAAGATCAGCTCTCTATCTGCCATTGCTGTGCAGCAGAGCCATCAGAAATTGCCATGGCGATGGATCCTTTGATGTCAGCAGGATCTACCACTTGAAGCTACTACCCATTTGACACTTGGTGTATGCGCTTATTTTTCTGTGAAAAAACAATTTAAAATTAAAAGTTGGTTTCCCAAATTTTTTCACTACCAAATGATGTCAGTTTACAGTGAGAATAATGGAACTATTTTTCCACTACAATGCAAAGAAATACTGTCTTTGCTGGATTATGGATGGAAAGTACAGACTACGATCTTTAGCACAAGTCAGATAACATTGGGAAACCATCAGAGGATCTCGTTGAAACGTATAAAATTCTTAGGAAGCTTAACAGGGTAAATGCTAAGAGGCTGCATCCCCTGGCTGAAGAGTCTCGAACTAGGAATTCATGGTCTCAGGATAGGGGCTCGACCATTTGGGACTGGGATGAGGAGAAATTTCTTCACTCAGAGGGTTGGGATTGTTTGGAATTCTCTGCCCCAAGGAGGCTGTGGATGATCAGTCGATGAGCAGATTCAAGACTGAGAGCAGTAAATTTTTGGGGCAGTGAGGAAATCAAGGGATATGGGGATAGGGTGGGAATGTGGATTTGAGGTAGAAGGTCAGCCATTTTGTTGGTGGTGGTGGAGCAGGCTCAAGGGGATGTATGGCATCCTCCTGCTGCTATTTCTTAGATTCATAACCAAACCTGGAAGAATTGAGAAACCTTTGAGAATGTTTGGTTGGAATCTGATCTTCCCCCCCTGTATAGTGTGGTCTGGTCGGCAATCCAAAATTATTATCCACTGCTGAAGGCTGCTGGGTTCACCAAATGACTGCAGAGGAAACCTGTACCTCTAGTTGGGGAGGGTGCGACATGTGCGAGAGATAGGCAGGGGTGACTTTACATTTCAACTGCATCGTCTAATTGTTTTAACTATGTGTGTATGAAAGGTAAGAAATGACAGAATAAGGAACTCCTGGAAATTGAGAATAATCATTTTATAACTGCTATGGGACGTCAATAAATACAGTCCTGTTAAATTTTCTGCTTGTAGGAAAGTCTACATCAGACCACTGGGAGCCATTCAAAAAGGAAATAATTAGAGTTCAGGGCCAACAAGTTCCCATAAAGGTGAACGGTAGGACCAACCAGTCCAAGGATATAGAGCATTGAGTAAGGAAAGAAAAAGAAGGCTTATGGCAGATTCAAAGCGCTGAAGACAGCGGAGGCCCTAGAGGAGTATTGAAAATGTAGGGGTGGGGTCGGGGTGGGGGGCGGTGGGGGGTACTTAAAAAAGTAATTCGGAGAGTGAGAAGGGGACATGAAAACGCACTGGCGGGCAAGATAAAGGAAAATCCTAAGACATTTGATAAATATATTAAGGGCAAGAGGATAACCAGGAAAAGAGTAAGGCCCATTAGGGACCAGAGTGCCAGTCTGTGTGTGGACCTGGAGGACATCGGCGAGGTTTTAACTGATGAGTTTTCATCTGTGTTCACTATGGAGAAGGACGATGTAGGTGTAGAGATCGGGGAGGGGGTTTGTGATATACTTGAACATATTTGCATTGATAAGGACGAAGTATTAGCTGTTGTACCGGGCCTGAAAGTGGATAAATCCCCAGGCCCAGATGAGATGTATCCAAGGCTGTTATGTGAGGTAAGGAGGAAATAGAAGGGGCTTTGACGCAAATTTTCAAATCCTCTCCGGCACAGGAGAGGTACCAGACGATGTAGTACCATTATTCAAGAAGGTAAATACAGGCTGGTGAGTCTAACATCAGTGGGAAAGTATTCGAAAAGATTCTGAGGGACAGGATTAAACTCCACTTGGAGAGGCAGGGATTAAGCAGCGATAGTCATCATGGCTTTGTCAAGGGAGATCTTGTCTAACAAACTTGATTGAATATTTTCTAGGGGGTGACTAGATGTGTAGATGAGGGTAAAGCAGTTGATGTAGTCTACATGGACTTCAGTAAGGCTTTTGATACGGTCCCGCATGCAAGATTAGTTAAGAAGGTAAGAACCCATGGGATCCAGGGCAATTTGGCAAATTGGATCCAAAACTGGCTTCGTGGCAGGAGGCAGAGTGTAATGGTCGAGGGTTGTTTTTGCGAAGCCAGTGACCAGTGGTGTACCTCAGGGATCGGTGCTGGGACCCTATCTGTTTGTAGTGTATATTAATGATTTCGATGTGAATATAGGAGGTATGATTCGTAAGTTCGCAGATGACACTAAAATTGGTGGTGTTGTAAATAGTGAGGAGGAAAGCCTCAGATTACTGGACAATATAGATGGGCTGGTAAGATGGGTGGAGTAGTGGCAAATGGAATCTAATTCTGAGAAGTGTGAGTTGATGCATTTTGGGAAGACTAATAAGGCAAAGGAATATACAATGGATGGTAGGACCCGAGAAAGTACAGGGGGTCAGAGGGATCTTGGTGTACTTGTCCACAGATCACTGAAGGCAGCAGCACAGATAGATAAGATGGTGAGGAAGGCATAGAGGCTACTTGCTTTATTAGCCGAGGCATAGAATATAAGAGCAGGGAGGTTCTGATGGGGCCATATATAACGCAAGTTGGGCCATAGCTGGAGTACTGTGTACAGTTCTGGTCACCACACTATAGGAAGGATATGATTGCACTGGAGAAGGTACAGAGGAGATTCACCAGGACGTTGCCTGGCTGGAGCATTTCAGCTATGAAGAGAGACAGGATCGGCTGGGGTTGTTTTCCTTAATGCACAGAAGGCTGATGGGGAACTGATTAAGGGATACAAAATTATGAAGCAGGGAGAGGGTCAGTCCCAACCTCTTAAAGGGACCCTGAACCGTCAGAGCTGCTCCTTCGGTTTAAACCTTCGATTGAGTCAGTAGGAGATTGAACAAGGATGGGAACAAAGTGACATTGAATCTTCCAATATTTAATTATTCAGTGATGTTAATAAACTGCAACTTATCTGTCAACCTCAAATCCACGCAAGTAATATTGTGAATTCGGATTAATAATTTTAAAGGGGAACCTGCTGTTAATTAAACCCCTTTCATTTGCTAAAAATTATCATCACGATCTTGTTTCGTTCAAGATGTAAATGGATTATGCCGTTAGGAAGACAGGAGGAGGTCGGTCGGCCCTTCGAGCCCGTCCTACCTCTTTGAGACAATTTATTCGTCACCCTCTCCCTAACTGTGTCTCTCTATCTCTGTCCCTCAGCCAGACTCTCTCTGTCCTCCTTACATGTCTCTCTCCCTCCCTCACCCTGTCTCTATCTATCTCTCTCACCCCATATCTCTCTCTGTCTCTGTCTGTCTCTCTCTCCCTCACCCATCTCTGTACCTTTCTTTTTCTATCTCCCTCCCCTATCTCTTTTTCTCACCCCATCTCTCTCTCTCTATCTCTCACAGAAGAGGACCATAGAATCAGATAGTACGATAACACATTAGGAGGTGATAGGATGAGTAATCTTAAAAGGAGAATCTATTGTTAATTCATTCCCTTTTATTTGTTCAAAATTATCATTACGACCTTGTTTATTTCAGCGTGTAATATTAATAGCGCCCTTACGAAGACAGTACGAGGTCGTTCGGTCCCTCGAGCCTGTTCCATCCCTTTGGGATGTTTTATTCGTCTTCCTTGGTTGGAGCGGCAACTGGATGCACTTAGGAGCATGCAAGTGGCAGAAAGTGTCATAGACAGGAGTTTTAGAGAAGTGGTTACACGCAAGGTGTAGGCAGATAGATGGGTAACCGCTAGAAGGGACAGGCAGTCAGTGCAGGGAACCCCTGTGGTTATACCCCTCTACAACAAGTATACCGTTTTGGATACTGTTGAGGGGGATGGCCTATCAGGGAAAAACAGCAGCAGCCAGAGCCGTGGTACCACGGCTGGCACTGCTGCTCAGCAGGGAGGGACAAAGCGCAGAAGAGCAATAGTTATGGGGGACCCTATAGTCAGGGGCACAGATAGGCACTTCTGTGGACGTGAAAGAAACTCCAGGACGGTATGTTGCCTCCCTGGTGACAGGGTCAGGGATGTCTCTGAACGGACAGAGGGCATTCTGAAGGGGGAAGGTGAACAGCCAGAGTTTGTGGTGCACATCGGTACCAACTACATAGGCAGGAAGAGTGATGAGGTCCTGCAGGGGGAGTTTAGGGAGTTAGGTAGAAAGTTAAAAAACAGGACCTCTGGGGTTGTAATCTCGTGATTGCTCCCTGTGCCAAGTGCCAGTGAGGCTAGAAATATAAAGGTAGTGCAGCTAAACACGTGGCTGAACAGCTGGTGTAGAAGGGAGGGTTTCAGATATCTGGACCATTGGGATCTCTTCAGGGACAGATGGGACCTGTACAAGAAGGACGGGTTCCATCTAAACTGGAGGGGCACAAATATCCTGGCTGCGAGGTTTGCTAGCGTCACTCGGGAGGGTTTAAACTAGTGTGGCAGCGGGGTTGGAACCAGAGCAGTAGGACAGCAAGTGAAATAAATGAAAGGAACGAGTAAATAAGGCCACTAAAACTAAAAGGAAGAGCAGGCGGGGAGATGTTGCGGTAAACAGCGGGACTGGTGTTCTGAAGTGCATTTGTTTCAATGCAAGAAGTATAACAGGTAAGGCAGATGAACTTAGAGCTTGAATTAATACTTGGAACTATGATGTTGTTGCTATTACAGAGACTTGATTGAGGGAAGGTCAGGATTGGCAGCTAAATCTTCCAGGATCTAGAAGCTTCAGGCGAGATAGAGGGGGATGTAAAAGGGGTGGGGGAGTTGCTTTACTGGTTGAGGAGAATATCACAGCTGTACTGCGGGAGGACACCTCGGAAGGGTCATGCAGCGAGGCAATATTGGTGGAGCTCAGGAATAGGAAGGGTGCAGTCACGATGTTGGGGGTTTACTACAGGCCTCCCAACAGCCAGCGGGAGATAGAGGAGCAGATATGTGGACAGATTTTGGAAAGATGTCAAGGGAACAGGGTTGTAGTGGTGGGTGATTTTAACTTCCCCTATATTGAATGGGACTCACTTATTGCTAGGGGCTTGGATGGGGCAGAATTCATAAGGAGCATCCAAGAGGGCTTCTTGAAATAATACTTAGATAATCCAACTAGGGATGGGGCCGTACCGGACCTGGTATTGGGGAATGAGCCCGGACAGGCGGTGGAAGTTACAGCAGGGGTGTTTTGCGGGAACAGTGACCATAATTCCATAAGTTTTAAGGTACTGGAGGATAAGGATAAGAGTAGTCCTCGAGTGAAGGTGCTAAATTAGGGGAAGGCTAATTGTAACAATATTAGGCACGAACTGAAGAATTTAGTTTGGGGGCGACTGTTTGAGGGTAAATCAACATCTGACATGTGGGAGTCTTTCAAACGTCAGTTGATTAGAATCCAGGACCAGCATGTTCCTGTGAGTAAGAAGGATAAGTTTGGCAAGTTTTGGAAACCTTGGATAACGCAGGATATTGTGAGACTTCCTCTCTGGCTCCCTCTCCATCAACCTCTCCATCTCTCTGTCTCCCTCTCTCCATCTCTCTCTATCTTGTTCTCCTTCTCTCTGTTTCTGTCGCTCTCTCACTCCATGTTTCTCTGTCTCCCTTGCTCTGCCTCTGTCTCCCTCTCTTCTCCCTCTCTCTCTCTCGCGTCCTCTCTCTGTCTCTTTCTTTCCCTCTCCCTCGGTCTATCTCTCCCTCCCTGTCTCTGTTTCTGTCACTCGATCACTCCATGCTTCTATCATTCTCCCTCTCTAAGTCTCTCTGTCTCCCTTGCCCTTTCTCCCACCCTCTCTCTCTCTATCTCTCCCTCCCTCGCTCTCTCCTCTCTCTCTTTCTCGCCCTCCCTCTCTCCTCCCTCTCTCTGCTTCTTTGTCTCTCAATGCCTCCGTCACTTCTGTATCTAACATTGGCCAAGAGAAAGAAAACAGACAGTAGTGGTGAACGGTTGTTTCAGACTGGAGGGAGGTATCGAGTGATGTTCCGCACAGGTTCGTATGGGACCACTGCTCTTGTGCTTGCATATTAATTACCTGGCTTGGGTTTACAGGGCAGAACATCAAAGGAATGTGAGCTGTGAGGTGGATGCAGAGAATTTCCAGTATGATTTGGATAGGTTAAGTGACTGGGCAAATACATGGCAGATGCAGTATAATATGGATAAATGTGAGGTTATCCACTTTGGTAGCAAAAACAGAAAGGCAGATTATTATCTGAACGGCGATGGATTGGGAAAGGGGTAGGTGCAGCGAGACCTTGGTGTCCTTGTGCACCATCGCTGAAAGTGAGCAGACAAATTCAGCAGGCAGTTAAGAAGGCAAATGGTATGTTGGCCTTCACAGCGAGAGGATGCGAGTACAGGAGCAAGGCTGGCTTGCTGCAATTATACAGGGCCTTGGTGAGACTACATCTGCAGTATTGTGTGCAGTTTTGGTCCACTTATCTGAGGAAGGATGTTCTGGCTATGGAGGGAGTGCAGTGAAGGTTTACCAGACTGATTCCTGGGGCTGACGTATGAAGACAGATTGTGTCGATTCGGCTTATATTCGCTAAATTTTAGATGAATGAGAGGGGATCTCATAGAAAGCTGCCAAATTCTAACAGGACTGGACAGACTAAATGCAGGGAGGATGCCATTTAGGATTGAGATGAAGAGAGATTTATTCACCCAGAGACTGATGAACCTGTGGAATTCTCTACCACGCAAAGAAGTACAGGCCAAATCATTAAATATATTCAAGAAATAATTAGATATAGTTCTTAGGGCTAATGGGATCAAGAGATACGGGTAGAAAGCGGGAGCAGGTTACTGAGTTTGGATGATAAGCCATGATCGTATTGAATGGCGGAGCAGGCTTGAAGGGTCGAATGGCCTATTCCTGTTCCTATTTTTCTATGTTTCTATGACACAAAACTTTGGAAATGTAGTAAAGAGAGAAGAGAATAGTAGCAGACTTCAGGTAGCTATTTGTACTCTGGTGAATTGGACAGACGCATGGCAGGTTAACTTCAATGTTGAGATATGTGAAGTTATGAATTTTTGAAGGAAGACTGTGGGAGAGGCAATCTAAACTAAATAGTACAATGTTAACACGGTGCAGGAACGGAGAGACATGACGTTCTACCCACAGTACCTTACACACACAGAAGCAGACGGTCTCTCTCTCTGTCTTTCCATTTCACTCACTATCTTTCGCTTTCAATACCTATCCTGACTTTTCTCTGAATACTTATTGGCTGAGTAGGACCCGGAAATATTTCAGTCTGAATGTTTAAAATAACAGCTCACATTTCTTTCTTTCCATTCTGACATGCCGGCATTGTGGACCTATCAGTTGTCTATGCAGAGACAGGAGGTAGGGGTGTGTGAATGAAGTTGACGAGTTTGGTTGATAGAATAGGGTGTGAATTTGATTGTGAATTGCGTCACTTGCTGATACACACAACTGAAGGTCTTTACAGTAGATGTATTTTTTAATATTTATTTATTCATGGGATGTGGGTGTCGCTGGCCAGGCCAGCATTTATTGCCCATCCATAATTGCCCTTGAGAAGGTAGTGGTGAGCTACCTTCTTGAACCGCTGCAGTCCATGTGAGCTAGGGACACCCAGAGTGCTGTAAGGAAGGGAGTTCCAGGATTTTGACCCAGCGACAGTGAAGGAACGGCGATATCGTTCCAAGTCAAGATGGTGTGTCCTGAGAGATTCAAGTAGTTCACCAATGTGTGACTAACATTGTACACATGAAAGAAAAAGTTTGGGAACAATATACAAAAGCCGAGACAGTCAGACAACATTTGGAAGGTGAATGTCTTTTGTGAACTTGAATTTCGCTGAAAATTAATAAAAAATCTGGAATCATAAATCCTCCAAGATGAAATGATTCATGCTCACTGCTCTGACACTGATCTACCTTCAAGTAGCTTTTCTCAGCCCACTTTTATGTAACTCGCCTTCCAGCGGCCCAGCTTCATTCCCGAAAATTAAGTGTCGGACTGATGCATCTCTTGTTTTTGCTACCTGCTGGCCTAAAAAATGTCTCCCTGAATGCATTTGAAAGATTGTACATCATTGATACATTTTAATAAAAGCAAAATACTGCGGATGCTGGAAATCTGAAACAAAAACAAGAAATGCTGGATTCACTCAGCAGGTCTGGCAGCATCTGTGGAAAGAGAAGCAGAGTTAACGTTTCGGGTCAGTGACCCTTCTTCGGAACTGGCTTAAGTTATAAATGCACGAGTTAGGACTGCACTGGACCCCATCGTAAACATGGCCCTGTCTCTGCTATAAAAATTGGTTTAAAATGTGTGAGGTGCATGTGGGCTCGCTCTCCATTTTACGCATCTGGCGAGAACACCCTCCATTTTCTACACAAGAACAAAATAAATACGAGTAGGAGTAGGCTATACAGCCCCTCGGGCCTGCTCTGCCATTCAAAAGATCATGACTGATCTGATCGTGGCCTTATCTCCACTTTCATGCCTGCCCCCCATAACCTTTGACTCCCTTGTTTGTCATAAATCTGTCTAAATGAGCCTTGAATAGATTCAATGACCCAATCTCCACTATTGTCTGGGGAAGAGAATTCCAGAGTCTAACCAGACGCTGAGAGAAAAAAAATCCTCCTTATTCAGTCTTAAATAGGAGACTCATTATTTGTAAACTGTGCCCCCTAGTTCTAGACTCCGCCACAATGGAAACATCCACCCAGCATCCGCCCTGTAAAGTCCCCTCAGATTCTTTTATGTTTCACTAAGATCACCTCTCATTCTTCTGAACTCCAATGAATATAGGCTCAACCTGGTCAACCATTCCTCATAAGACAGCCCCTTCATCCCAGGAACCAGCCCAGTGAACCTTTTTTGAACTGATTCCAATGCATCCAGGTCTGATCATTTATTCACTAGCAAAACTGCCAAGCACCTTAACATTTCCCCCTCACTCTGTTTATCTCATGCAATATTTCACACCCTCCTCTTTAACTAGAATGTCTGCATCAATCCCCCTCTTTTATGAAGATAGAAACAAAGTATTCATTAAGAACCATGCCCACATAATCCACCTCCAAAGGTAGGAAGAAGGAGGAGAGGCAATCTAAACTCACAGATACAGTTATAAAGGGGCTAACGTTACATGCCTCTTGATTTGCTCTAATATAATCCTTAATTTCTATCGTTAGCAACGGTTGGAACAAATTACTGAGGTTCTGTAAAGGTCCCATCACATTCTTTATTTGTGTCTCTCTCTCAGAGAGATGGTGAAATAACTATTGATGTGATTCATTCAGTTAAGTTTGATGTCAATGTTTCCCCAGGATGTTGATGCTGGTGGATTCAGCGATGGGATAGTGCTTTGAATGCCATGGCGAGGTCGTTGGATTCTCTCGCGTTGCAGATGGTCATTCCCTGGCACTGGGGTCACGTGAATAATATTGCCACTCGTCGGCCAAAGCCTGAATGTTGTCCGGATCTTGGTGCATGTGGCTATGGATTGCTTCATTATTTGAGGCAAAATACTGTGGATGCTGGAAATCTGGAAACCGTTGAGTTGAATCATTAACTATGTTTCTCTCGCCACAGACCCTGCTTGCCCTGCTCAGAAAATCCAGCATTTTCTGCTGGGATCTCAGCTGAAGATGGTTGGGGTGAGGACATTACCCTGATGAACACCTGCAGTGACGGCCTGGAACTGAGATGATTGACCTCCAATAACCTCAACCAACTTCCTTTGTGCTCGGTATGACTCCAACCAGCAAAGAGTTTTCAACTTGATTCCCACTGACTTCAATTTTACCCAGGATCCTCGATGCCACACTCGGTCAAATGCTGCCTTAATATTAAGGTCAGTCTCTCTTCCCAGTAGCAGACAGGAGTTAATCGCTCTCTTTTACCCGTTGTGCACTGATCATACTCTGCTTCTTCACACCTTGATACGAGACTGTACACGGCCGATTAATTTTTCTTTCATTCATTCATGGGATGTGGCGTCGCTGGCCAGGCCAGCATTTATTGCCCATCCGTAATTGCCCGTTCAGAATGTGGTGGTGAGCTGCCTTCTTCAACCGCTGCAGTCCATGTGGGGTAGGTACACCCACAGTGTTGTTAGGAAGGGAGTTCCAGGATTTTGACCGAGCGACAGTGAAGGAACGGTGATAATAGCAGCATTTGATGGGACAGTGTGGACGGAGAGTTCCTGTGAATCCCTGGAATTTAGCAGGTTAAGGGGTGAACTGATCAACTTTCCAAGATAATAATGGAAACTGATGGGGTAGAGAGAAAGAAAATCATCTCACTGTTGGGGGGGGGGTCTCAGACGAGGGGCAGATCGAAAAATCGAACATTAGTCTAAAAGGCTTTCAAGAGTGAAGTTTAGAAACACTTCTACACACATAATTCCACACACCATAATTCCATAAGTTTTAAGGTACTTGTGGATAAGGATAAGAGTAGTCCTCAGATAAAGGTGCTAAATTGAGATAGGCTAATTATAACAACATTAGGCAGGAACTGAAGAATTTAGATTGGGGGCAGCTGTTTGAGGGTAACTCAACATCTGACATGTGGGAGTCTTTCAAACGTCAGTTGATTCCAACCCAGGACAAGCATGTTCCTGTAAGTAAGAAGGATAACTTTGGCAAGTTTCGGGAACCTTGGATAACGCGGGATATTGTGAGCCTAGTGAAAAAGAAAAAGGAAGCATTCATAAGGGCTGGAAGGCTCGGAACAGACGAACCAACTGAGGAATATAAAGACAGTAGGAAGGAACCTAAGCAAGGAGACAGGAGGGCTAAAAGGGGTCATAAAAAGTCATTGGCAAACAGGATTAAGGAAAATCCCAAGGCTTTTCATACGTATATAAAGAGCAAGAGGCTAACTAGGGAAAGGGTTGGCCTACTCAAGGACAGAGAAGGGAATCTATGTGTGGAGCCAGAGGAAATGGGCGAGGCACTAAATGAGTACTTTGCATCAGTATTCACCAAAGAGAAGGACTTGGTGGATGATGAGTCTAGGGAAGGGAGTGTAGATAGTCTCGGTCATGTCGTTATTAAAAAGGAGGTGTTGCGCATCTTGCAAAGCATTAAGGTAGATAAGTCCCCAGGGCCCGATGGGATCGACCCCAGAATACTGAGGGAGGCAAGGGAAGACATTGCTGGGGCCTTGACAGAAACCTTTGCATCCTCAGTGGCTACAGGTGAGGTCCCAGAGGACTGGAGAACAGCCAATGTTGTTCTTTTGTTTCAGAAGGGTGGCAAGAATAATCCAGGAAATTGTCGGACGGTGAGCCTTACGTCAGTGGTAGGGAAATTATTAGAGAGGATTCTTCGGGACAGGGTTTACTCCCATTTGGAAACAAACGAACTTATTAGAGAGAGCCAGCACAGTTTTGTTAAAGGGAGGTCGTGTCTCACTAATTTGATTAAGATTTTTGAAGAAGTGACAAAGATGATTGATGAAGGAAGGGCAGTGGATGTTATCTATATGGACTTCAGTAAAGCCTTTGACAAGGTCCCCCATGACAAACTGGTACAAAAGGTGAAGTCACATGGGATCAGAGGTGAGCAGTCAAGATGGATACAGAACTGGCTCGGTCATAGAAGACAGAGGGTAGCAGTGGAAGGGTGCTTTTCTGAATGGAGGGAAGTGACTGGTGGTGTACCGCAGGGATCAGTGCTGGGACCTTTGCTGTTTATAGTATATATAAATGATTTGGAGGAAAATGTAGCTGGTCCGATTAGTAACTCTGCGGACGGCACAAAGGTTGGTGGAGTTGTGGATAATGATGAGGATTGTCAGATGATACAGCAGGATATAGATCAGTTGGAGACTTGGGCGGAGAAATGGCAGATGGAAGTTAATCCGGACAAATGTGAGGTTATGTATTTTGGAAGGTCTAATGCAGGTGGCAGGTATGCAGTATTTGGCAGAACACTTAGGAGTATTGACAGGCAGATAGATCTGGGTGTACAGGTCCACAGGTCACTGAAAGTGGCAACGCAGGTAGATAAGGTAGTCAAGAAGGCATACGGCATGCTTGCATTCATCGGTCGGGGCATAGAGTATAAAAATTGGCAAGTCATGCTGCGGCTGTACGGAACTTTAGTTCGGCCACACTTAGAATATTGCGTGCAATTCTGGTTGCCACACTACCAGAACGACGTGGAGGCTTTGGAGAGGGTACAGAAGAGGTTTGCCAGGAAGTTGCCTGGTTTGGAGGGCATTAGGTATGAGGGGAGGTTGGATAAACTCGGATTGTTTTCACTGGAACGACGGAGGTGGATGTGCGGCATGTTAGAGGTTTACAAAGTTATAAGCAGCATGGACAGAGTGGATAGTCAGAAGATTTTTCGCAGTGTGGAAGAGTCAATTACTAGGGCACAGAGGTGTAAGGTGAGAGTGGCAAAGTTTAGATGGGATGTGCGAGGCAAGTTCTTTACACAGAGGGTGGTGAGTGCCTGGAACTTGCTGCCGAGGGGGTTGTGGAATAGGTACGATAGCGACGTTTAAGAGATATCTTTACAAATACATGAATAGGATGGAATAGAGGGAGACGATATCTGGAGGGGCAGAAGGTTTTAGTTTAGGCACGCATCATGATCGGCGCAGGCTTGGAGGGCCGAATGGCCTGTTCCTGTGCTGTACTGTTCTTTCTTCTTTGTTCTTTGTTTGTTCCAAGGATAGTAGAAGTTTGGAATTTTCTTCCACAAGTGTCCCCTCCCTATCTCTGCAATCTCCTCCAGCTCCACAATTCTCCAATATCTGCGGTCCTCTAATTCTGGCCACTTGAACAACACCAATTTTCATCGTTTCACTGTTGGTGACCGTGCCTTCAAGCTGCCTAGTCCCTAACTCTGGAATTCCTTTCCGAAACCTCTCCGTCTCACTACCCCTCTTTCATGTTTGAAGATTCATCCTCAAACCAACCTCTCTCCAAGATTTTGGTCGTCTCGTCTAATACCTCCTTAACTGACTCAATGTCAAATTTTAATTTTTGTTATTCATATGTTGGATATGTGCATTACTGGCTCGGCCAGTATTTATTCCCCATCCCTAATCGCCCTTCAGTAGGTGGTGGTGAGCCTTTTTCTTGAACCACTGCTGTCCGTGTGGTGTAGCTACAACCACAGTGATGTTAGGAAGGGAGTGGCAGGATTTTGATCCAATGACAGTGAAGGAGCAGTGATCTCATTTCAAGTCAGGATGGTTTGTAACTTGAAGGGAAACTTGAGGTGGTGGTGTTCACTTGCGTGTTTCCTGTGTGTTCACTCTCTCTCCCCCTTCCTCTTTCTATACCTCCCTGCCCTCCTGTCCCTCTCTGTTATGAGAACCTAAGAGCAGATAAAGTAAGAGCAGGAGTAAGCCCTAAGGCCCCTCAAGTCTACTCCTCCACTATCTAATTATCCGTTGTTCTACTGCCTGTCAGATAAGAATATCCTTTCCTAGGGATGGAGACTAAACCTGTGCACTGTATTCTAGTTATGGTCACAGAAATTACAGCAAGCCTTCCTTGCTCTTGTACTCCAATCCCCTTGCAAAAAAGAGCAAGAAACCATTTTCCTTCCTTTTTGCACCAGCTTGGTAACTTTGTTTGATTTGTGTACAAAGACAGCCAAATCCCTCTGAACACCAACACTTAACAGTTTATCATCAGGGATGGTCATATGGCAGATGAAATGTGGTGCAGAGAAGTGTAAAATGATGTACTTTTGTAGGAAGAATGAGGAGAGGCAATATATGATAAAGGATACAATTCTGAAGTGGGTGCAGGAACAGAGAGACCTGGGGATATCTGTGCAAAAATTGAAGGTGGCAGGGCGAGTTGAGAAAGTAGTTAAAAGACATTTGGGATCCCAGGCTTTGTAAACAGCGGCATAGAGTATAAAAGCCTCTGGATTACTAACCCAGTGATATTATCCCTACGCGACTGCCTCCCCATTGGACGTGCACAGTATCTGCCCCCAATATCACCCACAGTAATTCTCGGCTGTAACCCCGAACATGGTCCCAAATCAGAGAATCAAAGTTCACATTTTAAGTGGGAAAAGGCAGGAACAGAGTGAAACAGGATTGATTTTGTCCCTGGATTCAGTGTCCACTGCAGCCATATCAGTTACATTTACAATAGAAACGACAAGAGTGAACAAGGTTATTACAATCAAAGTAATTCATGACAACGCTACTTCATCGGAGAACGTCATCAGGATGCGCCGCGTTCCGCACATGCGCAGACGGTTTCATGCCCGTTGCGCATGCGCAGCGGTCCGACTCTCCAGAACTGATTTGCGCATGCGCAAATGACGCGGTACGCGCATGCGCACACATTCTATTCATCTCTGCGCATGCGCTGCGGTCCAACCTGCCGGTCAGGTTGTGCGCATGCGCAGATGACGCCATCGCGTTATTTCGTCAACCTCCCGACGCGCCAGTTTGGCCTCTGCGCATGCGTCAAAGCTTCGGCGCGGCTTTTTGAAAGTGGAAGGAGCGGAGGTTTCGTCGGGCACCTTATCTGAATTATTTATTCGTTTTGGAGACTTGCTTCATTTTTATTTGACACAGGAGATTGTTCCAAGGTAAGTTGCTCTGCCTTTGTAAGTTGCTCTGAAAACATTTCCATTGTCTGGGCCACCGCATGTTCTCCAGTCCCTGTTGTGAGTTGCTCTGAAAACATTTCCATTGTCTGGGCCACCGCATGTTAACCAGCCCTTGTTGTAAGTTGCTCTGAAAACATTTCCATTGTCTGGGCCACCGCAGGTAGCAGGATGAAGGCACAGTGACTGTGATTTCTGGCGCCAAACAGTACACACTGCAGATACATGATGGCCAGGCTACCTGCAGCTGCATCTTCTCCATTCAGATTTTGTTGCCCTGCAAACGTGCTGTTGTTGTGCAGAGGCATCTGGGTCTGCCTTTGGACAGGCTCGCCCCCAATTGTCGCTGGCGTGCATCTCAGACACCAACGACGACAGGCATGGCTGCTGCCATTGTGATTACAGAGGAACAGCCAAGGCCCCTCAGCCACAATGAAAAATACCGCTTGCTTTCAGATCAATTGTACCAGCTGCAACAGGCCGTTCTGCAGAGTGGAACGGCAGCATTCATGAGGAGACTGGACTGGCTGCGGCAACAGACTCTCCGCTGGCAGCAAGGACTGGCTGATGAGATGGAGCCATTTACTATGCCCAACAATTGCCCGGAAGCACCTTCGGATGGAGGTGGCCGCGCGCTGGACATCAGTCACGTGTCACAAACCCTGGATCCTGAGCGTCTCACCCCCTGGCCTAATGATCTGATGGACCATACATGTGCCTACCTGTCCAAATCTCCACTTCCCCTACCTGCGGTACCCTCTCCTTGCTGCTCAGTTACACAGTCACCTGCTCCTACACCCATCAGGGCAGTGCACATGGACACACAGTTACCTGCTCCTACACCCATCAGGGCAGTGCACATGGGCACACAGTTACCTGCTCCTACACCCATCAGGGCAGTGCTCATGGACACACAGCCACCTGTTACCCCATCCGACGTTGAAACAACCATGCAGAGCCTTGTGAGACTCCGCAATTGCCAGTTGCTGCCTGTCAAGCAGAGAGGGCGTCCAAAGGGGTCAAGCACTTGGGGAACATTCAGCAAGAAGAGACTGAGCACTAAAAGAAACAAGCATGCCGTGTCCAGTGGTAGCAGAAATGTGAATGCTCTTGCTGTGAACACAACTGGTGATAGTCGCAGGCAGGATTAAATGGGAATGGATGGAAAGACGCACGAGTAACATAACCACTGGCAGGGAACTGCTGGGCTAAATGGCCAGCTTTATGTTCATAGCCCAAAAGAAATGTGCTTCTTTTCCAGCACCCTCACATCATTCATGTTTTCCCTGAGAGCAGCATTGAACCATCACGAGATAGGGGCAGTAACATCATCCTGCCTCCGACAGCTGAGGTGGGTACTAATTGATTCATTGGCGGTGTTATCAGTACATGCCTTTACCGCAGAACACAAAGCATGCTCAACAGTAATTTCATTGGAGGGAGGGAAGCTCTGACACTGATGTTCTTTCCTTATTTTCTTTCATGTAAAACGTGCCCTTGAGAAAACAATCCTTGACATTTAAGGACGGCATTCAAGCAAAGGAGGCAGTGCGGGAGAGGACGCAAGGATGTGCTGATTCCTGCATCTGAGGTGGGTAATAAGTGCTTCATTGGCGACGTTATCAATTGGTGCCTTCACTGCAGAACTTAAAAAGGTGTGCACAACAGTAATTTCAGTGGATGGAGGGAGGCAAGCTCTGACTCTGATTTGCTTTATTTCTTTTCATGTAAAACATGCCGTCGAGAAAACAATCCTTGAGACTTAAGGTCAGCATTCAAGCAACGAAGGCAACTAGATCATGCTGCGGAGCTCATCACGATGTGGAAAGGAACATTGCATTTATGGATGAATTGGGAATGCACATTGGGATGCACTTGGGGAACATTCACCAAGAATAGACTGAGCTCAGACTCTTGTGACTTTGCCTTCTTCACATGGACAATACAGTAGTGGAATAGAGAGCCAAGCTTTTATTCACCACAAGGCTCTCCAGGAACAATCTCTTCAGCTGTGCATAGCAGAGAATCGGCCTGTCTAACGGGAATGCTGGACACAACACTCACGTATCCATGCACAGCAGTTCCTCGGATACTTAATGAACTTAATAAAACTTTTCAATAATTAAACCCAGAATTGTTGAGGTTTTGTTTTGCATGCTATTTCCCCGACTTTGCAACTGCACTTCAGATATTCAACTATGGTGGGGGGGCAGAGGGAGGGGTGTTTGAAGAGGGAGAGTGCGGGGAGGGGTGGGGAGAGGGAGCATGCAAAATGCAGGGACCAAACAGTTGCAATGCCTGAAGTACTGAGGAGAAGTAGAGAAAGCAACTGGGTAGGGGAGAAAGCAACTGGATTGGGCATCCGCAGCTGGAGGGAACGGCTGAATGGAGAGGGCCGGAAGCGAGAGGCCGTAGAGAGCCGCGGGGAGCGAGCGTGCGAAGACCTTGGTGTCACCGGGTCCAGGGACTGGCCAGTAAGTCTTTTGCTGCACTCCTCTTCCGTTCCGCTGCTCCCGCCCCACTCTCTCCCCTTCCTCCCTCTCCCCCCAGCTCTCCCCCTCCCCCCTTCCTTATCCCTCCCTCTCGCTCATTCTCCCCCCCTCCCTCTTTCTCCCCCTCCCTCTTTCTCCCCCTCCCTCTCCCTCCCCCCCTCCCTCTCCCTCTTTCTCCCCCTCTCCCCTCCCTCTTTCTCCCCCTCCCCCTCCCTCTTTCTCCCCCTTCCCCCTCCCTCTTTCTCCCCCTTCCCCCTCCCTCTTTCTCCCCCTTCCCCCTCCCTCTTTCTCCCCCCCTCCCTCTCCCTCTTTCTCCCCCCCCCTCCCCGGCTCCGCTACCGCTGGTCTCCCAGCGCTGCTCTCCCCGGCCCCCGCGCTGATCTCCCCGGCCCCCGCGCTGCTCTCCACGGCCCCCGCGCTGCCTTTCCCGGCCCCCGCGCTGCCTTTCCCGGCCCCCGCGCTGATCTCCACGGCCCCCGCGCTGATCTCCCCGGCCCCCGCGCTGATCTCCCCGGTCCCCGCGCTGATCTCCCCGGCCCCCGCGCTGATCTGCCCGGTCCCCGCGCTGATCTCCCCGGCCCCCGCGCTGATCTCCCCGGCCCCCGCGCTGCTCTCCACGGCCCCCGCGCTGATCTCCCCGGCCCCCGCGCTGATCTCCCCGGCCCGCTCCACTCTCTCACTCCGGCCATTGTATTCTGCCACGTGTTTGTTAGGTTTCATCTCTGTGATTTTTTGAATAGCGCCATCTTTAGTCCTGGCAGCTGCAACAGTCGCAGGCTGTGACGTTTTCGTGGCACATGCTGTATCTGCGCATGTGCCAAAACAGCGCCACCTACCGATCGCGTTGTCAACAATTGCGGTCTATTACAATAATATGGAAAATGTAAATGACGCCATTCATAATTGTAGCATCCGTCCAGTATGAGCACAGATTTCAGGTTTATGCCCGGGAGAGGTCACACTGAGAAAGTGTCATTGACGTTGAAATGATTGTGTTTTATCCACCACATTATTTACCAGAGTCAGAGCTACTGATGTAATGTGTTTGTTCAGGTTAGTGCAAATCATGGTAATGATCAGGGGTATAACTGTGCCAGTGGAGACTTATCCCCTCTATAAATCAGGACCTACTAGAATGGATCGGATCAGGGTGGCTGTTGGACCTGTGGGTTCCAGACTAACAGAGGTCTCTGCTTCTCGCAGAAATGGGATATTCAGTTATCCTTCAGATAGAACGCATTTATTATCCTGTACTTGCAGAAATTGGAGTTCCTCGTCAGCTGTTAATGTTGTAAACAGTTATTAACTGTGTTGCTATACTCGGTATTATTTCTCACTTTGTGTTTTACCCAACCATCTGTTCTTTTCCAGCAATTCGGTCTTGCAGGATCTATATTCAATTGTATTGGTATAAGTAACCCTGCCATTGTTGCTGGATTATTCTGTGTATTGAATGTATTTGAATCAGTTGTCTCGGTCAGGATCAAGAATCAGATCATCTGCAGAAATTCATAGTTTCACCATTTGGATCTAACCGGTCCTGGAACATTTTTTAATGATTGCTTTTTTGGTGATTGTTAATGAGACATCTCACAGTCCCAGTGTTACAAGGGCACAACACAATGCCCTTCATCCTCAATAATGTGGTGAATTTTAACAGGGATTTCAATGTAGTTATTGGTTATCACTGTTACACAATATTATTTCATTCTGTGTGTGTCTGACGCTACTTCAGAGGTCTGGCTACTGAACTGTGTTTTCTGCGG
Source organism: Heterodontus francisci (assembly GCF_036365525.1). NCBI lineage: Eukaryota > Metazoa > Chordata > Chondrichthyes > Heterodontiformes > Heterodontidae > Heterodontus > Heterodontus francisci. The sequence goes on from NC_090398.1 coordinate 37,986,540, forward strand.
AATCTTTCACATCTCCTTCTTTGCTTCACTGTGGAACCTTCACTGTCACTGGACCACATTGTAAAATTGAAAGTATTGATGTGATGTTTTATTGGTTTACACTCTATCAGTTGGAATCAAGATTATTTCCATTTATCTGTAGATTATCGGTTGCAGCGCTGATGTTGGTGTTTTATTCATTGCTATATAATCCCACAATCTAACAGAATCCTTTATAATCCCAGAAGAAAGAATTTCAATGATTGTGAGGTTTGTCTCGTAGAAGCTTTCAATCCTGTTTATTCCATGCATTGTCGATGAAGTGAAGAGGGGCAGTACCTGCAGTGAGATAGGAACACCAGCAGATGCAGAATGTGAGAAGGGGCAGTAACTGCAGTTGGACAGAGACACAAGCATCTGGAAATTGTTAGTGGGATGCAGTACCTTCAGTGAGATTGGGACAGCAGCAGATAGAGATATTGAGAAGGGACTATATCTGCAGTGAGATAGGGACACCAGCAGATGGAGGTGGTGAGAATGGTCAGCAACTGCAGTGAAGTAGGGACACTGACGGATGGTCATTGTGAGAGGGTGCAGTAACGGCAGTCAGACTATGTCTCCAACAGATAGAGATGGTGAAAGGGGACAATAAATGCAGTGAGACTGGGACTCCAGCAGATCGAGATGGTGAGAGGGTGCAGTAACTGCATTGGGACAAGAACACCAGCATATGGAAATGGTGGCAGGGGCAGTAAACGCAGTGACACAGGGACACCAGAAGATGGAGACGGTAAGAGGGGGCAGTAACTGCAGTGAGACAGGGACACCATCATATGGAGGTGGTGAGAGGGGGCAGTAACTGCAGTACGATAGGGACACCATCAGATGGAGACGATGAGAGGAGGCATTAACTGCAGTGAGCTAGACACCAATAGATGACGATGGTGATATGGGACATTATGTGCCGTGGTAGAGGGACACCAGCAAATGGAGATGGTGAGAGGGGTAGTACCTGCTGTTACACAGGGACACCTGCAGATGGAGATGGTGAGAGGGGGCAGTCACTGCACTGAAACCAGGACAGTAGCAGACGGAAGTGGTGAGAGGGGCAGTAACGTCAGTGGCACAGGTCCAACAGCAGATTGAGTTGGTGAAAGAGGGCAGGAAATGCAGGGAGACTATAACACCGATAGATGGGAATTGTGGGAGGTGGCAGTAATGGCAGTGCGACATTGACAGCAGCAGATGGAGATGGTGAGGGGTGGCTAAAACTGCAGTAAGACAGACACCAGCAGATGGAGAAAGTGAAAGGGAGCAGTAACTGCAGTGAGAAAGGGACACCAGCAAATGGAGAAGGTGAGAGGGGACTATTTCTGCACCGAGACAGGGACACCAGCAGATGGACATGATGAGGAGGGGGCACAAACTGCCGTAAGACAGACACCAGCAGATGGAGATGGTGAAATGAGACAGCAACTGCCGTGATGGAGAGACACCTGCAGATGGCGCTGTTGAGAGGGGCCATTATCTGCCGTGAGATGGTGACCCCAGTAAATGGAAATGGTGCAAGGGGACAGTAACTTTCGTTGGACCGTGTTACAAGCAGCGGGATATATTGAGAAGGAGGCAGTAACTGCACAGAGGGAAGGAACCCAGCAGATGAAGGTGGTGAGAGTGGCAGGAACTGCACTGAGACAGGCATACCAGCAGATGGAGCTGGTTAGAGGAGGCCAGTAACTGCGGTGCGACAGGGACACCAGCAGATGGAGATAGTGAGAGGGGTAGTCCCTGCTGTTACACAGGGACACCTGTAAGATGGAGATGGTGAGAGGGGGCACTCTGCAGTGAAACCAGGACGCTAGCAGACAGAAGTGGTGAGCGGGGCAGTAACTTAAGAGGCACAGGTCCAACAGCAGATGGAGATGATGAAAGGGAGCAGGAAATGCAGTGAGAGTATAACACCGATAGATGAAAATTGTGGGAGGGGGCACTAACGGCAGTGCGACATTAACAGCAGTAGATGGCGATGGTGAGGGGTGGCAGAAACTGCAGTGAGACAGACACCAGCAGATGGAGAGGGTGAAAGGGAGATGTCACTGCAGTGAGAAAGGGACACCAGCTGATGGAGTTGGTGAGTGGGGACGGTACTGCATTGAGACTGGGACCCCAACAGATGGAGGTGTTGAACAGAGGCTGTACCTGCAGTGAGATAGCAACACCAGCATATGGAGATGGCAAGAGGGGACAGTACCTGCTGTGAGACAAGGACAGAAGCAGATGAAAATGGTGCTGGGAGCAATAACTGCATTGAGACAGGTCCACCAGCAGATGGAGATGGTGACAGGGATGCAGTACCCGTCAATTAGCCAGGGAAACCAGCAGATGAAGATGGTGGGAGGGGCTGTAACTGCAATGAGAGAGGGACCCCAGCAGATGGATGTGGTGAGAGTCGCAGGAGCTGCATTGAGTCAGGCACACCAGCATATGGAGTTGCTCAGCGGAAGCCAGTAACTACAGTGAGACAGGGACACCAACTGATGAAAATGGTGAGAGGCGCAAGACTTGCTGTTACACAGGATACAATCAATGCAGATCGTGAGAAGGGGCAGTAACTGCAGTGAAACCAGAACACCAGCAGACGGGAATGGTGAGGGGTGTATTAACTGCATTAACACAGGTCCAGCAGAAGATGCAGATCGTGACAGGGGGCCGGAACTACAGTGAGACAGACACCCGCAGATGGGGAAGGTGGGAGGGGGCTGCAACTGCAGTGAAAAAGTGTCAATGGCAGAAGGAGATGGTGAAATGGGGCATTAACTGACGGGAGTCAGGGACGCCAGCAGATGGAGATGGTGAGTGGGGGCAATAACTGCTTTGAGACAGGGTCATGACAGATGGAGATTGTGACAGGATGCAGTAATGGTAGTGAGACTGCAACATCAGCAGAAGGAGATCGTGAGTTGGGGCATTACCTGCAGTGAGATAGGAACACCAGCAGAGGCAGAATGTGAGAAGGGGTAGTAACTGCAGTTGGACAGGGACACTAGCAGATGGAGAAGGAGAGAGGGGTCTCCAAATGCAGTGAGATATGGACACCAGAAGATGGAGATGGTGAGAGGGGGCAGTAACTGCTTTGTGACGAGGACCAGCATATGGAAATATTGAGAGGGGCAGTAAACACAGTGACATAGTGACACCAGCAGATGGAGAACGTGAGAGGGGCAGTAACCACAGTGAGACAGGGACACCAGCAGATGGAGAAGGAGAGAGGGTCCTCCAAATGCAGTGAGATATGGACACCAGAAGATGGAGATGGTGAAAGGGGGCAGTAACTGTAGTGAGACAGGGCCCCTGCCAGATGAAGACTGTGAGAGGGTGCAGTAACGGCAGTGAAACTGTGACACCAGCAGAAGGAGATCGTGAGAGGTGGAAGTTCCTGCAGTGAGATAGGAACACCAGCAGATGCAGAATGTGAGAAGCGACAGTAACTGCAGTTGGACAGGGACACAAGCAGATGGAGATTGCTAGTGGGAGGCAGTAACTTCAGTGAGATTAGGACAGCAGCAGATCGAGATAGTGAGAAGAGGCAATATCTGCATTTAGATAAGGACACCAGCAGTTGGAGGTGGTGAGAAGCGTCAGTAACTGCAGTGAGGCAGGGACACTGACGGATGGAGATTGAGAGGGGGTGCAGTAATGGCAGTCAGACTGTGACTCCAGCAGATGGAGATGATGAAACGGGACAGTAAATGCAGTGAGACAGGTACTCCAGCAGAAAGAGATGGTGAGAGGGCGCAGCAACTGCAGTGACACAGGGACACTAGCAGATGGAGATGGTGAGAGGGTCCTGTAACAAAAGTGAGACAGGGAGACAGGGACATTAGAGATGGAGATGGAGAGAGTGACCTGCAAGTGCAATGAGACAGGAACACCAGCAAATGGGGATGGTGAAAGGGGACAGTAATTGCAGTGAGATAGGGACACCAGCAGATGGAGATTGTGAGAGGCGGCAGTAACTGCAGTGAGACGGGGTCACCAGCTGATGGAGAAGGTGTGAAGGGACAGTAACTACAGTTGGACAGGGACACAAGCAGCTGGCGATTGTGAGAGGAAGGCAGTAATTGCAATGAGATTGGGAAAGCAGCAGATGGAGAATTTTAGAGGGGCCAGTAACTGCAGTGAGAAAGGGACAACAGCAGAAGAAGCTGGTGAGAGGGGCAGTAACTGACGTGAGACATGGGTACCAGCAGATATTGGTGCCGAGAAGGGGCAGTGACTACACTGAGACAGGGACCCCAGCAGATGGAGATGGTGAGAGGGGGCAGTAACTGCAGTGAGACAGGAACACTCATGGGTGGAAATTGTGATAGGTTGCAGTAACGGCAGTGAGACTGTGACGCCAACAGAAGGAGATTGTTAGAGGCGGCAGTGCCTGCAGTGAGACAGGGACACCAGCAGATGGAGATGGTGAGAAGGGACAGTATCTGCAGTTGGACAGGGGCACAAGCAGCTGGAGATTGTGTGTGGGAGGCAGAAATTGCAATGAGATTGGGAAAGCAGCAGATTGAGATGCTGAGCGGGGGCACTAACAGCATTGCGACAGGGACACCAACGGATGGAGATGTGAGAGATTGCAGCAACGGCAGTGAGACAGGGACACCAGCAGATAGAGATAGTCAGAGGGGCAGGAACTTCACTGAGACACGCATACGAACAGATGGTGTTGTTGATCGGGGGTAGTACCTGCAATGCGCCAGGGACACCAGCAGATGGGGATGGTGAGAGGGGCAGTAACTGCTGTGAGAAAGAGATAACAGCAGAAGAAGATGGTGAGAGGGGGCTGTAACTACATTGAGACGGGAACACCAGCAGATGGCGATGGTGAGAGGGGGCAGTAACTGCAACGAGACGGACACCAGCAGATGAAGAATGTGAGCAGTGACAGTAACGGCAGTTGGAGAGGGATACGAGCAGCTGGGGATTGTGTGTGGGAGGCAGTAACTGCAGTGAGGGACAGCAGCAGAAGGAGAGTGGGAGTTAACAGCATTGAGACAGGGAGACTTACAGATGGAGATGTTGAGAGCTTGCAGCAACAGCAGTGAGATAGGGACACCAGCAGATGGAGATGGTAAGAACGGGCAGAAGATGCCATGAAACCAGGAGACCAGCTAACGGAGATGTTGAAAGGTGCAGGAACTGCACTGAGACAAGGGCAACAGCATATGGGAGATGGTGAGAGGGCCAGTAGCTGCAGTGAGACAGGGACACTAGCAGATGGAGATGGTGAGAGGGGCCTGTAAACGCAACGTGACACGGACACCAGCAGATGGAGATGGTGAGAGGGGCAGTACCCACAGTGAGACAGGCAGACTTAGCAGATGAAAGTAATGAGAGGGGCCTCCAAGTGCATTGAGACAGGGGCACCAACAGATGGAGGTGGTGAAAGGGGACAGGAAATGCAGTGAGACAGGGACACCAGCAGGTGGAGCTGGTGAGAGGGGGCAGTAACATCATTGCGACAGGGACACCAGCAGATGGAAATGTTGAGAGATTGCAGTAACGGCAGTGAGAGAGGGACACCAGTAGATAGAGGTAGTAAGAGGGGCAGGAACTGCACTGAGACACACACACGAACAGTTGGAGATGTTGAGCGGGGGCAGTACCTGCATTGAGACAGGGGTACCAGCAGATAGAGATGGTGAGGGGGGGGGACAGTAACTGCACTGAGACGGGGATACCAGCAGATGGAGATGGTGAGAGGAGGCCGTAACTGCAGTGAGAAAGAGTGAGAACGAGAAGACGAAGTGAGCGGGGGAAGTCAATACTTTGAGACAGGGACACCAGCAGATGGAGATGGTGAGACAGGTCTGTAAATGCAGTGTGACATGGACACCAGCAGATGGAGATGGTAAGAGGGGCAGTAACCACAGTGGAAAAGGCAGACTGGCAGATGCAAATGATGAAAGGAGCCTGCAAGTGCATTGAGACAGGGACACCAGCAGATGGAGAGGGAGACAGGGGGCTGTAACAGCATTGAGACAAGGACACCAACAGATGGAAATGTTGAGATGGGCAGTAACCACATTGAGACAGGGACTCTAGCAGATGGAGATGGTGAGAGAGACCTATAAATGCAGTGAGACAGGGACATCAGCAGATGGAGAAGGTGAGAGGGTCCTGCCGAAACCCTCAACTCATCTAAAAGTTACATGTACCTGCATTGCTGTAACCTGCAGGGCGATGGACCGTGTGCTGGAAAGTGGGATTAGTTTGAGCGGCTTGTGTATTCTGTCGCGCAAACACGATGGGCTGAATGGCCTCCTTCTGTACTGTACTTTTTCTATGGCTCTAAGGATCTATGTTTCTTACGGAACTGAATCTATTTAAATGACAAAATTAAGGAGTGGCATTCAGCACAATTCAGGTTGAACAAAGATCAGTTCTTGAACAATCCACTTTTGCCAATGCATCTTGATCATTGGATCAGACTGTTCCAGAAAGTATAATTGAAACCTATTTTGCTCCTTGGTCCAAGGACCCTGTCCTCAGTGCATATTGATCTGTGTGAATTCTATAGATATTCACTGACATGACAACTTACAATTTAAATTATCTGAAATCGGTAACTAAAAAGCTGTTCCCACCTCCGAGCAGTGCTCTCAGACTGCGGGTCGCATATTATCTGTACTTCCCCAGGGTTTGAGAAATAATTGTCAGCTCTCTGAGAAACTCACTTTAAAGACGCGAGATATCTGTCAAATGTTCTATGATGTTGTATAAATATACTTATACACTTTCTATTCTACATGTAACGTGCCTGAGTAAAATTAATCAAACTCAATTGTTCAATGACTGTAATTAACACCAGTCTCCATGGGAACTAATTATCTGTCTCTTGTTAATTCCAGTCATTCGGACACTGTAAATTCACACATTATTATTTCAAGTACTCGTGATAATGGAATATATTAAATATTCTGCAGGCCTGGATTTGCTGTCATCAAGAATTCAACTCATAGCAAGTTATGATTACATACTCAGTACAAAACAAAAAGATGCTCATCTCACTCAGTGAAATTAAAATTTAGGAATCAGCTTCTCTGTTTTGGATTGAAAATGCAGTCCTTTTGGGTGGAACGGTGCAAGTTCAATATCTTCTTTGGCCTCCTTACCTCGAGAGACAATGGGTAAGCGTCTGGAGGTGGTCAGTGGTGTGTGGAGCAGCGCCTGGAGTAGCTATAAAGGCCAATTCTAGAGTGGCAGGCTCTTCCACAGGTGCTGCAGAAAAATTTGTTTGTCGGGGCTGTTACACAGTTGGCTCTCCCCTTGTGCTTTTGTCTTTTTTCCTGCCAACTGCTAAGTCTCTTCGACTCGCCACACTTTAGCCCCGCCTTTATGGCTGCCCGCCAGCTCTGGCGAACGCTGGCAACTGACTCCCACGACTTATGATCAATATCAGAGGATTTCATGTCGTGTTTGCAGACGTCTTTAAAGCGGAGACATGGACGGCCGGTAGGTCTGATACCAATGGCGAGCTCGCTGTACAATGTGTCTTTGGGGATCCTGCCATCTTCCATGCGGCTCACATGGCCAAGCCATCTCAAACGCCGCTGACTCAGTAGTGTGTATATGCTGTGGATGTTGGCCGCCTCGAGGACTTCTGTGTTGGAGATATGGTCCTGCCACCTGATGCCAAGTATTCTCCGGAGGCAGTGAAGATGGAATGAATTGAGACGTCGCTCTTGGCTGACATACGTTGTCCAGGCCTCGCTGCCATAGAGCTTGATACACTCGGACTTTTGTGTTCTTTGTCAGTACACCATTTTCCCACACTCTCTTGGCAGGTCTGGACATAGCAGTGGAAGCCTTTCCCATGCGCTTGTTGATTTCTGCATCTGGAAACAGGTTACTGGTGATAGTTGAGCCCTTGAACCACGTTCAGAGCGTGTTCGCCAATATTGATGGATGGAGCATTTCAAACTTCCTGCGCCATGATGTTCGTTTTCTTGAGGCTGATGGTTAGGCCAAATTCATTGCAGGCAGCCGCAAACCTGTCGATGAGACTCTGCAGGCACTCTTCAGTGTGAGATGTTCAGGGCTTAAATAAATACACTAACTTAGTCTCACAACTGCAAGCAGCACATTTCACGTATTCTCTAATCCTCTCTTTAACTGTCACTCGATAAAGAATAATAGTGTAAATGCCCAGCCATCCGAATAAGGGGGAAACCATACAATATGGATGGTCCCACATTGGGGTGGAGAGGGTCGGTGAGGCAGGGGAGAGTTCTCTGGGAATCTGGTACACATTTCCTTTTTGTTCCTGATTTGCTGAAACTGAGCTGACCCCAGAAGATTGAAGCTACAGGACAGGTTACATTCCCGGACGTGGTTAAATCTCTCACATTATAAAATTAGTGAACATACGGATTGAATTGGTAGGTATTAAATTGCTGAATTGAGCCTTGTATTATTTTAGAAAATTGGTAAAATATATTCCGTGACATAAGAAATGTTAATGGTGGAATTGTATAAATCTGTTGTCATTATCTTACTGTAAGTAATATGAAGCAGACATACTTGGTTTCCAGCTGAGTAAATGTAATACCAGTCACTGAACAACAGCATTAATACTTTACAGGCTAAGTCTTTTTATACAACAATATATTTAAAACCAAATATGGCAGAGATCATATGAAACCACTGCCGATTGTTGTAGACACCCATTTGGTTCACTGATGTCCTTTAGGGAAGGACATTTGGAGTCCTTACCTGGTCTGGCCTACATGTGACTCCAAACCCACAGCAATGTGGTTGACTCTTAAATGCACTCTGAAATGGCCTGGTAAGCCACTCTGCTGAATCACACCGCTACCAGGATTGCAGTGGTTCACGATGGCAGATCATCACTACCTTCTCAAGGGCAATTACGGATTGGCAATAATTGCTGGCCTAGTCAACAATGCCCACATCCCCGAAAGAAGACAAAAAAACGTGAATATGATCATTTAAATAACTTTTGGGAATAACAGCTAATACGAATCTCTTTATGTAACAAGAGCAAAGTGAAGCAAGAGCTGATTAATTTACTAATTTCAAAATACTTTTGTGATCCTGTTCTACCCTTTAATTGCACAGAATTCCGATCAACTTTTCAGGGCTGGACTCAGTACTCACACATGGAAACTGAACCAATTAATTGGACAGATCTATAACATATCAAACGTATAATGCACTGCAACAATTTGCTAATCCTAATTCGACAGCACCTTTCTAACCCGTGACTTCCAACGCCAAGGACAAAGACAGCAGATGCATGGGAACACCAGCAGCTGCAAATTCCCCTTCAAGTCGCACACCATCCTGACTTGGGACTATAGCGCTGTTCCTTCATGTCAAATCCAAAACGTGAAAATCTCTTCCGAACTGCACTTTTGGTTTACCTGCACCACATGGTTTGCAGCAGTTTAAGCAGACTGCTCACCAACCCCTTCTCAAGGGCAATTTGAAAGGGCAGAAAGATCTGGCCTTGCCAGCGACGTTCACATCCCATGATTGGAACGAAAACTAAATGATGTGCATTGTAATTACAGGCCAGTCAGTTTAATATCAGGGGCGGGATTTTTTTTAAGGATCAATATTCCGGGCCAAAATTAACAGTTACATGGATAAATGTTGGCTAATTAAGAAATTATATGGAACATGGATTTGGTAAGTGCAAATCATGTTCAACTAATTCTATGAGTTAACAGAGAACATTGATGAGGATAATTCAGTTGAAGTGGCGTACATTGACTTCCAAAAGACTTTTGATAAATTGCAAAATAACATCCTTGTCAGCAAATTTGAAATAAAAGGGACATTAGCAGCATGGGTATGGAGTTGGATAAGTGACAGGAAATGGAGAGTAGTGATGAAGAATTTTTTTTTTGTATTGGAAGGTTGTATATAGTGGGGCTTCCCAGACGTCAGTACAAGGACCGCTGATTTCCTGGTCTATATTACTGATTTAGACTTGTGAAGCACACAGTGTTACAGATCGTAAATGACGCAATGTTGTAATGAGGATAGTGATAGACTTCTGTCGGACATAGACAGATTGATAGAACAGGGAGTCTGCATCCGATGAAATTTAATGCAGTTGAATGTTTAGTGATGCAGTTTAGTGGGAAGAACGAGGAAACAAAACATAAAATATAGGATTCAGTTCTAAAGGTGGTGCGGAAATCGGGTACCTTTGGCTACAAATCGTTGAAAGTGACTGGGCCGATTGAGAAAGCAGTTAATAAGCCATAGAAGCGTTATGGATGGGAGCCATAGAGTACAAAAGCTACACGTTATAATGAACCTTTTTCTCTCTTACGTTCCCTTTATTTCTCTCTCACTTTCAGGCTCTCTCTCTCTCTCGGTCCGCTCCACCTCTCGGTCCGCTCTCCCTCTCTCTCTCTCAGGCTCTCTCTTTGTCCCGTTGGCTCTTTCTCTCTCTTCTCTGGCTCTCTCTTTGACACTTTATCGCTGTCTCTTTCTCAGGTTTTCTTTCTTTCTCTGGCTTTCACTATTTCTTTGGCTCTTTCTCTTTCCCTCTCTATCTTCCTTTCTCTTTGATTCTCTCTCTCTCTGTGACTTTCTTTCTGACTGTCCCTCTCTTTCTCTCTCTGGCTTTCTCTTTAGCTGTTTGTAAGACTACTTTTCTCTGGCTTTCTCTCTCTTTCTCGGGCTCTTTTTCTTTAGATTTCTCTCTCTCTCGCTCTTGGCTTCATGTCTTTGACTCTTTCTCTCTCTCTGTGGCTTTGTCTGTCTATCACTCTCGAGCTTTCTCTTTCTCGATGTCTCTGGCTTTCTCTTTCTCTCTCTCTGGCATTCTCTTGCTTTCTCTGGCTCTTTCGCTTTTGCTTTCTCCCTCTTTTTTTTTGGTTCATTCTCTTTGACTCTCTCTGGCTTTGTCTTTATCTCTCTCTCTCGCTCTCTCTCTGGCTTTCTCTTCAGCTGTTTTCTAACTTTTTTTTCCCTCTCTGGCTTGCTCTCTCTTTCTTTGGCTTTCTTTCAATCTCTCTCTCTGTGGATTTTTCTCTTTATGGATTTATTTCACCCCCAACCGTAAATTTTGGTGCCCCCTGGGTCAATTCTTACCCCCCTCCCCTGCAAATTCCCCCCCGCAAATATACCCACTGCAATTACTATCCCTCCTCCACGACCAATTTCCCCCCTCTCCAATATTTCCAACTCAAATTCCTCCCTCGACAAATTCACCCCTGCAAATTTGCATCCCGAAAACGGCACCCACCCCCCACCCCCCACTGTATATTACCCCTGTCCCCTGAACGGCTCCCAGAAAATTCCTGTCTCTCTCTTTCTCAGTCTCCTTCTCCATCTTTTTGTCCTCTCTCCCCGTTGCCCTCTCTCACTCGATGACCCTCTGCATAAATACGCATTCATCCAAACCTCCTCCTATATTTAATCTGTAGAAATGACACCCTCTTCCATTTTAAACATGAATATCCACAGGATTCCTCCACTCCCACATACATATTCTCTCCTCTATTAATATCACCCCCCAACTTTAATTCTACCCTCATTCAATTACCGCCCAGTGACCAGCCCCAATCTAATTTCCCCCCTGCGACCAATATTTACCCAGCTAATTAGACAACAGACCCCCGTCCAATTCCTCCCCACCCCGTGGAAAGACCCCATCTAATTAAATAACAGACCCCCTTCAAATTTCCCCCCCTCGCCCGTGAACAGACCCCATCAAATTGCCCTCACCCCTTGAATATACCCCACCAAATTACCCCCCACCCATAAATAGGCCCCATTTAATAACCCTCCGTGAACAGATCCCATCAGATTACACCTCCCCCTGAACAGACCCCATCAAATTTTGCTCCCCACAAACAGACTCCATCAAGTTAACCCCCGACTCCCTTAAACAGACCCCATCAAGATTTGCCCCTCCCCCATTTCAGACTCCATCAATTACATCCCCACACCGTGAACAGGCCCCATAAAACGAACTACCTGTGAATTGATCTAATACCTCCCCCATCAAGACCCCTTCGAATTATACCCCACCCAGCCGTGAACAGACCCCACAATTTATTACCCTCCCATCAACCCCCCACCCCCCCAACCATGAGTAGTCCCCCATCTAAATGTTCCATGAACAGATTGGTGAATGCCACCTCCCATTTTAAACCGGGAGAAGGCCCTCCTCCCATTTAAACCTGGGGAATCCTCCCACCCACCATTTAAATCCTGGAGAAGACCCCCTCACATTTTAAACCTGGACCAGGCCACCTCCCATTTTAAATCTGGAGAAACCCCGACACTCTCCATCCTTGGGCACCTGGGACACAGCGGGTTGACAAGCGCTTCAACTTCTTTAGTAAACCACGGCTCCCTCGCTCGACAACTTCCTCCCTGTCTCACAGGTACATACTTATGAAAGACACGCAGTAGCTGCTCCTTGAATAAGCTCCACATTTCGATTGTGCCCATCCCCTGCAGTTTCGTACCCCATCCTACGCATCCTAAATCTTGCATAATCGCATCATAATTTCCTTTCCCCCAGCAATAATTCTTGCCCTGCGGTATATACCTGTCCCTGCCCATCGCTGAGGTAAAACTAACCGAATTGTGATCACTATCACCAAAGTGCTCACCTACATCTAAATCTAACACATGGCCAGGTTCATTGCCCAGTACCAAATCCAATGTGGCATCGCCCCTGGTTGGCCTGTCCACATTACTGCGTCAGAAAACCCTCCAGCTCACACTGGACAAAAACTGACCCATCTAAAGTACTCGAATATAGTATTTCCAGTCAATATTTGGAAAGTTAAAGTCCCCCATAACAACTACCCTGTTACACTCGCTCCTGTCGAGAATCATCTCCGCTATCCTTTCCTCGGCATTCTGGAACTATTCGGAGGTCTATAGAAAACTCCCAACAGGGTGACCTCTCCTCTCCTGTTTCTAACCTCGGCCCATACTACCTCAGTAGATGAGTCCTCAAACGTCCTTTCTGCCGCTGTAATAATCTCCCTGATTAACAATTCGACACCACCACACCCACCACCCCCACCCCTCTTTTACTATCTTCTCTGTTCTTACTGAAACATCCAAATCCCGGAACCTGCAACATCCATTCCTGCCCCTGCTCTACCCATGTCTCCGAAATGGCCACAACATCGAGATCCCAGGTACCAACCCATGCTGCAAGCTCACCCACCTTATTCCGGATGCTCCTGGCGTTGAAGTAGACACACTTTAAACCAGGTTCTTGCTTGCCAGTGCCCTCTTGCATCCTTGTAACCTTATCCCTGACCTCACTACTGTCAGCATCCTGTACACTGGAACTGCAGTTCATGTTCCCATTCCCCTGTTGAATTAGTTTAAACCGCCCCCCCGCCACCCCGAAGAGCACTAGCAATTCTCCCACCCCTGGATATTGGTACCCCTCTGGTTCAGGTGAAGACCATCCTGTTTGTAGAGGTCCCACCTACCCCAGAAAGAGCCCCAATTATCCAGGAAATCAAAACCCTCCCTCCTACACCATCCCTGCAGCCACGTGTTCAACTCCTCTCTCTCCCTATTCCTTGCTTCGCTAGCAGGTGGCACGGGCAACAACCCAGAAATAACAACTCTGTTTGTTCTCGCTCTCAGCTTCCAGCCGAGCTCCCTGAATCTCTGCCTTAAATCCCCATCTGTCTTCCTACCTATGTCGTTGGTGCCTATGTGGACAACGACTTGGGGCTGCTCCCCCTCCCCCTTAAGCATCCCAAAAACACGGTCCGAGACATCACGAACCCTGGCACCTGGAAGGCAACACACCAACCGTGAGTCTCTCTCGTTCCCACAGAACCTCCTATCAGTTCCCCTAACTATGGAGTCCCCAATGACTAATGCTCTGCTCCTCTTCCCCTTTCCTTTCTGAGCAACAGGGACAGACTCTGTTGCCAGATACCTGTGCCCCATTGCTTACCCCTGATAAGTCATCCCCCGCAACAGTATCCAAAACGGTATAACTGTTGTTCAGGGAAACGGCCACAGGGGATCCCTGCACGGCCTGCTGGTTCCCTCTCCTTCCCCTGACGGTAACCCATCTACCTACTTCTTTTACCTGAGGTGTGACTGCCTCCCTATTACTCCTCTCAATAACCCCCTCCGCCTCCCGAATGATCCAAAGTTCATCCAGCTCCAGCTCCAGTTCCCTAACGCGGTTTTCGAGGAGCTGGAGTTGGGTGCACTTCCCGCAGATGCAGTCAGCAGGGACACTCTTGGCGACCCTTACCTCCCACATTCTGCAGGAGGAACATTCAACTGCCTTAACCTCCATTCCCACTATTCTAAATTCCCAACGAATCTACTGAAAAAACAGGGATTTATATTAGGATCACTGTTCCTTTTGATATATATATATATATATATATATATATATATATATATATATATATCTTTTGTTCTTTCTCTTTCTTTTGGGCCTCCTTATCTCGAGAGACAATGGATACGCGCCTGGAGGTGGTCAGTGGTTTGTGAAGCAGCGCCTGGATATATATATATATATATATTTATTTATATATATTAATGAATTGGACTTGGGTTTAGGGGCTCAACATCAACATTGTGTCATCTGCAATGTAATAAACAGGATAGGGAATAGTTACCAACTTCAGGAGGATAGAGGCAGGATACCTGCAATGCTGATAAACGTGAAATGATGCATTTTGGAAGGAAGGCTGAGGAGAAGTGAAATAACCTAAATGGTACAATGTTAAAATCGATGCAGGGACAGACAGACCTGGGATTTCATTTCTGTGTCATTTTTTTCTATCTTAAAGATTCAATTTGGGGTTCGGAATCTGTCAGTTGAATCCAGTGTGAGCAAACATGTGGGGATGCCAGTGAGGGTAGAAATAGGAAGATAGTGCAGCTAAACACGTGGCTGAGCAGCTAGTGTAGAAAGGAGGGTTTCAGATATCTGGACCATTGGGCTCTGTTGAGGGACAGATGGGACCTGTACAAGAAGGACGGGTTGCATCTAATCTGGAAGGGCACTAATATCCTGGCTGCAAGGTTTGTTAGCGTCGTGAGTGGCAGGGGGCTGGGAACCAGAGCAGTAGGACAGCTAGTGAAGTAAATGAGGAGGACATCGTAAATAAAGCCGTAGGACTAAGAGGAGGAGCAGGCAGGGAGATGTTGCTGAGCACAGCGGGACTGGTGGTTTGAAGTGCATTTGTTTCAATGCGAGAAATATAACAGGTAAGGCAGATCAATTTAGAGCTGGGATTAGTACTTGGAAATAAGATGTTGTTGCTATTACAGAGACATGGTTGAGGGAAGGGCAGGATTGGCAGTTAAATGTTCCAGGCTTTAGAAGCTTCAGGCGGAATAGAGGGAGATGTAAAAGGGGTGGGGGCGTTGCATTACTGGTTAAGGAGAATATCACTGCTGTATTGCGGGAGGACACCTCAGAGAGGTCATGCAGCGAGGCAATATGGGTGGAGCTCAGGAATAGGAAGGGTGCAGTTACGATGTTGGGGGTTTACTACAGGCCTCCAAACAGCCAGCGGGCGGTAAAGGAGCAGATATGTAGACAGATGTTGGAAAGATGTAAAGGTAACAGGGTTGTAGTGGTGGGTGATTTTAACTTCCCCAATATTGACTGGGACTCACTTAGTGCTAGGGGCTTCGATGGGGCAGAATTTGTGAGGAGAATCCAGGAGGGCTTCTTGAAACAGTATGTAGATAGTCCAACTAGGGATGGGGACATTTTGGACCTGGCATTGGGGAATCAGCCCGGCCAGGTGGTCGAGCATTTCGGGAGCAGTGACCATAATTCCATGAGTTTTAAGGTACTTGTGGATAAGGATAAGAGTAGTCCTCGGGTGAAGGTGCTAAATTGGGGGACGGCTAATTATAACAATATTAGGCAGGAACTGAAGAATTTTGATTGGGGGCGGCTGTTTGAGGGTAAAACAACATCTGACATGTGGGAGTCTTTCATACGTCAGCTCATTAGAATCCAGGACCAGCATGTTCCTGTGAGGAAGAAAGACAAGTTTGCCAAGTTTCGGGAAGCTTGGATAACACGGGATATTGTGAACCTAGTCAAAAAGAAAAAGGAAGCATTTGTAAGGGCTGGAAGGCTAGGAACAGATGAAGCACTTGAGGAAAATAAAGACAGTAGGAAGGAACTTAAGCAAGAGTTAGGAGGGCTGAAAGGGGTCATGAAATGTCACTGGAAAACAGGATAAAGGAGAATCCCAAGGCTTTTTATACATATATAAAGAGCAAGAGGGTAACCAGGTAAAGGGTAACCACTCAAGGACAGAGATGGGAATCTATGTGTGGAGCCAGAGGAAATGGGTGCGGTGCTAAATGAGTACGTTGCATCCGTATTCACCAAGGAGAAGGACTTGGTGGATGATGAGCCCAGGGAAGGGAGTGCAGACAGTCTCAGTCATCTCATTATCAAAAAGGAGGAGGTGTTGGGTGTCTTGCAAAGCATTAAGGTAGATACGTCCCCAGGGCCTGATGGGATCTACCCCTGAATACTGAGGGAGGCAAGGGAGAATTTTCTGGGGCCTTGACAGAAATCTTTGCATCCTCAATGGCTGCAGGTGAGGTCCCAGAGGACTGGAGAATAGCCAATGTTGTTCCTTTGTTTAAGAAGGGTGGTAAGGATAATCCAGGAAGTTATAGGCTGGTGAGCCTTACGTCAGTGGTAGGGAAATTATTAGAGAGGATTCTTCGGGACAGAATTTACTCCCATTTGGAAACAAATGAACTTATTAGCGAGAGACAGCATGGTTTTGTGAAGGGGAGGTCGTGTCTTAATAATTTGATTGAGTTGTTTGAGGAAGTGACGAAGATGATTGATGAGGGAAGGGCGGTGGATGTTGTCTATATGGATGTTGTCTAACTGGCGCAGGCTTGGAGGGCCGAATGGCCTGTTCCTGTTCTGTACTGTTCTTTGTTCTTTGATATGTGTCAAAAACTGCTTCCATTCAGAAAAACCTGCAGTGTGTAAGTGTGAGCTGTCTTTGCAGAGGCATGCATTATGGGTGTTGAATGGACTTGTAGGTTCTGGTTGATGGGATAAGGTGAGAATTTGATTTGTGTCCCTTACAAATACAAAGAGTTGAAGGTAACTACAGTACATCACATGAAGGGAGCATTACACAAAACCTGTGACAGTCAGACAATAGCAGCAGGAAAGTGAATCGCTTTGTGTGGGTTTTAATTTGAAGGCCTGAGCTGAAGATTAAAAAAGCAGGAATTCAAATCCAACGGCGGGCTGTTGTGAATTTGAATTCTGTTTTTTTCTAAAAATTGAAACATAAATCTGGAATTTTTTTAAAAACCTTCAGGACAGAATGATTCACTTCCCTTTTCTATTGCAAAGCCCGTATGTGTCTCAGTTTTTCTGTATTTATTAACCATTTAAAATTATGGTTTAGAATGCCACATACTCAAATTTGCCAACGACACAAAATAGGCAGCATTGCAAGCAGTGTAGCTAGAAGCATCAAATTGCAAAGATATATTAATACCTTAAGTGAATGGGCAAAACTGTGGTGGAAGGATTACAATGTGAGCAAAAAGGAACGGAACAGAGTCCATTATAAATGGTGAAATATTAGAAACACTGGAGAGACAAAGCGACTTGCGGGGGAGAGGGGGTCCATGTCAATTTTGTTGCAGTGTAACTTTAGCAGAATTATAACGGGACTCCCATGGTTAAATTACAAGTCAATATTACACAAACTGGGGATTTATTCCCTGGAATTGAGGTGGATCAGGGGTGATTTAGTCAACGTTTGTAAGACATTAAGGGGAACCGATGGGCTAGTTTTGAAGAAACTATTTCTGCAGCTTGGGGAGTCTGGGAAGAGTGAGCATGGCCTAAAAAAATCGAGGCACACCTTTCAGGAGTGAAGTTAGGAAACCTTTCTACACAAAAAAGGCGCTGTTAGTTTGGAACTGTCTTCTGCAAACGCCCATTGATGCAAAACCAATTGTTCATTTTTAAATCTCAGATTGACCTTATCAAATGCCTTTTGGATACAAAATGTTCTTCTGTCACTCTCTGTCCCTGAGTCACTCTGTTTCTGTGTGTGTTTGTGTGTGTGTGCCTGTTCCACTTTCCTCGCTCATACCCTTTGTGAAACTTCACAGACAACAATTTGCCGTTTTAAGTTGGCTGATTTTTGTGACACCAAACTTCAGAAGGTGCGCTTCCTTATGGTAAGAAAACTGTATCCTCAGTTGGTTCCAATTTTCCCATGAAAATTTAGATGTTGTGCGATCCCATTTTTCTTTCGAGCAGTCCCTTGAAATTTTTGAAGAATCTTTGAAGATGTGTGTTATTTATTATGAAGTGGGACCTGCGTGGTACCTTCGAGTCTGCTGCATGCGGGAATCATTGACCAACTCTCTTCATCCCAATCTCTTCCTCTTTCCCTCTGGTACTCTTTCCCCAATGGTATCCTTCCCTCTCTCTGTTATTCTCTCTCCATATCTATCCCTGTCTTTCACACTGTTACTCTCTCCATCTGGATGGAGGAGGAGAAGGAGAGGCATATATACAGGCATCTTTACTCTGTATCTAGCCCCACACTGAACCTGCCCTGGGAGTGTTTGATGGGACAGTGTAGATGAAGCTCTACTTTGTATCCCTGGAATTTAGAAGGTTAAGGGGTGAGTGATCAATGTTTACAAAATAATGATGGAAATAAGGGTAGAGAGAAAGAAAGTCTATCACTGATTGGGGGAGTCTTGGACGAGAGGCACAGTCTAAAAATGGAACATTAGTCCAAAACCCTTTCAATAGTAAATTTAAGAAACATGTCTACACACAAAAGGTTTGGAATTGTCTTCCATAAATGATCCCTCCCTATCTCGGCAATCTCGTTCAGCCCCACAATCCTCCAATATCTGTGATCCTCCAATTCAGGCCACTTGAGCAGCGCCAATTGTAATCGTTCCACCATTTGTGGCCGTGCCTTCAAGCTGCCAATGTCTTAATTCTGGAATTTGTCTCCTAAAACACTTCATCTCACTACCTCTTGTTCCTCATTTAAGATGCTCCCTAAAACTAAGCTCTTTGACCAAGTTTTTGGTCATTGAGGCGAATATGACATTATATGGCTCGAAGTCAATTTTATTTTATTTTATATTCTTTATTCATTGGTTGGATTCGTGTGTTACTGGAAAGGCCAGCATTTATTGCCCATCACTAATTGCTCTTTGAAAAAGTGGTGGTGAACTGAGTTCGTGAAATGCTGCAGACCATGTGAGGTAGGTACACCCACAGTGCTGTTAGGAAGGGAGTTCCAGGATTTTGACCGAATGACAATGAAGGAACAGCGATATAGTTCCAAGTCAGGATGGTGTATGACTTGGAGGGGAACTTGCAGGTGGTGCTGTTGCCACGTGTGTCTCCTGTTTGTTCGCTCTCTCGCCTCCTGCCTCTTTCTGGACCTCCCTGTCCTACTGTCCCTCTCTGTCATGAGAACCTAAGAAAAGAAGAAATAAGAGCAGGAGTAAGCTATAAGGCCCCTCAAGTCTGTTCCACCATTTTCAAGTTAATCTTTGTTGTACTGCCTGTCAGGCAAGTATAGCCTTTCTTAGGTATGGAGACCAAATCTGTATTCTAGTTATGGTCTCACTAATTGCAATGAGGTTTCCTTACTTTTGTGCTCCAATCTCTTTTCAATAGTGAGCAAGAAACCATTTGCAGGAAGTATGTTTGCGGTGGTGGGGGGAGTCAAGAACCAGGGGTCATAGTCTAAGGATACGGGGTAAACCTTTCAGGAATGAGATGAGGAGAAATTTCTTCACCCAGAGAGTGGTGAGCCTGTGGAATTCGCTACGACAGAAAGCAGTTTTAGCCAAAGCATAGTATGTTTTCAAGAAGGCGTTAGATATAGCGCTTGGGTCGAAAGGGATCAAAGGGTATGGGGCGAAAGCAGGAATGGGTTACTGAGTTGGATGATCAGCCATGATCATAATGACTGGCGGAGCAGTTTAGAAGGGCCGAATGGCCTACTCCTGCTCCGATTTTCTCTGTTTCTATGTTTCTATTTTTGCACCTGCATGTTAACTTTGTGTGATTTGTGTACAAAGAAACCCAAATCCCCCTGAACACCAGCATTTAATAGTTTCTCATCCCATTTTCCAGCATTTGGTCCGTAGCTCTGCAACTTAGGGCACTTAATGTGTCTATCCATACTCATTTAGAATGAGTTGAGGGTCTCTACCTTTCAGGCAGTGAGCTCCAGATCATCACCACCCTCTTTGTGAAAAATACTTTAGCATCTACTCTCTATTTTTATATCAATCGCTTTAAATCTATACCCCTCGTCACCAAACTAATTTCTAAGCTGAATAGACCCTTAACCTCCATTCTGTCAACACCCGTCAACACTTTGTACATTTAAATCAGATCTTCCATCTCAGCCTTCTCTGTTCCAAGGAGATCACCCCCAGCCTTTGCAATCGTTCCTCATCACTGCATTTTTCCAGTCCTGGCAACATCTTCCTAAATCTCCTCTGTACCCTCTCTAGTGCAATTGCATCAATTCTGTAATGAGGTGACCAGAACTGCACACAGTACACAAGTTGTGGCCTAACCAGTGAGTTATACAGTTCCAGCATAACCTCTCTGCTCTTATATACTATACCTCAGCTGATAAAGGAGAGGGATGTGGTTGGATTCTCTCTTGTTGCAGATGGTCATTGCCTGGAACTTGTGTGACGTAAATGTTACTTGCCACTCGTCGGCCCAGGCCTGACTGCTATCCGGGTGTTGGTGCATGAGCTCCATTATGTGAGGCAAATAATGTGGATGCTGGAAATCTGGAAACCATCGAGCTGAATCATTAACTCTGTTTCACTCTCCACAAATGCTGCCCGACCTGTTTAGTATTTCCAGCATTTTCTGCTGGCATTTTATTATCTGAGGATGTGTGAATAGAACTGAACACTGTGCAATCATGAGTGAATATTCTCAATTCTGACATTAGGAGGGAAGGTCATTGAGGAAGCAGCTGAAGATGACTAAGACTAGTATATTACCCTGAGGAACTCCTGACATGATGTCCTGGGTCTGAGATGATTGATCTCCAACAACCAAAACCATCTTCCTTTGTGCTCAGTATGATTCCAACCAGCGGAGAGCTTACCCCCCCTGATTTCCACTGACTTCAAAGAACAAAGAACAGTACAGCACAGGAACAGGCCATTCAGCCCTCCAAGCCTGCACCGATCTTGATGCCTCCCGAAGCTAACACCTTCTGCACTTCCGGGGCCCATATCCCTCTATTCCCTTCCTATTCATATATTTGTCAAGATGTCTCTTAAACGTCGCTATCGGATCTACTTCCACCACCTTCCCTGGCAGCATGTTCCAAGCACTCACCACCCTTGTGTAAAAAACTTGTCTCGCACATCCTCTCTAAACTTTGCCCCTCGCACCTTAAACCGATGTCCCCTAGTAACTGACTCATCCACCCTGGGAAAAAGCTTCTGACTATCCACTCTGTCCATGCCGCTCATAACGTTGTAAACCTCTATCATGTCGCCCCTCCACCTCCGTCGTTCTATCATATCGCCCCTCCACCTCCGTCGTTCCAGTGAAAACAATCCGAGTTTTTCCAACCTCTCCTCATAGCTATTGCCCTCCAGACCTGGCAACATCCTGGTAAACCTCCTCTGTACCCTCTCCAAAGCCTCCACGTCCTTCTGGTAGTGTGGCAACCAGAATTGCACGCAATATTCTAAATGTGGCCGAACTAAGGTTCTGTACAGCTGCAACATGACTTGCCAATTTTTATATGCTATGCCCCGACCGATGAAGGCAAGCATGCTGTATGCCTTCTTGACTGCCTTATCCACCTGCGTTGCCACTTTCAGTGACCTGTGGACCTGTACGCCCAGATCTCTCTGCCTGTCAATACTCCTAACGGTTCTGCCATTTACTGTATACCTCCCACCTGCATTAGACCTTCCAAAATGCATTACCTCACATTTGTCCGGATTAAACTCCATCTGCCATTTCTCTACCCAAGTCTCCAACCGATCTATATACTGCTGTATCCTCTGACAATCCTCAATTTTACCCCGACTCCTGGATGCCACACTCGGTAAAAAGCTGCCTTGATGTTAAGGTCAGTCTCTCTTCCCAGTTAGACAGGAGTGACGCGTTCCCTTTGACCCGTTGTGTACTGAATATGCTCTGCGTCTTCACAGCCTGATACATGACTGTACATGGGCGATCAATGAAGCCCATCAAACACTCTCAGAGCAGGTGCAGCACAGCTTCGAAACACATTACAGCCCCTTCACCATTCTCCCTCTGTCTTCCTCTCTCTGTTTTTCCTCCTGCTATCATTATCACTAAGAGAGAGGCACAGGGAGAGAGGGTTAGTTATGCTGGCAGAGAGAGGGCTGTCGAGAGAGAAAGATTGTTGGTTTGGATTGAAAAGGAGAATGTACGAGACATTAATTAGATGCAATCCTTCACTGCTGTGTACACAAGCATATAAGAGATAAGTATGGAAGGAGAAATATCGAGACAGAGGGAGAGCTGTAGATGAAGTTGGGGCTCAGCGGGCATGTTGATGATCCAGAAAGAATACCATCCATTTTAAACGTCCAGCAAGCTTTTCCACTGTGGGAGCCATCGTGCACTCATGATATTGGTTGTAGAAATTTTGAAAACTATGTCCCCGCTTATTCACATCTGTGATAAGGGAAATGGGTCCTTTCTGTCCACCCTATATGGGCCCATCATAATCGGAGCAGAGATTGACAATTCACTTCTGTAACCCCCATGTTCCTGTCGTGGATGTACTCACCTTCCTCGCCAGGTACGCCAAGGTGGCTGGCAGCAGCACTGACTTCAAGGACCCCTTTGGGATTTGGACCAGCAAGCGACAGGTCAAGGTGACCTTGAAGGGCGTTGCCAACGGAGCCATCATCCATCATCCCTCCAGTTTCGCTATCGGGGAAAGTCGAGGCTTCTTGGTCTATGCGGGGCAGACCAGAGTTTGTCGCACCTGTGGCAAATCCGGTCAAGTGGCAGCTAACTGCAGCACTGTCGTCTGCAAGAACTGCAAGAAGGATGGCCACCAGACCAAAGACTGTAAGCAGAGTAAGTGCTGCAACCTGTGCGGTGAGGCAGGCCACCTCGACAAAACCTGCCCCAAACACAGCCTCAGTTATGCTCAGGTGACATGTGGCAAGGAAAGGTCGGAGAAGGAATGGTAAATGCATCTGGTGCTGGGAAAGAGACGAGAAACCCTCTCTGCAGCGAGGAAAGTGTAACTGAGAAGGAGAAGGCAGGGGAGGCAGCTGAAACCAGTGAAACAACACCTACTCTGTGCCCAGAAACCCCTCCTTTACTGAGAGCACTAATGGAGGAGGAGGCAGCAGATGGACAAACTGGTCAGGGGCAAGTGGTGCAAAGGAAAACCACACAGGAAAAACCTCCAAAAATGGAACAGGCCGCCACCCAAACCAATGGCAAGAGGAGGCTACCACCTGAGACAGACTACGGAAGCTCATCCTCATTGGATGAGGAAAGGCCAGAAAGTCAGCAGCTGCAAAAGAAGCGGCAGAACTCAAAGGAGCTGGAAGATAAAGCCCTCCCCCAGCTCCGGGCCACTGGAAGCTGTGATGGGTCCAGCGCGCTCCAAACACCATGCAGCGAACACAGCGACATGCCCAGCGCACCCCAATTCTGGGATACCAAGAGCAAAGAAGTGTCTGGTGCACTCCAGCTCCGGGAAGCCAGGAGCAGTGATGTTTTCGAGGAGGTGCAGAGAGGAAAGACAACAACAACAGAGGACTGCCCAAGCCTTGCTGCCTGCAAGACCCCCCACCCAATGATATCACCCCAGCGGAACAAATCTCCCATGATAAACCAGGAGGGGTTTCTGAGCCCAACGAATGTGAAACAGCTGGTGCAGACTATAGGTTTGCAGGAACATACCCAAGGACTGGGACTAGCAAGGACAACTGGTGTGGGAAGCAACAACTAACTTTAAAATGCGTATAAAGATTTGTTCAATTAATGTGTGCAGCATTAAATCCACTATGTGATGTGTTTCAACCTTGGACTACCTCTCCAATGTCAAAGCCGACCTGCGGTTTCTGCAGGAGTGTGGAATACCACACCTCAGCACCTACAGGCAATGGTTGCGATGGTGGTCCCACGGGCCATCGATCTGGTCAGGGGTAATGATTCCCTTTCCTCCAGCCTGGGTATTCTGCTGCAGAGAAGTAACTTCACCATTTCTGAACTTAAGGATATGGTGTGCTGTCGCCTTCTCGTAGCAGATGTAATGTCAAACAGTTCTCCACTCTGGTTGATCAACGTGTACTCCCCGGTTCAAAGCAGCGAGTGCCTGACCGTCTTCCAGCAGCTCACTTCTGCTGGCCCTTTCCAACCCAGTCATTCCAGGCGGTGACTTCAACTGCATCATTGATGCAGCTGGACGATCCAGCAATGACGACAGCAAACTGTACGCTACGTCCAGATTACTAACGGAAGTAGTAAAAAATGTCAAATTGCACGACGCCTTCAGCAAACCTGCAGACAGAGCGCAGCGTAGATACACCTGGTCAAGATCGTACGAGTCTGCCCGTTCCAGCATTGATTTCCTGTTTGTGTCCCATGCTGTCGCAGTCAGATCCACTGACATCAAACCGGTGTTCTGCTATGACCACTGCCTCCGACTGGCCGACTGTAACTTACAGGACGACCAGCGGGTTGGCAGGGGGACAAAGACGCTCAGCATTACATTGCTAAGCCCCAGAGAACATTGAGGAACTCAAAAGGGATTACAAAGGTGGGAGGACCATGAAACCCCTGTTTGAGTCTCTGACACACTTGCGGGAGGCAATCAAGGTGAACATCAAGAGGTTCTTTATCTTCATAGGTGTTCAGAGGGCAAGGGAGTGACAGAGGGAAATATTGCAAATCCAGAAAAGAATGCAGAATCTGTTCTGGCTGCAGTCGATGGGGGTCGAAGTCAAGGACGACCTCCAACAAGTGAAGAGCCAGCAGGCCTTGCTCTCTGACAATGGAGGCCTCCAAGATCATCTTCCGGTCCAGAGTCTGCTTCGTTTAGCAAGATGAGACGTGCTTGTGTTACATCTTCGAAAAGGTACAGCGAGAGAGCTCTGCCATCAGCAACTTGAAGGAAGAGGATGGCTTGGTAAGGACTTCGCAGTCCAACACACTAAAGATCAGCACATCCTTTTATGCTGGGCTGCACGACGTGAAGCCCATGGACAGCACGGCCTCCCAAGCCTTCCTGTCATCTGTCACGGAGGTCTTAGACCACAGCACGAGGGACAGACTGGACAAACCGCTAACTCTGAATGCCGTCAGGTACTTCGAGATGAGTAAAACTCACAGAAGCGACAGTTTACTGGTTGAGTTGTATTCGGCTCTGTGGGACTGGGTCGGCCCAGACCTGCAGGAAGTGTATGTGAGCATGGTTCTGACCGGCAGCATGTCAGAATCTATGAGGAAAGGCATCGTCACCCACATCTACAAGCAGAATGACGAGAGGTCAGGAATCAGAAGTTGGCCACCCATCTCACTGCTTAATGTTGACTACAAGATTCAGTCCAAAGTCATCGCCAGTCGGGTCAAGTCTGCTCTGGAGTTGATTATTCACCCTGACCAGGCCTGTACTGTACCTGGCAGGAAGATCTCTGATAGTCTCGTGCCGCAGAACGCTCCAGCCAGTAGGACTGGGCCATACCACCTATCCTTCGTCGGAATGTTTCCACCGGATAACACCTTTGACCACCAATTCATCAGGCAGTGGTCTGAACGGAATGCCCTACAGGGGAAAGGAGATGGTGGATCCTGTCGGATGATTCCCCGAGCAGACTGCCAAAATTATCTGGCAGAATGCATCATCAACAGAACTTTCAAACAAGCACCAAGATGCAGCTTGGCTGGTGGTGAGAAGGGCCCTCTCCGTCAGATTCTTCCTGCATGTCCGGAATCTCTCCCCTTCCACCAGCCGCCCTCGAGGTAGTTGTGGTGGGGAAGAGACAGTTGCCTATTTCCTCCTAGAATGAGCCTTTGCAAAGCAGGAGTGGAAAGAGATGCTGTGGATTTTTGTCGAGGTTCATCCGGAGCAGATCCTTTACACAGGAGTCTGCGCTCTACGGGCTGTTCCCAGGGATGCACACCGATATAAACATCAACTGCTGCTGGAGGAGTATAAATTCGGTGAAAGACACTCTTTGACCTGCACGAAACCTGCTGGTCTTCCAGCGCAAGGAGTTATCCACGACCGAGTGTTGCAGACTGGCATATTCCAAGGTCCATGACTTTGTACTGTGGGATGCACTAAAGCTTGGGGTATCCGCTGCAAAGGCTTAATGGGGAAAGACCACTGTGCAATATCCTCCCACCATAGTGAACTGAGGGGCTGGATCCATGGAAAACCCCTCAGTCTGTATACACCAAATATGGGTTTGCTGTAAAATGTCCATGGCATGTAAAATGGAATGGAAGGGTTGTGAAGCAAATCACTCCTGGATTTTTCTGTGTTTTCTCTCCTTCCTCTGCTTTTCTCTCCCTCACAACTTCTCTTTTTTAACCATTAATCAATATGTGATATGTGGTTATTTTAAACGGTAACAGAAACACTTTCGAGGACGTTTAAATCAAGATTAAATCCGATATCGAGAGAAAGAAAACGCAGATGTGGATGGGGTGGTGGGGGAGGTGAGCAGGAGAAAGACAGGGAGAGGGATGTTTGATATTTTCAAACTGCAGGAATGTTCCTCTCTCTGGGATCCATCAACTAACATCAATAAACAGATGATCTGTATAATATCACATTGCTGCCCATGGGATCTTGCTGTGCACAGCTTGCATGCAGAATTCGCTGCTTTGCAAATGTCTAAAGTTTAGAAGTGAAGTTATTGTGCACAAAGGTCTCCTGAAGGCGTGGATTTAAATTCCTGAACTAAAAGCCGGTTTAATTCCCGAATAATGCTTTTTTTTAGCGCAGTGCTGTGAATTAGAGGATGACATGGAATGTGCAGCAGTCATTTGAATTGAGAGTGATGTTCTAAGAGTGGATTTCTCTGTCTTTGTCTTTCTCTCTCTATCTTTCTCTCTGAATGAGTGTGGATGGAAAGAGACGCAGGAGAGTGAGGGAAACGTGGAGGGAACCAAAGGGGGAGAGGGGGGAGCGGGCTGTTTTCACTTTGCTGCTTGTGGGATCATGCTGAGAACAAATGGCCTACAGCATTTCCAACATTGCTGCAGTGACGACTACTATTAAAATTAAATAATTGATTGTCAAATGCTTCTGTGATTCAGGAATTAAATGGCCGAAATGCAAAGGTTTGAAAAGGCTTGTTATCATTCCCGAGTAATGCTGGTGTTTTCGTCTGTTGTCTGAACTTGACAGTGAAATGTAACACCTGGGGGCCATTTGAATTCAGATTTTAAGGGCTCAGAATGCGAGTTTCTCTCTCTAGCCTTCGACGGGAGAGGAGTTGGGGGTCAGCAGTTTTTGCTTATTTTTACAATGAGGCAGAAACGATGTAGACACACACACAGAGAAATGGAGGGATAGCGAGAGAGAGAGATAACAGGGTAAATCTTGAGCGAGACACACAAACTCTGGGGGGTCTGCAGTGTGTAGTCACTGCCCAGCTCCCAGCCCCTGCAGAGAAGCTCGACTGCCCCTCACCACCCCGCAAACCAAATTTTCCACTCTTGAGAGTTTCTTGATTTTTAGTTAAATTAAACGCTGGGGCAATGATTAAGTGTTGGTACATTCATCTCAGTTTAAAAAGAGAATTTCACAACTTCTGGGAACAGAATGGAACTGATTGCTGCACATGTCCGTCTGTAAATTGCAGCAATGTTGTTCACAATGCAGTTTAGACTGAAACGTTTGCAGGTCATCAGGAAGCAGCTCCTTGCCATGTCTCTATTCAGAGTTGGCGATATTACCTGGATTAACAGGACAATGGACATGTCCTAAAACCCTCTCCCACATCTCCAATCACATCCCATTCTCTGGCTCTGTAACGGGGGTTGTGTTTGTAAAATGGGGAGTCACTGAGAGATTGTTTTATGTCAGCAAGTGAGAGAAAGAGCCCTGGGCTCTTGCCGTGTTTGTTTTATGTTCAACAATGTTTTGCTTAGTTTTAATCCATTTTAATTCTCTTGTTCCCAAGGAGAGTCTTTTTGGAAGCTGCAGGATTGATGATGCAGAGGGAGAATCTTTTGGTCCGTGGAATTCTCAGAAAAGAGCTTTAACCAGAGGGGAAGATAATAATAAATACATATGTGTCATTGTCTAATTCATTTTTAGATTCAGAAAAGAAGACCTTGTGTTTTCGGCGCTGATATAAAATCAAAGTGCTGGAAATGCTCAGTATTTAGTCCTGTTTTTATTTCAGGTTTCCAGCATCCACAGTATTTTGATTTTGTGCTTTATGGAGCTGGGCCTTTTCACCACAAGGGAGGGGGCTGGAGGGGCCTCTCAAGCAAATAGTTTAGGAATCGCTGTTCCAGAACAGCCACTGTCATCCCGTAGATTTCCCTATCTCCATCTCTTGCTGCAATTTGTTCTCTGCGCCTTCCCTCCATGTTCACAGCTCTGTTTCTTCACATCTTTAAATCCATATGCCTGTATCTCTCAACATCGTTTATATCTCTGTCTCTCTTTAGAGTCTCACAAGTTTCCATTTTCATTCTCTTTCTGTGACTCTCTGCATCTTTCTCTGTCTCTCAGTCCATTTCTCTCTCAACCATTTCCACATATCCTTTCCTGCAAGATTATCTCTGGATTTCCCAACCCCCTTCCCGAGACAGTCCTCTCTATTCTGAATCTACACCTTATGCTTTATCTCTGCCCCTCGAAGTCTTTCTGTCTCTGCATCTCTCTCTTTTCTGGGATCTTTCTCAATATCTACATCGCTGCTCCATTCTCTCGCTACACCTCCAACTCTTTATCTGTGCATTTATCCATCTCTCTCTCTGTCCTTCTTGGTATTTCTGAGCTCTGCTCTTAGTTTCTCGTACTGGTTTCTGACTTCCTACCTCTCGTTCATCCTCCAGCTCCCTCTCCATTTGTTTCTCTCTCTCTCCCTCAGTCAGTTCTGTCCCAATCCCTGGATCATGGCTTTCTGTGTCTCTGTCCCTCTCTCTGGGGGTGGATTTGAATTCGTTGCCATGGTATTGTACAGGGTGAGTGTGAAACGGGATCCTGCTTTCCATCTCTCCCGAGTTCTTCTCCTAATGGGGGTAAAAACAGCAGAGAGATGCAGAACGGGTGGCCGATTCACAACGACCTGTCCCAACCGCGGTTTATACTATTGGAACCAAGTCCAAGTCCAGCCCAGCGTTTCTTTGCCTCTCTGTGTATCTGCTCCCCGACTGTCTCTGCCTGCCTTATTGAGGTTCAGTGGGGAAACGGAAAGATCAGCCATGATCTAACATTGGTAGGACAGGTTCAAAAGGCTGAATGGACTCGCCTTGTCCAACCAGTGCGTGTTTGTGTGTGTGTGTGTGCCTCAGTCTGATTCAGTGATGGCAAGAACAGGCAAACCACCTTTCTACAGGGAGGGATATATCTGGGGCTGGGATCTTGCTGTGCATAAAAGGCTATGAATGCCAGTTAGCCTCTTCGGGTCCTTGCTGTCTGTCTGGCCTGTGCTTGGCCAGACACGAGTTAAAGGTACCGGGGGCCTAAGGTTTAAGATTGGAGCTGGGTCTACTGCAGTTTTAAAATGGGAGGAGGGGGGGTGGATTATCTCGATTTTAAATAAAGCCAGTTGATAGAATTCCAGCGGTTTATCCTGACCGGAATTAAAATGAATTGAAGACTGTCCAGAGATGGAACCACACCCAGGAAAGTGATGGAGGTTGGAAACACACGGGGGGCTGTTCACTGGGACGGGAGGTACACGGGGGGTGGGGGCTGTTTGGAGGCAGATGATACAGAGTGGGAATTAGTAGAGATGGGTGGCTTTTACAGGGCAGAGAAAGCAGCTTAGAAAGGAGGAGAATTTACGGTGGAGGCAGAGAGAGAATTTGAGGGCGATATTCACAGAGGGCATTAGGTAATGTTTAAAATGAGAGGGGCAATTCTCCATGTTTAAAATGGAAGGGGGGCTCTTCAGGTTTAAATGTGTTGGGATTCTCTCGGTATAAAATGGGAGGTGGGAGTATCCCGGTTTAAAATGGGAAAGGGGTCTTCCCCAGGTTTAAGATGGGAGCTGGGTCTACTGCAGGTTTAAAATGGGAACCGGGGGGGGGGGGGATTATTACGCTTTAAAATAGGAGGGGGGCTCACCAGGTTTAAAATGGGAGTGTGATCTATTCCAGGTATAAACTGGGAGCAGGGCCTCTCCAGGTTTTAAATTGGGGGGCGAGGGGGTGGGGTTACTCCAGGTTTAAAATGGGACGTGGATCTACACCAGGTTTAAAATCGGAGGGGAGTCTTCTCCCGGTTTAAAATGTGAGGGGGTCTACTCCATGTTTCAAATCGGAGGGAGGTGTGCTCCAGGTTTATAATGGGAGGGGATCACTCCAGATTTAAACTGCGAGGGGGTCTACACCAGGTTTCAAATGGGAGGAGGGAGTCTATTCCCGGTTTTAAATTGTCGGGGAGTATCCTTCAGGTTTAAAAAGGGATGTGGGTCTTCTCCAGGATTTAAATTGAATTGGGGGATGGGCTTTTCCAGTCTTTTCATGAAGGGTTTAGAAAAGGGACTGTTCACGGGACGGGGTGGGGGGGGCGGATTGGGGTGGAATTAGATTGTGGGGATCCTATTCATAGGAAAAATTACAGGGGGGTCAGTTCCCAGGAGTGGGGGGTGGGGAGGGGTAATTTGCTGAAGTGGGGAATTTATGCGTGGGGAAACAGAGAAAATGTCAGAAAGCAGAGAAAGAGACAGAAAGCAGAGAGAGACATGAAACAGAGAAAGAGTCAGAAGGCAGAGAAAGAGACAAAATGTAGAGAAAGAGACAGGCAGCAGAGAAAGACGTGGAATGCAGAGAAAGGGACAGAAAGTAGAGAAAGATGCAGAAGGTAGGGAAAGAGGCAGAAAGCAGAGAAAGAGACAGAAAGCAGAGAAAGATACAGAAAGCAGAGAAAGAGGCAGAAGGCAGAGAAAGGGACAAAAAGTAGCGAAAGAGACAGAAAGCAGAGAAAGAATCAGAAAGCAGGGAAAGGGGCAGAAAGCAGAGGAAGAGACAGAAAGCAAAGATAGAGACAGAAAGCAGAGAAAAAGTCAGAATGCAGAGAAAGAAATGGAAAGCAGAGGAAGAGACAGAAAGCAAAGATAGAGACAGAGAGCAGAGAAAGAGGCAGAAGGCAGAGAAAGGGACAAAAAGTAGCGAAAGAGACAGAAAGCAGAGACAGAATCAGAAAGCAGGGAAAGGGACTGAACGCAGAGAAAGAGTCAGAAAGCAGAGAAAGAGTCAGAAAGCAGAGAAAGAGATGGAAAGCAGAGGAAGAGACAGAAAGCAAAGATAGAGACAGAAAGCAGAGAAAGAGGCAGAACGCAGAAAAAGGGATAGAAAGCAGAGAAAGTGTCAGAAAACAGAGAAAGAGACAGAAAGCAGAGGAAGAGTCAGAAAGCAGAGGAAGAGTCAGAACGCAGAGAAAGAGACAGAAAGCAGAGAAAGAGACAACGTCAGAGAAGACAGAAAGTCAGAAAGAGCCAAAGAAAGAGACAGCAAAAGTCAGAGAAATAGTGAAAAGATGGAAAGAAATTAGACCAATAGAGAAAAGACAGCAAGGGACAGAAAAAAAAGTGGAGGAAAAAAGCTGAGGGAAAGAATGGAAGCTCTCAGCTTCCTCTATCTGGGCACTCTCTCCCAGGTCTGGGACAGTCCAAGTTGAGTCGCTGTGTAAATAGGGAATGGGGGAGTGAGAGATATTACAGCCATATCCCAAATGGACCATTCCAGACAGAAACCTGTCTGTCTATCTCGGTCCCTCCCCCAAAACCTCATTAACAATGCAGAAAAGCTGCTGCAATCTTAAACCTGGAGAGGCCGGTTTGGGTAATGGTCATTTAACATAAATTTCATTAAATGCCTTTCACTATTCATCTACAGTAAACAGGCAGTTCAGAAAAATTACTGAAAATATCTCATTGCATTTGACTTGAAATTCTGACAAAGAGTTTCTGTTTGAGAGGCCTATGTGAGTGCAGTATAAGCAGGCAGCTTTTATTCGGTTAATGATGCAGCCAAGATAACTTTTACAACTGTTGCTAGTTCACACAACAATTCTGACCCGTGTTCAGTTATATTTGTCAATGATTGGTTGTACTTTATTTGATGCAGCTGTATTTATCTATTAGCCTGTAATGAATTGAATAAACTTTCTTAACATTTACCACTTTAATGTTACAAGGTGTTGCAAAGCTGGAAAATGGCCATTTAACACAGCTCCAGTTTATATGAAGCTTCACAATAAAGACCTCCACATTCTGACAGAGTGATTTTGCTGCTGCAATAAAGTGTCACTTGTTTCACTATGCTTCCTGACTGTTTCTTTCCTCTACTCTCCTGGGGAATTCAGAGGGAATTTTGTTCATCGCTTGCCCCCATTCAAGAAGTTCCAACGACTCTGCAGCTGCTGTCCTGGAGAAGTAAATTGCATTCAAAGTTTTTCCCTCAGTTTGGAAACATGAGGAGAGACTGTTAACACTAGCAGAGGGGAGAAACAAAAAGGC
This sequence comes from Heterodontus francisci, assembly GCF_036365525.1. Lineage (NCBI taxonomy): Eukaryota > Metazoa > Chordata > Chondrichthyes > Heterodontiformes > Heterodontidae > Heterodontus > Heterodontus francisci. Next base: position 38,019,270 of record NC_090398.1, read on the forward strand.
AGGGAGTTGATATGGTCTGGCCTTCACTGTCTGACAGGTTACCGAAAGCAGATTCAATACTAACTTTCAATAAACAATAAATAATTGGATCAAAACTTCAATTACTCTTAGTTACAGTCGAGAAGATACCAGCATGCAGTTTGTATCCCTGCTCGCCATCTCCATCTGCTTTTGTCCCTATCTCACTGCAGTGTTACTGCCCCCTCTGACCTTCTCCATGTCGTAGGGAATATGGGATTAAAGTAGATTAGTATAAATGGGTGGTTGATGGTCGGCACAGACTCGGTGGTCCGAAGGGCCTGTTTCAGTGCTGTATCTCCCTCTGAATCTATCTGCTGGTGTCTCTGACTCACTGCAATTACTGTCCCCTCTCACCATCCCCATCTTCTGGTCGCGCTTTTCCACTGCAGTTTCTGACCCTCTCACCATCGCCATCTGATGGTGTCCCCACTCACTGCAGTTATTATCCCCCCACCCCCGCTCCCGATCTCAATTTGCTGGTGTCCCTGCCTCACTGCAGTCTCTGCCCCTCTCACCATCTCACAATCACTATGAATAACAGCTTTGTCCATTTTGCCGCGGGTCCAGGGTGGGTTTAGTTGAATTCAGCTGAGCTTATCAGTGATGCATTTTTGGAAACAATTCATGAATCATCTGCAGAGCAAATCAGTCAGTCAGATTGTCAATAAAATATCATTTCAGAATCAGAATTAAAATCATGTCAGGGATCTATCCTGCGAATATACGATGCGCTTTCTGTCCCGTGGGGAGTTTACAGAAGGAAGTATGCAATGGGATTTAGTTTCAGTGTTTGAAACCCTTCAGCTCTTGCTATGATTTCACTAATTTAACAATGAGCATGAGAGGGTATTTCACCGCACTCTTCAGCTCCTGTCTGAATTTAGTCTGAGTCACAGCATAAATACACGTGTTGGTGCAGCAACTGAGAATCTGCAGCATTACTGACAAGCGATCTGTGATAAAGTGATGGCCATCATAAGAGGAATTATCCCGAATATCTGCAATACGCTTATAAATAATATACACAACCCGGGTCATCCATAACAGCACAAAACTGCCGGATATACTGAAGAGTAAAACAATTGATTTTCTCCGATTCTCCATCTCTGGATCCTTGTGATTCTCTCCATTGCTGTGGCCCCGGAATTCCCTGCGGACTTTACTGGAGAATAAAATATGTCTGACCGTCAGAATATTGAGCAGCAAATCAGAAATACCGGGACACAAGGCATCAAAATGAGGTCAAGCAATTCAAATGCAGCCCATGTGGGGTAAGTGAAGAAGTTTGGTTCAAGGACGCAACCAATAGGAACATTATCAATAAAGTACCCTGGTTTATATACAAAGTAAATTGGGAAAGACTCTACACAGCCCAGTATAGTCACTGTTCCTGCAACCACAGCCGCCATTTTCTTGCTGCAATATTTTGTTTTGAGCTTCTCACAACAAATGGCCAAACATCGATCAAAGGTGAAAGAGACTATGAGCCAGACAGAAATAAATGTGGCTGCAGAAAACAGAACGGCAAAGAGACAACACACGGGAGTAATTCTCAGGAATGTATCTGGGAAATACATTAAACCAATCCAGAACAATATGGGACCAGAGATAACGGCCACTGCCATTCCCACCAGGTAGAAAGTGTTACATTTGGAGAGACCGCAATTTCCTCGGGACAGGATCAAAATCGCCACCACGTTAACTGGAAGAGAGAGAAAAGGCAACCGAGAAATTACTGATCAGACCTGGAGACAAAGCAGCAGGTTGAGAAAATCTGGTCCGAACTTTCCAGGTTGTTGCTGCATTGAACAGTGAAAACTGATTCATTGACCTGGGTAGTGCTTTGCCGTTGTGAAATCTTTGAAAAACGATTATTAATAATGAATTGGGAAATTGATGCAGAAAGTAAATAAAGTCGGCACTGGATCTACTGGAAGTGCTGAGTCAGGATGCACCGGTCCGCAAATGAGAAGGGGTTTTACAAAGATGGAATCTAATGGGTTAAGTGGGAATTTATCTCCAGACTGTCGTTCGGGAAGGTTTGAGAACAGCAGGATGAGCAGCTAGTTTGTTTCTGTGGGTTCAGAGAACCGGCAGGGGCCGGTACAAAATGGCAAAAGGCTGAGAGCTGCTGTTGTGACTTTGAGGGTTGGGATTTATTTGGAAGAGGCAGCTGGAGGTGGAGCCAGTGACTGAGATTGGGAGGCAGATAAGGAAAAGGACATGTTGGAGCTGGAGGGGAGACAGGTGCAGATGCTTTGGGGAGGTGGATGAACTGAAACAATAAACGAGGAGACAGAGGATTCAATACAGTGAAAGGAGCGGCTGAGATTCACAAGGAGAGACTGCAGCAGAGTGTTAGAGGAATTTTAATTGTTAGATCCCAGTATTACAACTCAATTAATACATTCAAACAATAATACCTGTGGTTATTGGTGCTGGAGAACAGTTCATTGGTTATACAATATTTAGTTTGCTCAGTCAATTAAATATCAATTTAAATATATTTCTGATGTCAGTCTCGCTCTTTATTGAAGTCAACAGTCACAGAGATTTTGAAGTGCTGTATTTACCATCAGTGAAGAACTTATTTCATTCTGTTTATTCAGTCAGTAACTAAGGAATAGGAACTTTCCACAATATAATATCAGGACCTGACAGAAATAAACACTGAGGGATCAAGTCCAGCAGTAAAATTAATGCAATCTGACAACAGACAACTTCAACTCTCAGTTTACTCTGGATATTCCAACACCTTATGTTACTGATTTATTCACACCTCTGCTTTTTTCTCTTTCACTTTCCTTATAGTTGTCTTTTTCCTTCTGTTTCATTCTTCCTGCTCCTTTTCTAAGTTACCCTCCCTACATTTCTGGACACCTCACACCCTGCAAACTGTTACTTAATGTTACTGTGCCTGTATTCTGTTCACCAGCCCGGTGTTCAATGATTCTATTCTCAGAGTCAGTTTGTTCAATGGTGAAACCTCTGTGAATAAGTTAATGCGTCCACAGAGCACCCAAGTCTCCACCTGTTCACCTACACATTTCACTTCATCCACAATGCTTGGAATAAACAGGATCAAAGCTTCTTCCAGACAAACTCACAATCATTGAAATTCCTTCTCCTGCCATTATAAAGTACACCGTTAGAATGTGGGATTGTTTAATTAATAAAACACCAACAACAGCGCTGCAGCTGATAATCTACAGATAAAAGGAAATACTCTTGCTTCCAACTGATCGATTGCAAACCAATAAAACATCGCATCAATATTTTCTGTTTTGTAATGTAGTCCAGTGACAGTGAAGGCACAGCAGTGAAGCAGAGAAGGAGATGTGAAAGAGGCAGCAGGAAACTCAGTTCAGGAGCCAGAGCCCTGACGCAGCATCAGACATACACAGTATAAAAATATATTTTATAACTGTGAAAACCAATAAATACTTTGAAATCCCAGTAAAATTGAACCATGTTATTGGGTTAGGAGAACATTGTGCTGCCTCCTTGTAGCAGTAGGAGGCCTCATTATCAATCACTGAAAAAAAAAACATTAAAATATTCCAGGAATGGTTAGTTGCACATCATGAAAATGTAAAAATCTCCTGATGCTGTAATTCTTGATCCTAACTGAGACATCTGATTGAAATACATCAAATAGACAGAATAATCCAGTAACTATGCCAGGGTCACTGAAACCAATACCATTAAAGATAATGCAGCTCCTGCAAGACTGAAAGAGTAGGCAATGAGGAGATTCTCCTCAAGGGAATGCTTGATGGCTTGAAGGGCCGAATGGCTTGTTCCTGTGCTGTACTGTTCTTTGTTCTTTGTATTCCATCAGTAAATTTCTGGTGAAGAACAGGTGGCTGTGTAATACACACAGTGAGAAATAATACCGAGTATAGCAGCACAGTTAACGTCGATTTACACCATTATCAACTGATATACCGTCTTACCAGGAACTCCAATTGCAGCAAGTACAGGATAATAAATGGATATGACCTGAAGGATTACGGGATATCCCACTTCTGTTAGCCTGGAACCCACAGCACCAGCACTCACTGTGATCTGATCCATTGCAATGGGTGTTTATTGATGACCGCATTTGTTGGCGCTGTTTTGGCACATGCGCAAATACAGCAGGTGCCACGAAAACGTCACAGATTGCGACTGCAGCAGCTGCCAGGACTAAAGATGGCGTTGCTCAAAGAATTACACAGAGGCAAACTAACGAACACGTGGCAGTATACAATGGCCGGCGTGAGAGAACGGCGCAGCGGCCGGGGAGAGCAGCGCGAGGGCCGGGGAGAGCAGCGTTGAGGGTGTCGGGGGTGGGGGGGAAAGAGGAGGGGGGAAAGACAGGAGGGAGGGGGGGAAAAGACAGGAGGGAGGGGGGAAAGAGAGGAGGGAGGGGGAGAAAAGAGAGGAGGGGAAAGAGAGGAGGCAGGGGAAAAGAGAGGAGGGAGGGGAGGGAGAGAGGAGGGAGGGGGGAAAGAGAGGAGGGAGGGGGGAAAGAGAGGAGCGAAGTGGGAAAGAGAGGAGGGAGGGGGGAAAGAGAGGAGGGGAAAGAGAGGAGGGAGGGGGTGGAAGAGAGGAGGGGGGTAAGAGAGGAGGGGGTAAGAGAGGAGGGAGGGGGAAGAGAGGAGCGAGCGTGTGGGGAAAAAGAGAGGAGGGAGGGGGAAAGAGAGGAGGGAGGGGGTAAAAGAGAGGAGGGAGGGGGATAAAGAGAGGAGGGAGGCGGGTAAAGAGAGGAAGGAGGGGGTAAAGAGAGGAGGGAGGGGGAAAGAGAGGAGGGGGAAAGAGAGGAAGGAGGGGGAAAGGGAGGAGGGGGAGAACAGAGAGGAGGGGCGGAAAGAGAGGAGGGATGGGGAAAGAGAGGAGGGAGGGGGTGTGAAAGAGAGGTGGAAGGGAGGGGGAAAAGAGAGGGGGAGGGGGAAAAGAGAGGAGGGAGGGGGGTAAAGAGAGGAGGGAGGGGGAAAGATAGCAGGGAGGGGGGAAAAGAGAGGAGGGAGGGAGGGGGAATGAGGAGGGAGGGGTAAGAGAGGGAGGGGTGGGGGTGAAAGGCTGGAGAGGGGGAGAGTGGGTGGAGCAGCGGAGCGGAAGAGCAGTGCCTCATTCTGTGCATGTGCCAGAAACACAACAGCAAAAGGCTTACCGGCCAGTCCCTGGACCCGGCGACACCGAGGTCTTCGCACACTCACTCCCTGCAGCTCTCTATGGCATCTTGCATCCGGCCCTCTCCATTCAGCCGTTCCCTCCAGCTGCGGATGCCCAATCCAGTTGCTTCTCCCCTACTTCTCCACAATACTTCAGGAATTGAAACTGTCTGGTCCCTGCGTTTTGCCTGCTCCGTCTCCCCACCCCTACCTGATCTCCCCACCCCTCCCCCTCTCCATCTACCCCCCTACCGCCGTCCTTCCCTCTACCCCCTACCTCCACCCCTCCCTCTAACCCCCAACCTCCATCCCTCCACCACAGTTGAATATCTGAAGTGCAGTTGCAAAGTCGGGGAAATAGCATCCAAAACAAAGCCTCAACAATTCCAGGGTTAATTATTGAGAAGTTTTATTAAGTTCATTAAGCATCCGAGGAACTGCTGTGCATGGATACATGAGTGTTGTGTTTCTAGCATTCCCGTTACACAGACAGGCCGAGTCTCTGCTATGCACAGCTAAAGAGGTTGTTCCTGGAGAGCCTTGTGGTGAATGAACGCTTGGCTCTCTATTCCACGACTGTATTGTCCATGTGAAGAAGGCAAAGTCACAAGAGTCTGAGCTCAGTCTATTCTTGTTGAATGTTCCCCAAACGCATCCCAATGTGCACTCCCAATTCATCCATAAATGCAATGTTCCTTTCCACATCGTGACCAGCTCCGCAGCATGATCCAGTTGCCTTCGTTGCTTGAATGCTGACCTTAAGTCTCAAGGATTGTTTTCTCGACGGCATGTTTTACATGAAAAGAAATAAAGCAAATCAGAGTCAGAGCTTGCCTCCCTCCATCCACTGAAATTACTGTTGTGCACACCTTTTTAAGTTCTGCAGAGAAGGAACCAATTGATAACGTCGCCAATGAAGCACTTATTACCCACCTCAAGTGCAGGAATCAGCACATCCTTGCGTCCTCTCCTGCACTGCCTCCTTTGCTTGAATGCCGTCCTTAAGTGTCAAGGATTGATTTCTCAAGGGCACGTTTTACATGAAAGGAAATAAGGAAAGAACATCAGTGTCAGAGCTTCCCTCCCTCCAATGAAATTACTGTTGAGCATGCTTTGTGTTCTGCGGTAAAGGCATGTACTGATAACACCGCCAATGAATCACTTAGTACCCACCTCAGCTGCAGGAAGCAGGATGATGTTACTGCCCCAATCTCGTGATGGTTCAATGCTGCTCTCAGGGAAAACATGAATGATGTGAGGATGCTGGAAAAGAAGCACATTTGTGTTGGGCTATGAACATAAAGCTGGCCATTTAGCCCAGCAGTTCCCTGCTAGTGGTTATGTTACTCGTGCGTCTTCCCATCCATTCCCATTTAATCCTGCCTACTACTATCACCAGTTGTGTTCACAGCAAGAGCATTCACATTTCTGCTACCACTGGACACGGCATGATTGTTTCTTTTAGTGCTCAGTCTCTTCTTGCTGAATGTACCCCAAGTACTTGACCCCTTTGGACGCCCTCTCTGCTTGACAGGCAGCAACTGGCAATTGCGGAGTCTCACAAGGCTCTGCATGGTTGTTTCAAAGGCGGATGGGGAAACAGGTGGCTGTGTGCCCATGTGCACTGCTCTCATGGGTGTCGGAGCAGGTAACTGTGTGCCCATGTGCACTGCTCTGATGGGTGTCGGAGCAGGTAACTGTGTGTCCATGTGCACTGCCCTGATGGGTACAGGAACAGGTGACTGTGTAACTGAGCAGCAAGGAGAATGTACCACAGGTAGTGGAAGTGGAGCTTTGAACATGCAGGCATATGTATGGTTCATCATATCATTAGGCCAGGGGGTGAGACGCTCAGGATCCAGGGTTTGTGACACGTGACTGATGTCCAGCGCGTGGCCACCTCGATCCGAAGGTGCTTCCGGGCAATTGTTGGGCATAGTAAATGGCTCCATCCCATCAGCCAGTCCTTGCTGTCAGCGGAGAGTCTGTTGCCGCAGCCTGTCCAGTCTCCTCACGGGAAACATGAGATGAGATAAGAAATACAGAATGCACTCCATTAAAACGTTACAAAAACGAAAGTGACCGTTAAGATGGTAGGTTGCAGCACATGTACTGCCTGCACACAGCAACTCACAACAGGGACTGGAGAAAATGCGGTGGCCCAGACAATGGAAATGTTATCAGAGCAACTCACAACAGGGACTGGAGAACATGCGGTGGCCCAGACAATGGAAATGTTTTCAAAGCAACTTTCAAAGGCAGAGCAGCTTACCTTGGAACAATCTCCTGTGTCAAATAAAAATGAAGCAAGTCTCCAAAACGAAAAAATAATTCAGATAAAATGCGAGAAAATGCCCGACGAAACCTGTCCTCCTTCCACTTTCAAAAAGTCGCGCCGAAGCTTTGACGCATGCGCAGAGGCCAACCTGGCACGTTGCCCGAGGAAGACGACGCAACGCGATGACTTCATCTGCGCACGCGCAAAACTGCCCTGGCAAGCCGGACCGCAGCGTACGCACAGAGATCAGGAGACCGTGTGCGCATGTGCGTAACGCGTCATCTGTGCATGCGCAAAGCGGTCCTGGCAAGCCGGACCATTGCACTTGGGCAGAGGGCATGAGACCGTCTGCGCATGTGCGCACCGCGGCGCATCCTGATGACGTCGGCCATGACGTCGCGTTGTCATGAATTACTTTGTTATTTTCAACGGCCCAAATATATATTGTTTTACTTACCCAGCAGCCCCCGGTCTCCGCCAAAAACAAAAAGAAATTAAGTTTACTTTAAACTGACCTTCCCAGCTGCTCACTCGCTCGCACTCTCTGCTCCCGATAAAGATGATGCAACAAAAACATATAAAAACAGATTGCAGGTTAATGCCCAGATAAGCTTGATTAAAGATTAAAAGTTGCAGAGAGAAATCGCCCAGTAATTCTAGTTGCAACCCATTAGACTCAATACAATGGCCCAAAAATATTATCACTGCCAATCAATCAATTTCATCAGCTCAACAGCAAACAGTGAAATGATCCACAAACTGCAATGTTCAATGATTCAAGGAAGATTACAGAGCATGATAGAGATCATAAAGACAGACAGAAAGTATTTGTTAAGCTTCTTTGCCATTGTCCCATGATGAGAGGCTGAGTAAATTGGACCTGTATTCTCAGCAGTTTAGAAGAATGAGAGGTGATCTCATTGAAACATATCAGATTCTAAAGGGACTGGGTAGAGTCGACACTGAGAGATTATTTCCGCTGGTTGGGAAATGAAAGTCTCCCTTATCCCTTCCTAATCAACTTATCCGCCTGTCCTGTCAGCCTCAGAAATCAGTGCACATTCACTCCCAGGTCCCACTGTCCACAGACACAGAGATAATGTTGGAGACAGTCACATTGTTAGGTTAGATCAAAAGGGCAAATGACAATTCTAATCATACTTTGATGTAATCCTGTGTACACAGACGTATGGGAAATAGGCAATGAGTGTGAAACACCAGGAGAGAGGGAGAAATACAGATGGAGAGAGGGTAACAGTGAGAAAGGGAGAGATAGGCATGGAGAGAGAAGTGGAGAGCTACTCTGACTGGTAATCTCTCTCCATCTCTGCCTTCCACTCTCTCTTACTCACTCAACCAGCAGTTCCCCTCGCAGCTACTCTCTCCATGGTTATCTCTCTCCTCTTCTCTCTGTGTGTCTATCTCCCTCTGTACCCTCTCCATCTCAATCTCTCGCTGTGTCATACCTTCAGCGATGCTGCACTCAGCTTTGCAGGAACACTGACCGACACTGTCCATCCCAATCTCTTTCTCCCTGGTAATCTCTCCCCATTGCTATCCTTCCCTCTCTCCATTCATCCCTGTCTATACCGATCCCTGTCTTTCTCACTGTGTTTTATGGAACAGAGTAGACAGAGATTTACTGAATAGCCAACTAATAGCTTGGCAGCATTTGATGGGACAGTGTGGATGGAGCTTTACTCTGTATCCTTGGAATTTAGAAGGGTAAGGGGTGATCTGATCAAAATTTAAATTGGTGGATGGGGTACCAATCAGATGGACTGCTTTGTCCTGGATGGTGTCGAGCCTCTGGAGTGTTGTAGGTGTTACACTCATTCAGGCAAGTGGAGAGATACCATCACACACCTGACTTGTATCTTGCAGGTGGTGGAAAGGCTTTGGAAAGTCACTTGCAGCCACAGTATTGATGTGATTTCTTCAGCTCAATTCCTGGTCAATGTTTCCCCAGGATGTTGATGCTGGGGGATTCCGCGATGGGATAATGCTTTGAATTTGCCAAGGAGAGGTGGTTGGATTCTCTCTTGTTGCAGATGCTCATTGCCTGGCTGTGTGTGTTTTTCTGTGCTCGGGGACCAATTTCCTCAATGAGAGGTCATAATGCTGCGTCATAATTGACTAGTTTGCGAAAGGAATTCTCATGGAATGAACGGGACAGTGACAGAGTGGATACGACATTGGCTAAGGGACAGGACACAGAGTATGGTGAATGGTTGCTTCAGACTGGAGGACGGTATCTTATACACTTCTATTCAATCTCCCTTCTATCTCCTTTGTTCTAAGGAGATCAAACCCAGCTTTTCCAACCTAACATTGTAGCTAAAATCCCCCATCTCTGAAACCATTCTGGTAAATCTCTGCGCCGTCTCAAGGATCCTCAGATCCTTCCCAAAGTGTGGCGACCAGAACTGGACACAGTTCTCCAGTTGGGGGCTAACTAGAGCTTTATAAATGTTCAGCATAACCTCCCTGCTTTTGTACTCACTGTATACAGTGTACATTGTGGTACAGTGGTATTCCACAGGGGTTTGGATTTGGACCACTGATCTTTTTGAGAAAAATAATGACTTGGACTTGGGTTTACAGGGCATAAATTCAACATTGTGCCATCTGCAAAGTAATAAACAGAGCAGGGAATAGTAGTCGTAGTAAGTCTCTGTCTTCTCTGTTCTATAAAACACTGTCAGGGCAGGTGCAGTGTGGGGTTCAGAGGGATAGAGGCAGTCTGGTGAAATGGTCAGACACATAGCAGGTCAACTTCAATGCTGAGAAATGTAAAATGATGCATTTCGGAAGGAAAGCTGAGGAGAAGCGAAATAAACTAAATGGTTCAATCTTAAAATGGGTGCTGGTTCAGAGAGATCTGGAATTTCATTTGTGTCACTTTTTAAATCTGAAAGATTCAATTTGGGGCTTGCAATCTTGTCAGTTGAATTTAGCTTCATCCTGAAAAGTATTAGTAGACGTGTTGGGAAATGCGTCAAAAGCTGTAACCATTCAGATATTCCTGCATTGTGGAAGTGTGATGGGGAACAGTGTAGAGGGAGCTTTACTCTGTATCTAACCCTGTTTTTTCCTTTTTTTTCTTTTTTGTTGTGTAGAGGGAGCTTTACTCTGTATCAAACCCCTGTGCTGTACCTGACGTGGGTGTGTTTGATGGGGACAGTGTAGAGGGAGCTTTACTCTGTATCTAGCCCCCTTTTTGTTCCTTTTCTTTTCTTTTTTTTTGTGTCGAGGGAGCTTTACTCTGTATCGAACCCCTGTGCTGAACCTGTCCTGGGAGTGTTTGATGGGGACAGTGTAGAGGGAGCTTTACTTTGTATCTAACCCCGTTTTTTTTCCTTTTTTCCCTTTTATTTGTGTATTGGGAGCTTTACTCTGTATCGAACCCCTGTGCTGTGCCTGTCCTGGGAGTGCTTGATGTGGACAGTGCAGTGGGAGCTTTACTCTGCATCTAACCCCGTCTTTTCTTTCGTTTTTTTTGTGTAGAGGGAGCATTATTCTGTATATAACCCCGTTTTTTTTCGTTTTGTTCCTTTTTTTCTAACCCCTTTTTTCTTTTCTTTTGATGGGGACAGTGTAGAGGGAGCTTTACTCTGTATCTAATCCCCTGTGCTGTACCTGTCCTGGGAGTGTTTGATGGGGACAGTGTGGAGGGAACTTTACTCTGTATCTAACCCAGTTTTTTTATTTTGCTTTTTTTCTCTTGTGTAAAAACCAATCCCTGATCTCTCTGTGAACGGCAGCTAAACAAAGGATATACTTACACAGAGATGACATGGTCTGTGGTCATTGTATGATAAAGGCAGCAGCTGTAGTCCCTCTGCACTGATCCTTCAAACACTCCCCAGGACTGGTGCTACACTTGTTACATGTTTGCAGAGCAGAGTAGAGTGAGCTTTGCTCGATGTCTAACCCCCGTGTTATACCTCCCCAGGGAGTGTCTGATGGGACAGTGTAGAGGGAGCTTTACTCAGTATCTCACCCCATTTAAAAAATATATATATTTTTCATGTCGAGGGGGCCTTTATTGCTCAGGCCCCCTTTACATACATACTTATATTTTTAAAATAACTTTATTAAAAACAGAAATAAACAAAAACTCAAATTAAAGTGCCATTCTCGGCGTCGACAATGCACTCCAACGTGGAAGGCCTCAAGCGTACCGGCGGACACCAAGGAATTCACAAAGTGAGCAAGCAACTCCAGCAAGCAATTAAGAAGGTTAATGACATGTTGGCCTTTATTGAAAGGGGTTTGGAGTACAGGAATAAAGAAGTATTGCCACAAATGTACAGGATTTTGGTGAGACCGTATCTGAAATACTGTGTGCAGTTTTTTTTCTCTCGATATTTAATGAAGGATATACTTGCACTGCAGGCCATGCAGCGAAGGTTCACTAAATCGGTCCCAGGGATGAAAGGGTTGTCCCATGATGAGAGGCTGAGTAAATTGGGTCTATACTTTCGGGAGTTTAGATGCATGAGATGGGATCTAATTGAAAAATACAAAATATTGAAGGGGCTGTATAGGGTAGACACTGAGAGATTGATTTCAAATATCTCACCTGATATTGTAACTTGTTGGAATCTTGCTGTGCACATTTTAAATATTTAACTTTTGAAATGGACAGGCAGATGGCAGATGCTGTTTAATGCAGAGAAGTGTGAAGTAATACATTGTGGTGGGAGGAATGAGGAGGGTCACCATAAAAATAAAGGGTACAATTTTAAAGGGGATGCAGGAGCAGAGGGACCGGGGGGGCGGTGGGGGGGGGGGGGTGGGGGTAATATACACAAATCATTGAAGGTGTCAGGACAGCTTGAGAAAGTGGTTAATAAGGCATACGGGATCCTGAGCTTTGTAAATAGAGACATAGATACAAAAACAAGGAAGTTATGGTGAATATTTATAAAACACTGGTTCGGTCTCAACTGGACTATTGTGTCCAGTTCTGGGCACCACACTTTAGGAAGGATGTGAAGGCTTTAGAGAGGCTGCTGAAAAGATTCACGATAATGGTTCCAGGGATGGGGCATTTCAGTTAATGTGCAGGGACTGGAGAAGCTGGGATTGTTCTCCTTAGAGCAGAGAAGGTTAAGACGTGATTTAATTGGGACGTTCAGAACGACGAGGGGGTTTCGATGGAGTAAATCAGGAGAAACTGTTTCCAGTGACAGGAGGGTCGGTAACCAGAGGGACACAGATTTAAGATAATGGGTAAAAGAAGCAGAGGGGGAGATGAGGGGAAATGTTTTTTACACAGTGAGTTGCTGTGATCTGGAACTTTAAGAAGGAGAATTGGATAAATACTCGAAGGGGAAAATATTATGGATATGGGGGAAAGAGTGGGGTGGTGTGGGTTGTGGGCGGGGGAGTGTGGGACTAATTGGATAGCTCTGTCACAGAGGCAGCACAGGGACGATGGGATGAATGGCCTCCTTCCAGTGCTGATTCATTCTCTGCATTTCGAGAATTTAAACACATTAAATTGACAAAACAAGGAGATGGAACTTGTGATGTAAAACATGTTTCAGCAGATCCACATTCTCCCTTCAGGGTGTGGCAAAGAGTGGAAAGAGGGAGAGAGGGTGACAGAGATGGAGCAGGAGGGAGAGAAACAGAGAGAGAGAGAGTGAGACACGGAGAGACAACGAGAGAGATACAGACAGAGACAGAGAGTGTGTGAGAGAGAGGGAGCTTGAGAGAGGGAGAGATTGATAGTGTCAAAGATAGAGAGAGAAAATGGCAGGTGGTCACATCGAGAAAGCAGCCGTCACCGAGCACATTCAGAACATACTGCAGGATGTAAGTAATAATACTTCTCAATAACACTTTTAATTTAATAGAAATCCCAGTGCAGAAGGAAGACAAAAACAAGGCCATTCCCTCCCCACCCCCTACCTCAGAACATCCCGAAAGCATGTCGTGGATAATGAGCTACTTTCTGAAGCTGCTCTAATGAAGCAAGTGCAGATGGGAATCTGCGCACAGTAAGATCCCACAGGCAGTCATGTCATGGAGCAAAGATTCTGATCCTCCAATGTGGATCCACAGTTAAATATCGACTCCAGGACATCGGGGAGAATTTGCCATCCCCACCGCCTACACTAGTGGCTGTGGAATCTGTTACGTCTGTTACCTGAGGGGGGAGATGGGGCATAAGTTTAACATAACATTGCAGAGTATAGCAGGTCTGACAGTACAGCACTCCCTCAGTACTGACCCACTAACAGTGCGACACTCCCTCAGTACTGACCATCTGACAGTGCAGCATTCCCTCAGTACTGACCCACTAACAGTGCGACACTCCCTCACTGCTGCCCCTCTCACAGTGCGGCTCTCCCTCAGGACCGACCATCTGACAGTGCGACACTCCCGCAGTACTGACCCTCTGACAGTGCAGCACTCACTCAGTACTGACGCACTAACAGTACAACATTCCCTCAGTACTGACCCTCTCACAGTGCGGCTCTCCCTCAGTACTGACCAACTGACAGTGCGGCACTCCCTCAGTATAGACCCACTAACAGTGCGGCAGTCCCTCAGTACTGATAAACTGACACTGCGGCAATCCCTCAGTACTGACCCTCCAGCAGTGCAGCACTCCCTTAGTACTGACGCACTAACAGAGCGACACTCCCTTAGTACTGACACTCTGACAGTGCAGCACTCACTCAGTACAGACCATCTAACAGTGCGGCACTCCCTCAGTACTCATAGTCTGACAGTGCGGCACTCACTCAGTGCTGACCATCTAACAGTGCAGCACTCCCTCAGTACTGACCCACTAACAGTGCGGAACTCCCTCAGTACTGACCCTCTAACAGTGCAGCACTCCATCAGTACTGACCCACTAACAGTGCGGCACTCCCTCAGTACTGACACTCTGACAGTGCAGCACTCCATCAGCACTGACCCTCTAACAGTGCGGCACTCCCTCAGTACTGACCATCTAATAGTGCAGCACTCCCTCAGTACCGAACCACTGATAGTGCGGAACTCGCTCAGTACTGACACTCTAACAGTGCGGAACTCCCTCAGTACTGACACTCTGACAGTGCGGCACTCCCTCAGTAGTGACCATCCAACAGTGCAGCACTCCTTCAGTACTGACCCACTAACAGTGCCGCACTCCCTCAGTACTGACACTCTGACATGCAGCACTCACTCAGTACAGACCATCTAACAGTGCAGCACTCCCTCAGTACTGACCCACTAACAGTGCGGAACTCCCTCAGTACTGACCCTCTAAAAGTGCAGCATTCCCTCAGTACAGACCCACTGACAGTGCAGCACTCCCTCAGATCAGACCCACTAACAGTGCGGCAGTCCCTCAGTACTGATACACTGACACTGCGGCAATACCTCAGTGCTGACCCTCCAGCAGTGCAGCACTCCCTTAGTACTGACGCACTAACAGAGCGACACTCCCTTAGTACTGACACTCTGACAGTGCAGCACTCCCTCAGTACTGACCCTCTGACAGTGCGGCACTCCCTCAGTACTGACCCACTAACAGTGCGGCACTGACTCAGTGCTGACCCTCTGACAGTGCAGCACTCCCTCAGTACTGACCCTCCTACAGTGCAGCACTCCATCAGTACTGACCCACTAACAGTGCGGCACTCCCTCAGTACTGACACTCTAACAGTGCGGAACTCCCTCAGTACTGACACTCTGACAGTGCGGCACTCCCTCAGTAGTGACCATCCAACAGTGCAGCACTCCTTCAGTACTGACCCACTAATAGTGCCGCACTCCCTCAGCACTCACCCTCTAACTGTGCAGCACTCGCTCAGTACTGACCCTCTGACGGTGCGACACTCCCTCAGTACTGACACTTTGACAGTGCGGCACTCCCTCAGTACTGATCCACAAAAAGTGAAGCCCTCCCTCATTCCTGACCATCTAACAGTGCAGCACTCCCTCAGTACTGATCCTCCAACACTGCGGCACGCCCTAAGTGCTGACCCTCGAACGGTGAGGCACTCAATTAGTACTGACCGAAAAACAGTGCGGCACTCCCTCGGTACTGACCCTCTGACAGTGAAACGCTCCCTCAGTACTGACCCACTGACAGTGCGGCACACCCTCTGTACTGACCCTCGAACAGTGCAGCACTCCCTCGGTACAGACACTCTGACTGTGCGGCACTCCCTCAGTACTGACACTCTAACAGTGCGGAACTCCCTCAGTACTGACACTCTGACAGTGCGGCACTCCCTCAGTAGTGACCATCCAACAGTGCAGCACTCCTTCAGTACTGACCCACTAATAGTGCCGCACTCCCTCAGCACTCACCCTCTAACTGTGCAGCACTCGCTCAGTACTGACCCTCTGACGGTGCGACACTCCCTCAGTACTGACACTTTGACAGTGCGGCACTCCCTCAGTACTGATCCACAAAAAGTGAAGCCCTCCCTCATTCCTGACCATCTAACAGTGCAGCACTCCCTCAGTACTGATCCTCCAACACTGCGGCACGCCCTAAGTGCTGACCCTCGAACGGTGAGGCACTCAATTAGTACTGACCTAAAAACAGTGCGGCACTCCCTCGGTACTGACCCTCTGACAGTGAAACGCTCCCTCAGTACTGACCCACTGACAGTGCGGCACACCCTCTGTACTGACCCTCGAACAGTGCAGCACTCCCTCGGTACAGACACTCTGACTGTGCGGCACTCCCTCAGTACTGACACTATAACAGTGCAGCACTCCCTCAGCACGCACCCACTAACAGTCCGACACTCCCTCAGTACTGACACTCTGACAGTGCAGCACTCCCTCAGTTCTGTCCCTCTAACAGTGCGGCACTCCCTCAGTACTGACCCACTGACAGTGCGGCACTCCCTCAGTACTGACCCTCTAACAGTGCGGCACTCCCTCAGTACTGACACTCTGACAGTGCAGCACTCCCTCAGTACTGACCCTCTGACAGTGCAGCACTCCTTCAGAACTGACCCACGAACAGTGTGGCACTCCCTCAGCACTGACACTCTGACCGTGCAGCACTCCCTCAGTACAGACCCTCGAACAGTGCGGCACTCTCTCAGTACTGACACTCTGACAGTGCGGCACTCCCTCAGTACTGACCCACTAACAGTGCGGCACTCCCTCAGTACTGACCCTCTGACAGTGCGACACTCCCGCAGTACTGACCCTCTGACAGTGCAGCACTCACTCAGTACTGACGCACTAACAGTACAACATTCCCTCAGTACTGACCCTCTCACAGTGCGGCTCTCCCTCAGTACTGACCAACTGACAGTGCGGCACTCCCTCAGTATAGACCCACTAACAGTGCGGCAGTCCCTCAGTACTGATAAACTGACACTGCGGCAATCCCTCAGTACTGACCCTCCAGCAGTGCAGCACTCCCTTAGTACTGACGCACTAACAGAGCGACACTCCCTTAGTACTGACACTCTGACATGCAGCACTCACTCAGTACAGACCATCTAACAGTGCAGCACTCCCTCAGTACTGACCCACTAACAGTGCGGAACTCCCTCAGTACTGACCCTCTAAAAGTGCAGCATTCCCTCAGTACAGACCCACTGACAGTGCAGCACTCCCTCAGTACAGACCCACTAACAGTGCGGCAGTCCCTCAGTACTGATACACTGACACTGCGGCAATACCTCAGTGCTGACCCTCCAGCAGTGCAGCACTCCCTTAGTACTGACGCACTAACAGAGCGACACTCCCTTAGTACTGACACTCTGACAGTGCAGCACTCCCTCAGTACTGACCCTCTGACAGTGCGGCACTCCCTCAGTACTGACCCACTAACAGTGCGGCACTGACTCAGTGCTGACCCTCTGACAGTGCAGCACTCCCTCAGTACTGACCCTCCTACAGTGCAGCACTCCATCAGTACTGACCCACTAACAGTGCGGCACTCCCTCAGTACTGACACTCTAACAGTGCGGAACTCCCTCAGTACTGACACTCTGACAGTGCGGCACTCCCTCAGTAGTGACCATCCAACAGTGCAGCACTCCTTCAGTACTGACCCACTAATAGTGCCGCACTCCCTCAGCACTCACCCTCTAACTGTGCAGCACTCGCTCAGTACTGACCCTCTGACGGTGCGACACTCCCTCAGTACTGACACTTTGACAGTGCGGCACTCCCTCAGTACTGATCCACAAAAAGTGAAGCCCTCCCTCATTCCTGACCATCTAACAGTGCAGCACTCCCTCAGTACTGATCCTCCAACACTGCGGCACGCCCTAAGTGCTGACCCTCGAACGGTGAGGCACTCAATTAGTACTGACCGAAAAACAGTGCGGCACTCCCTCGGTACTGACCCTCTGACAGTGAAACGCTCCCTCAGTACTGACCCACTGACAGTGCGGCACACCCTCTGTACTGACCCTCGAACAGTGCAGCACTCCCTCGGTACAGACACTCTGACTGTGCGGCACTCCCTCAGTACTGACACTATAACAGTGCAGCACTCCCTCAGCACGCACCCACTAACAGTCCGACACTCCCTCAGTACTGACACTCTGACAGTGCAGCACTCCCTCAGTTCTGTCCCTCTAACAGTGCGGCACTCCCTCAGTACTGACCCACTAACAGTGCGGCACTCCCTCAGTACTGACCCTCTAACAGTGCGGCACTCCCTCAGTACTGACACTCTGACAGTGCAGCACTCCCTCAGTACTGACCCTCTGACAGTGCAGCACTCCTTCAGAACTGACCCACGAACAGTGTGGCACTCCCTCAGCACTGACACTCTGACCGTGCAGCACTCCCTCATTACAGACCCTCGAACAGTGCGGCACTCTCTCAGTACTGACACTCTGACAGTGCGGCACTCCCTCAGTACTGACCCACTAACAGTGCGGCACTCCCTCAGTACTGACCCTCTGACATTGCGACACTCCCGCAGTACTGACCCTCTGACAGTGCAGCACTCACTCAGTACTGACGCACTAACAGTACAACATTCCCTCAGTACTGACCCTCTCACAGTGCGGCTCTCCCTCAGTACTGACCAATTGACAGTGCGGCACTCCCTCAGTATAGACCCACTAACAGTGCGGCAGTCCCTCAGTACTGATAAACTGACACTGCGGCAATCCCTCAGTACTGACCCTCCAGCAGTGCAGCACTCCCTTAGTACTGACGCACTAACAGAGCGACACTCCCTTAGTACTGACACTCTGACAGTGCAGCACTCACTCAGTACAGACCATCTAACAGTGCGGCACTCCCTCAGTACTCATAGTCTGACAGTGCGGCACTCACCCAGTGCTGACCATCTAACAGTGCAGCACTCCCTCAGTACTGACCCACTAACAGTGCGGAACTCCCTCAGTACTGACCCTCTAAAAGTGCAGCATTCCCTCAGTACAGACCCACTGACAGTGCAGCACTCCCTCAGTACAGACCCACTAACAGTGCGGCAGTCCCTCAGTACTGATACACTGACACTGCGGCAATACCTCAGTACTGACCCTCCAGCAGTGCAGCACTCCCTTAGTACTGACGCACTAACAGAGCGACACTCCCTTAGTACTGACACTCTGACAGTGCAGCACTCCCTCAGTACTGACCCTCTGACAGTGCGGCACTCCCTCAGTACTGACCCACTAACAGTGCGGCACTGACTCAGTGCTGACCCTCTGACAGTGCAGCACTCCCTCAGTACTGACCCTCCTACAGTGCAGCACTCCATCAGTACTGACCCACTAACAGTGCGGCACTCCCTCAGTACTAACACTCTGACAGTGCAGCACTCCATCAGCACTGACCCTCTAACAGTGCGGCACTCCCTCAGTACTGACCATCTAATAGTGCAGCACTCCCTCAGTACTGAACCACTGATATTGCGGAACTCGCTCAGTACTGACACTCTAACAGTGCGGAACTCCCTCAGTACTGACACTCTGACAGTGCGGCACTCCCTCAGTAGTGACCATCCAACAGTGCAGCACTCCTTCAGTACTGACCCACTAACAGTGCCGCACTCCCTCAGCACTCACCCTCTAACTGTGCAGCACTCGCTCAGTACTGACACTCTGACGGTGCGACACTCCCTCAGTACTGACACTTTGACAGTGCGGCACTCCCTCAGTACTGATTCACAACAAGTGAAGCCCTCCCTCATTACTGACCATCTAACAGTGCAGCACTCCCTCAGTACTGATCCTCCAACACTGCGGCACGCTCTAAGTGCTGACCCTCGAACGGTGAGGCACTCAATTAGTACTGACCGAAAAACAGTGCGGCACTCCCTCGGTACTGACCCTCTGACAGTGAAACGCTCCCTCAGTACTGACCCACTGACAGTGCGGCACACCCTCTGTACTGACCCTCGAACAGTGCAGCACTCCCTCGGTACTGACACTCTGACTGTGCGGCACTCCCTCAGTACTGACACTATAACAGTACAGCACTCCCTCAGCACGCACCCACTAACAGTCCGACACTCCCTCAGTACTGACACTCTGACAGTGCAGCACTCCCTCAGTTCTGTCCCTCTAACAGTGCGGCACTCCCTCAGTACTGACCCACTAACAGTGCGGCACTCCCTCAGTACTGACCCTCTAACAGTGCGGCACTCCCTCAGTACTGACACTCTGACAGTTCAGCACTCCTTCAGAACTGACCCACGAACAGTGTGGCACTCCCTCAGCACTGACACTCTGACCGTGCAGCACTCCCTCAGTACAGACCCTCGATCAGAGCGGCACTCTCTCAGTACTGACACTCTGACAGTGCGGCACTCCCTCAGTACTGACCCACTAACAGTGCGGCACTCCCTCAGTACTGACCCTCTGACAGTGCGGCGCTCCCTCAGTACTGACCCTCTAACAGTGCGGCACTCCGTCAGTACTGACCCACTAACAGTGCGGCAGTCCCTCAGTACTGACCCACTGACAGTGCGGCACCCACTCTTTACTGACCCTCTGACATTGCAGCACTCCCTCAGCACTGACCCAATAACAGTGCGGCACACCCTCATTACTGTCCCTCTAACAGTGCCGCACTCCCTCAGTTCTGACCCACTAACAGTGCTGCAAACCCTCAGTCCTGACCCTCTGACAGTGCAGCACTCCCTCAGTTCTGTCCCTCTAACTGTGCGGCACCCGCTCTGTACTGACCCTCTGACAGTGCGGCACTCACTCTTTACTGACCCTCTGACAGTGCAGCACTCCGTCAGTACTGACCCACTAACAGTGCAGCACTCCCTCAGTACTGACCATCTGACAGTGCGGCAGTCACTCTTTACTGACCCTCTGACAGTGCAGCACTCCCTCAGTACTGACCCACTAACAGTGCGTCACTCCCTCAGGACTGACAATCTAACAATGCAGCACTCCCTCAGTTCTGACCCACCAACAGTGCTGCACACCCTCAGTACTGACCCTCTTACAGTGCAGCATTCCCTCAGTACTGACCCTCTTACAGTGCGGCACTCCCTCAGTACTGACACTCTGACAGTGCAGCACTCCCTCAGTACTGACCCTCTGACAGTGCAGCACTCCTTCAGTACTGACCCACGAACAGCGCGACACTCCCTCAGTACTGACACTCTGACCGTGCAGCCCTCCCTCAGTACAGACCCTCTAACATTGCGGCACTCCCTCAGTACTGACCCTCTGACAGTGCGGCACTCACTCAGTAGTGACACTTTGACACTGCTGCACGCTCTCAGTCCTGACCCTCTGACAGTGCGGCATTCCCTCAGTACTGACACTCGAACAGTGCGGCACATCCACAGCACTGACCCTCTGACAGTGCTACGCTCCCTCAGTACTGACCCTCTGACAGTGCGGCACTCCGTCATTATTGACCCACTAACAGTGCGGCCCTCCCTCACTACTGACCCTCTGACAGTGCGGCACTCCCTCAGTACTGACCCTCTGACAGTGCAGCACTCCTTCAGTACTGACCCACGAACAGCGCGACACTCCCTCAGTACTGACACTCTGACCGTGCAGCCCTCCCTCAGTACAGACCCTCTAACATTGCGGCACTCCCTCAGTACTGACCCTCTGACAGTGCGGCACTCACTCAGTAGTGACACTTTGACACTGCTGCACGCTCTCAGTCCTGACCCTCTGACAGTGCGGCATTCCCTCAGTACTGACACTCGAACAGTGCGGCACATCCACAGCACTGACCCTCTGACAGTGCTACGCTCCCTCAGTACTGACCCTCTGACAGTGCGGCACTCCGTCATTATTGACCCACTAACAGTGCGGCCCTCCCTCACTACTGACCCTCTGACAGTGCGGCACTCCCTCAGTACTGATTCTCTGACATTGCGGCAAGTCCTCAGTACTGACATTCTGACAGTGCTGCACTCCCTCAGCCCTGACACTCTGTCAGTGCAGCACTCCCTCAGTAGTGACACTTTGACACTGCTGCACGCTCTCAGTACTGACCCTCTGACAGTGCGGCACTCCCTCAGTGCTGACCCTCGAACAGTGCGGCAATCCCTCAGTACTGACACTTTGACAGATCGACACTCCCTTAGTACTGAAGTTTTGACACTGCGGCTCGCCCTCAGTACTGACCCTCTAACAGTGCGGCACTCCCTCAGTACTGACCCTCTGACAGTGCGACGCTCCCACAGTACTGACCCTCTGACAGTGCGGCACACCTTCTGTACTGACCCTCGAACAGTGCAGCACTCCCTCAGTACTTACACTCTGACTGTGCGGCACTCCCTCAGTACTGACACTCAAACGGTGCAGCACTCCCTCAGCACTAACCCACGAACAGTGCGACACTCCCTCAGTACTGATACTCTGACAGTGCAGCACTCCCTCAGTTCTGTCCCTCCAACAGTGTGGCGCTCCCTCAGTACTGATCCTCTTGCAGTGCGGCACTCACACTTTGCTGACTCTCTAACAGTGCAGCACTCCCTGAGTACTGACCCAATAACAGTGCGGCACTCCCTCAGCACTGACCCTCTAACAGTGCAGCACTCCCTCAGTTCTGACCCACTAACAGTGCTGCACACCCTCAATACTGAACATCTGACAGTGCAGCATTCCCTCAGTACTGACCCTGCAACAGTGCGGCAGTCCCTCAGTACTGACACTCCAACACTGCGGCACGCCCTAAGTGCTGACCCTCGAACGGTGAGGCACTCAATTCGTACTGACCGAAAAACAGTGCGGCACTCCCTCGGCACTGACCCTCTGACAGTGAGACGCTCCCTCAGTACTGACCCACTGACAGTGCGGCACACCCTCTGTACTGACCCTCGAACAGTGCAGCACTCCCTCAGTACAGACACTCTGACTGTGCGGCACTCCCTCAGTACTGACACTCTGACCGTGCAGCACTCCCTCAGCACGCACCCACTAACAGTCCGACACTCCCTCAGTACTGACACTCTGACAGTGCAGCACTCCCTCAGTTCTGTCCCTCTAACAGTGCGGCACTCCCTCAGTACTGACCCACTAACAGTGCGGCACTCCCTCAGTACAGACCCTTTAACAGTGCGGCACTCCCTCAGTACTGACACTCTGACAGTGCAGCACTCCCTCAGTACTGATCCTCTGACAGTGCAGCACTCCTTCAGAACTGACCCACGAACAGTGTGGCACTCCCTCAGCACTGACACTCTGACCGTGCAGCACTCCCTCAGTACAGACCCTCTAACAGTGCGGCACTCTCTCAGTACTGACACTCTGACAGTGCGGCACTCCCTCAGTACTGACCCACTAACAGTGCGGCACTCCCTCAGTACTGACCCTCTGACAGTGCGACGCTCCCTCAGTAATGACACTCTGACCGTGCAGCACACCCTCGGTACAGACCCTCTGACAGTGCGGCACTCCCACAGTACTGACCCTCTGAGAGTGCGGCACTCCCTCATTAATGACTCTCTGACAGTGCGGCACTCCGTCAGTACTGACCCACTAACAGTGCAGCACTCACTCAGTACTGACCCTCTAATATTGCAGCACTCCCTCATTAATGACACTCTGACAGTGCGGCACTCCATCAGGACTGACCCACTAACAGTGCAGCACTCCCTCAGTACTGACCATCTGACAGTGCAGCACTCCCTCAGTACTGACCCACTAACAGTGCGGCACTCCGTCAGTACTGATCCTCTAACAGTGCAGCACTCCCTCAGTTCTGACGCACTAACAGTGCTGCAAACCCTCAGTACTGACCCTCTGACAGTGCTGCATTCCCTCAGTACTGACCCTGTAACAGTGCGGCACTCCCTCAATACTGAAACTGACCGTGCAGCACTCCCTCAGTACAGACCCTCTAACAGTGCGGCACTCCCTCAGTACTGACCCTCTGACAGTGCGGCACTCACTCAGTACGGACCCTCTAATATTGCAGCACTCCCTCAGTACTGACCCACTAACAGTGCGGCACTCCCTCAGTACTGACACTCTAACAGTGCAGCACTCCCTCAGCACTAACCCTCTTAAAGTGCGACGCTCCCTCAGTAGAGACCCTCAAACAATGCGGCACTTCTTCAGTACTGACACTCTGACAGTGCGGCACTCCGTCATTATTGACCCACTAACAGCGCGGCCCTCCCTCAGTACAGACCCTCTGACAGTGCGGCACTCCCTCAGTACTGATTGACATTGCGGCACTCCCTCAGTACTGACATTCTGACAGTGCGGCACTCCCTCAGTCCTGGCACTCTGTCAGTGCAGCACTCCCTCAGTACTGACACTTTTACACTGCTGCACGCCCTCTGTGCTGACACTCTGACAGTGCGGCACTCCCTCAGTACTTACACTTTGACACTGCTGCACGCCCTCAGTACTGACCCTCTAACAGTGCGGCACTCCCTCAGTACTGACCCTGTGACAGTGCAGCACTCCCTCAGCACTGACCCTCTAAAAGTGCGACGCTCCCTCAGTACAAACCCTCTTACAGTGCGGCACTTCTTCAGTACTGACACTCTGACAGTGCGGTACTCCGTCATTATTGACCCACTAACAGCGCGGCCCTCCCTCAGTACAGACCCTCTGACAGTGCGGCACTCCCTCAGTACTGATTGACATTGCGGCACTCCCTCAGACCTGGCACTCTGTCAGTGCAGCACTCCCTCAGTACTGACACTTGGACACTGCTGCACGCCCTCTGTGCTGACACTCTGACAGTGCGGCACTCCCTCAGTACTGACACTTTGACACTGCTGCACGCCCTCAGTACTGACCCGCTGACAGTGCGGCACTCCCTCAGTACTGACCTTCTAACAGTGCGGCACTCCCTCAGTACTGACCCTGTGACAGTGCGACACTCCCTCAGGACTGATACTCTGACAGTGCAGCACTCCCTCAGTACTGTCCCTCGAACAGTGTGACGCTCCCTCAGTACTGACCCTCTTACAGTGCGGCACTCACTCTTTGCTGACTCTCTAACAGTGCAGCACTCCCTGAGTACTGACCCAATAACAGTGCGGCACTCCCTCAGCACTGACCCTCTAACAGTGCAGCACTCCCTCAGTTCTGACCCACTAACAGTGCTGCACACCCTCAGTACTGAACATCTGACAGTGCAGCATTCCCTCAGTACTGACCCTGCAACAGTGCAGCAGTTCCTCAGTACTGACCCTCTGACAGTGCAGCTTTCCTTCAGTACTGACCCACGAACAGTGCGACACTCCCTCAGTAATGACACTCTGACCGTGCAGCACACCCTCAGTACAGAGCCTCTGACAGTGCGGCACTCCCACAGTACTGACCCTCTGACAGTGAGGCACTCACTCAGTACTGACCCTCTAATATTGCAGCACTCCCTCATTAATGACACTCTGACAGTGCGGCACTCCGTCAGTACTGACCCACTAACAGTGCAGCACTCCCTCAGTACTGACCATCTGACAGTGCGGCAGTCACTCCTTACTGACCCACTGACAGTGCAGCACTCCCTCAGTACTGACCCACTAACAGTGCGGCACTCCCTCAGTACTGATCCTCTAACAGTGCAGCACTCCCTCAGTTCTGACGCACTAACAGTGCTGCAAACCCTCAGTACTGACCCTCTGGCAGTGCTGCATTCCCTCAGTACTGACCCTGTAACAGTGCGGCACTCCCTCAATACTGAAACTGACCGTGCAGCACTCCCTCAGTACAGACCCTCTAACAGTGCGGCACTCCCTCAGTACTGACCCTCTGACAGTGCGGCACTCACTCAGTACTGACCCTCTAATATTGCAGCACTCCCTCAGTACTGACCCACTAACAGTGCGGCACTCCCTCAGTACTGACACTCTGACAGTGCTGCATTCCCTCAGTACTGACCCTGTAACAGTGCGGCACTCCCTCAATACTGAAACTGACCGTGCAGCAAACCCTCAGTACTGACCATCTGGCAGTGCTGCATTCCCTCAGTACTGACCCTGTAACAGTGCGGCACTCCCTCAATACTGAAACTGACCGTGCAGCACTCCCTCAGTACAGATCCTCTAATAGTGCGGCACTCCCTCAGTACTGACCCTCTGATAGTGCGGCACTCACTCAGTACTGACCCTCTAATATTGCAGCACTCCCTCAGTTCTGACCCACTAACAGTGCGGCACTCCCTCAGTACTGACACTCTAACATTGCAGCTCTCCCTCAGTACAGACCCTCAAACAATGCTGCACTTCTTCAGTACTGACACTCTGACAGTGCGGCACTCCGTCATTATTGACCCACTAACAGCGCGGCCCTCCCTCAGTACAGACCCTCTGACAGTGCGGCACTCCCTCAGTACTGATTGACATTGCGGCACTCCCTCAGTACTGACATTCTGACAGTGCGGCACTCCCTCAGTCCTGGCACTCTGTCAGTGCAGCACTCCCTCAGTACTGACACTTTGACACTGCTGCACGCCCTCTGTGCTGACACTCTGACAGTGCGGCACTCCCTCAGTACTTACACTTTGACACTGCTGCACGCCCTCAGTACTGACCCTCTAACAGTGCGGCACTCCCTCAGTACTGACCCTGTGACAGTGCAGCACTCCCTCAGCACTGACCCTCTAAAAGTGCGACGCTCCCTCAGTACAGACCCTCTAACAGTGCGGCACTTCTTCAGTACTGACACTCTGACAGTGCGGCACTCCGTCATTATTGAACCACTAACAGCGCGGCCCTCCCTCAGTACAGACCCTCTGACAGTGCGGCACTCCCTCAGTACTGATTGACATTGCGGCACTCCCTCAGTACTGACATTCTGACAGTGCGGCACTCCCTCAGTCCTGGCACTCTGTCAGTGCAGCACTCCCTCAGTACTGACACTTTGACACTGCTGCACGCCCTCTGTGCTGACACTCTGACAGTGCGGCACTCCCTCAGTACTGACACTATGACACTGCTGCACGCCCTCAGTACTGACCCACTGACAGTGCGGCACTCCCTCAGTACTGACCCTCTAACAGTGCGGCACTCCCTCAGTACTGACCCTGTGACAGTGCGACACTCCCTCAGTACTGACCCTCTAACAGTGCAGCACTCCCTCAGTACTGAACCAAGAACAGTGAGGCACTGCCTTAGTACTGTCTCTCTGACATTGCAGCACTCCCTCAGTACTGACCCTCTGACAGTGCAACACTCCCTCAGTCCTGACCCTCCTGCAGTGCGGCACTCCCTCTGTACTGACCCACTAACAGTGCCGCACACCATTCGTCCTGACTCTCCGACAGTGCGGCACTCCCTCAGTACTGACTTTCTGACAGTGCAGCACTCCCTCAATACTGACCCTCCTAAAGTGCGACACCTCCGCAATACTCACACTCTGTCAGTGCGGCACTCCCTCAGTACTGACTGTCCGACAGTGCAGCATTCCCGCAGTATTGAACTTCTGCCTGTGCAGAACTCCCTCACTATTGACCCACTAACAGTGTGGCTCTCCCTCAGTACTGACCCTCTGAGAGTGCGACACTCCCTCAGTACTGACCCTCTAACAGTGCGTTCTCCCTCTGTACAGACCATCTCACAGTGCGGCACTCCCACCGGACTGACACTCTGACAGTGCAGCACTCCATCAGTCCTTACCCTCTAACAGTGCAGCACTCCCTCAGTACAGACCCACAAATATTGCAAATCTCCCTCAGTACTGACACTCTGACAGTGTGGCACTCCATCAGTACTGACACTTTGCCACCGCGGCACACCCTCAGTACTGACCCTCTAACAGTGCAGCACTCCTTCAGGACTGACCCAATAACATTGCGGCACTGCCTCAGTACTGACACTCTGACAGTGAAGCACTCCGTCAGGACTGCCCCCCTGAGTACTGCCCCTCGACTTGTGCATCCCTCCCTCAGTACTGACCATCCGATAGTGCGGCAGTCCCTCAGTACTGACCCACTAGCAGTGCGGCAATCCCTCAGTACTGACACTCCGATAGTGCGGCACTCTCTCAGTATTGACCCTCCTACAGTGCGACAATCCCTCAGTACTCACACTCTGACAGTGCGGCAGTCTCTCAGCACTGACGCTCCGACAGTGCGGCACTCCCGCAGTACTGACCTTCTGACAGTGCAGCACTCCCTCAGTACTGAACAACTGATAGTGCGGCACTCGCTCAGTACTGACCCTCTAACAGTGCGGAACTCCCTCAGTACTGACACTCTAACAGTGCAGCACTTCCTCAGTACTGACACTCTGACAGTGCGGCACTCCCTCAGTAGTGACCATCCAACAGTGCAGCACTCCTTCAGTACTGACCCACTAACAGTGCCGCACTCCCTCAGCACTCACCTTCTAACTGTGCAGCACTCGCTCAGTACTGACACTCTGACGGTGCGACACTCCCTCAGTACTGACACTTTGACAGTGCGGCACTCCCTCAGTACTGATTGACATTGCGGCACTCCCTCAGTACTGACATTCTGACAGTGCGGCACTCCCTCAGTCCTGGCACTCTGTCAGTGCAGCACTCCCTCAGTACTGACACTTTGACACTGCTGCACGCCCTCTGTGCTGACACTCTGACAGTGCGGCACTCCCTCAGTACTTACACTATGACACTGCTGCACGCCCTCAGTACTGACCCTCTAACAGTGCGGCACTCCCTCAGTACAGACCCACAAATATTGCAAATCTCCCTCAGTACTGACACTCTGACAGTGTGGCACTCCATCAGTACTGACACTTTGCCACCGCGGCACACCCTCAGTACTGACCCTCTAACAGTGCAGCACTCCTTCAGGACTGACCCAATAACATTGCGGCACTGCCTCAGTACTGACACTCTGACAGTGAAGCACTCCGTCAGGACTGCCCCCCTGAGTACTGCCCCTCGAACTGTGCATCCCTCCCTCAGTACTGACCATCCGACAGTGCGGCAGTCCCTCAGTACTGACCCACTAGCAGTGCGGCAATCCCTCAGTACTGACACTCCGATAGTGCGGCACTCTCTCAGTATTGACCCTCCTACAGTGCGACAATCCCTCAGTACTCACACTCTGACAGTGCGGCAGTCTCTCAGCACTGACGCTCCGACAGTGCGGCACTCCCGCAGTACTGACCTTCTGACAGTGCAGCACTCCCTCAGTACTGAACAACTGATAGTGCGGCACTCGCTCAGTACTGACCCTCTAACAGTGCGGAACTCCCTCAGTACTGACACTCTAACAGTGCAGCACTTCCTCAGTACTGACACTCTGACAGTGCGGCACTCCCTCAGTAGTGACCATCCAACAGTGCAGCACTCCTTCAGTACTGACCCACTAACAGTGCCGCACTCCCTCAGCACTCACCCTCTAACTGTGCAGCACTCGCTCAGTACTGACACTCTGACGGTGCGACACTCCCTCAGTACTGACACTTTGACAGTGCGGCACTCCCTCAGTACTGATTGACATTGCGGCACTCCCTCAGTACTGACATTCTGACAGTGCGGCACTCCCTCAGTCCTGGCACTCTGTCAGTGCAGCACTCCCTCAGTACTGACACTTTGACACTGCTGCACGCCCTCTGTGCTGACACTCTGACAGTGCGGCACTCCCTCAGTACTTACACTTTGACACTGCTGCACGCCCTCAGTACTGACCCTCTAACAGTGCGGCACTCCCTCAGTACTGACCCTGTGACAGTGCAGCACTCCCTCAGCACTGACCCTCTAAAAGTGCGACGCTCCCTCAGTACAGACCCTCTAACAGTGCGGCACTTCTTCAGTACTGACACTCTGACAGTGCGGCACTCCGTCATTATTGAACCACTAACAGCGCGGCCCTCCCTCAGTACAGACCCTCTGACAGTGCGGCACTCCCTCAGTACTGATTGACATTGCGGCACTCCCTCAGTACTGACATTCTGACAGTGCGGCACTCCCTCAGTCCTGGCACTCTGTCAGTGCAGCACTCCCTCAGTACTGACACTTTGACACTGCTGCACGCCCTCTGTGCTGACACTCTGACAGTGCGGCACTCCCTCAGTACTGACACTATGACACTGCTGCACGCCCTCAGTACTGACCCACTGACAGTGCGGCACTCCCTCAGTACTGACCCTCTAACAGTGCGGCACTCCCTCAGTACTGACCCTGTGACAGTGCGACACTCCCTCAGTACTGACCCTCTAACAGTGCAGCACTCCCTCAGTACTGAACCAAGAACAGTGAGGCACTGCCTTAGTACTGTCTCTCTGACATTGCAGCACTCCCTCAGTACTGACCCTCTGACAGTGCAACACTCCCTCAGTCCTGACCCTCCTGCAGTGCGGCACTCCCTCTGTACTGACCCACTAACAGTGCCGCACACCATTCGTCCTGACTCTCCGACAGTGCGGCACTCCCTCAGTACTGACCTTCTGACAGTGCAGCACTCCCTCAATACTCACCCTCCTACAGTGCGACACCTCCGCAATACTCACACTCTGTCAGTGCGGCACTCCCTCAGTACTGACTGTCCGACAGTGCAGCATTCCCGCAGTATTGAACTTCTGCCTGTGCAGAACTCCCTCACTATTGACCCACTAACAGTGTGGCTCTCCCTCAGTACTGACCCTCTGAGAGTGCGACACTCCCTCAGTACTGACCCTCTAACAGTGCGTTCTCCCTCTGTACAGACCATCTCACAGTGCGGCACTCCCACCGGACTGACACTCTGACAGTGCAGCACTCCATCAGTCCTTACCCTCTAACAGTGCAGCACTCCCTCAGTACAGACCCACAAATATTGCAAATCTCCCTCAGTACTGACACTCTGACAGTGTGGCACTCCATCAGTACTGACACTTTGCCACCGCGGCACACCCTCAGTACTGACCCTCTAACAGTGCAGCACTCCTTCAGGACTGACCCAATAACATTGCGGCACTGCCTCAGTACTGACACTCTGACAGTGAAGCACTCCGTCAGGACTGCCCCCCTGAGTACTGCCCCTCGAACTGTGCATCCCTCCCTCAGTACTGACCATCCGACAGTGCGGCAGTCCCTCAGTACTGACCCACTAGCAGTGCGGCAATCCCTCAGTACTGACACTCCGATAGTGCGGCACTCTCTCAGTATTGACCCTCCTACAGTGCGACAATCCCTCAGTACTCACACTCTGACAGTGCGGCAGTCTCTCAGCACTGACGCTCCGACAGTGCGGCACTCCCGCAGTACTGACCTTCTGACAGTGCAGCACTCCCTCAGTACTGAACAACTGATAGTGCGGCACTCGCTCAGTACTGACCCTCTAACAGTGCGGAACTCCCTCAGTACTGACACTCTAACAGTGCAGCACT
The DNA here is from genome assembly GCF_036365525.1 of Heterodontus francisci. Classification (NCBI taxonomy): domain Eukaryota; kingdom Metazoa; phylum Chordata; class Chondrichthyes; order Heterodontiformes; family Heterodontidae; genus Heterodontus; species Heterodontus francisci. The sequence continues at coordinate 38,050,417 of NC_090398.1, forward strand.
TCCTCAGTACTGACACTCTGACAGTGCGGCACTCCCTCAGTAGTGACCATCCAACAGTGCAGCACTCCTTCAGTAAGGACCCACTAACAGTGCCGCACTCCCTCAGCACTCACCCTCTAACTGTGCAGCACTCGCTCAGTACTGACACTCGGACGGTGCGACACTCCCTCAGTACTGACACTTTGACAGTGCGGCACTCCCTCAGTACTGACCCTCTAACAGTGCAGCACTCCCTCAGTACTGATCCACAAAAAGTGAAGCCCTCCCTCATTACTGACCATCTAACAGTGCAGCACTCCCTCAGTACTGATCCTCCAACACTGCGGCACGCCCTAAGTGCTGACCCTCGAACGGTGAGGCACTCAATTAGTACTGACCGAAAAACAGTGCGGCACTCCCTCAGTACTGACCCTGTGACAGTGCGACACTCCCTCAGTACTGACCCTCTAACAGTGCAGCACTCCCTCAGTACTGAACCAAGAACAGTGAGGCACTGCCTTAGTACTGTCTCTCTGACATTGCAGCACTCCCTCAGTACTGACCCTCTGACAGTGCAACACTCCCTCAGTCCTGACCCTCCTGCAGTGCGGCACTCCCTCTGTACTGACCCACTAACAGTGCCGCACACCATTCGTCCTGACTCTCCGACAGTGCGGCACTCCCTCAGTACTGACCTTCTGACAGTGCAGCACTCCCTCAATACTGACCCTCCTACAGTGCGACACCTCCGCAATACTCACACTCTGTCAGTGCGGCACTCCCTCAGTACTGACTGTCCGACAGTGCAGCATTCCCGCAGTATTGAACTTCTGCCTGTGCAGAACTCCCTCACTATTGACCCACTAACAGTGTGGCTCTCCCTCAGTACTGACCCTCTGAGAGTGCGACACTCCCTCAGTACTGACCCTCTAACAGTGCGTTCTCCCTCTGTACAGACCATCTCACAGTGCGGCACTCCCACCGGACTGACACTCTGACAGTGCAGCAATCCATCAGTCCTTACCCTCTAACAGTGCAGCACTCCCTCAGTACAGACCCACAAATATTGCAAATCTCCCTCAGTACTGACACTCTGACAGTGTGGCACTCCATCAGTACTGACACTTTGCCACCGCGGCACACCCTCAGTACTGACCCTCTAACAGTGCAGCACTCCTTCAGGACTGACCCAATAACATTGCGGCACTGCCTCAGTACTGACACTCTGACAGTGAAGCACTCCGTCAGGACTGCCCCCCTGAGTACTGCCCCTCGAACTGTGCATCCCTCCCTCAGTACTGACCATCCGACAGTGCGGCAGTCCCTCAGTACTGACCCACTAGCAGTGCGGCAATCCCTCAGTACTGACACTCCGATAGTGCGGCACTCTCTCAGTATTGACCCTCCTACAGTGCGACAATCCCTCAGTACTCACACTCTGACAGTGCGGCAGTCTCTCAGCACTGACGCTCCGACAGTGCGGCACTCCCGCAGTACTGAACTTCTGACAGTGCAGCACTCCCTCAGTACTGAACAACTGATAGTGCGGCACTCGCTCAGTACTGACCCTCAAACAGTGCGGAACTCCCTCAGTACTGACACTCTAACAGTGCAGCACTTCCTCAGTACTGACACTCTGACAGTGCGGCACTCCCTCAGTAGTGACCATCCAACAGTGCAGCACTCCTTCAGTACTGACCCACTAACAGTGCCGCACTCCCTCAGCACTCACCCTCTAACTGTGCAGCACTCGCTCAGTACTGACACTCTGACGGTGCGACACTCCCTCAGTACTGACACTTTGACAGTGCGGCACTCCCTCAGTACTGACCCTCTAACAGTGCAGCACTCCCTCAGTACTGATCCACAAAAAGTGAAGCCCTCCCTCATTACTGACCATCTAACAGTGCAGCACTCCCTCAGTACTGATCCTCCAACACTGCGGCACGCCCTAAGTGCTGACCCTCGAACGGTGAGGCACTCAATTAGTACTGACCGAAAAACAGTGCGGCACTCCCTCGGTACTGACCCTCTGACAGTGAGACGCTCCCTCAGTACTGACCCACTGACAGTGCGGCACACCCTCTGTACTGACCCGCGAACAGTGCAGCACTCCCTCAGTACAGACACTCTGACTGTGCGGCACTCCCTCAGTACTGACACTATAACAGTGCAGCACTCCCTCAGCACGCACCCACTGACAGTCCGACACTCCCTCAGTACTGACCCTCTAACAGTGCGGCACTCCCTCAGTACTGACACTCTGACAGTGCAGCACTCCCTCAGTACTGACCCTGTGACAGTGCAGCACTCCTTCAGAACTGACCCACGAACAGTGTGGCACTCCCTCAGCACTGACACTCTGACCGTGCAGCACTCTCTCAGTACAGACCCTCTAACAGTGCGGCACTCCCTCAGTACTGACACTCTGACAGTGCGGCACTCCCTCAGTACTGACCCTCTAACAGTGCGGCACTCCTTCAGTACTGACCCACTAACAGTGCGGCAGTCCCTCATTACTGACTCACTGACAGTGCAGGACCCACTCTTTACTGACCCTCTGAAAAGTGCAGCAGTCCCTCAGCACTGACCCACTAACAGTGCGGCACACCCTCAGTACTGTCCCTCTAACAGTGCAGCACTCCCTCAGTTCTGACCCACTAACAGTGCTGCAAACCCTCTGTACTGACCCTCTGACAGTGCAGCACTCCCTCAGTTCTGTCCCTCTAACTGTGCGGCAACCCCTCTGTACTGACCCTCTGACAGTGTGGCGCTCACTCTTTCCTGACCCTCTGACAGTGCAGCACTCCGTCAGTACTGACCCACTAACAGTGCAGCACTCCCTCAGTACTGACCATCTGACAGTGCTGCAGTCACACTTTACTGACCCTCTGACAGTGCAGCACTCCCTCAGTACTGACCCACTAACAGTGCGTCACTCCCTCAGTACTGACCCTCCAACAATGCAGCACTCCCTCAGTTCTGACCCACTAACAGTGCTGCACACCCTCAGTACTGACCCTCTTACAGTGCAGCATTCCCTCAGTACTGACCCTGTAACAGTGCGGCACTCCCTCAGTACTGAACCTCTGACAGTGCAGCACTCCCTCAGTACTGACCCTCTGACAGTGCAGCACTCCTTCAGTACTGACCCACGAACAGTGCGACACTCCCTCAGTAGTGACCCTCTAACAATGCAGCACTCCCTCAGTTATGACCCACCAACAGTGCTGCACACCCTCAGTACTGACCCCCTTACAGTGCAGCATTCCCTCAGTACTGACACTCAGACAGTGCAGCACTCCCTCAGTACTGACCCTCTGACAGTGCAGCACTCCTTCAGTACTGACCCACGAACAGTGCGACACTCCCTCAGTACTGACACTCTGACCGTGCAGCACTCCCTCAGTACAGACCCTCTAACATTGCGGCACTCCGTCAGTACTGACCCTCTGACAGTGCGGCACTCACTCAGTATTGACCCTCTAATATTGCAGCACTCCCTCAGTACTGACCCACTAACAGTGCGGCAGTCCCTCAGTACTGACACTCAAACAGGGCGACACATCCTCAGTACTGACCCTCTGACTGTGCGACGCTCCCTCAGTACTGACCCTCTGACAGTGCGGCACTCCGTCATTATTGACCCACTAACAGTGCGGCCCTCCCTCACTACTGACCCACTAACCGTGCGGCAGTCCCTCAGTACTGACCATCTGACAGTGCGGCACCCACTCTTTACTGACCCTCTGACAGTGCAGCACTCCCTCAGCACTGACCCAATAACAGTGCGGCACACCCTCAGTACTGTCCCTCTAACAGTGCAGCACTCCCTCAGTTCTGACCCACTAACAGTGCTGCAAACCCTCAGTACTGACCCTCTGACAGTGCAGCACTCCCTCAGTTCTGTCCCTCTAACTGTGCGGCACCCCCTCTGTACTGACCCTCTGACAGTGCGGCACTTACTCTTTACTGACCTTCTGACAGTGCAGCACTCCGTCAGTACTGACCCACGAACAGTGCAGCACTCCCTCAGTACTGACCATCTGACAGTGCGACAGTCACTCTTTACTGACACTCTGACAGTGCAGCACTCCCTCAGTACTGACCCTCTGACAGTGCAGCACTCCTTCAGTACTGACCCACGAACAGTGCGACACTCCCTCAGTACTGACACTCTGACCGTGCAGCACTCGCTCAGTACAGACCCTCTAACATTGCGGCTCTCCCTCAGTACTGACCCTCTGACAGTGCGGCACATCCACAGCACTGACCCTCTGACAGTGCTACGCTCCCTCAGTACTGACCCTCTGACAGTGCGGCACTCCGTCATTATTGACCCACTAACAGTGCGGCCCTCCCTCACTACTGACCCTCTGACAGTGCGACACTCCCTCAGTACTGACATTCTGACAGTGCTGCACTCCCTCAGTCCTGACACTCTGTCAGTGCAGCACTCCCTCAGTAGTGACACTTTGACACTGCTGCACGCTCTCAGTACTGACCCTCTGACAGTGCGGCACTCCCTCAGTACTGACCCTCTAACAGTGCGGCAATCCCTCAGTACTGACACTCTGACAGTTCGACACTCCCTTAGTACTGAAGCTTTGACACTGCGGCTCGCCCTCAGCACTGACCTTCGAACAGTGCGACGCTCCCTCAGTACTGACCCTCTGACAGTGCGGCACACCCTCTGTACTGACCCTCGAACAGTGCAGCACTCCCTCAGTAATTACACTCTGACTGTGCGGCACTCCCTCAGTACTGACACTCTAACGGTGCAGCACTCCCTCAGCACGCACCCACGAACAGTGCGACACTCCCTCAGTACTGATACTCTGACAGTGCAGCACTCCCTCAGTTCAGTCCCTCTAACAGTGTGGCGCTCCCTCAGTACTGACCCTCTTACAGTGCGATACTCACTCTTTGCTGACTCTCTAACATTGCAGCACTCCCTGAGTACTGACCCAATAACAGTGCGGCACTCCCTCAGCACTGACCCTCTAACAGTGCAGCACTCCCTCAGTTCTGACCCTCTAACAGTGCTACACACCCTCAGTACTGAACATCTGACAGTGCAGCATTCCCTCAGTACTGACCCAATAACAGTGCGGCACTCCCTCAGTACTGACTCTCTGACAGTGCAGCAATCCCTCAGTACTGACCCTCTGACAGTGCAGCACTCCTTCAGTACTGACCCATGAACAGTGCGACACTCCCTCAGTAATGACACTCTGACCGTGCAGCACACCCTCAGTACAGACCCTCTGGCAGTGCGGCACTCCCACAGTACTGACCCTCTGACAGTGAGGCACTCACTCAGTACTGACCCTCTAATATTGCAGCACTCCCTCATTAATGACACTCTGACAGTGCGGCACTCCGTCAGTACTGACCCACTAACAGTGCAGCACTCCCTCAGTACTGACCATCTGACAGTGCGACAGTCACTCTTTACTGACCCTCTGACAGTGCAGCACTCCCTCAGTACTGACCCACTAACAGTGCGGCACTCCCTCAGTACTGATCCTCTAACAGTGCAGCACTCCCTCAGTTCTGACGCACTAACAGTGCTGCAAACCCTCAGTACTGACCCTCTGACAGTGCTGCATGCCCTCAGTACTGACCCTGTAACAGTGCGCCACTCCCTCAGTACTGAAACTCTGACCGTGCAGCACTCCCTCAGTACAGACCCTCGAACAGTGCGGCACTCCCTCAGTACTAACCATCTGACAGTGCGGCACTCACTCAGTACTGACCCTCTAATATTGCAGCACTCCCTCAGTACTGACCCACTAACAGTGCGGCACTCCCTCAGTACTGACACTCTAACAGTGCAGCACTCCCTCAGCACTGACCCTCTAAAAGTGCGACGCTCCCTCAGTGCAGACCCTCTAACAGTGCGGCAGTTCTTCAGTACTGACACTCTGACAGTGCGGCACTCCGTCATTATTGACCCACTAACAGCGCGGCCCTCCCTCAGTACAGACCCTCTGACAGTGCGGCACTCCCTCAGTACTGATTGACATTGCGGCACGCCCTCAGTACTGACATTCTGACAGTGCGGCACTCCCTCAGTCCTGGCACTCTGTCAGTGCAGCACTCCCTCAGTACTGACACTTTGACACTGCTGCACGCCCTCTGTGCTGACACTCTGACAGTGCGGCACTCCCTCAGTACTGACACTTTGACACTGCTGCACGCCCTCAGTACTGACCCTCTGACAGTGCGGCACTCCCTCAGTACTGACCCTCTAACAGTGCGGCACTCCCTCAGTACTGACCCTGTGACAGTGCGACACTCCCTCAGTACTGACCCTCTAACAGTGCAGCACTCCCTCAGTACTGAACCAAGAACAGTGAGGCACTGCCTTAGTACTGACCCTCTGACAGTGCAACACTCCCTCAGTCCTGACCCTCCTGCAGTGCGGCACTCTCTCTGTCCTGACCCACTAACAGTGCCGCACTCCATTCGTCCTGACTCTCCGACCGTGCGGCACTCCCTCAGTACTGACCTTCTGACAGTGCAGCACTCCCTCAATACTGACCCTCCTGCAGTGCGACACCTCCGCAATACTCACACTCTGACAGTGCGGCACTCCCTCAGTACTGACTGTCCGACAGTGCGGCATTCCCGCAGTATTGAACTTCTGACTGTGCAGAACTCCCTCAGTATAGACCCACTAACAGTGTGGCACTCCCTCAGTACTGACAATCTGACAGTGCGGCACTCCCAAAGTACTAACACTCTGACAGTGCAGCACTCCCTCAGAGCTGATCGTCCAACAGTGTGGCACTCCCTCAGTACTGACCCTCTGAGAGTGCGACACTCCCTCAGTACTGACCCTCTAACAGTGCGTTCTCCCTCAGTACAGACCGTCTCACAGTGCGGCACTCCCACCGGACTGACACTCTGACAGTGCAGCACTCCATCAGTCCTTACCCTCTAACAGTGCAGCACTCCCTCAGTACAGACCCACAAATATTGCAAATCTCCCTCAGTACTGACACTCTGACAGTGTGGCACTCCATCAGTACTGACACTTTGCCACCGCGGCACACCCTCAGTACTGACCCTCTAACAGTGCAGCACTCCTTCAGGACTGACCCAATAACATTGCGGCACTGCCTCAGTACTGACACTCTGACAGTGCAGCACTCCCTCAGGACTGCCCCCCTGAGTACTGCCCCTCGAACTGTGCATCCCTTCCTCAGTACTGACCATCCGACAGTGCGGCAGTCCCTCAGTGCTGACCCACTAGCAGTGCGGCAATCCCTCAGTACTGACACTCCGATAGTGCGGCACTCCCTCAGTATTGACCCTCCTACAGTGCGACAATCCCTCAGTACTCACACTCTGACAGTGCGGCAGTCCCTCAGCACTGACGCTCCGACAGTGCGGCACTCCCGCAGTACTGACCTTCTGACAGTGTAGCACTCCCTCAGTACAGACTATCTGAAATTGCGGCACACCTCAGTGCCGACCATCTAACAGTGTGGCACTCCCTCAGGACTGACCCTCTGACAGCGGGACACTCTCTCAGTACTAACATTCTGACAGTGCAGCACTCCATCAGTACTGACCCTCTAACAGTGCGGCACTCCCTCAGTGCTGACACTCTGACAGTGCGACACTCCCTCAGTGCTGACACTCTGACAGTGCGCCACTCCCTCAATATAGACACTCGAACAGTGCAGCACTCCCTCAGTACTGACCCACTAACAGTGCGGCACTCCCTCAGTACTGACAATCTGACACTGCGGCACTCCCTCAGTACTGACACTGCAACAGTGCGACACTCCCTCAGTACTGACACTTTGACACTGCGGCACACCCTCAGTACTGTCTTTCTGACAGTGCAGCACTCCCTCAGTACTGACCCACTAACAGTGCGGCACTCCCTCAGTAGTGACCCTCTGACAGTGCAGCACTCCCTCAGTACTGACCCTCTAACAGTGCAGCACTCCCTCAGTACTGACCCACTAACATTGAGGCACTGCCTCAGTACTGACACTCTGAGAGTGCAGCACTCCCTCAGTACTGCCACTCGAACAGTGCAGCACTCCCTAGGTACTGACCCTCCGACAGTGCGGCTCTCATTCAGTATTGACCCTCCTACAGTGCGACAATCCCGCAGTCCTGACCTTCTGACAGTGTAGCACTCCTTCAGTACTGACTATCTTAAAGTGCGGCACTCCCTCAGTACTGACCATCTAACAGTGTGGCACTCCCTCAGCACTGAACCTCTGACAGCGGGAAACTCTCTCAGTACTGACACTTTGACACTGCGGCACTCCCTCAGTACTAACAATTTGACACTGCGCACGCCCTCAGTACTGACCCACTGACAGTGCAGCGCTCCCTCAGTACTGACCCACTAACAGTGCGGCACTCCCTCAGTACTGACCTTCTAAGTGCAGCACACCCTCAGTACTGACCCATTAACATTGCGGCACTGCCTCAGTCCTGACCCTCCGACAGTGCGGCACAACCTCAGTACTGACCCACCAACAGTGCGACACTCCCTCAGAACTCACATTCTGACAGTGCGGCAATCCCTCAGTACTGACTCTACGACAGTGCGGCACTCACGCATTACTGGCCTTCTGACAGTGCAGCACTCCCTCAGTACTAATTATCTGACAGTGCGGCACTCCCTCAGTACTGACCCTCTAACAGTGTGGCACTCCCTCAGTACAGACACTCTGACAGCGCGAAACTCTCTCAGTACCGACCCTCTAACTGTGCGACACTCCCTCAGTACTGACCAACTTCCAGTGCGGCACTTCCTCAGTACTAACACTCTGACAGTGTAGCGCTCCATCAGTACTGACCCTCTAACAGTGCAGCACTCCCTCAGTACTGACCCACAAAGAGTGCAAACCTCCCTCAGTACTGACACTCTGACAGTGTGGCACTCCCTCAGTACCGACACTTTGACACTGAGGCACGCCCTCAGTACTGACGCTCCAACATTTCGGCATTCACTCAGTACTGACCCTCTGACAGTGCGGCACTCCCTCAGTACTGTCCCTCTACCTGCAGCACTCCCTCAGTACTGACCCTCGAACAGTGCAGGACTCCCTCAGTGCTGACCCTCCGACAGTGCGGCACTCCCTCAGTACTGACCCACCAGCAGTGCGGCACTCCCTCAGTACTGACTCTCCGACAGTGCGGCACTCCCTCAGTACTCACATTCTGACAGTGCAGCACTCCATCAGTACTGACTCTGCGACATTGCGGCTCTCCCGCAGTACTGACCTTCTGACAGTGCAGCACTCCCTCAGTACAGACCCTCTAACAGTGCGGCACTCCCTCAGTACTGACCCTCTGACAATGCGACACACCCTCAGTGCTGACACTCTGACAGTGCGCCACTCCCTCTGTACAGACCCTCGAACAGTGCAGCACTACATCTGTACTGATACTTTGACAGTGCGGCACTCCCTCAGTACTGACCATCTAACTGAGCGGCACTCCCTCAGTACTGACCCTCAAACAGTGCAGCACTCACTCAGTACTGACCATCCGACAGTGCGGCTCTCATTCAGTATTGACCCTCCTACAGTGCGACAATCCCTCAGTACTCACATTCTGACAGTGCGGCACTCCCTCAGTACTGTCGCTCCGACAGTGCGGCACTCCCGCAGTACTGACCTTCTGACAGTGTCGCACTCTTTCAGTACTGACTATCTGAAAGTGCGGCACTCCCTCAGTACTGACCATCTAACAGTGTGGCACTCCCTCAGGACTGAATCTCTGACAGCGGGAAACTCTCTCAGTACTGACACTTTGACACTGCAGCACTCCCTCAGTACTAACAATTTGACACTTTGCACGCCCTCAGTACTGACCCACTAACATTGAGGCACTGCCTCAGTACTGTCTTTCTGACAGTGCAGCACTCCCTCAGTACTGACCCACTAACAGTGCGGCACTCCCTCAGTATAGACCCTCTGACAGTGCAGCACTCCCTCAGTACTGACCCTCTAACAGTGCAGCACTCCCTCAGTACTGACCCACTAACATTGAGGCACTGCCTCCGTACTGACACTCTGAGAGTGCAGCACTCCCTCAGTACTGCCACTCGAACAGTGCAGCACTCCCTTGGTGCTGACCCTCCGACAGTGTGGCTCTCATTCAGTATTGACCCTCCTACAGTGCGACAATCCCTCAGTACTCACATTCTGACAGAGCGGCACTCCCTCAGTACTGACCCTCCGACAGTGCGGCACAACCTCAGTACTGACCCACCAACAGTGCGGCACTCCCTCAGAACTCACATTTTGACAGTGCGGCACACCCTCAGTACTGACTCTACGACAGTGCGGCACTCACGCAGTACTGGCCTTCTGACAGTGCAGCACTCCCTCAGTAATGATTATCTGACAGTGCGGCACTCCCTCAGTACTGACCCTCTAACAGTGTGGCACTCCCTCAGTACAGACCCTCTGACAGCGCGAAACTCTCTCAGTACCGACCCTCGAACTGTGCGACACTGCCTCAGTACTGACCCTCCGACAGTGCGGCACTTCCTCAGTACTAACACTCTGACAGTGTAGCGCTCCATCAGTACTGACCCTCTAACAGTGCAGCACTCCCTCAGTACTGACCCACAAAGAGTGCAAACATCCCTCAGTACTGACACTCTGACAGTGTGGCACTCCCTCAGTACCGACACTTTGACACTGAGGCACGCCCTCAGTACTGACCCTCCAACATTTCGGCATTCACTCAGTACTGACCCTCTGACAGTACGGCACTCCCTCAGTACTGACCCTCTACGTGCAGCACTCCCTCAGTACTGACCCACGAACTGTGCAGCACTCCCTCAGTACTGACCCTCTGACAGTGCGGCACTCCCTCAGTACTGTCCCTCTACCTGCAGCACTCCCTCAGTACTGACCCTCGAACAGTGCAGGACTCCCTCAGTGCTGACCCTCCGACAGTGCGGCACTCCCTCAGTACTGACCCACCAGCAGTGCGGCACTCCCTCAGTACTGACTCTCCGACAGTGCGGCACTCCCTCAGTACTCACATTCTGACAGTGCAGCACTCCATCAGTACTGACTCTGCGACATTGCGGCTCTCCCGCAGTACTGACCTTCTGACAGTGCAGCACTCCCTCAGTACAGACCCTCTAACAGTGCGGCACTCCCTCAGTACTGACCCTCTGACAATGCGACACACCCTCAGTGCTGACACTCTGACAGTGCGCCACTCCCTCTGTACAGACCCTCGAACAGTGCAGCACTACATCTGTACTGATACTTTGACAGTGCGGCACTCCCTCAGTACTGACCATCTAACTGAGCGGCACTCCCTCAGTACTGACCCTCAAACAGTGCAGCACTCACTCAGTACTGACCCTCCGACAGTGCGGCTCTCATTCAGTATTGACCCTCCTACAGTGCGACAATCCCTCAGTACTCACATTCTGACAGTGCGGCACTCCCTCAGTACTGTCGCTCCGACAGTGCGGCACTCCCGCAGTACTGACCTTCTGACAGTGTCGCACTCTTTCAGTACTGACTATCTGAAAGTGCGGCACTCCCTCAGTACTGACCATCTAACAGTGTGGCACTCCCTCAGGACTGAATCTCTGACAGCGGGAAACTCTCTCAGTACTGACACTTTGACACTGCAGCACTCCCTCAGTACTAACAATTTGACACTTTGCACGCCCTCAGTACTGACCCACTAACATTGAGGCACTGCCTCAGTACTGTCTTTCTGACAGTGCAGCACTCCCTCAGTACTGACCCACTAACAGTGCGGCACTCCCTCAGTATAGACCCTCTGACAGTGCAGCACTCCCTCAGTACTGACCCTCTAACAGTGCAGCACTCCCTCAGTACTGACCCACTAACATTGAGGCACTGCCTCCGTACTGACACTCTGAGAGTGCAGCACTCCCTCAGTACTGCCACTCGAACAGTGCAGCACTCCCTTGGTGCTGACCCTCCGACAGTGTGGCTCTCATTCAGTATTGACCCTCCTACAGTGCGACAATCCCTCAGTACTCACATTCTGACAGAGCGGCACTCCCTCAGTACTGACCCTCCGACAGTGCGGCACAACCTCAGTACTGACCCACCAACAGTGCGGCACTCCCTCAGAACTCACATTTTGACAGTGCGGCACACCCTCAGTACTGACTCTACGACAGTGCGGCACTCACGCAGTACTGGCCTTCTGACAGTGCAGCACTCCCTCAGTAATGATTATCTGACAGTGCGGCACTCCCTCAGTACTGACCCTCTAACAGTGTGGCACTCCCTCAGTACAGACCCTCTGACAGCGCGAAACTCTCTCAGTACCGACCCTCTAACTGTGCGACACTGCCTCAGTACTGACCCTCCGACAGTGCGGCACTTCCTCAGTACTAACACTCTGACAGTGTAGCGCTCCATCAGTACTGACCCTCTAACAGTGCAGCACTCCCTCAGTACTGACCCACAAAGAGTGCAAACATCCCTCAGTACTGACACTCTGACAGTGTGGCACTCCCTCAGTACCGACACTTTGACACTGAGGCACGCCCTCAGTACTGACCCTCCAACATTTCGGCATTCACTCAGTACTGACCCTCTGACAGTACGGCACTCCCTCAGTACTGACCCTCTACGTGCAGCACTCCCTCAGTACTGACCCACGAACTGTGCAGCACTCCCTCAGTACTGAACCTCCGACAGTGCGGCACTCCCTCAGTACTGACCCACCAGCAGTGCGGCACTCCCTCAGTACTGGCACTCCGACAGTGCGGCACTCCCTCAGTCTTGACCCTCCGACAGTGCGATAATCCCTCAGTACTCACATTCTGACAGTGCAGCACTCCATCAGTACTGACTCTGCGACATTGCGGCTCTCCCGCAGTACTGGCCTTCTGCAGTGCAGCACTCCCTCAGAACTGACTGTCTGACAGTGCGGCACTCCCTCAGTACAGACCCTCTAACAGTGCCGCACTCCCTCAGTGCTGACCCTCTGACAGTGCGACACTCCCTCAGTACTGACAGTTTGACACTGCGGCACGCCCTCTGTACTAACCCTCTGACAGTGCGGCACTCCCTTAGTACTGACCCTCTAACAGTGCGGCACTCCCTCAGTACTGACCCTCTGACAATGCGACACACCCTCAGTGCTGACACTCTGACAGTGCGCCACTCCCTCTGTACAGACCCTCGAACAGTGCAGCACTCCGTCTGTACTGATAATTTGACAGTGCGGCACTCCCTCAGTACTGACCATCTAACTGAGCGGCACTCCCTCAGTACTGACCCTCAAACAGTGCAGCACTCACTCAGTACTGACCCTCCGACAGTGCGGCTCTCATTCAGTATTGACCCTCCTACAGTGCGACAATCCCTCAGTACTCACATTCTGACAGTGCGGCACTCCCTCAGTGCTGTCGCTCCGACAGTGCGGCACTCCCGCAGTACTGACCTTCTGTCAGTGTAGCACTCTTTCAGTACTGACTATCTGAAAGTGCGGCACTCCCTCAGTACTGACCATCTAACAGTGTGGCACTCCCTCAGTACTGACAATCTGACAGTGCGGCACTCCCAAAGTACTAACACTCTGACAGTGCAGCACTCCCTCAGAGCTGATCGTCCAACAGTGTGGCACTCCCTCAGTACTGACCCTCTGAGAGTGCGACACTCCCTCAGTACTGACCCTCTAACAGTGCGTTCTCCCTCAGTACAGACCGTCTCACAGTGCGGCACTCCCACCGGACTGACACTCTGACAGTGCAGCACTCCATCAGTCCTTACCCTCTAACAGTGCAGCACTCCCTCAGTACAGACCCACAAATATTGCAAATCTCCCTCAGTACTGACACTCTGACAGTGTGGCACTCCATCAGTACTGACACTTTGCCACCGCGGCACACCCTCAGTACTGACCCTCTAACAGTGCAGCACTCCTTCAGGACTGACCCAATAACATTGCGGCACTGCCTCAGTACTGACACTCTGACAGTGCAGCACTCCCTCAGGACTGCCCCCCTGAGTACTGCCCCTCGAACTGTGCATCCCTTCCTCAGTACTGACCATCCGACAGTGCGGCAGTCCCTCAGTGCTGACCCACTAGCAGTGCGGCAATCCCTCAGTACTGACACTCCGATAGTGCGGCACTCCCTCAGTATTGACCCTCCTACAGTGCGACAATCCCTCAGTACTCACACTCTGACAGTGCGGCAGTCCCTCAGCACTGACGCTCCGACAGTGCGGCACTCCCGCAGTACTGACCTTCTGACAGTGTAGCACTCCCTCAGTACAGACTATCTGAAATTGCGGCACACCTCAGTGCCGACCATCTAACAGTGTGGCACTCCCTCAGGACTGACCCTCTGACAGCGGGACACTCTCTCAGTACTAACATTCTGACAGTGCAGCACTCCATCAGTACTGACCCTCTAACAGTGCGGCACTCCCTCAGTGCTGACACTCTGACAGTGCGACACTCCCTCAGTGCTGACACTCTGACAGTGCGCCACTCCCTCAATATAGACACTCGAACAGTGCAGCACTCCCTCAGTACTGACCCACTAACAGTGCGGCACTCCCTCAGTACTGACAATCTGACACTGCGGCACTCCCTCAGTACTGACACTGCAACAGTGCGACACTCCCTCAGTACTGACACTTTGACACTGCGGCACACCCTCAGTACTGTCTTTCTGACAGTGCAGCACTCCCTCAGTACTGACCCACTAACAGTGCGGCACTCCCTCAGTAGTGACCCTCTGACAGTGCAGCACTCCCTCAGTACTGACCCTCTAACAGTGCAGCACTCCCTCAGTACTGACCCACTAACATTGAGGCACTGCCTCAGTACTGACACTCTGAGAGTGCAGCACTCCCTCAGTACTGCCACTCGAACAGTGCAGCACTCCCTAGGTACTGACCCTCCGACAGTGCGGCTCTCATTCAGTATTGACCCTCCTACAGTGCGACAATCCCGCAGTCCTGACCTTCTGACAGTGTAGCACTCCTTCAGTACTGACTATCTTAAAGTGCGGCACTCCCTCAGTACTGACCATCTAACAGTGTGGCACTCCCTCAGCACTGAACCTCTGACAGCGGGAAACTCTCTCAGTACTGACACTTTGACACTGCGGCACTCCCTCAGTACTAACAATTTGACACTGCGCACGCCCTCAGTACTGACCCACTGACAGTGCAGCGCTCCCTCAGTACTGACCCACTAACAGTGCGGCACTCCCTCAGTACTGACCTTCTAAGTGCAGCACACCCTCAGTACTGACCCATTAACATTGCGGCACTGCCTCAGTCCTGACCCTCCGACAGTGCGGCACAACCTCAGTACTGACCCACCAACAGTGCGACACTCCCTCAGAACTCACATTCTGACAGTGCGGCAATCCCTCAGTACTGACTCTACGACAGTGCGGCACTCACGCATTACTGGCCTTCTGACAGTGCAGCACTCCCTCAGTACTAATTATCTGACAGTGCGGCACTCCCTCAGTACTGACCCTCTAACAGTGTGGCACTCCCTCAGTACAGACACTCTGACAGCGCGAAACTCTCTCAGTACCGACCCTCTAACTGTGCGACACTCCCTCAGTACTGACCAACTTCCAGTGCGGCACTTCCTCAGTACTAACACTCTGACAGTGTAGCGCTCCATCAGTACTGACCCTCTAACAGTGCAGCACTCCCTCAGTACTGACCCACAAAGAGTGCAAACCTCCCTCAGTACTGACACTCTGACAGTGTGGCACTCCCTCAGTACCGACACTTTGACACTGAGGCACGCCCTCAGTACTGACGCTCCAACATTTCGGCATTCAC
Source organism: Heterodontus francisci (assembly GCF_036365525.1). Classification (NCBI taxonomy): domain Eukaryota; kingdom Metazoa; phylum Chordata; class Chondrichthyes; order Heterodontiformes; family Heterodontidae; genus Heterodontus; species Heterodontus francisci. The sequence continues at coordinate 38,066,214 of NC_090398.1, forward strand.
TCAGTACTGACCCTCTGACAGTGCGGCACTCCCTCAGTACTGTCCCTCTACCTGCAGCACTCCCTCAGTACTGACCCTCGAACAGTGCAGGACTCCCTCAGTGCTGACCCTCCGACAGTGCGGCACTCCCTCAGTACTGACCCACCAGCAGTGCGGCACTCCCTCAGTACTGACTCTCCGACAGTGCGGCACTCCCTCAGTACTCACATTCTGACAGTGCAGCACTCCATCAGTACTGACTCTGCGACATTGCGGCTCTCCCGCAGTACTGACCTTCTGACAGTGCAGCACTCCCTCAGTACAGACCCTCTAACAGTGCGGCACTCCCTCAGTACTGACCCTCTGACAATGCGACACACCCTCAGTGCTGACACTCTGACAGTGCGCCACTCCCTCTGTACAGACCCTCGAACAGTGCAGCACTACATCTGTACTGATACTTTGACAGTGCGGCACTCCCTCAGTACTGACCATCTAACTGAGCGGCACTCCCTCAGTACTGACCCTCAAACAGTGCAGCACTCACTCAGTACTGACCATCCGACAGTGCGGCTCTCATTCAGTATTGACCCTCCTACAGTGCGACAATCCCTCAGTACTCACATTCTGACAGTGCGGCACTCCCTCAGTACTGTCGCTCCGACAGTGCGGCACTCCCGCAGTACTGACCTTCTGACAGTGTCGCACTCTTTCAGTACTGACTATCTGAAAGTGCGGCACTCCCTCAGTACTGACCATCTAACAGTGTGGCACTCCCTCAGGACTGAATCTCTGACAGCGGGAAACTCTCTCAGTACTGACACTTTGACACTGCAGCACTCCCTCAGTACTAACAATTTGACACTTTGCACGCCCTCAGTACTGACCCACTAACATTGAGGCACTGCCTCAGTACTGTCTTTCTGACAGTGCAGCACTCCCTCAGTACTGACCCACTAACAGTGCGGCACTCCCTCAGTATAGACCCTCTGACAGTGCAGCACTCCCTCAGTACTGACCCTCTAACAGTGCAGCACTCCCTCAGTACTGACCCACTAACATTGAGGCACTGCCTCCGTACTGACACTCTGAGAGTGCAGCACTCCCTCAGTACTGCCACTCGAACAGTGCAGCACTCCCTTGGTGCTGACCCTCCGACAGTGTGGCTCTCATTCAGTATTGACCCTCCTACAGTGCGACAATCCCTCAGTACTCACATTCTGACAGAGCGGCACTCCCTCAGTACTGACCCTCCGACAGTGCGGCACAACCTCAGTACTGACCCACCAACAGTGCGGCACTCCCTCAGAACTCACATTTTGACAGTGCGGCACACCCTCAGTACTGACTCTACGACAGTGCGGCACTCACGCAGTACTGGCCTTCTGACAGTGCAGCACTCCCTCAGTAATGATTATCTGACAGTGCGGCACTCCCTCAGTACTGACCCTCTAACAGTGTGGCACTCCCTCAGTACAGACCCTCTGACAGCGCGAAACTCTCTCAGTACCGACCCTCTAACTGTGCGACACTGCCTCAGTACTGACCCTCCGACAGTGCGGCACTTCCTCAGTACTAACACTCTGACAGTGTAGCGCTCCATCAGTACTGACCCTCTAACAGTGCAGCACTCCCTCAGTACTGACCCACAAAGAGTGCAAACATCCCTCAGTACTGACACTCTGACAGTGTGGCACTCCCTCAGTACCGACACTTTGACACTGAGGCACGCCCTCAGTACTGACCCTCCAACATTTCGGCATTCACTCAGTACTGACCCTCTGACAGTACGGCACTCCCTCAGTACTGACCCTCTACGTGCAGCACTCCCTCAGTACTGACCCACGAACTGTGCAGCACTCCCTCAGTACTGAACCTCCGACAGTGCGGCACTCCCTCAGTACTGACCCACCAGCAGTGCGGCACTCCCTCAGTACTGGCACTCCGACAGTGCGGCACTCCCTCAGTCTTGACCCTCCGACAGTGCGATAATCCCTCAGTACTCACATTCTGACAGTGCAGCACTCCATCAGTACTGACTCTGCGACATTGCGGCTCTCCCGCAGTACTGGCCTTCTGCAGTGCAGCACTCCCTCAGAACTGACTGTCTGACAGTGCGGCACTCCCTCAGTACAGACCCTCTAACAGTGCCGCACTCCCTCAGTGCTGACCCTCTGACAGTGCGACACTCCCTCAGTACTGACAGTTTGACACTGCGGCACGCCCTCTGTACTAACCCTCTGACAGTGCGGCACTCCCTTAGTACTGACCCTCTAACAGTGCGGCACTCCCTCAGTACTGACCCTCTGACAATGCGACACACCCTCAGTGCTGACACTCTGACAGTGCGCCACTCCCTCTGTACAGACCCTCGAACAGTGCAGCACTCCGTCTGTACTGATAATTTGACAGTGCGGCACTCCCTCAGTACTGACCATCTAACTGAGCGGCACTCCCTCAGTACTGACCCTCAAACAGTGCAGCACTCACTCAGTACTGACCCTCCGACAGTGCGGCTCTCATTCAGTATTGACCCTCCTACAGTGCGACAATCCCTCAGTACTCACATTCTGACAGTGCGGCACTCCCTCAGTGCTGTCGCTCCGACAGTGCGGCACTCCCGCAGTACTGACCTTCTGTCAGTGTAGCACTCTTTCAGTACTGACTATCTGAAAGTGCGGCACTCCCTCAGTACTGACCATCTAACAGTGTGGCACTCCCTCAGGACTGAACCTCTGACAGCGGGAAACTCTCTCAGTGCTGACACTTTGACACTGCGGCACTCCCTCAGCACTGACAATTTGACACTGCGCACGCCCTCAGTACTGACCCACTGACAGTGCAGCGCTCCCTCAGTACTGACCCACTAACATTAAGGCACTGCCTCAGTACTGACACTCTGACAGTGCAGCACTCCCTCAGTACTGCCACTCGAACAGTGCAGCTCTCCCTCAGTACTGACCCTCCGACAGTGCGGCTCTCATTCATTATTGACCCTCCTACAGTGCGACAATCCCTCAGTACTCACATTCTGACAGTGCGGCACTCCCTCAGTACTGTCGCTCCGACAGTGCGGCATAACCGCAGTAATGACCTTCTGACAGTGTAGCACTCCTTCAGTACTGACTATCTGAAAGTGCCGCACTCCCTCAGTACCGACACTTTGACACTGAGGCACGCCCTCAGTACTGACGCTCCAACATTTCGGCATTCACTCAGTACTGACCCTCTGACAGTGCGGCACTCCCTCAGTACTGTCCCTCTACCTGCAGCACTCCCTCAGTACTGACCCTCGAACAGTGCAGGACTCCCTCAGTGCTGACCCTCCGACAGTGCGGCACTCCCTCAGTACTGACCCACCAGCAGTGCGGCACTCCCTCAGTACTGACTCTCCGACAGTGCGGCACTCCCTCAGTACTCACATTCTGACAGTGCAGCACTCCATCAGTACTGACTCTGCGACATTGCGGCTCTCCCGCAGTACTGACCTTCTGACAGTGCAGCACTCCCTCAGTACAGACCCTCTAACAGTGCGGCACTCCCTCAGTACTGACCCTCTGACAATGCGACACACCCTCAGTGCTGACACTCTGACAGTGCGCCACTCCCTCTGTACAGACCCTCGAACAGTGCAGCACTACATCTGTACTGATACTTTGACAGTGCGGCACTCCCTCAGTACTGACCATCTAACTGAGCGGCACTCCCTCAGTACTGACCCTCAAACAGTGCAGCACTCACTCAGTACTGACCATCCGACAGTGCGGCTCTCATTCAGTATTGACCCTCCTACAGTGCGACAATCCCTCAGTACTCACATTCTGACAGTGCGGCACTCCCTCAGTACTGTCGCTCCGACAGTGCGGCACTCCCGCAGTACTGACCTTCTGACAGTGTCGCACTCTTTCAGTACTGACTATCTGAAAGTGCGGCACTCCCTCAGTACTGACCATCTAACAGTGTGGCACTCCCTCAGGACTGAATCTCTGACAGCGGGAAACTCTCTCAGTACTGACACTTTGACACTGCAGCACTCCCTCAGTACTAACAATTTGACACTTTGCACGCCCTCAGTACTGACCCACTAACATTGAGGCACTGCCTCAGTACTGTCTTTCTGACAGTGCAGCACTCCCTCAGTACTGACCCACTAACAGTGCGGCACTCCCTCAGTATAGACCCTCTGACAGTGCAGCACTCCCTCAGTACTGACCCTCTAACAGTGCAGCACTCCCTCAGTACTGACCCACTAACATTGAGGCACTGCCTCCGTACTGACACTCTGAGAGTGCAGCACTCCCTCAGTACTGCCACTCGAACAGTGCAGCACTCCCTTGGTGCTGACCCTCCGACAGTGTGGCTCTCATTCAGTATTGACCCTCCTACAGTGCGACAATCCCTCAGTACTCACATTCTGACAGAGCGGCACTCCCTCAGTACTGACCCTCCGACAGTGCGGCACAACCTCAGTACTGACCCACCAACAGTGCGGCACTCCCTCAGAACTCACATTTTGACAGTGCGGCACACCCTCAGTACTGACTCTACGACAGTGCGGCACTCACGCAGTACTGGCCTTCTGACAGTGCAGCACTCCCTCAGTAATGATTATCTGACAGTGCGGCACTCCCTCAGTACTGACCCTCTAACAGTGTGGCACTCCCTCAGTACAGACCCTCTGACAGCGCGAAACTCTCTCAGTACCGACCCTCTAACTGTGCGACACTGCCTCAGTACTGACCCTCCGACAGTGCGGCACTTCCTCAGTACTAACACTCTGACAGTGTAGCGCTCCATCAGTACTGACCCTCTAACAGTGCAGCACTCCCTCAGTACTGACCCACAAAGAGTGCAAACATCCCTCAGTACTGACACTCTGACAGTGTGGCACTCCCTCAGTACCGACACTTTGACACTGAGGCACGCCCTCAGTACTGACCCTCCAACATTTCGGCATTCACTCAGTACTGACCCTCTGACAGTACGGCACTCCCTCAGTACTGACCCTCTACGTGCAGCACTCCCTCAGTACTGACCCACGAACTGTGCAGCACTCCCTCAGTACTGAACCTCCGACAGTGCGGCACTCCCTCAGTACTGACCCACCAGCAGTGCGGCACTCCCTCAGTACTGGCACTCCGACAGTGCGGCACTCCCTCAGTCTTGACCCTCCGACAGTGCGATAATCCCTCAGTACTCACATTCTGACAGTGCAGCACTCCATCAGTACTGACTCTGCGACATTGCGGCTCTCCCGCAGTACTGGCCTTCTGCAGTGCAGCACTCCCTCAGAACTGACTGTCTGACAGTGCGGCACTCCCTCAGTACAGACCCTCTAACAGTGCCGCACTCCCTCAGTGCTGACCCTCTGACAGTGCGACACTCCCTCAGTACTGACAGTTTGACACTGCGGCACGCCCTCTGTACTAACCCTCTGACAGTGCGGCACTCCCTTAGTACTGACCCTCTAACAGTGCGGCACTCCCTCAGTACTGACCCTCTGACAATGCGACACACCCTCAGTGCTGACACTCTGACAGTGCGCCACTCCCTCTGTACAGACCCTCGAACAGTGCAGCACTCCGTCTGTACTGATAATTTGACAGTGCGGCACTCCCTCAGTACTGACCATCTAACTGAGCGGCACTCCCTCAGTACTGACCCTCAAACAGTGCAGCACTCACTCAGTACTGACCCTCCGACAGTGCGGCTCTCATTCAGTATTGACCCTCCTACAGTGCGACAATCCCTCAGTACTCACATTCTGACAGTGCGGCACTCCCTCAGTGCTGTCGCTCCGACAGTGCGGCACTCCCGCAGTACTGACCTTCTGTCAGTGTAGCACTCTTTCAGTACTGACTATCTGAAAGTGCGGCACTCCCTCAGTACTGACCATCTAACAGTGTGGCACTCCCTCAGGACTGAACCTCTGACAGCGGGAAACTCTCTCAGTGCTGACACTTTGACACTGCGGCACTCCCTCAGCACTGACAATTTGACACTGCGCACGCCCTCAGTACTGACCCACTGACAGTGCAGCGCTCCCTCAGTACTGACCCACTAACATTAAGGCACTGCCTCAGTACTGACACTCTGACAGTGCAGCACTCCCTCAGTACTGCCACTCGAACAGTGCAGCTCTCCCTCAGTACTGACCCTCCGACAGTGCGGCTCTCATTCATTATTGACCCTCCTACAGTGCGACAATCCCTCAGTACTCACATTCTGACAGTGCGGCACTCCCTCAGTACTGTCGCTCCGACAGTGCGGCATAACCGCAGTAATGACCTTCTGACAGTGTAGCACTCCTTCAGTACTGACTATCTGAAAGTGCCGCACTCCCTCAGTACTGACAATTTGACACTGCGCACGCCCTCAGTACTGACCCACTGACAGTGCAGCGCTCCCTCAGTACTGACCCACTAACAGTGCGGCACACCCTCAGTACTGACCCTCTAAATGCAGCACTCCCTCAGTACTGACCCACTAACATTGCGGCACTGCCTCAGTACTGACCCTCCGACAGTGCGGCACAACCTCAGTACTGACCCACCAACAGTGCGGCACTCCCTCAGAACTCACATTCTGACAGTGCGGCACTCCCTCAGTACTGACTCTACGACAGTGCGGCACTCACGCAGTACTGGCCTTCTGACAGTGCAGCACTCCCTCAGTACTGATTATCTGACAGTGCGGCACTCCCTCAGTACTGACCCTCTAACAGTGTGGCACTCCCTCTGTACAGACCCTCTGACAGCGCGAAACTCTCACAGTACCGACCCTCTAACTGTGCGACACTCCCTCAGTACTGATTATCTGACAGTGCGGCACTCCCTCAGTACTGACCCTCTAACAGTGCGGCACACCCTCAGTACTGACCCTCTAAGTGCAGCACTCCCTCAGTACTGACCCACTAACATTGCGGCACTGCCTCAGTACTGACCCTCCGACAGTGCGGCACAACCTCAGTACATACCCACCAACTGTGCTGCATTCCCTCAGAACTCACATTCTGAAAGTGCGGCACTCCCTCAGTACTGACTCTACGACAGTGCGACACTCCCTCAGCACTGACCAACTTACAGTGCGGCACTTCCTCAGTACTAACACTCTGACAGTGTAGCACTCCATCAGTACTGACCCTCTAACAGTGCAGCACTCCCTCAGTACTGACCCACAAAGAGTGCAAACCTCCCTCAGTACTGACACTCTGACAGTGTGGCACTCCCTCAGTACCGACACTTTGACACTGAGGCACGCCCTCAGTACTGACCCTCCAACATTTCGGCACTCACTCAGTACTGACCCTCTGACAGTGCGGCACTCCCTCAGTACTGACCCTCTACGTGCAGCACTCCCTCAGTACTGACCCTGGAACAGTGCAGCACTCCCTCAATACTGACCCTCCGACAGTGCGGCACTCCCTCAGTACTGACCCACCAGCAGTGCGGCACTCCCTCAGTACTGACACTCCAACAGTGCGGCACTCCCTCAGTCTTGACCCTCCGACAGTGCGACAATCCCTCAGTACTCACATTCTGACAGTGCAGCACTCCATCAGTACTGACTCGGTGACATTGCGGCACTCCCTCAGTACTGACTGTGTGACAGTGCGGCACTCCCGCAGTACTGAACCTCTAACAGTGCGGTACTCCCTCAGCGCTGGCCCTCTGACAGTGTGACACTCCCTCAGTACTGACCCTCTAACAGTGCGGCACTCCCTCAGTACTGACCCTCTGACAATGCGACACACCCTCAGTGCTGACACACTGACAGTGCGCTACTCCCTCAGTACAGACCCTCGAACAGTGCAGCACTCCATCCGTACTGATACTTTGACAGTGCGGCACTCCCTCAGTACTGACCATCTAACAGTGCGGCACTCCCTCAGTATTGACCCTCAAACAGTGCAGCACTCACTCAGTACTGACCCTCTGACAGAGCGACACTCCGTATGAACTGATATTTTGACAGTGCGGCACTCCCTCAGTGCTGACCCACTGACAGTGCGACACTCCCTCAGTACTGATACTTTGACACCGCGGCACGCCCTCAGTACTAACCCTCTGACACTGCGGCACTCCATCAGTATTGAACCTCTAACAGTGCAGCACTCCTTCAGAACTGACCCACTAACAGTGCGGCACTCCCTCAGTACTGACCCTCTAACAGTGCAGCACTCCCTCTCACTGACCCAATAACAGTGCTGCACTCCCGCAGTACTGACACTCTGACAGTGTAGAAGTCCCTCAGTACTGACCCTCAAACAGTGAGGCACTCCTTCAGTACTGACACTCTGACAGTGCAGCACTCCTTCAGTACTGACCCTCTGACAGTGCAACACTCCCTCAGTACGAACCCTCCAACAGTGCTGCACTCCCACAGTACTGACTCTCTGACAGTGCGACTCTGACTCAGTACTGACCCTCTAACAGTGCGGCACTCCCTCAGTACTGACCCACTGACAGTGCTGCACGACCTCAGTACTGACCCTCTCACAGTGCAGCACTCCCTCAGTACTGTACCACAAATAGTGCGGCAGTCCCTCAGTACTGACACACTGACAGTGCGGCACTCCCTCAGTACTGACCCTCTAACAGAGCCGCAATGCCTCAGTACTGACCCTCCGACAATGCGACACACCCTCAGTGCTGACACTCTGACAGTGCGCCACTCCCTCTGTACAGACCCTCCAACAGTGCAGCAATCCCTCAGTACTGACCCTCTGACAGTGCGACAATCCCTCAGCACTGACCCTCAAACAGTGCGGCACTCCCTCAGTGCTGACCCTCTGAAAGTGCGACACTCCCTCAGGGCTGACTGTCTGACACTGTGGCACGCCCTCTGTACTAACCCTCTGACAGTGCGGCACTCCATTAGTACTGACCCTCAGTGCGGCACTCCCTCAGTACTGACCCTCTGACAATGCGACACACCCTCAGTGCTGACACTCTGACAGTGCGCCACTCCCTCTGTACAGACCCTCGAACAGTGCAGCACTCCGTCTGTACTGATACTTTGACAGTGCGGCACTCCCTCAGTACTGACCATCTAACAGAGCGGCACTCCCTCAGTACTGACCCTCAAACAGTGCAGCACTCACTCAGTACTGACCCTCCGACAGTGCAGCAATCCCTCAGTACCGACCCTCTGACAGTGCGACACTCCCTCAGTACTGACCCTCAAACAGTGCGGCACTCCCTCTGTGCTGACCCTCTGACAGTGCGACACTCCCTCAGTACTGACAGTTTGACACTGTGGCACGCCCTCTGTCCAAACCCTCTGACAGTGCGGCACTCCCTTAGTACTGACCCTCTAACAGTGCGGCACTCCCTCAGTACTGACCCTCTGACAATGCGACACACCCTCAGTGCTGACACTCTGACAGTGCGCCACTCCCTCTGTACAGACCCTCGAACAGTGCAGCACTCCGTCTGTACTGATACTTTGACAGTGCGGCACTCCCTCAGTACTGACCATCTAACAGAGCGGCACTCCCTCAGTACTGACCCTCAAACAGTGCAGCACTCACTCAGTACTGACCCTCCGACAGTGCGGCTCTCATTCAGTATTGACCCTCCTACAGTGCGACAATCCCTCAGTACTCACATTCTGACAGTGCGGCACTCCCGCAGTACTGACCTTCTGACAGTGTAGCACTCTTTCTGTACTGACTGTTTGAAAGTGCGGCACTCCCTCAGTACTGACCATCTAACAGTGTGGCACTCCCTCAGGACTGAACCTCTGACAGCGGGAAACTCTCTCAGTACTGACACTTTGACACTGCGGCACTCCCTCAGCACTGACAATTTGACACTGCGCACGCCCTCAGTACTGACCCACTGACAGTGCAGCGCTCCCTCAGTACTCACCCACTAACAGTGCGGCACACCCTCAGTACTGACCCTCTAAGTGCAGCACTCCGTCAGTACTGACCCACTAACATTGCGGCACTGCCTCAGTACTGACCCTCCGACAGTGCGGCACAACCTCAGTACTGACCCACCAACAGTGCGGCACTCCCTCAGAACGCACATTCTGACAGTGCGGCACTCCCTCAGTACTGACTCTACGACAGTGCGGCACTCACGCAGTACTGGCCTTCTGACAGTGCAGCACTCCCTCAGTACTGACCCTCCAACGGTGTGGCACTCCCTCAGTTCAGACCCTCTGACAGCGCGAAACTCTCTCAGTACCGACCCTCTAACAGTGCGACACTCCCTCAGTACTGACCAACTTACAGTGCGGCACTTCCTCAGTACTAACACTCTGACAGTGCAGCACTCCATCAGTACTGACCCTCTAACAGTGCAGCACTCCCTCAGTACTGACCCACAAAGAGTGCAAACCTTCCTCAGTACTGACGCTCTGACAGTGTGGCACTCCCTCAGTACCGACACTTTGACACTGAGGCACGCCCTCAGTACTGACCCTCCAACATTTCGGCACACACTCAGTACTGACCCTCTGACAGTGCGGCACTCCCTCAGTACTGACCCTCTACGTGCAGCACTCCCTCAGTACTGACCCTGGAACAGTGCAGCACTCCCTCAGTACTGACCCTCCGACAGTGCGGCACTCCCTCAGTACTGACCCACCAGCAGTGCGGCACTCCCTCAGTACTGACACTCCGACAGTGCGGCACTCCCTCAGTCTTGACCCTCCGACAGTGCGACAATCCCTCAGTACTCACATTCTGACAGTGCAGCACTCCATCAGTACTGACTCTGCGACATTGCGGCACTCCCTCAGCGCTGACTGTCTGACAGTGCGGCACTCCCTCAGTACTGAAGCTCTAACAGTGCGGCACTCCCTCAGTGCTGACCCTCTGACAGTGCGACACTCCCTCAGTACTGACCCTCTAACAGTGCGGCACTCCCTCAGTACTGACCCTCTGACAATGCGACACACCCTCAGTGCTGACACTCTGACAGTGCGCCACTCCCTCAGTACAGACCCTCGAACAGTGCAGCACTCCATCTGTACTGATACTTTGACAGTGCGGCACTCCCTCAGTACTGACCATCTAACAGTGCGGCACTCCCTCAGTACTGACCCTCAAACAGTGCAGCACTCACTCAGTACTGACCCTCTGACAGTGCGACACTCCGTATGAACTGATATTTTGACAGTGCGGCACTCCCTCAGTGCTGACCCACTGACAGTGCGGCACTCCATCAGCACTGAACCTCTAACAGTGCAGTACTCCTTCAGAACTGACCCACTAACAGTGCGGCACTCCCTCAGTACTGACCCTCTAACAGTGCAGAAGTCCCTCAGTACTGACCCTCAAACAGTGAGGCACTCCTTCAGTACTGACATTCTGACAGTGCAGCACTCCTTCAGTACTGACCCTCTGACAGTGCAACACTCCCTCAGTACGAACCCTCCAACAGTGCTGCACTCCCACAGTACTGACTCTCTGACAGTGCGACTCTGACTCAGTACTGATCTCTAACAGTGCGGCACTCCCTCAGTACTGACCCACTGACAGTGGTGCACGTTCTCAGTACTGACCCTCTCACAGTGCGGCACTCCCTCAGTACTGACACACTGACAGTGCAGCACCCCCTCAGTACTTACCTTCTAACAGTGCGGCACGCCCTCAGTACTGACCCTCTGACAGTGCGAAACTCCCTCAGTACTGACCCTCAAACTGTGCGGCACTCCCTCAGCACTGACACTCTGACAGTGCGGCACTCCCTCAGTACTGACCCACTATCAGTGCGGTACTCCCTCAGTACTGAGCCACTGACTCTACAGCACTCCCTCAGTACTGAACCTCAAACAGTGCAGCACTCCCTCAGTACTGACACTCTGACAGTGCGGCACTCCCTCAGTACTGACACTCTAACAGTTCCGCACTCCCTCAGTACTGACTCTCTGACAGTGCGGCACTCCCGCAGTACTGACCTTCTGACATTGCAGCACTCTCTCAGTCCTGATCCTCTAACAGCGCGGCACTGCCTCAGTACTGTCACTTTGACACTGCGGCACGCCCTCAGTACTAACCCTCTGACGTTGCGGCACTCCCTTAGTACTGAAACACTAACAGTGAGTCAGTCCCTAAGTACTGACCCTCTGACAGTGCGACACTCCCTCAGTACTGATAATTTGACAGTGCGGCACTCCCTCAGTTCTGACCATCTAACAGTGCGACACTCCCTCAGTACTGACCCTCTAACAGTGCAGCACTCCCTCTTACTGACCCCATCACAGTGCTGCACTCCCGCAGTACTGACACTCTGACAGTGCAGCAGTCCCTCAGTACTGACCCTCTAACAGTGAGGCACTCCCTCAGTACCGACACTCTGACAGTGCAACACTCCCTCAGTACTAACCCTCTAACAGTGCTGCACTCCCACAGTACTGACTCTCTGACAGTGCGACTCTGACTCAGTGCTGACCCTCTAACAGTGCGGCACTCCCTCAGTACTGACACTCTGACAGTGCGGCAATCTCTCAGACTTGACCCACTAACAATGCGGCACTCCCTCAGTACTGACCCACTGACAGTGCAGCACTCACTCAGTACTGACCCTCTTGCAGTGCAGCACTCCCTCAGTACTGAACTGCAAATAGTGCGGCAGTCCCGCAGTATTGACAAACTGACAGTGCGGCACTCCCTCAGTACTGACCCACTAACAATGTGGCACTCCCTCAGTACGGACAAACGGACAGTGCAGCACTCCCTCAGTACTGACCCTCCAACAGTGCAGCACTCCCTCAGTACTGACACTCTGACAGTGCTGCACTCCCTCAGGACTGACCCTCTAAAAGTGCAGCACTCCCTCAGTACTGACCCACAAACAGAGCGGCACTCCCTCAGTACTGACCAACTAACAGTGCGGCACTCGCTCTATACTGACACTCCGACAGTGCGGCAGTCCCTCAGTATTGACCATCCCACAGTGCGACACTCCCTCTGTACTCACAATCTGACAGTGCGGCACTCCCGCATTACTGACCTTCTGACAGTGCAGCACTCTCCCAGTACTGATCCTCTAACAGTGCAGCACTGCCTCAGTACTGACACTTTGACACTGCGGCACGCCCTCAGTACTAACCCTCTGACATTGCGGCACTCCCTTCGTACTGAACCACTAACAGTGAGGCAGTCCCTCAGTACTGACCCTCTGACAGTGCGACACTCCCTCAGTACTGATAATTTGACAGTGCGGCACTCCCTCAGTACTAACCCTCAAACTGTGCAGCAGTCCCTCAGTTCAGACAGACTAACATTGTGGCACTCCCTCAGTACTGACACTCTGACACTGCTGCACTCCTTTAGCACTGACCCTCTGACAGTGCGGCACTCCCTAAGTACTGACCCTCCAACAGTGCGGCACACCCTCAGTACTGACCCTCTAACAGTGCGGCACTCACTCAGTACTGACGCTCTAACAGTGCAGCACTCCTTCAGTCCTGACCAACTAACTGTGAGGCACTCCCTCAGTACTGACCCTCTAACCGTGCGGCACTCCCTCAATACTGACACTCTGACAGTGCGGCACACTCTCATTACTGACCCACAAACAGTGTGGCACTCCCACAGTTGTGACCCTCTAACAGTGCAGCACTCCCTCAGTACTGACCCTCTAACAGTGCGGCACTCCCTCAATACTGACATTCTGACAGTGCGGCACACTCTCATTACTGACCCACAAACAGTGCGGCACTCCCTCAGCGCTGACCCTCTAACAGTGAGGCACTCCCTCAGTACTGACACTCTGACTATGCAGCACTCACTCAGTACTGACCCTGTGACAGTGCAGCACTCCCTCTGTGCTGACCTTCTAACAATGCGGCACTCCCACAGTACTTACCCTCTGACGGTGCGACTCTGCCTCTGCACTGACCCTCTAACAGTGCGGCACTCCCGCAGTGCTGACACTCTGACGGTGCGACTCTGCCTCTGTACTGACCCTCAACAGTGCGACACCCCCTGAGTACTGACACTCTGAAAGTGGAGCACTCCCTCAGTACTGACCCTCTTACAGTGCAGCACTCCCTCAGTACCGAACCACGAATAGTGCGGCAGTCCCTCAGTACTGACTCACTGACAGTGCGGCACTCCCTCAGTACTGACCATCTAACAGTGCGGCACTCCCTCAGTACTGACACTGTGGCAGTGCGGCACTCCCTCAGACTCGACCCTCTTACAGTGCAGCACTCCCTCAGTACTGTACCACTAATAGTGCGGCAGTCTCTCAGTACTGACACACTGACAGTGCGGCACTCCCTCAGTACTTACCCACTAACAGTGCCGCAATCCTTCAGTACTGAACCTCTCACAGTGCAGCAATCCCTCAGTACTGACACTCTGACAGTGCTGCACTCCCTCAGTACTGACCCTCTGACAGTGCAGCACTCCCTCAACTGACCCTCTAACAGTGCGTAACGCCCTCAGTACTGACCCACTATCAGTGCGGCACTCCCTCAGTATTGACCCACTGACACTGCAGCACTACCTCAGTCCTGACCCTCTGACAGTGCAGCAGTCCCTCAGTACGAACCCAGTAACAATGTGGCACTCCCTCAGTATGGACAAACTGACCGTGCAGCACGCTCCCAGTACTAATCATCTAACAGTGCAGCACTGCCTCAGTACTGACACTTTGACACTGCGGCACACCCTCAGTACTCACCCTCTGACATTGCGGCACTCCCTTAATGCTGAACCACTAACAGTGAGGCAGTCCCTCAGTACTGACCCTCTGACAGTGCGACACTCCCTCAGTACTGATAATTTGACAGCGGCACTCCCTCAGTACTAACCCTCAAACTGTGCAGCAGTCCCTCAGTTCAGACAGACTAACATTGCGGCACTCCCTCAGTACTGACACTATGACACTGCTGCACTCCTTTAGTACTGACCCTCTGACAGTGCGGCACTCCCTTAGTACTGACCCTCTAACAGTGCGGCACACCCTCAGTACTGACCCTCTAACAGTGCGGCACTCACTCAGTACTGACGCTCCAACAGTGCAGCACTCCTTCAGACCTGACCAACTAACAGTGCGGCACTCCCTCAGTACCGACCCTCTAACAGTGCAGCACTCCCTCAGTACTGACCCTCGAACCGTGCGGCACTCCCTCAATACTGACACTCTGACAGTGCGGCACACTCTCATTACTGACCCACAAACAGTGCAGCACTCCCTCAGTGCTGACCCTCTAACAGTGAGGCACTCCCTCAGTACTGACACTCTGACTATGCAGCACTCACTCAGTACTGACCCTCTGACAGTGCAACACTCCCTCTGTGCTGACCTTCTAACAATGCGGCACTCCCACAGTACTTACCCTCTGACGGTGCGACTCTGCCTCTGTACTGACCCTCGAACAGTGCGGCACTCCCTCAGTACTGACACACTGACAGTGCGGCACTCCCTCATTCCAGACCCACTAACAGTGCGGCACTCCCTCAGTGCTGACCCACTGACAGTACAGCACTCCTTCAGTACTGAACCTCTAACAATGAAGCACTCCCTCATTACTGAACCTCCAACAGTGCAGCAATCCCGCAGTGCTGACATTCTAACAGTGCGGCACTCCCACAGTACTGACTCTCTGACGGTGCGACTCTGCCTCTGTACTGACCCTCTAACAGTGCGACACTCCCTCAGTACTGACACTCTGACAGTGCGGCACTCCCTCAGACTTGACCCACTATCAGTGCGGCACTCCCTCAGTACTGACCCACTGACAGTGGAGCACTCCCTCTGTACTGACCCTCTTACTTTGCAGCATTCCCTCAGTACTGAACCACTAATAGTGCGGCACTCCCTCAGTACTGACTCACTGACAGTGCGGCACTCCCTCAGTACTGACACTGTGGCAGTGCGGCACACCCTCAGACTCGACACTCTAACAGTGCGGCACGCCCTCAGTACTGACCATCTGACAGTGCGACACTCCCTCAGTACTGACCCTCTAACAGTGCGGCACTCCCTCAGCACTGACACTCTGACAGTGCGGCAATCCCTCGGTACTGACTCACTATCAGTGCGGCACTCCCTCAGTATTGACCCACTGACACTGCAGCACTCCCTCAGTCCTGAACCTCTGACAGTGCAGCAGTCCCTCAGTACTAACCCAGTAACAATGAGGCACTCCCTTAGTATGGACACACTGACCGTGCAGCACTCCCACAGTACTGACCCTCCAACAGTGCGGCACTCCCTCAGTACTGACACTCTATCAGTGCGGCACTCTCTCAGTACTGACCCACTAAGAGAGCGGCACTCCCTCAGTACTGACCAACTAACTGTGCGGCACTCCCTCAATACTGACACTCCGACAGTGCAGCAGTCCCTCAGTATAGACCCTCCTAGAGTGCGACACACCCTCAGTACTCACACTCTGACAGTGCGACACTCCCTCAGTACTGACTCTCTGACAGTGCGGCACTCCCGCAGTACTGACCTTCTGACAGTGCAGCACTCTCTCAGTACTGTTCCTCTAACAGTGCGGCACTGCCTCAGTCCTGACACATTGGCACTGCGGCACGCCCTCAGTACTAGCCCTCTGACATTGCGGCACTCCCTTCATACTGACCCTCTAACAGTGCGGCACTCCCTCAGTGCTGACCCTCTAACAGTGCGGCACTCCCTCACTACTGACCCTCTAACAGTGCAGCACTCCTTCAGTACTGACCCACTAACAGTGCGGCACTGCCTCAGTAATGACCCTCGAACAGTGCAGTACTCCCTCTGTACTGACCCACTAAGAATGCGGCACGCTCTCAATACTGACACTCCGAGAGTGCAACACTCCCTCAGTACTGACCCTCGAACAGTGCGGCACTCCCTCAATACTGACCGACTGACATTGCGGCATTCCCTCAGTACTGACCCACGAACAGAGCTTGCACGCCGTCAGTACTGACCAACTAACAGTGCGACACTCCCTCAGTACTGACACTTTGACAGTGCGGCACAACCACAGTACTGAGCCTCTCACAGTGCTGCACTCCCTCAGTACTGAGCCACTAACAGTGCAGCACTGCCTTAGTACTAACTCTCTGACAGAGCAACACTCCCTCAGTACTGACCCTCCGACATTGCGGCACTCCCTCAGTACTGACCCACTAAGAGTGCGGCACTCCCTCAGTACTGAACCACTAATAGTGCGGCAGTCCCTCAGTACTGACTCACTGACAGTGCGGCACTCCCTCAGTACTGACCTCTAACAGTGCGGCACTCCCTCAGTACTGACACTGTGGCAGCGCGGCACTCCCTCAGACTCGACCCACTAACAGTGCGGCACTCCCTCAATACTGACCCACTGACAGTGCAGCACTCCCTCAGTACTGTCCCTCTTACAGTGCAGCACTCCCTCAGTACTGCACCACTAATAGTGCGGCAGTCCCTCAGTACTGACACACTCACTGTGTGGCACTCCCTCAGTACTGACCCACTAACAGTGCAGCAATCGTTCAGTACTGAACCTCTCACAGTGCAGCAATCCCTCAGTACTGACACTCTGACAGTGCAGCACTCCCTCAGTACTGACCCTCTGACAGTGCAGCACTCCCTCAACTGACTCTCTAACAGTGCGGCAGGCCCTCAGTACTGACCATCTGACAGTGCGACACTCCCTCAGTACTGACCCTCTAACAGTGCGGCACTCCCTCAGCACTGACACTCTGACAGTGCGGCACTCCCGCAGTACTGACCATCTGACAGTGCGACACTCCCTCAGTACTGACCCTCTAACAGTGCGGCACTCCCTCAGCACTGACACTCTGACAGTGCGGCACTCCCGCAGTACTGACCTTCTGACAGTGCAGCACTCTCTCAGTACTGTTCCTCTAACAGTGCGGCACTGCCTCAGTCCTGACACTTTGGCACTGCGGCACGCCCTCAGTACTAGCCCTCTGACATTGCGGCACTCCCTTCATACTGACCCTCTAACAGTGCGGCACTCCCTCAGTACTGACCCTCTAACAGTGCGGCACTCCCTCACTACTGACCCTCTAACAGTGCAGCACTCCTTCAGTACTGACCCACTAACAGTGCGGCACTGCCTCAGTAATGACCCTCTAACAGTGCAGTACTCCCTCTGTACTGACCCACTAAGAATGCGGCACGCTCTCAATACTGACACTCCGAGAGTGCAACACTCCCTCAGTACTGACCCTCGAACAGTGCGGCACTCCCTCAATACTGACCGACTGACATTGCGGCATTCCCTCAGTACTGACCCACGAACAGAGCTTGCACGCCGTCAGTACTGACCAACTAACAGTGCGACACTCCCTCAGTACTGACACTTTGACAGTGCGGCACAACCACAGTACTGAGCCTCTCACAGTGCTGCACTCCCTCAGTATTGAGCCACTAACAGGGCAGCACTGCCTTAGTACTAACTCTCTGACAGAGCAACACTCCCTCAGTACTGACCCTCCGACATTGCGGCACTCCCTCAGTACTGACCCACTAAGAGTGCGGCGCTCCCTCAGTACTGAACCACTAATAGTGCGGCAGTCCCTCAGTACTGACTCACTGACAGTGCGGCACTCCCTCAGTACTGACCTCTAACAGTGCGGCACTCCCTCAGTACTGACACTGTGGCAGCGCGGCACAACCACAGTACTGAGCCTCTCACAGTGCTGCACTCCCTCAGTATTGAGCCACTAACAGGGCAGCACTGCCTTAGTACTAACTCTCTGACAGAGCAACACTCCCTCAGTACTGACCCTCCGACATTGCGGCACTCCCTCAGTACTGACCCACTAAGAGTGCGGCGCTCCCTCAGTACTGAACCACTAATAGTGCGGCAGTCCCTCAGTACTGACTCACTGACAGTGCGGCACTCCCTCAGTACTGACCTCTAACAGTGCGGCACTCCCTCAGTACTGACACTGTGGCAGCGCGGCACTCCCTCAGACTCGACCCACTAACAGTGCGGCACTCCCTCAATACTGACCCACTGACAGTGCAGCACTCCCTCAGTACTGTCCCTCTTACAGTGCAGCACTCCCTCAGTACTGCACCACTAATAGTGCGGCAGTCCCTCAGTACTGACACACTCACTTTGCGGCACTCCCTCAGTACTGACCCACTAACAGTGCAGCAATCCTTCAGTACTCAACCTCTCACAGTGCAGCAATCCCTCAGTACTGACACTCTGACAGTGCAGCACTCCCTCAGTACTGACCCTCTGACAGTGCAGCACTCCCTCAACTGACTCTCTAACAGTGCGGCAGGCCCTCAGTACTGACCATCTGACAGTGCGACACTCCCTCAGTACTGACCCTCTAACAGTGCGGCACTCCCTCAGTACTGACCCTCTAAAAGTGCAGCACTCCCTCAACTGACTCTCTAACAGTGCGGCAGGCCCTCAGTACTGACCATCTGACAGTGCGACACTCCCTCAGTACTGACCCTCTAACAGTGCGGCACTCCCTCAGCACTGACACTCTGACAGTGCGGCAATCCCTCAGTACTGACCCACTATCAGTGCGGCACTCCCTCAGTATTGACCCACTGACATTGCAGCAGTCCCTCAGTCCTGACCCTCTGACAGTGCAGCAGTCCCTCAGTACTAACCCAGTAACAATGTGGCACTCCCTCAGTATGGACACACTGACCGTGCAGCACTCCCACAGTACTGACCCTCCAACAGTGCGGCACTCCCTCAGTCCTGACACTCTGACAGAGCTGCACTCCCTCTTTACTGACCCTCTGTCAGTGCGGCACTCGCTCAGTACTGACCCACTAACAGAGCGGCACTCCCTCAGTACTGACCAACTAACTGTGCGGCACTCCCTCAATACTGACACTCCGACAGTGCAGCAGTCTCTCAGTATTGACCCTCCTAGAGTGCGACACACCCTCAGTACTCACACTCTGACAGTGCGACACTCCCTCAGTACTGACTGTCTGACAGTGCGGCACTCCAGCAGTACTGACCTTCTGACAGTGCAGCACTCTCTCAGTCCTGATCCTCTAACAGTGCGGCACTGCCTCAGTCCTGACACTTTGGCACTGCGGCACGCCCTCAGTACTAACCCTCTGACAATGCGGCACTCCCTTCGTACTGACCCTCTAACAGTGCAGCACTCCCTCAGTACTGACCCTCTAACAGTGCGGCACTCCCTCAGTACTGACCCTCTAACAGTGCAGCACTCCTTCAGTACTGACCCACTAACAGTGCGGCACTCCCTCAGTAATGACCCTCTAACAGTGCAGTACTCCCTCTGTACTGACCCACTAAGAATGCGGCACGCTCTCAATACTGACACTCCGAGAGTGCAACACTCCCTCAGTACTGACCCTCGAACAGTGCGGCACTCCCTCAATACTGACCGTCTGACATTGCGGCATTCCCTCAGTACTGACCCACGAACAGAGCTTGCACGCCGTCAGTACTGACCAACTAACAGTGCGACACTCCCTCAGTACTGACACTTTGACAGTGCGGCACACCCACAGTTCTGAGCCTCTAACAGTGCAGCACTGCCTCAGTACTGACTCTCTGACAGAGCAACACTCCCTCAGTACTGACCCTCCGACAGTGCGGCACTCCCTCAGTACTGACCCACTAAGAGTGCGGCACTCCCTCAATTCTGACACTCCGACAGTGCAGCGGTCCCTCAGTATTGACCCTCCTACAGTGCGACACTCCCTCAGTGCCGACCCTCTAACAGTGTGACACTCTCTCAGTGCTGAATATCTGAGTGCAGCACTCCCTCAGTACTGACCCTCTAACAGTGCAGCACTCCTTCAGAACTGACCCACTAACAGTGCGGCACTCCCTCAGTACTGACCCTCTAACAGTGCAGTACTCCCTCAGTACTGACCCACAGACTGTGCAACACTCACTCAGTACTGACACACTGGCAGTGTGGCACTCTCTCAGTACTGACACTTTGACACTGCGGCACGCCCTCTGTACTGACCCTCTGACAGTGCGGCACGCCCTCAGTACTGACCCTTTAACAGTGCGTCACTCCTTCAGTCCTGCCCCTCTGACAGTGCGACACTCCCTCAGTTCTGACACTTTGACACTGCGGCACGGCCTCAGTACTGAAACTCTGACAATGCGGCACTCCCTTAGTACTGACCCTCCAACAGTGCGGCACTCCCTCAGCACTGAAACTCTGACATTGCGGCACTCCCTCAGTACTGACCCTATAACAGTGCAGCACTCCATCTGTACTGACCCACTTGGAGTGCGGCACTCCCTCATTACTGACACTCTGACAGTTCAGCACTGCCTCAGTACTGTCACTTTAACAGTGCGGCACTGCCTCAGTACTGAAACTCTGACAGTGCGGCACTCCCTCAGTACTGACCCACTGACACTGCAGCACTCCCTCAGTACGGACCCTCCAACAGTGCGGCACTCCCTCAGTACTGACACTCTGGCAGTGCTTCACTCCCTCAGTACTGACCCTCTAACAGTGCAGCACTCCCTCAGTACAGACCCACGAACAGAGCTAGCACTCCCTCAGTACTGACCCACTAACGGCGCGGCACTCCCTCAGTACTGACCCTCGAACAGTGCAGTACTCCCTCAGTACTGACCCACCAAGAATACGGCACCCCCTCAATACTGACACTCCGACAGTACAACACTCCCTCAGTACCGACCCTCTAACAGTGCAGCACTCCCTCAATACTGACCGTCTGACATTGCGGCATTCCCTCAGTACTGACCCATGAACAGACCTTGCACGCCGTCAGTACTGACCAACTAAAAGTGCGACACTCCCTCAGTACTGACACTTTGACAGTGCGGCACACCCTCAGTACTGAGCCTCTAACAGTGCTGCACCCCCTCAGTACTGAGCCACTAACAGTGCAGCACTGCCTCAGTACTGACACTCTGACAGTGCAGCACTCCCTCAGTAATGACTCTCTGACAGTGCAGCACTCCCTCAGTACTGTCCCTCCGACAGTGCGGCTCTCCCTCAGTACTGACCCACTAAGAGTGCGGCACTCCCTCAATTCTGACACTCCGACAGTGCGGCTGTCCCTCAGTATTGACCCTCCTACAGTGCGACACTCCCTCAGTGCCGACCCTCTAACAGTGCGGCACTCACTCAGCACTGACCCACTAACAGGGCGGCACTCCCTCAGTACTGATCCTCTGACAGGGCGACACACCCTCAGTACTGACCCCTAAAAGTGCGGCACTCCCTCAGTACTGACCCACTCACAGTGCGGCACTCCCTGAGTACTGACATTCTGACAGTGCGACATTCCATCAGTACTGACCGTCTAACAGTGCAGCACTCCCTCAGTACTGACCCACAGACTGTGCAACACTCACTCAGTAGTGACACTCTGGCAGTGTGGCACTCTCTCAGTACTGACAATTTGACACTGCGGCACGCCCTCTGTACTGACCCTCTGACAGTGCGGCACGCCTTCAGTACTGACCCATTAACAGTGCGGCACTCCCTCAGTCCTGACCGTCTGACAGTGCGACACTCCCTCAGTTCTGACACGTTGACACTGCGGCACGCCCTCAGTAATGAAACTCTGACAATGCGGCACTCCCTTAGGACTGACCCTCTAACAGTGCGGCACTCCCTCAGTACTAAAACTGACAGTGCGGCACTCCCTCAGTACTGACCCTCAAACAGTGCAGCACTCCATCTGTACTGACCCACTTGGAGTGCGGCACTCCCTCATTACTGACACTCTGACAGTGCGGCACGCCCTCAGTACTGACCCTCATACAGTGCAGCACTCCATCAGTACTGACCAACTAACAGAGCGACACTCCCTCAGTACTGACCCACTGACACTGCAGCGGTCCCTCAGTACGGACCCACGAACAGAGCTTGCACTCCGTCAGTGCTGACCATCTAACAGTACGACACTCCCTCAGGACTGACACTTTGACAGTGCGGCACACCCTCAGTACTGAGCATCTGACAGTGCTGCACACCCTCAGTACTGAACCACAAATAGTGCGGCACTGCCTCAGTGCTGACACTCTGACAGTGCAGCACTCCCTCAGTACTGACTCTCTGACAGTGCAGCACCTCCTCAGTACTGACCCTCCGACAGTGCGGCACTCCCACAGCACTGACCCACTAAGAGTGCGGCACTCCCTCAATTCTGACACTCCGACAGTGCAGCACTCCCTCAGTACTGACTCTCTGACAGTGCAGCACCTCCTCAGTACTGACCCTCCGACAGTGTGGCACTCAAGCAGTACTGACCCACTAAGAGTGCGGCACTCCCTCAATTCTGACTCTCCGACAGTGCAGCACTCCCTCAGTACTGACACTCGAACGGTGCGGCACTCCATCAGTACTGACCCTCTAACAGTGCGGCACTCCCTCAGTACCGACACTCTGACAGTGCAGCACTCCATCTGTACTGACCCTCTGACTGTGCGACAATCCCTCAGTACTGACCCACTGACACTGCAGCAGTCCCTCAGTACGGACCCTCCAACAGTGCGGCACTCGCTCAGGACTGACACTCTGACAGTGCTGCACTCCCTCAGAACTGACCCTCTAACACTGCAGCACTCCCTCAGTACTGACCCACGAACAGAGCTTGCACTCCGTCAGTACTGACCATCTAACAGTACGACACTCCCTCAGGACTGACACTTTGACAGTGCGGCACACCCTCAGTACTAAGCATCTGACAGTGCTGCACACCCTCAGTACTAAACCACAAATAGTGCGGCACTGCCTCAGTGCTGACCCACAGACTGTGCAACACTCACTCAGTACTGACACACTGGCAGTGTGGCACTCTCTCAGTACTGCCACTGTGACACTGCGGCACGCCCTCTGTACTGACCCTCTGACAGTGCGGCACGCCCTCAGTACTGACCCTTTAACAGTGCGTCACTCCTTCAGTCCTGCCCCTCTGACAGTGCGACACTCCCTCAGTTCTGACACTTTGACACTGCGGCACGGCCTCAGTACTGAAACTCTGACAATGCGGCACTCCCTTAGTACTGACCCTCCAACAGTGCGGCACTCCCTCAGCACTGAAACTCTGACATTGCGGCACTCCCTCAGTACTGACCCTATAACAGTGCAGCACTCCATCTGTACTGACCCACTTGGAGTGCGGCACTCCCTCATTACTGACACTCTGACAGTTCAGCACTGCCTCAGTACTGACACTTTAACAGTGCGGCACTGCCTCAGTACTGAAACTCTGACAGTGCGGCACTACCTCAGTACTGACCCACTAACAGTGCGGCACTCCCTCAGTACTGACCCACTGACACTGCAGCACTCCCTCAGTACGGACCCTCCAACAGTGCGGCACTCCCTCAGTACTGACACTCTGGCAGTGCTTCACTCCCTCAGTACTGATCCTCTAACAGTGCAGCACTCCCTCAGTACTGACCCTCGAACAGTGCAGTACTCCCTCAGTACTGACCCACCAAGAATACGGCACCCCCTCAATACTGACACTCCGACAGTACAACATTCCCTCAGTACCGACCCTCTAACAGTGCAGCACTCCCTCAATACTGACCGTCTGACATTGCGGCATTCCCTCAGTACTGACCCACGAACAGACCTTGCACGCCGTCAGTACTGACCAACTAAAAGTGCGACACTCCCTCAGTACTGACACTTTGACAGTGCGGCACACCCTCAGTACTGAGCCTCTAACAGTGCTGCACCCCCTCAGTACTGAGCCACTAACAGTGCAGCACTGCCTCAGTACTGACACTCTGACAGTGCAGCACTCCCTCAGTAATGACTCTCTGACAGTGCAGCACTCCCTCAGTACTGACCCTCCGACAGTGCGGCACTCCCTCAGTACTGACCCACTAAGAGTGCGGCACTCCCTCAATTCTGACACTCCGACAGTGCGGCTGTCCCTCAGTATTGACCCTCCTACAGTGCGACACTCCCTCAGTGCCGACCCTCTAACAGTGCGGCACTCACTCAGCACTGACCCACTAACAGGGCGGCACTCCCTCAGTACTGATCCTCTGACAGGGCGACACACCCTCAGTACTGACCCCCTAAAAGTGCGGCACTCCCTCAGTACTGACCCACTCACAGTGCGGCACTCCCTGAGTACTGACATTGTGACAGTGCGGCACTCCATCAGTACTGACCGTCTAACAGTGCAGCACTCCCTCAGTACTGACCCACAGACTGTGCAACACTCACTCAGTAGTGACACTCTGGCAGTGTGGCACTCTCTCAGTACTGACAATTTGACACTGCGGCACGCCCTCTGTACTGACCCTCTGACAGTGCGGCACGCCTTCAGTACTGACCCATTAAAAGTGCGGCACTCCCTCAGTACTGACCCACTGACACTGCAGCAGTCCCTCAGTACGGACCCACGAACAGAGCTTGCACTCCGTCAGTGCTGACCATCTAACAGTACGACACTCCCTCAGGACTGACACTTTGACATTGCGGCACACCCTCAGTACTGAGCATCTGACAGTGCTGCACACCCTCAGTAATGAACCACAAATAGTGCGGCACTGCCTCAGTGCTGACACTCTGACAGTGCAGCACTCCCTCAGTACTGACTCTCTGACAGTGCAGCACCTCCTCAGTACTGACCCTCCGACAGTGCGGCACTCCCACAGCACTGACCCACTAAGAGTGCGACACTCCCTCAATTCTGACACTCCGACAGTGCAGCACTCCCTCAGTACTGACTCTGACAGTGCAGCACCTCCTCAGTACTGACCCTCCGACAGTGCGGCACTCCCGCAGTACTGACCCACTAAGAGTGCGGCACTCCCTCAATTCTGAAACTCCGACAGTGCAGCACTCCCTCAGTACTGACTCTCTAACGGTGCGGCACTCCATCAGTACTGACCCTCTAACAGTGCGGCACTCCCTCAGTACCGACACTCTGACAGTGCAGCACTCCATCTGTACTGACCCTCTGACTGTGCGACAATCCCTCAGTACTGACCCACTAACAGTGCGGCACTCCCTCAGCACTGACCCACTGACACTGCAGCAGTCCCTCAGTACGGACCCTCCAACAGTGCGGCACTCGCTCAGTACTGACACTCTGACAGTGCTGCACTCCCTCAGTACTGACCCTCTAACACTGCGGCACTCCCTCATTACTGAAACTCTGACAGTGCGGCACGCCCTCAGTACTGACCCTCTAACAGTGCAGAACTCCATCAGTACTGACCAACTAACAGAGCGACACTCCCTCAGTACTGACACTCTGACAGTTCAGCACTCCCTCAGTACTGACCCACTTACAGTGCGGCACTCCCTCAGTACTGACCCACTGACACTGCAGCAGTCCATCAGTACGGACCCTCCAACAGTGCGGCACTCCCTCAGTACTGACACTCTGACAGTGCTGCACTCCCTCAGTACTGACCCTCTAACACTGCAGCACTCCCTCAGTACTGACCCACGAACAGAGCTTGCACTCCGTCAGTACTGACCATCTAACAGTACGACACTCCCTTAGGACTGACACTTTGACAGTGCGGCACACCCTCAGTACTGAGCATCTGACAGTGCTGCACACCCTCAGTACTGAACCACAAATAGTGCGGCACTGCCTCAGTGCTGACACTCTGACAGTGCAGCACTCCCTCAGTACTGACTCTCTGACAGTGCAGCACCTCCTCAGTACTGACCCTCCGACAGTGCGGCACTCCCACAGCACTGACCCACTAAGAGTGCGGCACTCCCTCAATTCTGACACTCCGACAGTGCAGCACTCCCTCAGTACTGACTCTCTGACAGTGCAGCACCTCCTCAGTACTGACCCTCCGACAGTGCGGCACTCCCGCAGTACTGACCCACTAAGAGTGCGGCACTCCCTCAATTCTGACTCTCCGACAGTGCAGCACTCCCTCAGTACTGACACTCGAACGGTGCGGCACTCCATCAGTACTGACCCTCTAACAGTGCGGCACTCCCTCAGTACCGACACTCTGACAGTGCCGCACTCCATCTGTACTGACCCTCTGACTGTGCGACAATCCCTCAGTACTGACCCACTGACACTGCAGCAGTCCCTCAGTACGGACCCTCCAACAGTGCGGCACTCGCTCAGGACTGACACTCTGACAGTGCTGCACTCCCTCAGAACTGACCCTCTAACACTGCAGCACTCCCTCAGTACTGACCCACGAACAGAGCTTGCACTCCGTCAGTACTGACCATCTAACAGTACGACACTCCCTTAGGACTGACACTTTGACAGTGCGGCACACCCTCAGTACTGAGCATCTGACAGTGCTGCACACCCTCAGTACTGAACCACAAATAGTGCGGCACTGCCTCAGTGCTGACACTCTGACAGTGCAGCACTCCCTCAGTACTGACTCTCTGACAGTGCAGCACCTCCTCAGTACTGACCCTCCGACAGTGCGGCACTCCCACAGCACTGACCCACTAAGAGTGCGGCACTCCCTCAATTCTGACACTCCGACAGTGCAGCACTCCCTCAGTACTGACTCTCTGACAGTGCAGCACCTCCTCAGTACTGACCCTCCGACAGTGCGGCACTCCCGCAGTACTGACCCACTAAGAGTGCGGCACTCCCTCAATTCTGACTCTCCGACAGTGCAGCGCTCCCTCAGTACTGACACTCGAACGGTGCGGCACTCCATCAGTACTGACCCTCTAACAGTGCGGCACTCCCTCAGTACCGACACTCTGACAGTGCAGCACTCCATCTGTACTGACCCTCTGACTGTGCGACAATCCCTCAGTACTGACCCACTGACACTGCAGCAGTCCCTCAGTACGGACCCTCCAACAGTGCGGCACTCGCTCAGGACTGACACTCTGACAGTGCTGCACTCCCTCAGAACTGACCCTCTAACACTGCAGCACTCCCTCAGTACTGACCCACGAACAGAGCTTGCACTCCGTCAGTACTGACCATCTAACAGTACGACACTCCCTCAGGACTGACACTTTGACAGTGCGGCACACCCTCAGTACTAAGCATCTGACAGTGCTGCACACCCTCAGTACTAAACCACAAATAGTGCGGCACTGCCTCAGTGCTGACACTCTGACAGTGCAGCACTCCCTCAGTACTGACTCTCTGACAGTGCAGCACCTCCTCAGTACTGACCCTCCGACAGTGCGGCACTCCTTCAGTACTGACCCACTAAGAGTGCGGCACTCCCTCAATTCTGACACTCCGACAGTGCAGCACTCCCTCAGTACTGACTCTCTAACGGTGCGGCACTCCCTCAGTACTGACCCTCTAACAGTGCGGCACTCCCTCAGTACCGACACTCTGACAGTGCAGCACTCCATCTGTACAGACCCTCTGACTGTGTGACAATCCCTCAGTACTGTCCCTGGAACAGTGAGGCACTACCTCAGTACTGACACTCTGACAGTGCGGCACTCCCTCAGTCTTGACCCACTGACAGTGCAGCACTCCTTCAGCACTGACCCACGAACAGTTCGGCACTACCTCAGTACTGACACTCTGTCAGTGCGGCACTCCCTCATTACTGACCCTCTGACAGTGCAGGACTCCCTCAGTACTGACCCACTAACAGTGCGGCACTCCCTCAGTACTGACCCTCTGACAGTGCAGCACTCCTTCAGCACTGACCCACGAACAGTTCGGCACTCCCTCAGTACTGACACTCTGACAGTGCGGCACTCCCTCATTACTGACCCTCTGACAGTGCAGGACTCCCTCAGTACTGACCCACTAACAGTGCGGCACTCCCTCAGTACTGACCATCTGACAGTTCGACACTCCCTCAGCACTGACACTTTGACAGTGCGACACTCCCTCAGTACTGACCCTCTGACAGTGCAGCACTCCCTCAGTGCTGTCCCTCTGACAGTGCGGCCGTCCCTCATTACTGATCCTTTGACAGTGCAACACTCGCTCAGTAGTGACCCTTTCACAGAGCTGCACTCCCTCAGTACTGACCCGTGACAGTGCAGCAGTCCCTCAGTGCTGACCATCTGACAGTGCAGCACTCCCTCAGTACTGACCTTCTGACAGTGCAGCACTCCCTCAGTACTGACCTTCTGACAGTGAGGCACTCCCACAGTACTGACCCACTAAGAGTGCGGCATTCCCTCAATTCTGACACTCCGACAGTGCAGCACTCCCTCAGTACTGACTCTCTGACAGTGCAGCACCTCCTCAGTACTGACCCTCCGACAGTGCGGCACTCCCGCAGTACTGACACACTAAGAGTGCGGCACTCCCTCAATTCTGACACTCCGACAGTGCAGCACTCCCTCAGTACTGACCCTCAAACAGTGCGGCACAACCTCAGTACTGATCCTCTGACAGGGCGACACACCCTCAGTACTGACTCCCTAAAAGTGCGGCACTCCCTCAGTACTGACCCACTCACAGTGCGGCACTCCCTGAGTACTGACATTCTGACAGTGCAGCACTCCCTCAGTACTGACCCACAGACTGTGCAACACTCACTCAGTAGTGACACTCTGGCAGTGTGGCACTCTCTCAGTACTGACAATTTAACACTGCGGCACGCCCTCTGTACTGACCCTCTGACAGTGCGGCACGCCTTCAGTACTGACCCATTAACAGTGCGGCACTCCCTCAGTCCTGACCGTCTGACAGTGCGACACTCCCTCAGTTCTGACACGTTGACACTGCGGCACGCCCTCAGTAATGAAACTCTGACAATGCGGCACTCCCTTAGTACTGACCCTCTAACAGTGCGGCACTCCCTCAGTACTAAAACTCTGACAGTGCGGCACTCCCTCAGTACTGACCCTCAAACAGTGCAGCACTCCATCTGTACTGACCCACTTGGAGTGCGGCACTCCCTCATTACTGACCAACTAACAGAGCGACACGCCCTCAGTACTGACACTCTGACAGTACAGCACTGCCTCAGTACTGACACTCTAACAGTGCGGCACTACCTCAGTACTGAAACTCTGGCAGTGCGGCACTCCCTCAGTACTGACCCACTAACAGTGCGGCACTCCCTCAGTACTGACCCACTGACACTGCAGCAGTCCCTCAGTACGGACCCAAGAACAGAGCTTGCACTCCGTCAGTGCTGACCATCTAACAGTACGACACTCCCTCAGGACTGACACTTTGACAGTGCGGCACACCCTCAGTACTGAGCATCTGACAGTGCTGCACACCCTCAGTACTGAACCACAAATAGTGCGGCACTGCCTCAGTGCTGACACTCTGACAGTGCAGCACTCCCTCAGTACTGACTCTCTGACAGTGCAGCACCTCCTCAGTACTGACCCTCCGACAGTGCGGCACTCCCACAGCACTGACCCACTAAGAGTGCGGCACTCCCTCAATTCTGACACTCCGACAGTGCAGCACTCCCTCAGTACTGACTCTCTGACAGTGCAGCACCTCCTCAGTACTGACCCTTCGACAGTGCGGCACTCCCGCAGTACTGACCCACTAAGAGTGCGGCACTCCCTCAATTCTGAAACTCCGACAGTGCAGCACTCCCTCAGTACTGACCTTCTAACGGTGCGGCACTTCATCAGTACTGACCCTCTAACAGTGCGGCACTCCCTCAGTACCGACACTCTGACAGTGCAGCACTCCATCTGTACTGACCCTCTGACTGTGCGACAATCCCTCAGTACTGACCCACTACAGTGCGGCACTCCCTCAGCACTGACCCACTGACACTGCAGCAGTCCCTCAGTACGGACCCTCCAACAGTGCGGCACTCGCTCAGTACTGACACTCTGACAGTGCTGCACTCCCTCAGTACTGACCCTCTAACACTGCGGCACTCCCTCATTACTGACACTCTGACAGTGCGGCACGCCCTCAGTACTGACCCTCTAACAGTGCAGAACTCCATCAGTACTGACCATCTAACAGAGCGACACTCCCTCAGTACTGACACTCTGACAGTTCAGCACTGCCTCAGTACTGACACTCTAACAGTGCGGCACTACCTCAGTACTGAAACTCTGACAGTGCGGCACTCCCTCAGTACTGACCCACTAACAGTGCGGCACTCCCTCATTACTGACACACTGACACTGCAGCAGTCCATCAGTACGGACCCTCCAACAGTGCGGCACTCCCTCAGTACTGACACTCTGACAGTGCTGCACTCCCTCAGTACTGACCCTCTAACACTGCAGCACTCCCTCAGTACTGACCCACGAACAGAGCTTGCACTCCGTCAGTACTGACCATCTAACAGTACGACACTCCCTTAGGACTGACACTTTGACAGTGCGGCACACCCTCAGTACTGAGCATCTGACAGTGCTGCACACCCTCAGTACTGAACCGCAAATAGTGCGGCACTGCCTCAGTGCTGACACTCTGACAGTGCAGCACTCCCTCAGTACTGACTCTCTGACAGTGCAGCACCTCCTCAGTACTGACCCTCCGACAGTGCGGCACTCCCACAGCACTAACCCACTAAGAGTGCGGCACTCCCTCAATTCTGACACTCCGACAGTGCAGCACTCCCTCAGTACTGACTCTCTGACAGTGCAGCACCTCCTCAGTACTGACCCTCCGACAGTGCGGCACTCCCGCAGTACTGACCCACTAAGAGTGCGGCACTCCCTCAATTCTGACTCTCCGACAGTGCAGCACTCCCTCAGTACTGACACTCGAACGGTGCGGCACTCCATCAGTACTGACCCTCTAACAGTGCGGCACTCCCTCAGTACCGACACTCTGACAGTGCAGCACTCCATCTGTACTGACCCTCTGACTGTGCGACAATCCCTCAGTACTGACCCAATGACACTGCAGCAGTCCATCAGTACGGACCCTCCAACAGTGCGGCACTCGCTCAGGACTGACACTCTGACAGTGCTGCACTCCCTCAGAACTGACCCTCTAACACTGCAGCACTCCCTCAGTACTGACCCACGAACAGAGCTTGCACTCCGTCAGTACTGACCATCTAACAGTACGACACTCCCTCAGGACTGACACTTTGACAGTGCGGCACACCCTCAGTACTAAGCATCTGACTGTGCTGCACACCCTCAGTACTAAACCACAAATAGTGCGGCACTGCCTCAGTGCTGACACTCTGACAGTGCAGCACTCCCTCAGTACTGACTCTCTGACAGTACAGCACCTCCTCAGTACTGACCCTCCGACAGTGCGGCACTCCTTCAGTACTGACCCACTAAGAGTGCGGCACTCCCTCAATTCTGACACTCCGACAGTGCAGCACTCCCTCAGTACTGACTCTCTAACGGTGCGGCACTCCCTCAGTACTGACCCTCTAACAGTGAGGCACTCCCTCAGTACCGACACTCTGACAGTGCAGCACTCCATCTGTACAGACCCTCTGACTGTGCGACAATCCCTCAGTACTGTCCCTGGAACAGTGAGGCACTACCTCAGTACTGACACTCTGACAGTGCGGCACTCCCTCAGTATTGACCCACCGACAGTGCAGCACTCCTTCAGCACTGACCCACGAACAGTTCGGCACTACCTCAGTACTGACACTCTGTCAGTGCGGCACTCCCTCATTACTGACCCTCTGACAGTGCAGGACTCCCTCAGTACTGACCCACTAACAGTGCGGCACTCCCTCAGTACTGACCCTCTGACAGTGCAGCACTCCTTCAGCACTGACCCACGAACAGTTCGGCACTCCCTCAGTACTGACACTCTGACAGTGCGGCACTCCCTCATTACTGACCCTCTGACAGTGCAGGAC
Organism: Heterodontus francisci; assembly: GCF_036365525.1. Classification (NCBI taxonomy): domain Eukaryota; kingdom Metazoa; phylum Chordata; class Chondrichthyes; order Heterodontiformes; family Heterodontidae; genus Heterodontus; species Heterodontus francisci. Next base: position 38,098,806 of record NC_090398.1, read on the forward strand.
TCCCTCAGTACTGACCCACTAACAGTGCGGCACTCCCTCAGTACTGACCCTCTGACAGTTCGACACTCCCTCAGCACTGACACTTTGACAGTGCGACACTCCCTCAGTACTGACCCTCTGACAGTGCAGCACTCCCTCAGTGCTGTCCCTCTGACAGTGCGGCCCTCCCTCATTACTGATCCTTTGACAGTGCAACACTCGCTCAGTAGTGACCCTTTCACAGAGCGGCACTCCCTCTGTTCTGACCCTCTAACAGTGCGGCACTCCCTCATTACTGCACACTGACAGTGCAGCACTCCCTCAGTACTGACCCGTGACAGTGCAGCAGTCCCTCAGTGCTGACCATCTGACAGTGCAGCACTCCCTCAGTACTGACCTTCTGACAGTGCAGCACTCCCTCAGTACTGACCCTCCGACAGTGCGGCACTCCCGCAGTACTGACACACTAAGAGTGCGGCACTCCCTCAATTCTGACACTCCGACAGTGCAGCACTCCCTCAGTACTGACCCTCAAAGAGTGCGGCACAACCTCAGTACTGATCCTCTGACAGGGCGACACACCCTCAGTACTGACTCCCTAAAAGTGCGGCACTCCCTCAGTACTGACCCACTCACAGTGCGGCACTCCCTGAGTACTGACATTCTGACAGTGCAGCACTCCCTCAGTACTGACCCACAGACTGTGCAACACTCACTCAGTAGTGACACTCTGGCAGTGTGGCACTCTCTCAGTACTGACAATTTAACACTGCGGCACGCCCTCTGTACTGACCCTCTGACAGTGCGGCACGCCTTCAGTACTGACCCATTAACAGTGCGGCACTCCCTCAGTCCTGACCGTCTGACAGTGCGACACTCCCTCAGTTCTGACACGTTGACACTGCGGCACGCCCTCAGTAATGAAACTCTGACAATGCGGCACTCCCTTAGTACTGACCCTCTAACAGTGCGGCACTCCCTCAGTACTAAAACTCTGACAGTGCGGCACTCCCTCAGTACTGACCCTCAAACAGTGCAGCACTCCATCTGTACTGACCCACTTGGAGTGCGGCACTCCCTCATTACTGACCAACTAACAGAGCGACACGCCCTCAGTACTGACACTCTGACAGTACAGCACTGCCTCAGTACTGACACTCTAACAGTGCGGCACTACCTCAGTACTGAAACTCTGGCAGTGCGGCACTCCCTCAGTACTGACCCACTAACAGTGCGGCACTCCCTCAGTACTGACCCACTGACACTGCAGCAGTCCCTCAGTACGGACCCAAGAACAGAGCTTGCACTCCGTCAGTGCTGACCATCTAACAGTACGACACTCCCTCAGGACTGACACTTTGACAGTGCGGCACACCCTCAGTACTGAGCATCTGACAGTGCTGCACACCCTCAGTACTGAACCACAAATAGTGCGGCACTGCCTCAGTGCTGACACTCTGACAGTGCAGCACTCCCTCAGTACTGACTCTCTGACAGTGCAGCACCTCCTCAGTACTGACCCTCCGACAGTGCGGCACTCCCACAGCACTGACCCACTAAGAGTGCGGCACTCCCTCAATTCTGACACTCCGACAGTGCAGCACTCCCTCAGTACTGACTCTCTGACAGTGCAGCACCTCCTCAGTACTGACCCTTCGACAGTGCGGCACTCCCGCAGTACTGACCCACTAAGAGTGCGGCACTCCCTCAATTCTGAAACTCCGACAGTGCAGCACTCCCTCAGTACTGACTCTCTAACGGTGCGGCACTTCATCAGTACTGACCCTCTAACAGTGCGGCACTCCCTCAGTACCGACACTCTGACAGTGCAGCACTCCATCTGTACTGACCCTCTGACTGTGCGACAATCCCTCAGTACTGACCCACTACAGTGCGGCACTCCCTCAGCACTGACCCACTGACACTGCAGCAGTCCCTCAGTACGGACCCTCCAACAGTGCGGCACTCGCTCAGTACTGACACTCTGACAGTGCTGCACTCCCTCAGTACTGACCCTCTAACACTGCGGCACTCCCTCATTACTGACACTCTGACAGTGCGGCACGCCCTCAGTACTGACCCTCTAACAGTGCAGAACTCCATCAGTACTGACCATCTAACAGAGCGACACTCCCTCAGTACTGACACTCTGACAGTTCAGCACTGCCTCAGTACTGACACTCTAACAGTGCGGCACTACCTCAGTACTGAAACTCTGACAGTGCGGCACTCCCTCAGTACTGACCCACTAACAGTGCGGCACTCCCTCATTACTGACACACTGACACTGCAGCAGTCCATCAGTACGGACCCTCCAACAGTGCGGCACTCCCTCAGTACTGACACTCTGACAGTGCTGCACTCCCTCAGTACTGACCCTCTAACACTGCAGCACTCCCTCAGTACTGACCCACGAACAGAGCTTGCACTCCGTCAGTACTGACCATCTAACAGTACGACACTCCCTTAGGACTGACACTTTGACAGTGCGGCACACCCTCAGTACTGAGCATCTGACAGTGCTGCACACCCTCAGTACTGAACCGCAAATAGTGCGGCACTGCCTCAGTGCTGACACTCTGACAGTGCAGCACTCCCTCAGTACTGACTCTCTGACAGTGCAGCACCTCCTCAGTACTGACCCTCCGACAGTGCGGCACTCCCACAGCACTAACCCACTAAGAGTGCGGCACTCCCTCAATTCTGACACTCCGACAGTGCAGCACTCCCTCAGTACTGACTCTCTGACAGTGCAGCACCTCCTCAGTACTGACCCTCCGACAGTGCGGCACTCCCGCAGTACTGACCCACTAAGAGTGCGGCACTCCCTCAATTCTGACTCTCCGACAGTGCAGCACTCCCTCAGTACTGACACTCGAACGGTGCGGCACTCCATCAGTACTGACCCTCTAACAGTGCGGCACTCCCTCAGTACCGACACTCTGACAGTGCAGCACTCCATCTTTACTGACCCTCTGACTGTGCGACAATCCCTCAGTACTGACCCAATGACACTGCAGCAGTCCATCAGTACGGACCCTCCAACAGTGCGGCACTCGCTCAGGACTGACACTCTGACAGTGCTGCACTCCCTCAGAACTGACCCTCTAACACTGCAGCACTCCCTCAGTACTGACCCACGAACAGAGCTTGCACTCCGTCAGTACTGACCATCTAACAGTACGACACTCCCTCAGGACTGACACTTTGACAGTGCGGCACACCCTCAGTACTAAGCATCTGACAGTGCTGCACACCCTCAGTACTAAACCACAAATAGTGCGGCACTGCCTCAGTGCTGACACTCTGACAGTGCAGCACTCCCTCAGTACTGACTCTCTGACAGTACAGCACCTCCTCAGTACTGACCCTCCGACAGTGCGGCACTCCTTCAGTACTGACCCACTAAGAGTGCGGCACTCCCTCAATTCTGACACTCCGACAGTGCAGCACTCCCTCAGTACTGACTCTCTAACGGTGCGGCACTCCCTCAGTACTGACCCTCTAACAGTGAGGCACTCCCTCAGTACCGACACTCTGACAGTGCAGCACTCCATCTGTACAGACCCTCTGACTGTGCGACAATCCCTCAGTACTGTCCCTGGAACAGTGAGGCACTACCTCAGTACTGACACTCTGACAGTGCGGCACTCCCTCAGTATTGACCCACCGACAGTGCAGCACTCCTTCAGCACTGACCCACGAACAGTTCGGCACTACCTCAGTACTGACACTCTGTCAGTGCGGCACTCCCTCATTACTGACCCTCTGACAGTGCAGGACTCCCTCAGTACTGACCCACTAACAGTGCGGCACTCCCTCAGTACTGACCCTCTGACAGTGCAGCACTCCTTCAGCACTGACCCACGAACAGTTCGGCACTCCCTCAGTACTGACACTCTGACAGTGCGGCACTCCCTCATTACTGACCCTCTGACAGTGCAGGACTCCCTCAGTACTGACCCACTAACAGTGCGGCACTCCCTCAGTACTGACCCTCTGACAGTTCGACACTCCCTCAGCACTGACACTTTGACAGTGCGACACTCCCTCAGTACTGACCCTCTGACAGTGCAGCACTCCCTCAGTGCTGTCCCTCTGACAGTGCGGCCCTCCCTCATTACTGATCCTTTGACAGTGCAACACTCGCTCAGTAGTGACCCTTTCACAGAGCGGCACTCCCTCTGTTCTGACCCTCTAACAGTGCGGCACTCCCTCATTACTGCACACTGACAGTGCAGCACTCCCTCAGTACTGACCCGTGACAGTGCAGCAGTCCCTCAGTGCTGACCATCTGACAGTGCAGCACTCCCTCAGTACTGACCTTCTGACAGTGCAGCACTCCCTCAGTACTGACCTTCTGACAGTGCAGCACTCCCTCAGTACTGACCTTCTGACAGTGAGGCACTCCCACAGTACTGACCCACTAAGAGTGCGGCATTCCCTCAATTCTGACACTCCGACAGTGCAGCACTCCCTCAGTACTGACTCTCTGACAGTGCAGCACCTCATCAGTACTGACCCTCCGACAGTGCGGCACTCCTTCAGTACTGACCCACTAAGAGTGCGGCACTCCCTCAATTCTGACACTCCGACAGTGCAGCACTCCCTCAGTACTGACTCTCCAACGGTGCGGCACTCCCTCAGTACTGACCCTCTAACAGTGCGGCACTCCCTCAGTACCGACACTCTGACAGTGCAGCACTCCATCTGTACAGACCCTCTGACTGTGCGACTTTCCCTCAGTACTGTCCCTCTAACAGTGAGGCACTACCTCAGTACTGAGACTCTGACAGTGCGGCACTCCCTCAGTATTGACCCACTGACAGTGAGGCACTACCTCAGTACTGACACTCTGACAGTGAGGCACTACCTCAGTACTGACACTCTGTCAGTGCGGCACTCCCTCATTACTGACCCTCTGACAGTGCAGGACTCCCTCAGTACTGACCCACTAACATTGCGGCACTCCCTCAGTATTGACCCTCTGACAGTGCAGCACTCCTTCAGCACTGACCCACGAACAGTTCGGCACTCCCTCAGTACTGACACTCTGACAGTGCGGTACTCACTCATTACTGACCCTCTGACAGTGCAGGGCTCCCTCAGTACTGACCCACTAACAGTGTGGCACTCCCTCAGTGCTGAACCTCTGACAGTTCGACACTCCCTCAGCACTGACACTTTGACAGTGCGACACTCCCTCAGTACTGACCCTCTGACAGTGCAGCACTCCCTCAGTGCTGTCCCTCTGACAGTGCGGCCCTCCCTCATTACTGATCCTCTGACAGTGCAACACTCGCTCAGTGGTGACCCTTTCACAGAGCGGCACTCCTTCTGTACTGACCCTCTAACAGTGCGGCACTCCCTCATTACTGCACACAGACAGTGCAGCACTCCCTCAGTACTGACCCGTGACAGTGCAGCAGTCCCTCAGTGCTGACCATCTGACAGTGCAGCACTCCCTCAGTACTGACCTTCTGACAGTGCAGCACTCCCTCAGTACTGACCTTCTGACAGTGCAGCACTCCCTCAGTACTGACCTTCTGACAGTGAGGCACTCCCACAGTACTGACCCACTAAGAGTGCGGCATTCCCTCAATTCTGACACTCCGACAGTGCAGCACTCCCTCAGTACTGACTCTCTGACAGTGCAGCACCTCATCAGTACTGACCCTCCGACAGTGCGGCACTCCTTCAGTACTGACCCACTAAGAGTGCGGCACTCCCTCAATTCTGACACTCCGACAGTGCAGCACTCCCTCAGTACTGACTCTCCAACGGTGCGGCACTCCCTCAGTACTGACCCTCTAACAGTGCGGCACTCCCTCAGTACCGACACTCTGACAGTGCAGCACACCATCTGTACAGACCCTCTGACTGTGCGACAATCCCTCAGTACTGTCCCTCTAACAGTGAGGCACTACCTCAGTACTGAGACTCTGACAGTGCGGCACTCCCTCAGTATTGACCCACTGACAGTGAGGCACTACCTCAGTACTGACACTCTGACAGTGAGGCACTACCTCAGTACTGACACTCTGTCAGTGCGGCACTCCCTCATTACTGACCCTCTGACAGTGCAGGACTCCCTCAGTACTGACCCACTAACATTGCGGCACTCCCTCAGTACTGACCCTCTGACAGTGCAGCACTCCTTCAGCACTGACCCACGAACAGTTCGGCACTCCCTCAGTACTGACACTCTGACAGTGCGGTACTCACTCGTTACTGACCCTCTGACAGTGCAGGGCTCCCTCAGTACTGACCCACTAACAGTGTGGCACTCCCTCAGTGCTGACCCTCTGACAGTTCGACACTCCCTCAGCACTGACACTTTGACAGTGCGACACTCCCTCAGTACTGACCCTCTGACAGTGCAGCACTCCCTCAGTGCTGTCCCTCTGACAGTGCGGCCCTCCCTCATTACTGATCCTCTGACAGTGCAACACTCGCTCAGTGGTGACCCTTTCACAGAGCGGCACTCCTTCTGTACAGACCCTCTAACAGTGCGGCACTCCCTCATTACTGCACACAGACAGTGCAGCACTCCCTCAGTACTGACCCGTGACAGTGCAGCAGTCCCTCAGTGCTGACCATCTGACAGTGCAGCACTCCCTCAGTACTGACCTTCTGACAATGCAGCACTCCCTCAGTACTGACCTTCTGACAGTGCAGCACGATCTCAGTACTGACCCTCTGACAGTGAGGCACTCCCTCAGAGAGTGTAAAAGTAATATTTTCAATTCTTTCTCTGTGCAGGTGAAGTCGGAAGTTGAAGCGAGACTGAATAGAACGTGGGAAACCTATCATGCCATTTCATATCGCTCACAAGTCGTCGCTGGAACAAGTTCCTTTGTTAAGAAAAGGGTTCGATTAAAATTTGGAGTCATATATTAATGGAGGTTTGGATGATGTGAAGAGAGAGGGAGGAGTATCGGGGCTGGTGGAATTTCCAGGGATAGGGAGTGGTGTAGGGGCTGGAGGAGGTTACAGCGATAGGGAGGTGGGTAGGGACTGAAGGAGGTTATTGCGATAAGGAGGGTTGTGGGGGCTGGAGCAGATTACAGAGATAGGGAGGGTTGTACAGGGATAGAGCGCAGCACTGCAGGTGCTCTGCTGTGTCACATGGTCGGTACTGAGTGAGTGCTGCACTGTCGGAGGGTCAGTACTGAAGGAGTGCCGCACTATCGGACGTTCAGTACTGAGGGAGTGCCTCACCGTCAGAGGCTCAGTGCTGAGTGTGTGCTGCACTGTCGGATCATCAATACTGAGGGAGTGCCGCACTGTTGGAGGGTCAGTAAAAAGGAAGTGCTGCACTGTCAGAGGGTCAGTACTGAAGGAGTGCCGCACTGTCGGAATGTCAGTACTGAGGGACCACCGCATTGTCGGAGGGTCTGTGCTGAGGAATTGCTGCACTGTTGGAGGGTCAGTACGGAAGGAGTGCTGCACTGACGGAGAGTTAGTACTGATGGAGTGCTGCACTGTTGGAGGGTCAGCACTGAGGGAGTGCGACACTGTCGGATGGTCAGTACTGAGGGAGTGCCGCACATTTGGAGGGTCAGCACTGAGGGACTTCTGCACTGTCGGATGATCAATACTGAGGGACTGCTGCACTGTCGGATGATCAATACTGAGTGAGTGCTGCATTTTCGGAGGGTCAGCACTGATGGAGTGCTGCACTGTTGGAGGGTCAGCACTGAGGGAGTACTGCACTGTTGGAGGGTCAGTACTGAGGGAGTGCTGCACTGTCGGAGGGTCAGTACTGAGGGATTGTTACACTGCAGGAGGGTCAGTACTGAGGGTGTGCTGCACTGTCAGATTGTCAGTACTGAGGGAGTGCTGCATTTTTGGATGTTCAGTACTGAGGGAGTGCTGCACTGTTGGAGGGTCAGTACTGAGGGAGTGCTGCACTGTCGGATGGTCAGTACTGAGGGAGTGCTGCACTGTTTGAGGGTCAGCACTGAGGGAGTGCTGCACTGTCGGAGGGTCAGTACTGAGGGACTGCTGCACTGTCCGAGAGTCAGTACGGATGGAGTGCTGCACTGTCAGAGGGTCAGTACTGAACTTGTGCCGCACTGTCGGAATGTCAGTACTGAGGGACTGCCGCATTGTCGGAGAGTCTGTGCTGAGGGAGTGCTGCACTGTTGGAGGGTCAGTACTGAAGGAGTGCTGCACTGTTGGAGGGTCAGCACTGAGGGAGTGCTGCACTGTCGGAGGGTCACTACTGGGGGAGTGCTGCACTGTTGGAGGGTCAGTATTGAGGGAGTGCTGCACTGTCGGAGGGTAAGTACTGAGGGATTGTTACTCTGCAGGAGGTTCAGTAGTGAGGGTGTGCTGGACTGTCAGATTGTCAGTACTGAGGGAGTGCTGCATTGTTGGATGGTCAGTACTGAGGGAGTGCTGCACTGTTGGAGGGTCAGCACTGAGGGAGTGCTGCACTGTCGGATGGTCAGAACTGAGGGAGTGCTGCACTGCTGGAGGGTCAGCACTGAGGGAGTGCTGCACTGTCGGTGGGTCAGTACTGAGGGAGTGCTGCACTGTTGGAGGGTCAGTACTGAAGGAGTGCTGCACTGTCGGAGTGTCAGTATTGCGGGTGCTGTCAGAGCGAATCCTGCAGTATGTTTACTTGTCAAACTATCCACTGTCTTTTCTCATCAGGTTGTTATTGGACCTGCTGATCACTACTTACACATCCGTGTTTTTCAGTCTCTTTCCCATTCAGTTGCGAAACTGTCTCTGCATGCTTTGCAAACAGACAAGAAGCTGTCCGATGAGATTATCTACTTCTAGTTTGATGTCTGCCTCAGTGTTCTACTGCCCAGCTCTCTATCTGCACTGGCTTGTTGCCGCTTCCATTACAGCCGTTGCATTTGCCCTGCATCGACCTCTGAAAGCTCCAGCCATTCTCCACCTCCTCTGTTGATGGCTTTCAGTCATTCAATCCCTCGAGCCTCTGATACAGGAACAGGGGGCGACCATTCAGCTCCTCGAGCCTGTACACAGGAACAGGGGGAGACCATTCAGCCCCCTCAAGTTCTACACCATCCACTACAAATCAGCCCACTTCATTGGCACCTCATGAACAACGTTTAACATACTCTCCCTCCATCACTGACGCATAGTGGCAGCAGTGTGTACCTCAGTGTTTAGTAATGTGCTGGTGAGATCTTGCTGTGCCTAAAACTGGGCCCATCAGTTCAGCAACACAGCTTGCTGAAAGATTTCTGAAGGTTCGAATACCCCTGCTGATACTATACGTCCTCCCCGAAGCCCTGGACCCAATACACAAGCTATTCGACTGCAGTGGCATTGCATAATGCTGAATAAAAAGAATTCTGTCCCAATTTATTTGTCTCCACAGTTTTGTTCTATTGCAGGGGGTGCTGGAGAGAGGGAGGGAGGGGGTGAGGTGTAGGGGGTGGATGGAGCCTTAACTGGGGATGGTGTGGTGGGCCATGGTGTTGACTTCTCTGTACCATGTGCAACAGTGCTGGAGTGTCTGACAGAGTCTGGGTTTCGATCTAACTGTAACCCGGGTCCCTCGATTGAAGTTTCAACTCACAGTGTGATCTGCCAACTTTCGCAAGTATTCAGAGAATTCCCTGCACGCAAAAGAGATATTCGACCGTGGGGGCTGCATCCCAGCTGGGTGTTGAACTGAAGCGTTCCTCCAGCAATCATATTTCCCTGTCCCCCACCTCTTTACCACCCCCTCTCTCTCCGTCTCTCGCATTTATTCAGTTCCTCTCTCTGAATATCGTACCTCTCCCCCTCAGTTTATCTGTCACTCTCTGCATTCCATCGCACACTTATGCCCTTTATTTCTCTCAATTTGTCTATCTCTCCATTACACTCTCTCATATCCCATCTCTCCCTCATTCCCTCCTACAATGCCTCTCTGCCACTTCTTTCCCCTCTTACTCCCCTGCGCTCCATCTCTCACACGTTCTCTCTCTGGAGAAATCTCTCTCTCTCTCTGACAAACTATCATTCTCGATCATTTTCCCTGCCTTTCCTCTCTCTCTGCCTCTCTCATTCTCTATCTCCTCCATTGCTCATGTTTTACGCCCTCCCTCTCTTCAGTTTCTTCTCTCTGTTACAATCCCACTCTCCCTCGATCCATTTTCTCCCTCTCATTCAAACATTCTCTGTCCCACTATTTCATGTCAAATATGTGCCAACCCCACTTTCACTCCCTCTCTCCATTTCAAACATTCTCCCATATTTAGCTGATACTGGCAGGGTCAGTGCTGCACTGTCCAATTCCACCTGTGAACACCCTCATGTCTAATTCCCCCTGTGAACATCCTCCGTTCTAATTCCCGCTGTGAACATCCTTCTGTCTAATTCCCAATGTGAACACCATCCTGTCAAATTCCCTCTGTGAACACCCTCCTTTCGAATTCCCCCTGTGAACAAACTCCTGCCTAATTCCCCCTGCGAACATCCTCCTGTTTAATTCCGTCTGTGAACACCCTCATGTCTAATCCCCCCTGTCAACACCCTCCTGTCTAATTCCCCCCATCTGATCACACTCCTTTCTAATTCCCCCAGTGAAAACCCCCATGTCAAATTCCCTCTGTGAACACAATCCTTTCTAATTCCCCCTGAGAACACCTTCCTGTGTAATTCGCCCTGTGAACAACCTCCTGTCTCATTCCCTCCGTGAACACCCTCCTGTCTAACGCCCTCTTTGAACACACTCCTTTCTAATTCCCCCTGAGAACACCTTCCTGTGTAATTCGCCCTGTGAACATCCTCCTGTCTCATTCCGTCCGTGAACACCCTCCTGTCTAACTCCCTCTTTGAACACACTCCTTTCTAATTCCCCCTGTGAACACCCTCCTGTCTAATTCCCCCAGTCTGATCACATTCCTTTCTAATTCCTCCGTGAACACCCTCATCTCCAATTCCCCACTGTGAACACGCTCCTGTCAAATTCCGCCTGTGAACACCCTCCGGTCTAATTCCCCCTGTGAACACCGTCCTGTTTAATTCGCCCTTTGAACAAACTCCGGTCTGATTCCCTCCGTGAACACCCTCCTGACTAACTCCCTCTTTGAACACACTCCTTTCGAATTCCCCCTGTGAACACCCTCCTGTCTAATACAACCTGTGAACACACTCCTGTCTAATACCCCCTGTGAACACCCTCCTGTCTAATTCCCCCCATCTGATCACACTCCTTTCTAATTCCGCCAGTGAAAACCCCCATGTCAAATTCCCTCTGTGAACACACTCCTTTCTAATTCCCCCTGAGAACACCATCCTGTCTAATTCCCCCAGTCTGATCACACTCCTTTCTAATTCCTCCGTGAACACCCTCATCTCTAATTCCCCCCTGTGAACACGCTCCTGTCAAATTCCGCCTGTGAACACCCTCCTGTCTAATTCCCCGTGTGAACACCCTCATGTCTAATTCCCCCTGTGAACATCCTCCTGTCTAATTCCCCCTGTGAACATCCTCCTGTCTAATTGGCACTGCAAACACCATCCTGTCAAATTCCCTCTGTGAACACCCGACTTTCGAATTCCCCCTGTGAACAAACTCCTGCCTAATTCCCCCTGCGAACATCCTCCTGTCTAATTCCCTCTGTGAACACCCTCATGTCTAATTCCCCCTGTCAACACCCTCCTGTCTAATTCCCCCCATCTGATCACACTCCTTTCTAATTCCCCCAGTGAAAACCCCCATGTCAAATTCCCTCTGTGAACACACTCCTTTCTAATTCCCCCTGAGAACACCTTCCTGTGTAATTCGCCCTGTGAACAACCTCCTGTCTCATTCCCTCCGTGAACACCCTCCTGTCCAACTCCCTCTTTGAACACACTCCTTTCTAATTCCCCCTGTGAACACCCTCCTGTCTAATTCCCCGAGTCTGATCACATTCCTTTCTAATTCCTCCGTGAACACCCTCATCTCTAATTCCCCCCTGTGAAAACGCTCCTGTCAAATTCCGCCTGTGAACACCCTCCGGTCTAATACCCCCTGTGAACACCGTCCTGTTTAATTCGCCCTTTGAACAAACTCCTGTCTGATTCCCTCCGTGAACACCCTCCTGACTAACTCCCTCTTTGAACACACTCCTTTCTAATTCCCCCTGTGAACACCCTCCTGTCGAAAACCTCCTGTGAACACACTCCTGTCTAATACCCCCTGTGAACACCCTCCTGTCTAATTCCCCCTGTGAACACCCTCCTGTCTAATTCCCTCTGCGAACACACTCCTGTCTAATTCCCCCTGTGAACACCTTCCTGTCTAATTCAAAGAGTCTGATCACACTTCAGTCTAATTCCCTCTGTGAACACCCTCATCTCTTATTCCCCCCGTGAACACCCTCCTGTCTAATTCCCCTTGTGAACACCCCAATGTCTAATACCTCCTGTGAACATACTCCTGTCTAATACCCCCTGTGAACACCCTCCTGTCTAATTCCCCCTGTGAGCACCATCCTATCTATGTCCCGCTGTGAACACACTCCAGTCTAATTCCCCCTGTGAACACCCTCCTGTCTATTTCCCCCTGTGAACACCCTCCTGTCTAATTCCCTCTGTGAAAACCCTCATGTCAATTCCCTCTGTGAACATCCTCCTGTCTAATTCCCCCTGTGAACATCCTCCTGTCTAATTCCCACTGTGAACACCATCCTGTCAAATTCCCTCTGTGAACACCCTCCTTTCGAATTCCCCCTGTGCACAAACTCCTGCCTAATTCCCCCTGCGAACATCCTCCTGTCTAATTCCCCCTGAGAACACCTTCCTGTGTAATTCGCCCTGTGAACAACCTCCTGTCTCATTCCCTCCGTGAACACCCTCCTGTCTAACTCACTGTTTGAACACACTCCTTTCCAATTCCCCCTGTGAACACCCTCCTGTCTAATTCCCCCAGTCTGATCACATTCCTTTCTAATTCCTCTGTGAACACCCTCCTGTCTAGTTCCCTCTGTGAAAACCCTCATGTCAATTCCCTCTGTGAACATCCTCCTGTCCAATTCCACCTGTGAACACCCTCATGTCTAATTCCCCCTGTGAACATCCTCCGTTCTAATTCCCGCTGTGAACATCCTTCTGTCTAATTCCCACTGTGAACACCATCCTGTCAAATTCCCTCTGTGAACACCCTCCTTTCGATTTCACCCTGTGAACAAACTCCTGCCTAATTCCCCCTGCGAACATCCTCCTGTCTAATTCCCTCTGTGAGCACCCTAATTCCCCCTGTCAACACCCTCCTGTCTAATTCCCCCATCTGATCACACTCCTTTCTAATTCCCCCTGAGAACACCGTCTTGTTTAATTCGCCCTTTGAACACCCTCCTGTCTAGCTCCCTCTTTGAACACACTCCTTTCTAATTCCCCCTGTGAACACCATCCTGTCTAATTCCCCCAGTCTGATCGCAATCCTTTCTAATTCCTCCGTGAACACCCTCATCTCTAATTCCCCCCTGTGAACACGCTCCTGTCAAATTCCGCCTGTGAACACCCTCCGGTCTAATTCCCCCTGTGAACACCGTCCTGTTTAATTCGCCCTTTGAACAAACTCCGGTCTGATTCCCTCCGTGAACACCCTCCTGACTAACTCCCTCTTTGAACACACTCCTTTCTAATTCCCCCTGTGAACACCCTCCTGTCTAATACCTCCTGTGAACACACTCCTGTCTAATACCCCCTGTGAACACCCTCCTGTCTAATTCCCCCATCTGATCACACTCCTTTCTAATTCCCCCAGTGAAAACCCCCATGTCAAATTCCCTCTGTGAACACACTCCTTTCTAATTCCCCCTGAGTACACCGTCCTGTTTAATTCGCCCTTTGAACAAACTCCTGTCTGATTCCCTCCGTGAACACCCTCCTGTCTAACTCCCTCTTTGAACACACTCCTTTCTAATTCCCCCTGTAAACCCCCTCCTGTCTAATACGTCCTGTGAACACACTCCTGTCTAATACCCCCTGTGAACACCCTCCTGTCTAATTCCCCCTGTGAGCACCTTCCTGTCTAATTCAAAGAGTCTGATCACACTTCAGTCTAATTCCCTCTGTGAACACCCTCATCTCTTATTCCCCCCGTGAACACCCTCCTGTCTAATTCCCCTTGTGAACACCCCAATGTCTAATACCTCCTGTGAACATACTCCTGTCTAATACCCCCTGTGAACACCCTCCTGTCTAATTCCCCCTGTGAGCACCATCCTATCTATGTCCCGCTGTGAACACACTCCAGTCTAATTCCCCCTGTGAACACCCTCCTGTCTATTTCCCCCTGTGAACACCCTCCTGTCTAATTCCCTCTGTGAAAACCCTCATGTCAATTCCCTCTGTGAACATCCTCCTGTCTAATTCCCCCTGTGAACATCCTCCTGTCTAATTCCCACTGTGAACACCATCCTGTCAAATTCCCTCTGTGAACACCCTCCTTTCGAATTCCCCCTGTGCACAAACTCCTGCCTAATTCCCCCTGCGAACATCCTCCTGTCTAATTCCCTCTGTGAACGCCATCATGTCTAATTCCCCCTGTCACCACCCTCCTGTCTAATTCCCCCCATCTGATCACACTCCTTTCTAATTCCCCCAGTGAAAACCCCCATGTCAATTTCCCTCTGTGAACACACACCTTTCTAATTCCCCCTGAGAACACCTTCCTGTGTAATTCGCCCTGTGAACAACCTCCTGTCTCATTCCCTCCGTGAACACCCTCCTGTCTAACTCACTGTTTGAACACACTCCTTTCCAATTCCCCCTGTGAACACCCTCCTGTCTAATTCCCCCAGTCTGATCACATTCCTTTCTAATTCCTCTGTGAACACCCTCCTGTCTAGTTCCCTCTGTGAAAACCCTCATGTCAATTCCCTCTGTGAACATCCTCCTGTCCAATTCCACCTGTGAACACCCTCATGTCTAATTCCCCCTGTGAACATCCTCCGTTCTAATTCCCGCTGTGAACATCCTTCTGTCTAATTCCCACTGTGAACACCATCCTGTCAAATTCCCTCTGTGAACACCCTCCTTACGATTTCACCCTGTGAACAAACTCCTGCCTAATTCCCCCTGCGAACATCCTCCTGTCTAATTCCCTCTGTGAGCACCCTAATTCCCCCTGTCAACACCCTCCTGTCTAATTCCCCCATCTGATCACACTCCTTTCTAATTCCCCCTGAGAACACCGTCTTGTTTAATTCGCCCTTTGAACACCCTCCTGTCTAGCTCCCTCTTTGAACACACTCCTTTCTAATTCCCCCTGTGAACACCATCCTGTCTAATTCCCCCAGTCTGATCGCAATCCTTTCTAATTCCTCCGTGAACACCCTCATCTCTAATTCCCCCCTGTGAACACGCTCCTGTCAAATTCCGCCTGTGAACACCCTCCGGTCTAATTCCCCCTGTGAACACCGTCCTGTTTAATTCGCCCTTTGAACAAACTCCGGTCTGATTCCCTCCGTGAACACCTTCCTGACTAACTCCCTCTTTGAACACACTCCTTTCTAATTCCCCCTGTGAACACCCTCCTGTCTAATACCTCCTGTGAACACACTCCTGTCTAATACCCCCGTGAACACCCTCCTGTCTAATTCCCCCATCTGATCACACTCCTTTCTAATTCCCCCAGTGAAAACCCCCATGTCAAATTCCCTCTGTGAACACACTCCTTTCTAATTCCCCCTGAGTACACCGTCCTGTTTAATTCGCCCTTTGAACAAACTCCTGTCTGATTCCCTCCGTGAACACCCTCCTGTCTAACTCCCTCTTTGAACACACTCCTTTCTAATTCCCCCTGTAAACCCCCTCCTGTCTAATACGTCCTGTGAACACACTCCTGTCTAATACCCCCTGTGAACACCCTCCTGTCTAATTCCCCCTGTGAGCACCATCCTGTCTATGTCCCGCTGTGAACACACTCCTGTCTAATTCCCCCTGTGAACACCCTCCTGTCTAGTTCCCTCTGTGAAAACCCTCATGTCAATTCCCTCTGTGAACATCCTCCTGTCCAATTCCACCTGTGAACACCCTCATGTCTAATTCCCCCTGTGAACATCCTCCGTTCTAATTCCCACTGTGAACACCATCCTGTCAAATTCCCTCTGTGAACACCCTCCTTTCGATTTCACCCTGTGAACAAACTCCTGCCTAATTCCCCCTGCGAACATCCTCCTGTCTAATTCCCTCTGTGAGCACCCTAATTCCCCCTGTCAACACCCTCCTGTCTAATTCCCCCATCTGATCACACTCCTTTCTAATTCCCCCTGAGAACACCGTCTTGTTTAATTCGCCCTTTGAACACCCTCCTGTCTAGCTCCCTCTTTGAACACACTCCTTTCTAATTCCCCCTGTGAACACCATCCTGTCTAATTCCCCCAGTCTGATCGCAATCCTTTCTAATTCCTCCGTGAACACCCTCATCTCGAATACCCCCCTGTGAACACGCTCCTGTCAAATTCCGCCTGTGAACACCCTCCTGTCTAATTCCCGCTGTGAACACACTCCTGTCTAATTCCCTCTGTAAACACACTCCTGTCTAATTCCCCCTGTGAACATCCTCCTGTCTAATTCACATAGTCTGATCACACTTCAGTCTAATTCCCTCTGTGAACAACATCATCTCTTATTCCCCCTGTAAACCCCCTCCTGTCTAATACCTCCTGTGAACACACTCCTGTCTAATACCCCCTGTGAACACCCTCCTGTCTAATTTCCCCTGTGAACATTCTCCTGTCCAATTCCCCCTGTGAACACCCTCCTGTCTAATTCCCCCTGTGAACACCCTCCTGTCTCGATGTTGTGGCCATTTCGGAGACATGGGTAGAGCAGGGGCAGGAATGGATGTTGCAGGTTCCGGGATTTAGTTGTTTCAGTAAGAACAGAGAAGATGGTAAAAGAGCGGGGTGTGGCCTTGTTAATCAAGGAGAGTATTACAGCGGCAGAAAGGACGTTTGAGGACTTGTCTACTGACGTATGATGGGCCGAGGTTAGAAACAAGAGAGGAGATGTCACCCTGTTGGGAGTTTTCTATCGACCTCCGAATAGTTCCAGAGATGCAGAGGAAAGGATAGCGAAGATGATTCTCGACAGGAGCGAGAGTAACAGGGTAGTTGTTATGGGTGACTTTACCTTTCCAAATATTGACTGGAAATACTATATTTCAATTACTTTAGATGGGTCAGTTTTTGTCCAGTGTGTGCAGGAGGGCTTTCTGACACAGTATGTAGACAGGCCAACCAGGGGCGATGCCACATTGGATTTGGTACTGGGTAATGAACCCAGCCAGGTGTTAGATTTAGATGTAGGTGAGCACTTTGGTGATAGTGATCACAATTCGGTTAGGTTTACCTCAGCGATGGGCAGGGACAGGTATATACCGCAGTGCTAGAAGTATAGCTGGGGGAAAGGACATTATGATGCGATGAGGCAACATTTAGGATGCGTAGGATGGGGTACGAAACTGCAGGGGTTGGGCACAATCGAAATGTGGAACTTATTCAAGGAGCAGCTACTGCGTGTCATTGATAAGTATGTACCTGTCAGGTAGGGAGGAAGTTGTCGAGCGAGGGAGCCGTGGTTCACGAAAGAAGTTGAAGCGCTTGTCAAGAGGAAGAAGAAGGCTTATGTTAGGATGAGACGCGAAGGCTCAGTTAGGGCGCTTGAGAGTTACAAGCTAGCCAGGAAGGATCTAAAGGGAGAGCTAAGAAGAGCAAGGAGAGGACACGAGAAATCATTGGCAGATCGGATCAGGGAAAACCCTAAGGCTTTCTATAGGTATATCAGGAATAAAAGAATGACTGGAGTTAGATTCGGGCCAATTTAGGATAGTAGTGGGAAGTTGTGTGTGGAATCAGAGGAGATAGGGGAAGCGTTAGATGAATATTTTTCGTCAGTATTTACAGTAGAGAAAGAAAATGTTGTCGAGGAGAATACTGAGATTCAGACTACTAGGCTAGATGGGATTGAGGTTCACAAGGAAGAGGTGTAAGCAATTTTGGAAAGTGTGAAAATAGATAAGTCCCCTGGGCCAGATGGGATATATCCTAGGATTCTCTGGGAAGCCAGGGAGGAGATTGCAGAGCCTTTGTCCTTGATCTTTATGTCGTCATTGTCGACAGGAATAGTGCCGGAAGACTGAAGGATAGCAAATGTTGTCCCCTTGTTCAAGAAGGGGAGTAGAGACAGCCCTGGTAATTATAGACCTGTGAGCCTTACTTCGGTTGTGGGTAAAATGTTGGAAAAGGTTAGAAGAGATAGGATTGATAATCATCTTGAAAAGAATAAGTTCATTAGCGATAGTCAGCACGGTTTTGTGAAGGGTAGGTCGTGCCTCACAAGCATTATTGAGTTTTTCGAGAAGGTGACCAAACAGGTGGATGAGGGTAAAGCAGTGGATGTGGTGTATATGGATTTCAGTAAGGCGTTTGATAATGTTACCCACGGTAGGCAATTGCAGAAAATACGGAAGTATGGGGTTGAAGGTGATTTCGAGCTTTGGATCAGACATTGGCTAGCTGAAAGAAGGCAGAGGGTGGTGGTTGATAGCAAATGTTCATCCTGGAGTTTAGTTAGTAGTGGTGTACCGCAAGGATCTGTTTTGGGGCCACTGCTGTTTGTCATTTTTATAAATGACCTGGATGAGGGTGTAGAAGGGTGGGTTAGTAAATTTGCGGATGACACGAAGGTCGGTGGAGTTGTGGATAGTGCTGAAGGATGTTGTAGGGTACAGAGGGACATAGATAGGCTGCAGAGCTGGGCTGAGAGATGGCAAATGGAGTTTAATGCGGAAAAGTGTGAGGTGATTCACTTCAGAAGGTGCAACAGGAATGCAGAGTACTGGGCTAACGGGAAGATTCTTGGTGCTGTAGATGAGCAGTGAGATCTTGGTGTCCAGGTACATAAATCCCTGAAAGTTGCTACCCAGGTTAATACGGCTGTTAAGCAGGCATATGGTGTGTTAGCTTTTATTAGTAGGGAGATTGAGTTTCGGAGCCACGAGGTCATGCTGCCGCTGTGCAAAACTCTGATGAGGCCGCACCTGGAGTATTGCGTGCAGTTCTGGTCACCGCATTATAGGAAGGATGTGGAAGCTTTGGAAAGGGTGCAGAGGTGATTTACTAGGATGTTGCCTGGTTTGGAGGGAAGGTCTTGCGAGGAAAGTCTGAGGGACTTGAGGTTGTTTTCATTGGAGAGAAGGAGGAGGAGAGGTGACTTAATAGAGACATATAAGATAACCAGAGCGTCAGATAGGGTGGATGGTGAGAGTCTTTTTCCTCGGATGGTGATAGCAAACTCGAGGGGACATAGCTTTAAGTTGAGGGGTGATAGATATAGGACAGATGTTGGAGGTAGTTTCTTTACTCAGAGAGTAGTAGGGGCGTGGAACGCCCTGCCTGCAACAGTAGTAGACTCGCCAACTTTAAGGGCATTTAAGTGGTCATTGGATAGACATAGACATATGGATGAAAATGGAATAGGGTAGGACAGATGGTTTCCGGGTCGGCGCAACATCGAGGGCCGAATGGCCTGTACTGCGCTGTAATGTTCTAATTCTGATTCTAATTCCCTCTGTGAACACTCTCCTGTCTAATTCCCCATGCGAACACCCTCCTGTCTAATTACCCCTGTGAAAACCCACCTATCTAATTACCCCTGTGAACACACTCCTTTCTAATTCCCCCAGTGAACACCCTCATGTTTACTTCCCCCTGTGAACACCCTCCTGTCTAATATCCCCTGTGAACACACTCCTGTCTAATTCCCTCTGTGAACACACTCCTTTCTAATTCCCCCTTTGAACACACTCCTGTGTAATTCCCCATGTGAACACCCTCCTGTCTAATTACCCCTGTGAACACCCTCCTGTCTAATTACCCCTGTGAACACACTCCTTTCTTTTTCCCCCAGTGAACATCCTCATGTTTAATTCCCCCAGTGAATTCCCTCATGTCTATTTCCCTCTGTGACCACCCTCATGTCTAATTCCCCCTGTGAACACCCTCCTGTCTAATGCCCCCTGTGAACACAGTCATGTCTAATTCCCTCTGTGAACACACTCCTTTCTAATTCCCCCTGTGAACACACTCCTGTCTAATTGCCCCTGTGAACACCCTCATGTCTAATTCCCCCTGTGAACACACTCCTGTCTCATTCCATCTGTGAACTCTCTCCTGTCTAATTCCCCCTTTGAATACGCGCCTGTCTAATTCCTCCTGTGAAAATTTCTCCTGTCTAATTCCACCTGTGAACAGACTGCAGACTACCTCCCCCTATGTTCAGCCTCCTGTCTAAGTCACCTCTGAACACCCTCCTAACTCATTCCCATTGTGAAGAACCTCCCGTCTAACGCCACGTCTGAACACCCTCCTGTCTAATTCCCCATGTGAACACACTCCTGTCTAATTCTCCCTGTGAACACACTCCTGTCTAATTCCCCCTGTGTACGCCTTCCCGTTCAATTCTCCCTGTGAACGCCCTTCCTGTGTAATTCCCCCTGTAAACACCCTTCAGTGCAATTCCCCGAGTGAATTCCCTCCTGCATAATTCCCCCTGTGAAAAACCTTCCTGTGTAATTCGACCTGTGAATACACTCCTGTCTAATTCCCCATGTGAACACCCTTGCTGTGTAATTCCCCCAGCAAACATCCTCCTGTGCAATTCCCCCAGTGAATTCCCTCCAGCGTAATTCCCTCTGTTGAAAACCTGTGTAATTCCCGCTGTGAACACCCTTCTGTCTCATTCCACTTGTGAACACCCTCCTGTCTCATTCCTCCCGTGAAAATATCTCTTGCCAGTTCCCCCTGTGAACACCCTCCTGTCTAATTCCCCCCTCTGAACACCCACCTGTCTAATTCCCCAAATGAACAAACTCCACACTACTTCCCGCTGTGTTCACCCTCCTGTCCAAATCTGCCTGTGATCACACTCCTGACTATTTCCCCCTGTGAGCACCCTCCCATCTAATTCCCCCTGTGAACACGCGCCTGTCTAATAACTCCTGTGAAAATGTCTCCTCTCTAATTCCCCCTGTGAACGGACTCCAGACTACATCCCCTTGTGTTCACCCTCCTGTCTAAGTCCCGCTGTGAGCACCCTCCTGTCAAATTCTCCCCTCTGAACACCCTCCTGTCTGAATAGCCATGTGAATACCCTCCCGTGATATTCTCCCTGCGAGCACCCTCCTGTCTCATTCTCCCTGTGAACACCCTCCAGTCTAATTCTCCCTGTGATCAACCTCCTCTCCAATTCTGCCTGTGAACACCCGCCTGTCCCATTCTCCCTGTGAACACCCTCCTGTCTAATTCTCCCTGTGATCAACCTCCTCTCTAATTCTGCCTGTGAACAGCCTCCTGTCTCATTCACCCTGCGAACACCCTCCTGTCTCATTCTCCCTGTGATCACCCTGCTGTCTAATTCTCCCTGTAATCGCCCTCCTCTCCAATTCTGCCTGTGAACAACCTCCTGCCTAACTCCTCCTGTGAACACTCTCCTGTCTAATTCCCCCTGTGAACACGCGCCTGTATAATTCCTCCTGTGAAAATTTCTCCTGTCTATTTCCTCCTGTGAACAGACTGCAGACTACCTCCCCCTGTGTTCAGCCTCCTGTCTAAGTCCCCCTCTGAACACTCTCCTATCTCATTCCCCCTGTGAAGAACCTCCCATCTAACGCCAATTGTGAACACCCTCCTGTCTAATTCTCCATGTGAACACCTTCCTGTTGAATTCCCCCTGTGAACAACCTTCCTGTGTAATTCGCCCTGTAAACACCCTCCTGTGCAATTCCCCGAGTGAATTCCCTCCTGCGTAATTCCCCCTGTGAAAAACCTTCCTGTGTAATTCCCCCTGTGAACACACTCCTGTCTAATTCCCAATATGAACAAACTCCACACTACTTCCCGCTGTGTTCACCCTCCTGTCCAAATGTCCCTGTGATCACACTCCTGTGTAATTCCCCCTGTGATCAACCTCCTGTCTAAATGTCCCTGTGATCACACTCCTGTCTAATTCTCCCCGTGAGCACCCTCCTGTCTAATTCCCCCTGTGAACAGGCGCCTGTCTAATAACTCCTGTGAAAATGTCTCCTCTCTAATTCCCCCTGTGAACGGACTCCAGACTATATCCCCTTGTGTTCACCCTCCTGTCTAAGTCCCGCTGTGAGCACCCTCCTGTCAAATTCTCCCCTCTGAACACCCTCCTGTCTAAATACCCATGTGAAAACCCTCCCGTGATATTCTCCCTGCGAACACCCAACTGTCGCATTCTCCCTGTGAACACCCTCCAGTCTAATTCTCCCTGTGATAAACCTCCTTTCGAATTCTGCCTGTGAACACCCGCCTGTATCATTTTCCCTGTGAACACCCTCCTGTCTAATTCTCCCTGTGAGCAACCTCCTCTCAAATTCTGCCTGTGAACAGCCTCCTGTCTCATTCACCCTGCGAACACCCTCCTGTCTCATTCTCCCTGTGATCACCCTGCTGTCTAATTCTCCCTGTGATCGCCCTCCTCTCCAATTCTGCCTGCGAACAACCTCCTGCCTAACTCCCCTGTGAACACTCTCCTGTCTAATTCCCCCTGTGAACACGCGCCTGCATAATTTCTCCTGTGAAAATTTCTCCTGTCTATTTCCTCCTGTGAACAGACTGCAGACTACCTCCCCCTGTGTTCAGCCTCCTGTCTAAGTCCCCCTCTGAACACCCTCCTATCTCATTCCCCCTGTGAAGAACCTCCCATCTAACGCCAATTGTGAACACCCTCCTGTCTAATTCTCCATGTGAACACCTTCCTGTTCAATTCCCCCTGTGAACACCCTTCCTGTGTAATTCCCCCTGTAAACACCCTCCTGTGCAATTCCCCGAGTGCATTTTCTCCTGCGTAATTCCCCCTGTGAAAAACCTTCCTGTGTAATTCCCCCTGTGAACACACTCCTGTCTAATTCCCCATGTGAACACACTCCTGTCTAATTCTCCCTGTGAACACACTCCTGTATAATTCCCCCTGTGAACACCTTCCTGTTCAATTCCCCCTGTGAACACCCTTCCTGTGTAATTCCCCCTGTAAACACCCTCCTGTGCAATTCCCCGAGTGCATTTTCTCCTGCGTAATTCCCCCTGTGAAAAACCTTCCTGTGTAATTCCCCCTGTGAACACACTCCTGTCTAATTCCCCATGTGAACACACTCCTGTCTAATTCTCCCTGTGAACACACTCCTGTATAATTCCCCCTGTGAACACCATCCTGTCTAATACCCCCTGTGAACACCCTTGCTGTGTAATTCCCCTGTAAACACCCTCCTGTGTAATTCCTGCTATGAACACCCTTCTGTCTCATTCCACTTGTGAACACCCTCCTGTCTCATTCCTCCTGTGCAAATTTCTCCTGCCTAATTCCCCCTGTGTTCACCCTCCTGTCTAAATGTCCCTGTGATCACACTCCTGTGTAATTCCCCCTGTGATCACCCTCCTGTCTAAATGTCCTTGTGATCACACTCCTGTCTAATTCTCCCTGTGATCACCCTCCTGACTATTTCCACCTGTGAACACCCTCCTGTCTAATTCTCCATGCAAACAGCCTCCTGTCTAATTACCCCTGTGAACACCCTCCTGTCTAATTCTCCAAGCGAACACCCTCCTGTCCAAATGTCCCGGTGATCACACTCCTGCCGAATTCCCCATGTGAACACACTCCTGTCTAATTCTCCCTGTGAACACGCTAATATCTAATTCCCCATGGGAACACCTTCCTGTCTAATTCCCCCTGTGAACACCCTTACTGTGTAATTACCCCAGTAAACTCCCTCCTGTGCAATTCCCCAAGTGAATTCCCTCCTGCGTAATTCCCCCTGTGAAAAACTTTCCTGTGTAATTCCCCCTGTGAACACCCTTCTGTCTCATCCCCCTTGTGAACACCCACGTGTCACATTTCTCCTGTGAAAATTTATCCTGCCTAATTCCCCCTGTGAACTCCCTCCTGTCTAATTCCCCCCTCTGAACACCCAGTTGTCTAATTCCCCATATGAACAGACTCCACAGTACTTCCCCCTGTGTTCACCCTCCTGTCTAAATGTCCCTGTGGTCACACTCCTGTGTAATTCCCCCTGTGATCACCCTCCTGTCTAAATGTCCCTGTGATCACACTCCTGTCTAATTCTCCCTGTGATCACCATCCTGACTAATTCCCCCTGTGAACACCCTCCTGTCTAATTCTCCATGCATCAGCCTCCTGGCTAATTCCCCCTGTTAACACCCTCCTGTCTAATTCTTCAAGCGAACACCCTCCTATCTAAATGTCCCAGTGATCACACTCCAGTCTAATTCCCCTGTGAACACCCTCCTGCCTAATTCCCCCTATGAACAGACTCCAGAATACCGCCCTCAGTCTGAGTCCCACTGTGAACACCCTCCTGTCTAATTCTCCCTGTGAACACCTCCCTGTCTAATTCTCCCTGTGATCACCCTCCTGTCTATTTCCCCCTGTGAACACCCTACTTTCTAATTCTCCAAGCTAAAATTCTCCTGTGTAATTTCCCCTGTAAACACCCTCCTGCCGAATTCTCCATCCGAGCAGCCTCTTTTCTAATTCTCCCTGTGAACACCCTCCTTTCTCTTTTCTCCTGTGAAGACCCTCCTTTCTCATTCTTCCTGTGAGCACCCGCCTGTCTAATTCCCCCTGTGAACACACTTCCAGTGTAATTCCCCCTGTGAACACCCTCCTGTGTAATTCCCCCTGTGAACAACCTTCCTGTGTAATTCCCACTGCGAACACCCTCCTGTTATATTCCCCTTGTGAACACCCTCCTGTCTCATTCCCGCAGTGAACACCCTCCTGTCTAATTCCCACTGTGAATTGGCGCCTGTCTAAGTCCTCTTGTGAACACCCTCCTGTCTAATTCCCGCTGTGAAAATCCTCCTGTCGAATTCTCCCTGTGAACACCCTCCTGTCTTATTCCCCCTGTGATCACCCACCTATGTAATTCCCCCTCTGAAAACTCCCCTGTCTAATTCTCGCTGTGAAAATCCTCCTGTCAAATTCCCCAGTGAACACCATCCTATCGAATGTACCCTGTGAACAACCTCCTGTCTAATTCCCCCTGTGAAAACCACTCCTGTCTAGTTCCCCCTGTGAAAATCTCTCCTCTCTAATTCTGCTGTGAACACCCTCCTGTCTTATTCCCCCTATGAACACCCTCCTGTCTAATTCCACCCCCCCCCCCGCCCTGTGATCACACTCCTGTCTAATTCCCCCTGTGAGCACTCTCCTGTCAAATTTCCCTCTCTGAACACTCTCCTTCCTAATTCCCGCTGTGAACCTCCTGTCCAACTCCACCTGCGTACAGCCTCCTGTGTAAATGCTCCTGTGAACACCCTCCCGTGTTATTCTCCCCGTGATCACCCTCTTGTCTAAGTCGCCCTTTGAACACTCTCCTGTCTAATTCTCTCTGCGAACACCCTCCTGTCTAATTCTGCCTGTGAACACCCTCCTGTCTAATTCCCCCTGTGAATACCCTCCTGTCTAATTCTCCCTGTGAATGCCCTCTGTGTTAATTCCCCCTGTGTGCACCCTTCCAATATAATTCCTCTTGTGAACACCCCCCTGTGTAATTACCCTTCTGAACCCCCTTCCTGTGTAATTCCCGCTGTTAACACCCTCCTGTCTCATTCCCCCTGTGAACACACTCCTCTGTAATTCTCCCTGTGATCACCCACCTGTCTAATTCCCCCTGTGAAGTGCCTTCCTGTATAATTCCCCCCTGTGAACACCCTCCTGTCTAATTCCCCCTGTGATCACACTCCTGTTTAATTCCCCCTGTGAACACCCTCCTGTCTAATTCCCCCTGTGAACACGCTTCCTGTGTAATACCCCCTGTGAAAAACCTCCTGTGTAAAACCTCCTGCGAACACCCTTCCTGTATAATTCCCCCTGTGAACACCCTCCTCTCTCATTCCCCCTCTCAACACGCTCCTGTCTCATTCCCCCTGTGAACACCCTCCTGTCCAATTCCCTCTGTGAACACCCTCCTGTCTAATACCCCCTGTGAACACACTCCTGTCTAATTCCCCCTGTGAACACACTCCTGTCTATTTCCCCCTGTGAACACCCTCCTGTCTAATTCCCCCTGTGATCACACTCCTGTTTAATTCCCCCTGTGAACACCCTCCTGTCTAGTTCCCCCTGTGAACATGCTTCCTGTGTAATACCCCCTGTGAAAAACCTCCTGTGTAAAACCTCCTGCGAACACCCTTCCTGTATAATTCCCCCTGTGAACACCCTCCTCTCTCATTCCCCCTCTCAACACGCTCCTGTCTCATTCCCCCTGTGAACACCCTCCTGTCCAATTCCCTCTGTGAACACCCTCCTGTCTAATTCCCCCAGTGAACACACTCCAGTCTGATTCCCCCTGTGAACACTCTCCTGTGTAATTCCCCATGAGAAAATGCGCCTGTCTAATTTGTCCTGTGAAAATTTCTACTGTCTAACTCCACGTGCGAACGACCTTCTGTCTAATTCCCCCTGTGAAAAGACTCCAGGCTACTTCCCCCTGTGATCACCGTCCTGTGCAATTTCCCCTGTGAAATCTCTCCTGTGTAATTCCCCATGTGAACACCATCCTGCCTAATTCCCGCTGTGAACACCCTCCTCTCTCATTCCCCCTCTGAACACGCTCCTGTCTCATTCCCCCTGTGAACACCCTCCTGCTTAATTCCCTCTGTGAAAATCCTCTTGTCTAATTCTCCCTGTGAACACCCTCCTGTCTTATTCCGCTGTGAACACCCTTCTGTCTAATTCTCCCTGTGTACACCGTCCTGTCTAATTCTCTCAATGAACACCCTCCTGTCTATTCTCCCTATGAACATCCCCCTGGCTAATTCCGCCTGTGAAATCCCCTGCTGTCCAATTCCACCTTTGAACACCCTGCTGCCTCATTTCCCCTGTGAAAGTCCTCCTGTCTAATTCTCCCTGCGAACACCCTGCTGTTGAAATCCCTGTGTGAACAAGCTTCTGTCATATCCCCCTGTGACCACAACCTCCTGCATAACCCTAACCCTAACCTTAATGCCCCATTTGAACACCCTCCGGTCTAATTGCTCCTGTGATTACCCTCCTGTGTAATTCTCCCTGTGATAACGCTCCTGGATAATTCTCGCTGTTAAAACCCTCCTGTCAAATTCCCCCTGAGAACACCGTCCTGTCTAATTTACCTGGTGAAGAGCCTCCTGTCTAATTCCCCCTGTGAACGCGCTCCTGTCCAATTCTACCTGTGAACACACTCCTGTCTAATTCCCACTGTGATCACCTTCCTGTGTAATTCCCTGTGTGAACACTCTCCTGTATATTTCGCATTGTGAACACCCTCCTGCCTAATTCCCCCTGTGATAATCTCCCCTGTCTAATTCCGCTGTGAACACCCTCCTGTCTAATTCTCCCTGAGAGCACCCTCCAGTCTAATTCTCCCTGTGAATACCCCTCCTGACTAATTCCCCCAGTCAAAATCTCCCCTGTCTAATTCCGCTGTGAACACCCTCCTGTCTAAATCTCCCTGTGAACACCCTCCTGTCTAACTCCCCCTGAGAAATCCCCTCCTGTCTAATTCCCCCAGTGAAAATCTCTCCTGTCTTATTCTGCTGTGAGCACCCTCCAGTCTAATTCTCCTTGTGAACACCTTCCTGTCTAATTCCCCCTGTGATATTCTCTCCTGTCTAATTCCGCTGTGAACACCCTCCTGTATAATTCTCCCTGTGTACACCCTGCTGTCTAATTATCTCCATGAACACCCTCCTGCTATTCCTCCAGTGAACACCCTCCTGCCTAATTCCGCCTGTGAAAACCCCTCCTGTCTAATTCCCCCACGAACACCCTCTTGTATAATTCTCCCTGTGAACACCCTCCTGACTAATTCCCATGTGAAAACCCCTCCTGTCTAATTCCCTCTTTGAACACCCTGCTGTATCATACCCCCTGTGAAGATTCTCCTGTCTACTTCTCCCTGTGAACTCCCTGCTGTTGAATTCCCCCTGTGAACACCCTTCTGTCAAATCCCTGTGTGTACACACCCTCCAGTATAATACCCCCCTGTGACCATAGCCTCCTGTATAATTGCCCCCTGTGATCACCCTCCTGTCTTATTCCCCCTGTGATCACCCTCCTGTCTTATTCCCCCTGTGATCATCCTCCTGTGTAATTCCCCCTGCGAACACCCTGCTGCCTAATTCCCCATGTGAACACCCTCCTGCCTAATTCCCCCTGTCAACACCCTCCTACCTAATTCCCCCTGAGAACTCCCTCCTGCCTAATTCCCCCTGTGAACACCCTCCTGCCTAATTCTCCCTGTGAACTCCCTCCTGCCTAATTCCCCATGTGAACACCCTCCTGCCTAATTTCGCCTGTGAACACCCTCCTGCCTAATTCCCCATGTGAACACCCTCCTGCCTAACTCCCCCTGTGAACGTCCTCCTGCCTAATTCCCCCTGTGAACACCCTCCTGCCTAATTCCCCCTGTGAACTCCCTCCTGCCTAATTCCCCATGTGAACACCCTCCTGCCTAATTTCCCCTGTGAACACCCTCCTGCCTAATTCCCCATGTGAACACCCTCCTGCCTAACTCCCCCTGTGAACGTCCTCTTGCCTAATTCTCTCTATGAACACCCTCCTGTCTATTCTCCCTCTGAATATCCTCCTAATTCTGCTGTGTACACCCTCCTGTCTAATTCGCTCTGTGAACACGCTCCTGTCTTTTCTCCCTGTGAACACTCCCTGCAAAAAACCCCTGTGAAAACCCCTCCTGTCTAATTCCCCCTTTGAACACCCTGCTGTTGCATTTCCTCTGTGAACAGCCTTCTGTCATATCCCCCTGTGAACACACCCTCCAGTATAAAACACCCACGTGACCACAGCCTCCTGTATAATTTCCCCCTGTTATGACCCTACTGTGTAATTCCCCTTGTGAAATCTCCCCTGTCTAATTCCCCCTGTGATCACCCTCCTGTGTAATTACCTGTGTGAACACTCTCCTGTCTATTTCTCGTTGTGAACACCCACTTGTCTAATTCACCATGTGAACACTCTACTGTCTAATTTCCCCTGTGAACACCCTCCTGTCTAATTCTCTCTGTGAAAAGCTTCCTTTCAAATTACCCCTGTGAACAGCCTCCTGCCTAATTCCCACTGTGAAAATCATCCTGTCTACTTTTCCCTGTGATCACCCTCCTCTCTTATTCCCCCTGAACCACACTCCTATGTAATACCCCCTGTGATCACCCTCCTGTGTAATTCCCCCTGTGAAATCTGTCCTGTGTAATTCCCCATGTGAACACCCTTCTGTCTAATTCCCCCCGTGATTAACCTCCTGGGCAATTCTCCCTGTGAAAATCCTCCTGTATAATTCTCGCTGTGAACACCCTCCTGTCAAATACCCCTGTGAACACCCTCCTGTCAAATTCCCCCTGTGAACGAGCTCCTGTCCAATTCCCCCTCTGATCACCTCCTGTGTAATTATCCCTGTGAACACCCTCCTGTCTAATTCTCCCTGTGAACACCCTCCTGTCAAATTACCCCTGTGAACGCGCTCCTGTCCAATTCTGCCTGTGAACACTCTCCTGTCTAATGCCCACTGTGGTCACCCTCCTGTGTAATTCCCTCTGTGAACACTCGCCTGTCTATTTCTTGTTGTGAACACCCTCTTGTCTAATTAAGCCTGTGAACACCCACCTGTCTAATTCCCCCTGTGAATACCCCTCCTGTCTAACTCCCCTTCTGAAAATCTCTCCAGTCTAATTCCCTTGTGAACACCCTCCTGTCTATTCTCCCTGTGAACACCCTCCTGCCTAATTTCCCCTGGGAAAACCCCTCCTGTCTAATTCCCACTTTGAACACCCTGTTGTCTCATTCCCCCTGTGAACACCCTCCTGCCAAATTCACCCTGTGAAAATCCTCCTGTGTAATTCTCCCTGTGAACACTCTCCTGTCTCATTCCCCCTGTGAACACCCTCCTGTCTAATTCCCGCTGTGAACACTCTCCTGTCTCATTC